>NC_041064.1:14703557-15343557 GCF_900634775.1 Gouania willdenowi | reverse complement strand
CAAAGGAAAAGTTGTATTATTGCCATTTACAAATGGCATGTTAATTGAAAGTCCAACCAATCTCCTGATAAAGAAGTCCAGCAGTCTTTTATACATGTCTATCTCTATTATGGCACAGACTGCAAAAGGACACATTGTTTGGCTTTTATATTAATAACTTCTGATGCATTGTGTGTGAAAATTACCTTGGAAATGAAGGACTAACAATCATACAAGGCACATTTAACGAATACGGCCTGGACAAAACAAAATAAACTGAATTGATACCATTAAGATTGAAACAGTATAAAACATTGTGTTATTCTTTACAATTTCTGATCTTATCTTTACACCCGAGGTACAGTATGCTCGTACTGCCCTGAAGAGTCAATGTATGACACGAAAAGGTGTCAACCTATAGAATAGTTTTGATGAAAACCTGAAAAGTGTTGCTGGGCTGCAGAAATTCAAAATACATTATAAAATGAGTGTTTTGGAGAAGGTACGGTTAACGAAGTACGAGTACGTAGGGTTAGGGTTTAGGGTTAGGTTTAGGGTTAGGGTTTAGGGTTAGGTTTAGGGTTAAATTTAGGGTTAGGTTTAGGGTTAGGTTTAGGGTTAGGTTTAGGGTTAAATTTAGGGTTAGGGTTAGGGTTTTCTTTTCTCTTGTTGATGTTGCTATATGCATGTTTGTAATGATAATTGAATATGGAATTGACGCCTATAAGCTTTCTTGCTTCGGCCTCTACTCCTTTTGAGCTTTCAATACCGTCTAATGATGTATCTTGTGTTTTGTAAAAAATTATGAATGTACAGTAAATTGCTCCAATAAACTAAACTAAACTAAACCCTTTTCTGTTCTCTATAAAAGCCACCAGGTGGCAGCATTATAAAGACGTGTTAAATATGCAATTTTTATCCTAAATGAGAAAACAGAGAAGATTTGCACAAATACCACAGTCATTGTCATCCAACTCTTTGGATACATATATAGAAGCTTTTACTCCTCATGTGGTTCAGGTTTATTAGTCGTACTATAAAGCCACAAGATGATGGGAGCAGTAGAAGGATGGTTTACAGCAGTATTTGGGCTAATGTTTGCCAGATGGAATGGATACATTTTAGTATCCTTTGTGACTTTTCACAGTCCTTTTTTTTCAGAGCCTTGCTTGTTTTAAAATCACCAGAGGCAGAAGTTTTTTTTGGGGGGTTTTTTTTTTTTTTCCACCCATGCACACAGTCGATGACTTCCTTTTAACACATCCTGTGGACCGCAGAGACCTCTGGAGTCACTGTGTCCCAAATATTTTTGCAAAGTTGTGAGATTGTGTGGAAAGTTTTTTTTTTTTTGTTTTAAGTCAGTCTTGAGTTCACGCTCAAAACTGTCACTAATCACAGAGCTGATGCATCACAGTATGTAGGGAATGTTGCCTCACTCTCTTGGATTTTTACTGTATCTTATGGGGCGCCATTTAGAAAGTTGCGTGTGCTAAAACAAACAGCAACTTTTCGCAACATTTAGCAACAAACGACATTTAAAAAATGTATGTGAATTTATTTCATGTTACTTTTGAGTTTTGACCAGATTTACAGCAATGTTGGTGAAATGTTAAATCTAAATGTAAAATATTAAATCTAAATGTAAATGTTATATCTAAATGTTAAATTAACTCTAAATGTTAAATCAAAATCTAATATCTAAATGTTGAATTTAAATCTAAATGTAAAATTGAAATCTAAATGTTAAATCTAAATCTAAACGTTAAATCTAAATCTAAATGTTAAATCTAAATATTTAATGTTAAATCTAAATATTTAATGTTAAATCTAAATATTTAATGTTAAATCTAAATATTTAATGTTAAATCTAAATGTAGAGCGCAATCACTCTGTCTGAATAGACACTTCACTTCCGGTGAATTTGCACATTAGCTAAATATTTAGTTTTACCACAAGATTAAGACTTAACATTTAGATTTAACCCTTAGATTTACATTGAACATTTTGATTTACATTGAGCATTTCGATTTCACATTTGGATTTTACGGTGGCCGTAAAAGCTCACAACACAACACAAACTGAAAAACCCCACAACACAACACAAAACGCCCTGAGAGCTCACAACACGACACAGAATGACGGACGACACAACGCAACACAAAACAAAAGCAAATACAAATAAAAACCCCACATCACAAAAGAACAAAGAATGATGAACGCCACAACGCTACACAAAAAGAAAGCGCACACAAATACAAACCCCTCAACAAGAACGCTCACAACACAACATGATAGCAGTCCGATAAAACTCCACAAAGAAGAGTGACGTTAACGTTGGTGTCAGTGCCCGATCCTTTCACGGCCCTGATCTTTTCCGTGTTGCGTTCATCATTCTTTGTTGTGTTGTGAGCTTTTACGGCCACCGTAAGATTTACATTGAACATTTAGATTTAATATTCAGATTTAGATTTGACATTTAGATTTAGATTTAATATTTAGATTTAGATTTAACATTTAGATGTAGATTTAATATTTAGATTTAGCATTTAGATTTAGATTTCACATTTAGATTTAGATTTCACATTTAGACTTAGATTTAACATTTACATTTAGATTTAGATTTAACAATGACATTATATTTTAAGAAGAAAAGTACATATCAAAAATTTGACAAACATTACTGTAAATCGGGTCAAAAGTAGCATAAAATAAATTCACATACATTTTTTAAGCATGCTTAACTTTACAATCGGCGCCCCATAGTATCTTTCTTGCAGTGAATTGGTGATAAAAGTTGTGGGTGTGTGCGTGCGTGTGTGTGTGTGTGTGTGTGTGGAGCTTGTCTGTGACTGGCCTGTGTCTAGAACCTCAGGGGAGATGAATTACATTGACTTAGAGCTGCTTACATACCCATCAGTCTTCTTGACCCAGTGGAGTCGGTCACTACTTTTCCACTGTCTGTTGAGACTCATGAGCACCAGTGATGCATTGTGTTTGCAGAACCTCCAGTAGAGGATGACATACCAGGGAATAGTGTGAAATACTTCAATGCACTAGGGTTTAACCAGAAATATATTGTCTGGATTGGGATTAGTTCTGATAAACATTGGTTAAATAAAATATAAAAAATTGTATGCAATGTTCATACTTGGCAACTTGCAGCTTGTAGGCAAGATTTTTGGTTTATAAGGAGCAACAGTGAGGGCTGTAAACACCACAGTTCCTGTGGATTTTTTTTCCCCCCTTGAGTTGGCAGTGAATCATTATTTTCCAAACGCTAATCCAGATGTTGATTCCTAACTGAGTTGAGTCCGGTAAAACAGTTGTATGATATTACAGTTCAAATTGTTTTGTCTTTTGGTTCAGTACTTTTTGAGGTCCCCCCCCCCAGTCTATAATTGTAGGTTTAGCTGAAAAGAAGAATGTGCAAGACGCATTTTTGACCTTATACAGAGAAAGACTTGTTTTCTCAGCTCAGCAGCCCAACACTGTGTATTATTTTACAACAAGAATGTTAACAATTTACAATTTCACACCCATACATCGGAGTAATGAGTTTTTCTGATGGGAATATAACAAGATTAGGTATTTATTATCCCATTTGCGTGAAAAAAAAAAAAAAAAAATCTAAAAGACTTAACGTGACTAGTGTTAGTTGGTAGTTCTGTCTTTTAGTTTACTGCAGAATGATCCCCAAAAAATGAGAATGTCCTGCAGTTTAGAACTAAGGACAGCATCACTCCAATTGTGAAATAATTAAAATAATAAAATGATAAATAAAATAAAATTCCCAGAGGTTTGCAAAAATGGTGGCTATTTTTTATTTATTTATTTTTTTTTCAGTTTTCCAAAATCTGCAATCGTCTACCGCAATGTTTCCCAACCAGGGGTACGTGTACCCCTAGGGGTACTTGAACACATTGTAGGGGGTACTTGGAAACATTGATGAATCTATTTCCAACATGCTGAGTCATTTTTAAGCCTATTTTAGACACTGTACATGCTCATCCATCATCTTTTCCACCTGTTGACAATAAACTGCATTAATGAAATAAACAATATTGTGGCCTTAAATCTCCTACTAAATTGTTATTAACGTGTTAAGCACATTTCTAAAAAATGAGGTAAATACATTCTCTGCTATACAATAATTGTAATGCACAAAATTGATATTTAGTGTGCGTTAGGCATTTTCAAGCTATTAACAACATGTAAATAAAACAAGAAAGGTTACTAAATTGGAGTGACGAAAGGGTTCTCCTAATCAGAAGGGAGGGGTACATGAGACAAAAAAGGTTGGAAAACATTGATCACCGTTTTCTTAATGTGCTTCCAACACCTTTTCATTGTGCTTGTTTGTAATTAAGACCGTGGCATGATTTTAACGGAAATTTACTGTAGGAAGTGCAATGAAATCTCAGCTGTAGTCTCATCTTTAGCTTTATTAGTGGGTAAAACAGGGGAAATGTAGAGCTATTTGAAATATGAGGAACAAGAGGTCAAGTCTGATACATTTTAAAACCGTACACTGTAAAAAATGTCTTCAGTGACGTCGTTAGTATTACTTTATTTTAGGGAAGCATATCTGCGCCATTCAAAAAATTTTGGTAATTTGCAAAAATGATAGATAAGCAATAAATGTGAATATTTAACTAACTGATCATTTTATAATCTAAAATTGATTTTACCAAACTTTCTTGGATTTACTTTAGTTTTTAAAATCTAAACATTTAACTGTGAAGTTGCGAAAAATGTGTAAAAATATTGCAAAAAAAAATACCTCGCTTTCTTAAATGTAATTTTACAAAACATGCAAAAGTGTTTTTTTTATTTAAAACCAAAAAGATTGGGTGCATGAATTTTAATATATACATATTAATTTTTCTTTATTTAATAAAGTATGATGTAGTTAACAACTGACTGTTCTTCAAGGCTATTCTGAAATAAAAAAAAACCCCAAAAAATTCACTGAACTACTAAAAAAAAGTTGGGAAATGTTACCTTTTTATTTATTTTTTGTTGATCTAAGCATCCGTTTCTACAGTGTAGGCAGGTATTCTTTAAGAATGTTTTCATCTAATTTATTGGATGCAACTGTTAAAATGAAAAGTAAATATGAGTTGTGCCAAGGCCAGACAAAACAGGATAAAATAGTGATGGTTACACAGAAAGATTTGCACTTGACTCACATAGACAGATTAGAAATACAGTGTCTGACCAAAACAAAGCATAACAAAAATTCCTCAAACAAGAAGCAGGTGTTTCACTTCTGTTTCCATGTAAAATGTCACGTCATGAGTTTATGGAGTGTTAGGAATAAACAGTGCAAACAGTGTATTGTGTGATCTCAGATAAGATGGATTTGATGTGTTTTGCACTCCTGCTGTTTGCCAGCTGCTGTACCTGATGTTGTAACATAACAGCCAGTGATGTGTGAGAATGTTGGCTTATGTTCTTATGTTAGGTTCTTTTTTTTTTTTTTTTTTTTAAATAACAGTATAGAAGTATAAATATTTATCTATGAAAAAAAAAAAAAATTCAATAAAACAATGAAATTTGCTGTTTACAAGATAAATATTTGCCGAAAGATGCTCCATTTGACCCTGAAACAAACCATTGAGCATTGGCCAGTTGGCCACCACTAAAAAGACTGGATTGGATTAAAGGCCTCCTTGGAAACCGGACAGCACTCTAAAGTGTACTCATTGGTTCTCTTTCCACAAAGGCCGTGTCTTTGGGAAAGGCTGCTATTAATCTTTGTCCCTAGACTGAAGGTCACCCATTGTGGAGGACCAAACCTGCCAAAATCATAAATAAATAAAAGTGAAAATTAAAGCAAAATTTCAAAAATAAAAATCCGAAAATCACATATGAATAAATAAATATAAGTGGAAAGAAATACAAAATAAAAATACAAATACATAAATAAATAAACAAATAAATGAAAAAAATAAGTAAATAAATAAATAATTCGAAAATTAAATACAAATAAATAGAAAATCAATTACATATCAATTAATAAATAAAAGTGCTCTGCACTCATATTTATTTAGTTCATGCTGCAGACACTGTCAGGAAGAAATGCAGCAAAAAATGCAATGCAAATGAGGGGGCCGTCCTAGATGTGTCAGGTTAGGTAGAGGAAGTTATACATGGCTCTCAATGGTGTTTATTATTATTATTATTATTATTATTATTATTATTAATAATTATTATTATTATTATTATTAATAATAATAATAATAATAATAATAATAATAATAATAATAATAATAATAATATAAAAATTACCACAATTTCTTCAGGTTAATTTTTTTCTCGCACGCCGTGCCTCCCCTGAAGAACTTTGGCACCCCCCAGCGGAGTCACGACCCACACTTTGAAAACCCCTGTTTTAGAGCACAAGTACATTTTATGAAACATAATCGGTGAGGGGGAAGGGAATAGGGAAGAGGGAGTCAGGGTGGGAAATGAAATGGGTGGGGAAGAGTTGACTGTTTTAAGGTGAGAGTGAAATGTGATGTTATAGTTGTGCATATTGTGCTTATTGTGTTGTGAAATCAGTTCAGCCAGTCTGGTGACAAGTGTGGATTAGTTGAAGCGGGTGACACAGCACCCAGCTTAAGTATAATCTCGGTGGCCGTGAAGAAGTTTGACTTTGAACGTGACCGGTAGGTAGGAGTCACCTCGTGCCTCGACGGGCGAGGCAGGTGCGAGGGCCTGTTATCACTGCTTATGTTTTTAATTTTTTTTAACTTGTTTTTAATCGTACAATCACAAAGTACAAAAAACATCATTTAATATTTTTGTTAAAGTACTGTGAAACAGTGTCCTTCTTTCCAATTTTGTATATTTTTTAGATATATGTTTTATAGTTTATTATCCCCGCCACAAAGTATGGAAGGGGAAATAAGTTTGAGCTCCGTCCGTGCATCTGTCCGTCCGAGTTAAAGGAGACAGTGTTTCTCAAAAACTGTTTAAGATAGAATAACCAAATTTGGTGTGTGGCTTTCGGGTATCAATACCTTGATGGAGTTTGAAAATGAGAAGCGTCAATTATTTTTTCTGAAATCATTGCCCTTGTTTTTTTTTTATTAACTTTGTTCGAGGTATCTTCAAAGGGGACAGCTTTTCTTAGAAATCATTTAAAATAGGATAACCAAATTCGGTGTGTGGCTTTAGGGTATCAATACCTTGATGGAGTTCGAAAATGAGAAGTGCACAAATATTTCTTCCGGAGTTATTGCACTTGTGCCATTTCTTTTACTCTGTTCGAGGTATCTTCTAAGGGTACAGCTTTTCTTAGAAACCGTTTAAGATAGTTCGTAATTTTATTTTCTGATGTGATAATATTTTCTTGTGTATACATCTAAGATAGATTTAGGACATTTAGGAAAAGGTTGTGAGTCATAATGAGAACCAATCTGGCGGGGAATGTCAATGTCTTCTTGTTTTGTATCAAAATACTTATTTTAAGAGTTACTTCTCGGAACAGCATAAAAAGCTCAGTTAGATGGATTTCTAAATGCGTCCTAACTCAGATCTTCCCCTAAACAAGCCACACTGCAGAACTCACTCACACATGCTGTCCCTTAGGGGAGAAAATTTAACCCATAACTGTCTTTCTGGTCAGACTTTATTGAGGTAAAAATATGGAGTTTAATATTGTATATCGGCATTATGAGGAAAAAAAAAAATCGTCCAGCCCTAATCATTGACAGAGACTGTGCGTGAGAAAACCTCTGTTTGTGAGTCAAGATGAACATAAATTGTATCTTGTTGAGATTCCTTTGTCCCGCTGACTAGCAGAATGTCTCCAGACAAAGTTGCGCGATCACTGATAACTTAGTGAGACGTGTTGATGAGGAGTGAGTGGGGAGGTAATCCGTCCGTCCGTGGTGACGTCATCGGGTTGTGTCTGTGGGGAGCAGAGCAGAAGGAGAGCAGAGAAGAGCAGGACAGAGCAGGACAGAGCAGCAGCAGAGCATCCCAGGACGCATCACTGGAGCCGGGGCTCAACTCTCAACTGACCGACAAACTTCGGACGCTTCCGCTAAAGTTGCAAAAATGGGTAAGTTTTACCTTCCCCGTCACACACGTGGATACAACTCTCATCTTTGTGGTGAAGTTTTGACTCGTAACGTTTCCCTCTCGTGCGACCCGGTTTCAATAGAGTTCAGCATTAGAGCAGTGTGCTACAGAGACTTGGAAGAAAGCGATTAGTGAGCTTAAGTCGATCAGGATTCCTCAGCAGGGAGACTTTACTGAGGTGTTATTAAACCCCCTTTACAACTACATGCATTCACTGTTTATCCTACAACTTTCAATAAGGATCCTGATCTGTAATCGATTATTATTTCATCAAGTTGACATCCAACGGGCCACGCCCTTTATTATTATCTATGTGTTTTTCTATTTTTTTGAATGTATGAAGTTTTTTTTTGTTTTTGTTTTTGTTTTGTTGTTGTTGTCAAAACTAAAATATCAGTTTGAATCTGAACAACAGGATTGAAACAGAATGAGAATAATGTAGATTGTAGAATAATCACATGTAAGACCAAAACCTACAATTCCATCATCATAAAGTCATATTTCAAATGAAGGATGATTTAATTTTCAAAATTCAACAATTATAGCATCAACATTTTTCATTTATTTATATATTTATATAAATATATAATTTTTTTTATTATTATTTGGGACAGTTTAAAATACAACGAAACAATATAAACAGGGAAAACCCCCCAAAAAACCCTCAAGTTCCTTGAATAAGAGGGCTCGGGATATTACATTTAAACATGAACTAAAGAGAAAGAAAGAAATAATAAAGTTGACTTTCTCAAAACAAACACACACAAACCATCATTCTGCCATATATGATCAAATAGAGACGTAGAGACAGATAATGTCTAACGCAGAGTAAAATGAGTTGGACACCACCTCTCGAGGTGTTTCCTCAACTTAACCGCACAGCATGTGTTGCTTGTAGGGAGTAACTAAAAGCTGCTGGAAGCAACATGTTGTATTTGTCAATGGCTTCGTGAGTCAAGCATGCAATGCAATGTCTGTCGTGCTAAAGCTTGTAATTGTTATCTGAAGAGCTGAGACAATCCCATCTTTTGGCCATCTGCTTCCAACCTATAGGGGAGATCATGTCATGGAAGAAGTGGAACATTTCCACACCCCTTAGGACTTAAAAGTGACAGATTATTGCACAAAGCAGTCCACTACATAACCCAGAGTTTTTTTTTACATACATTAAAGTGTGTATTTATTTGCTATTTTTCCGCTGCATTCTGGATATTTTGTAGAACCAAAGTGGGTTTGGTGGGCATTTCTTTTAGTCGTTTGAGTAATTTGCCCCAGTGCAGTTGAGGCTATGGGGAAGAAAGCAGTGTGAGAATGTGTATCGATGCTCATTAATTCGCTCCAAAGCTCCAACAGAAGCGTCTTTGTGCTCCTAATTTGGAGCTGCTCCTTTTGTGTGACTTCAGTGGCTCCTAATGTAGAGAGAGAGAGAGAGAAGTTCAGTGAATTGCAAGTTTCATAGCGGATGCCCTGTGAACTAATTCCCCACAGACCCTTATTCACAGGATATCGCTCTGCATGGCAATCAGCCCTTGTTCATTGTCCTCCTCTTAAAGCCTCTATCTTATATTCAAATGTCCTTTATGTGCTATTTAGAAATGTAGGAGCACTTGTGTGAGTTGCGAGATGAATTTATTGACCTGTTAAGCAGCTGCCTATTTTGGGTTGCATGAATTCATACTTGTTCTGATATCTGTGTGGCACAAGTCGAGTCCGAAAGCGGGAAAGATTGCAGGAATGAGTTGAGACCAAGATAAGCAGGACTTTTTTTTTTTTTAAAGACTTTCCATTCCCTATTTCTAAACCAGTGGTTGCCATGCTTTTTTGAAACTCAGCACACATTAGGCATATAAAAAAGGGCCCCACACACACACACACACACACACACACACACACACACACACACACACACACACACACACACACACACACACACACACACACACACACACACACACACACACACACACACACCGTAGCAAGAGCAAACCACCATCAAGTGCCAAATAGTGTATCCTCTTTTCTAGATATTGACAGTTATCACGATCAGTGATCCTGGTCATGGTACCGTGATAATTAACACTTTAAAAACTTTAAAGAAAATTCCACCCCCATTAATAACAATACAGTACTTGGTCCAAATGGGCATTGCCATTTTTACGATAAATCGAGATGAAATACGCAATCCAGATCTGATCTGAAATAAGTTTGGTCTGTTACAAACCGAGGTATGAATCTTTTTAATTCTGCCAACAATGAGCGATAGGGATTGGGAACTGAAATCAGTATATTGATCTGAATCCCCTCCAAAAGTTAAAGGAGCTCAGGGCAGGATCTAGAAATGAGTCTCGATAGTGACATCTCTGTGGTTATTGTAACTGCTGCCATCAGCCAACTGTTTGTTCATCACCGGAGCACAGCTGATACTGCGGATAGAGGATGGACACCCGATGGGTTCGGACAGATATTTAGAACTGGTGTCGGGTTCGGTCACATAGTGTCGTTTGCGCGCAGCGTTCTTCCTTTCCTGCTGCAGCAGCTGTAGCCCTGAAGAATGCAACTTTATCTGTAACGGTGAGAGCTGTGATCTGCTGTGTAAGGAGAATAGAGCAGAGGACAGTTTTAAAAGAAGTGTGACAAACTCATAACACTAATTTATTTCTGCTTTACACTGGCTTTAAAACGAATGTTTATTTTTTCTCAACTGCTGCCCTATGCTCCTTTAACGGAATCTTCCAAAACTTTCCAAATCTTTCAACATTTTGTCAAAATCCGTGAAGCAATTTTGACATAATCCTGCAAACAAACAAGCAAATGAAAAAACACCAGTGAAAATATGACCTCCCTGGAGGAGGAAATGAACCTTTCATTGCATCTTTATTCTACTGACACCTACTGACATGGAGGCGTATTATATTAATCTGCCTCCAATAGTTGAAAGCAGTAACATTTACAAACTACTGATAAATAAACAACAAATTATGACTAAGGTTTTCCATAATTACATTTATTCAACGGCTGAATAATTTCTTTGAAATATTTCTTTGCTAAATGATGACTGTGTGACCATTTTAGTTCCTGAAACATATAGTTTGTATACTTTTAACAAATGCAATGATGCAAGGACTCAAATGTGTCAGTTTTAGAAGGCGTACTGCGTGTCAGCTAAGGACAGTGCATTAGACTGTGTTGCATATTGTGGGAGGAATTCTTGGCGTCTGTTTGTTAAGGATGATAATTCTCACAAACGTCTTGTTAAGTAATGTTTTTTTTTTAAATTTTTTTTTTGGTGAAACCACTGACCTGACGCACAGAACTCTGTTGTCAGGGTTCCATTTTATGAGCAAACACAGATGAAAATTGTGATTAATGTGTCTATTACGTGACTTAACACTGCAGAGAACATGAGCCGAGGCTATAATTTCTTTACTCAACATATATTTGTGATAGGACATAATTAGGTACCACTGTAAATCACTGTACTTTTTTCCCCCCCCACTGTAAGTTCATTATGTGCAAAAGCAGATGTAGAAAAACATCAGCTCCTCACATACACTGCTATCAACATGATATCTACATTTTGGAGCCTGACCCTAAAAAAAAAACCGTTTCCTTAACGGAAAACCATGAACTCTCTTGTTTTAAGTGTTTTGTATTCAATGTGTTGGTCTTGTGGAAAAGGTCATCAAGGCTGGAAGCATCCCAGATCCAAATATTACATCATTTTCAAGGAAATAGAGACAGAAAACGATTAAGTACAGGCCTTTTTTTGGCCTTACATTGTAGATATTAGTGTTGTTTTAAGTATAACCTGATATCTGCTCATGTTATTAGACTGACCTGTAAGAAATGAGGTTGATTCTTCTTGCGTCTTAATGTTTTTGACAAATTGGCTGTTGTGGTTTTTACTCGCTTGCATTCCTGCATCTGAACTGGGATGTCTGGAAAGTGTCTGATTACGCTTCAGCAGTGATCATTGTCACCGACTCCCGTGATGAAACCGATGTGCAATACAGACGACTGCAAGGAGTGGGTTTTATTTATTTTTTAATGCCGTGATCTAGGGCTGTTCAATTATAGAAAAAATTATAATCACGATTATTCTAGTCATAACTGAAATCATGATTTGTCAAAAGATTATTTGTCAACCCAAAAAGTTACTTATTTTTTTTAACAAAACAGCTTAAAAAAAAAAAAAATATATATATATATATATATATATATATATATATATTTAATAAAATCCTTCAAACACTAACATCAAGTACAGTATGTTCACTTTTGACCAAAACAAAACACTTCTTGCACATGATGTCTTTGCTCTAGGCCTTTACGAGCAACAACTGTCCTCGTGTTGGCCTGCAGGCTAGGCTAGCTTTAGCTTTAGCTTTGAGAGGGGCATGGCGGAGGGGAGGAGCTTGCATGCACGTGCATTAAACAACTCAAAGTTAGTATTTATAATAGTTTTTTCTCATGTGTGCCACGCTTTATACTAGGGTGTCCCGATCCGATATTGATATCGGATATCGGTCCGATATCAGCCAGAAAACGAATGTCGGATATTATCGGACTGCATCTAAAATCTCTGATTTCAACGCTCCGATAAGTTTTTGTTCTTTTTGTTCCCGCCCTCAGTTGTTCCCACCATATACTGACAGTAAAAAAATAACTGAAGTGAACTTGAATTGTTGACTATTGTTCTTTGTTTGAGTAACATCACCTGATCAAGCCTTTTCTAACATTCCACACTACAAAATAAATCAGAAAAGTATGTACGATTTGTAGTGATGTTGTATCGGATCGATATCGGTACCGGCGAATAACCAAGGATGTAATATCAGTATTGTATCAGAAGTGAAAAAGTTGTATCGAGACATCCCTAGTTTATACTTTGTAGATATCCGAAATTGTTGAAGTTTGTTTTATTTAGCAAATGAAACATTTATAATAACAGTAAAAAAAAAACGGTAATCATAATAATGTAATGTCATCATTCAGTAATAATCAATATCGTAATCGAATTTCGATTCATTGCACAGCCCCATCAGATAAAGAGAAATAACAGAAGGTTGAATTATTTTTCTGATTCAATTGTAATAAATTAATTCATGGTTATTGACCTGTGTTACTAAGATATGCATAGAGGAGCATCCCTGCAGCTTTAGGAAAGCCCAACTAAAACCAACATTTTTTCTATGAATGGAAAAAAAAAATCTTTCATTATCTAGAAATAAGTGTCTCCTTCTGGAGGTAATTCATGCCAATCTGTCTCTATCGATCATTTCTGAATCCCCATCAATAATTTCTAAATTGCTCTCCAGCTTGGAATGGTTAATTACAGTGAATCCCCTGTAATGAGGTAGTCGCTGTCAGGGCGACATGATTTCTGGGATCCTTTCCAGTTGGCGTGGCACACGGCTGAGCATCTTTGATAATTATACAGCCGATGACGCCACCAGAATACATTTTTTTGCTGCTACACACACGCCTCTGAAACCGTCCTCATTTAATCAAGACTCCATTTATCTCCTGCTCGTCTTCCTGCTCCAATTTTCCTCCTTCAGGTGTCCTTCATTTTAGTTTGAAGGTTTTCTTGAGAAGAAATGTTAGTTTAACTAATGAAGCAATTTTGTTGGGATTCAGTGGATTCTTAAGTTGAGACATTGAGTTTTAGAGCGTGTGTTTATTTTATTTATTTTAAACGGGAGGGATGCAAGTGATTGTGCTTCTGTGCATGTCCCGATACAACTTTTTTACTTCCAATACGATACCAATATTGCAACCTTCAGTATTGTTCAGTATCGATATTGATCAAATATGATACCAGCATAAATTATACATAGTTTTAATACTTATTTTGTAGTGTGGAATCTTAGAAAAGGCTTGATCAAGTGATATTACTCAGAGAACAATAGTCAGCAACAGTATGTATGAGAAAATCCGACTTATTTATTATTAACTAATGGGTTACATAAGTTTGAACCTTAAAGCTGATATGCGGAGTTTCTGATAAACGTCTTGATGTCCCGCCCTGAAAAGCCTCACTTCCTCCCACTGCCTCTGCCAGTCTACCAGAAGCCACGCCTCTACTCTTCTGCACACGCAACGCGGAACATAACAGGGTTGCATTGATATAGGTCTATGGGTCAGGTAAGAGCCAAAATCATATTTACCTGTTTGCTGTTGTGACGCGTGGCCTTGTTTCCGTGCACAGTTCCGCATTCACTTTGATTGACAGTCTCAAAAACAGGAAGTTGAAGCCTATTGGCTGGGCGCACTCGGCGATTGTTTTCATTTGTACAGGGGTCTATAGGACGAAGGAGGGACTTATATACATTAATGTATATGAATGACAACTGGCAGTAGATCATAGTAAAATACTTGCTGGGTATTTTTTTTCGCATTTCAAAAGAATCATACATAAACATAGATTTCTCAGAAACTCTGGGTATCAGCTTAATTCAAAGGAATATTCTATAATTAAATAAAAAAAAAATAAAAAAAACAGACCCTAAAAAAGTATCTTAAAAAATTTAATCAATGGACTACTTGTATTTATATCAAATATTTTAGATGAATATATTCCGATACTTGGACCGATATCAATATTGGATCTGGACACCCTTAATTACAAAAATGACCAAGTTGTGCATTTGAATGTTTTAAAAAAATATCCATACATGTAGTAAAACACAAGGCTTTATAGACAGCCTTTGTACCTTCCATCGTTTCCATTAAACTGCAGATGTGGAAACAATCTGTAAAACGTCAGACCATCACGTCTGATTAGCAGAGCCGGATTTACATATCAATGACTGATACTATCTCCCCTGTGTTTTTGTCATCTCTTTTATCCAGTTAACGAAGTTAAAATGAACCAAAGAGTATAAACATCTCTTTGTTCTCTGTTGACTGCGCTAGAATGGCTCGAGGCAACAATGGATTTGGTGAAGCACAGAGATGTAGTTGATGGACATTCATCTATTGACCCAGCAGCTGTTTGGCTTGGTTGTCATATGTCTACAGTCAACCAAGCCCTTTCCACTTAGTTTTTACCTAGGTTTGAGTAAACAAGGGTAGAGATAGACATGTTTTGCTAAAAGCTAGCACGTCAATGCATGAAGTGTTAAGTACGAAAGCATGCATTTTACAAGGGAAACTAAAACACAGTCTACAATGTGACGTGACCGGTAATTTGACAGTAATGGGCTGACTATTCATTGCTCAAGTTGTTTTTTTTTTAGTCTCCATCTGTGGATTATAGAGAACACTTAACATGGAAAGATGATGATTGTGTTATGAATTATGATGTCTTATCATACTCGGGTTGTTAATGTTATTTCATTTATGGGCTCTATTAACCAGTCTGATCAATCTTCTTAGAGAAGTACCACACACAATGTTTACTCTCTGTATTGTAGGGCTGGGCCATATGGACCAAAACTCATATCTCAATATTTTTTTCTCAAAATGGTGATATACAATATACTGTAAATCTTGATTTTTTTTAAAAACAATTCAAATAGTCTTACCAGAAACCGCTGCCCAAAATGTGCCACTTTTAGCTTTTCTCCTATAAGGGACAGGACGTGTGAGTGAGTTCTGCATTGTGGCTTTTTTTAGAGGAAGTTCTGGGTTAGGGCGTACTCAGTAATCCATCTAAATGTGCTTTGAGAAGTAGCAAAAGCAGCAACTTCTAAAACGAGTATTTTTATCCAAAACAAGATATAAAATAAAAAAATATTGATATAGGCGATATTGTAATTTTCTATATTGTGAAAGTGGAAAATTCAATATATCTTAAACTGTGATATATTGCCCAGCCCTACTTTATTGTGGACCACTCCCTGTAAACCTCAGGGATTAACACTAATCTACTATTTATAGTTCTACAACACCAAACTCATGTTTTTTGTTTTTTTTTAAGGTTAGGCTTACACTTGTAATAGAAACCATGCATGTTCCAAAATGTCTACCAGGTGATTGGATGGTTGACCTGCTAAAGTTACCAGTAGCTGAGTACCTAACACTATTTCAGTGTAGCAGGTTTTGCTTGTCATTGTCTAATGTTTCATAGAGGCTTAAAGTGTAGAACTCGCCTTGTCATGCTTTAATGTGTTTTTTTTCACACAACAGCAAGTGTGACCATTTGATCATCTTCGAATGACATATCACAGGTAAACAAGTGCTTATGATGAACTCTGGGATGCTGGCTGGTTTAAGGTCATGTTCATCACACTGTGAGATGTTTGATATTTTATAATCTTTCAAAAACACAGTACATTTTGTTATATATTTCTAACCCATAAATCGGTTGAAGCAAATTTCGACAGAACTGTCCAGATTTTTGACGTGAGACCAGGTTTATGGAAGTCCGTTTCTGCCAATAAAAATAAAAAATAAAATTCACAACTGCAAGTCATAATTACAAGTTAATAAAGTCATAATTATGAGATAGAAAGTCATCATTATAAAATATAAACTGAGCATTTGCAGCAATCTACAGACACTGACGATTACCATTCTGAATTACACTTTGAATAATGATACATTTTGGCTGTTTATTCAGTTCTTAGAATTCAACACATGGTATATAGTGTATAAAATAGTGGAAGGACATAAATACGACTGTTGCAAAATTATTCTGTCACATTTTTTGTGTTTTTTTTTTTGCAACTTTACATAAAACATAATTTTTCTTATAATTATGTTTTTTTCTCTTAATTATGACTTTATATCTCATAGTTGTGACTTTCTTTCTCATAATTATGACTTTTTAGCTCACAATTATGACTTTCTCATTATCATGACTTTCTATCTCATAGAACTTTTTTCTCATAATTATGACTTTCTATCTTATAATTATGTTTTTCTTTCTCATAATTATGACTTTCTATCTTATAGTTATGACTTTCTATCTCATAATTATGTTTTTCTTTCTCATAATTATGACTTTCTATCTCATAGTTATGACTTTCTATCTCATAATTAGGATTTTCTTTCTCATAATTATGACTTTCTATCTCATAGTTATGACTTTCTTGCTCATAAGTATGACTTTATATCTCATAGTTATGACTTCCTTGCTCATAATTATGACTTTCTCTCTCATAATTATTACTTTCTTTCTCATGATTTTGAATGAACTAACTCATAATTATGACTTTCTCTCTCATAATTTTGACTTTCTTTCCCATAATATTTCTTTAGTGGTGGAAACGAGCTTCCATACAGGTCCAATGTGGGACTAAAGAGAAAAACAGGGCTCCAGCTAATTTTCCTGTCAGATTTGTTTGAGGTGAGGACAGAATATATTAGTCTGCTTTTCAAACTCTGGACACCTATAGGATTGAGCTGTTGGCTCATTATGCCATGTGCATTCAAGTCTCCACGGATGGGTTTTTGTCCACTGTGCGGCTACACAGCTGCTAAACAACCATAAGACAAAAGAATCAGGGGTTCCCTAGTAGACCAAAGAGAAATGTTCTCCCCATATGAAGAGTTGGGGTAGAGACAGCCTGGGACCATTGGACCAGAGCCAAATTCTACGCTTGGGATGAATTAAACAGGAATTTCAATGAATACCCATGTAACCCTTTATGAATGTTTCTAAGCCTCTACTTTGAGAACAATGTGCAAAATCCCATTTAAGATGTTTTTTGTTCTTGGGGGGGGGGAGAAAAACTGAGGCATTGACACCCCTAAAAGTTCATTGGCTTGCTTAGCATAGATAAGAAACAGAAACAGATGATTGCTTGGACATGTTGAGGTGATGTGGTGCCACATGTAATAGTCAGAGGAGTTTGTTTGCGCTGCCAGGAATTATTTTCCAGTGTGATAAAAAAGCTTTCCAAGTGGGAGAATGCATTGTCTGCTTATTATCCTCCAGAGAAAAGCTCGATACTGAGGAAGAAGTACTTCTGCCAAGCAGATGAAAATCTGCAAGGGCTGAGCTTTCATGCAGTGACAGCTGCAGGAAACCTTATAGCTTAAGGAAAATGTTTGGAGAGCATGTTTGCTTTAAAGGCTGTTCTGAGGTTTAAGACTGATTCATTGAATGTTGGATTGGAAACAAAAATACCCAATAGATTTACTATACACTACAGTATGTCAGCTGTGTGATGTTTTTGCTATATTCACGTATTAATTGTGAGTGTTGTCACTCAGTGTAGGAAAAGGAGAAAAATACAACCTAAAGGCAGCTGGAGGAAATCCCAGATGTTTCTGTCTGCTAAACAGCTTGACCCCATACATCCACATGTAGGGGAGATCAGTTCGCTGTGTGCATGCTATAGCTCTACCACTAGTTTTTTTTTTAATTTTTTTTTTATGCTTTTGGCTTCTACTTAATGGGAAGATATGTGTCACAATAAAGCAGCCACAACATAAAAATGTCAAGGGGCAGAAAGTCATGTGTATACAAAGCCACTTTAGACATATGATAGGGTGAACTTTATAACTGATAAAAACTGCTGCACTGACAGGGTTATCTACTTTAAAAGGACTTTAGGATTGAGGTCAAGCTCAATATTTTGCATCAAGTTTTGTTAAATCCATTAAATGCCACTTTTCATTTGACCTTTGCCCTAACAACATCAGGTAGATGTGAAACTAAATAAAACAAACTCAAACCCTGGAAAAGTCATGTGACAAATCAATCAATAGTTCTTGTTGAGAAAGATTATTATTATTCTGGATACAGTGTAAACAGAAACTATAAAAAATAGTTATATTGTGAACCTATTTATATTGTAGGGAACATATTATATACATAAATGTAATTGGAGTCTAAAGCCACAAAAAAAACACTTTAAAAAGAAAATAGACTAATATAAGACCTCTTTACAGTTATTTGAGTCATTCTGACTTGTGCAACTTGTGGTGATGACGCGCTGGTGACGACATAATCCAAGATGGCGGCGGCCCGGACTACAGCCGACACTATGTAATAAAAGCCTTAAAAGACATGGATATAATGAAAAGAGTGGATGGACAGAGGCATAAACATGCTGACACACACGGACACACACAGACTTTCTAAACACACACAGACCTTGGTAAACGGAACATGCTTCACCAGCCGGCTGGCACTAGGACCCAGAGGCTGAATAAGTGCGTCCCCTGTATTGCATTCACAGGCTGTAATATCACCAGTTTATAATTTTACATGTTGTTAGAGCTACTGTCTTTACCAGGGAGATAATATTTATTCATGGTGATTGTTTTCTGGAGCTTTACTGGGATTTTTACCGGTGATTAGTTCATATCTCCTTCTGCTCCGCGGTCCAAACTGACACCGTAGCCAGACACACACACACACACACACACACACACACACACACACACACACACACACACACACACACACACACACACACACACACACACACACACACACACACACACACACGAGTGTGTCACACATGTCACTCAGTCACATTAAGGAAGGTTGCGGTCATTATACGGGGTGGATTAAAGAATGAATAAAAGCTTGTTTTATCCCGTTCTTCTCCGTGTTATTATCACATTATGAAAAAGTTTAAAAATAGCAGGAATTAGTGCTGGTCTCGAACGGTCTTGAGAGAAAATCCCGAGTCCGGGCAGCCCGAGTCCGAGACAAGACCAAGTCAAAATGCTTCAGAGTCCGAGACGAGACCGAGACCTTTAAAATTTGGTCTCGAGACCAAGACCGGTCTCGACTACCACAACACTAGAAAAAGGCAGGTCCCAAACTGTCCTCCTTTATGGAGGACATCCCAAACTGTCCTCCTTTATGGAGGACAGTTTGGGATTAGGAAAAAAACCCTCGCACACACAGAAACGCCAAAGACACATTTAGAACTAATTTTGAAAACATAGCAAAGAACACGTTGAAACATGATCCGTTCGCTTCATTCTGTACAGTTCAGCCATTCGCAGATGACGTTAAACGACCTTGGGCAGTTCTGATTCAGAAACAAAGTTCCAGGTGGTGGTAGGAAAGAGGAGGAGGAGGAGGGGGAGGGGGACGGAACCTTGGTCGACATAACATCCTGGAGAATAGTCAGATAAGCCGGTCTTGAACGGCTGGCTTGTGGGGAGTCGAATGAGATAACAATTTGTTTTTCGGTCAGGCTAAGCACAATTTTCCTTGAGCCTATTGTTCTCCTGGTCTATTTAAAGCTATATTTTGAATTTATCAAACAAACCAGTTCCAAGAGTCTGTCTGGAAGAAACTCAAAATACTGAAAATGCGGACAATTTTGAATTACAGTAAGTTGTGAACAAAGAATGGATTCAATAGGAATATTTTGACCAGCGTGTGTGATCATGAGCTCAGTCTAGATTTGTTGCTATGTCAATGTTTAGACATCTATAAAGGAGGTTGTTTCAACCATAAATGTCTGTTTTGATAGGCAGGGATACATAGTGTGCTGCTGAAAATGTGCAAACCAGTGCTTAAAGGAATAAAGTAATGAGTTGACCTTTTCTTAGAGGTTAGCAGTCATGAATATCAAACTTTGTAGACGAGTGTTACACTCCATCAGAGTACAAACAACTCTGAGTGTTAAAGAATGTCATCATCAGGTGTTGAGCAACTCTCTTGACTTTCCATGGATCCAGTCTTAGGATACAGGGCTTTAAGACACTCTTTGTGCAACATAGTTATTGCAGTGATCTCTGTGTTGCTTGCTCTGTTGTCATAGTGCAGACATTGAATCCTGACCTGGAGGGGTCCGACCGGTGAAAAAGAGGAGGCCCAACCTAATGAGGCATTGGTAGAGTAGCAATAGTGGGTTCAAAAAGGGTAAAGTCTTGGGTCAAGGGTGAGAGGTTGGCAGCAAGAGGCCAAGAACAATAGAAGTGTCGAGACTAAAGCAGGGAAAGAGATCCCAAAACCTGGGGGAGAGACGGGGGTGGGGGGGTGAAGGGGGTGGAGGGGGGTGGGTTACTCATGGGAAGCAACCCCAAGATTAGCTGGAGAGTCTTCATGTCCCAGTGCCTCATTATGTTTCTATTGTGTGTGTTGACATGCTTATGCAGTGCAACAAGTGGGGGAATGAACGTCTCCATTCTGAGTGAGATGGGACGTTCAAGCAGCTGGACTGTGAGAATGTTTGAGCTGGGCAAGTTCTCATCATGTGTCAGCTGGACATATGGAGCGTGGGATATTCAAGTGCCTCTTGAGATAATGCATGCATTTTTATTCTGCCGTAATAATAATTGGTCAATCAGTGTACACCCACCTAATTTTCAATTGTTTTAAAAAAGATCATAACATCTGAACTATGCCTTGTTAGATTTGTGTGCATGCAGTGCATTTTAACGAGGAACTACACAGCAAACATCTATAAGGTAGGCCGAGTTTCTCAGTAACGGGCATGTGGTAGGTCAAAATAAAGATGTTCCCAAGTTGAAGTTTGTCAGTTAAAGACATAGGGCTTATAGATTAATAAATCAAAGATAATTTGCTAAAGGAAAGACGTGGAGTCCTGTAAGTGGCATAGAAGTATTTTTACCTCATTCTTACTGTGATATCTTGTGTTTCTCCACCAGACAAGGAGGACAGTGATTCACTTGAAATCACTTTTGTCCTAATTTGTTCTCGGTATTCCTCGTGATATCGCCTCACACCGCGAGACATTCAATTTCGGGCGGATTTGGATCTTTCTGTGTAAACCCCAAAATAAACATCCGCCATTGTTTTGCTGCCACTTTCTTTGGCAGAGTTTTGGGGGCAAACACAAGAAATCATGTCAAGATTGAAGTAAAAACACTTCTATGCGTCCGTCTCTGGGACTTTATATCCCGCAATGCAATTCATGAAACTTTTCCAACAATGTCAATAAACTGAGTGTTTACAGTGGAGATCCAAACAAAAATTTGAGATCAAACATGTATTAATCGATGAGGCCAGCACTATGTCTTTATCTGTTAAAAAAATCTTGCCTCCAGTAGCTTCAAAAACAACAAGAAGGCATAGTCATCAACATACCTCGTCAAAAAAAAACAGAACAAGGGCATCAACTCCGGAAAAATAACTGCACGCTTCTCATTTTTGAATTCCATCAAGGTATTGATACCCTGATGCCACACACCGAATTTGGTTATCCTATCTTTAACAGTTTCTGACAAAAGCTGTTCCCTTTAACTTGGACAGAGGGACGGACGGAGCTCGGACCTATATCCCCCCCTTTCCACACTTTGTGGCGGGGGATAATAAAGGAAGTCTGAAAACAGCTGCAAACATCCACTGAACAGCCACATTTGGAGCATAGGTGTAATCATTTAGGTTTCCCTTCCTCTTTCCATTACTCAACAAACTGCACTGCACTTGGTAAAATGACTCCTTTCTCTCCCATAATGCAATAACAACTTCAGTTGTCAGAGTTGTTGCATCCATCTGTTGGATAGAAGTCTATGGGCCATTCATCTCTTCGTATGTACGTTTAGAGAAGCTTTGCTGTTGACCTGACACCAGTTCACCCTTTTTCTTTTCTTTGACAACTTCTGACAGAAACTGCCCACTGCAGACCAACCACACCCCACAATAACTGCAGATGCTCTGACTCAGTCATCTGGCCTTGTTTCCAAGGGGAAGATTCATGTGCTTCCCAACCTATTCTAATTACAAACAGGCACTACAGAGATGACTTGTGTCACTTTACCTGTTAGTAGTTATTACATTAAATTCAGCACATACAGTTTTCAAATCGTTGTAGTGTATATGTCAAGAGCAAATTAGTTTTCTAAACTGTGCGTAACATCAAATGCATGCATAGCAGTGTTATTTTTTGCCCAAAGACAGGTAGGTCTCAAGAAATTTGGAAATGCTCCGTGATCTGGCTCACTCACAAAATGCACCACACACCCATACCCAACCCTTGGGGGGCTGGATGGTGGGGCTGGGGGTGGAGGGGGCCGCCACCTGTGTTACTATGTAGTGGCGTGGGGGCGGCACTCCCACCCTAGTTGCCCTACTAATCCCTCCAATTTTAATCACATCTCAACATGCCACCCCCCGGAGGGTGTATTATCACTTACACCCTCCGGCCTATTACACCACATACACATAAATCCACAGAGGCTGGATGGGGAGCACCGCTCCCCTCCATCCCCCTTCTTTTAATCACACCCCATACATTCACCAAACACACACATTCACACAGGGGATCGGGAAGTGCCTCTCCATTGGGGAATGGAGAGGCACCATAACAGGGTGGTGGGTTGGTACACACATTTGGGCCTCTCCGGTGGGGGCCTGGCCCCTCTGTTGGTGGCTGGGCCACTGCATAGAGTAAAAATACATCACGATGGTGCGGTCGGGCGTGGCGGTGGGTCTCGGAGGGGCTTTGCCGGGGTCTCTCCTTGCGGGGTCTTTCCGGGCGGTGTCGGCCTGGTGGGGCGCGGGGGTGCCTCTCCCCCTTGGGTGTGGCTTGGTGCTTGTTTCGTCTCCTGGTGGCCTTGGGGGCGGGCCCCGCGGTGTGCGGGCCCGGGGCGGCCTGCCTCGCCGGTTTGGGGGGTGGGTGTGCTGGGGGGGTGCTGGTGTCCTCACCGGGGTTGGGGCGGGGTTGTTTGGCGCCTCGGGATGATGCTGTTTACTGGGGGGGCGGCGCTAGCTGTTCCGGTGGTTGAGGTTGCTTTCGGCCGCCTGGTGGGTACGTCCTGCCATCTGCGGACTGGTGGGTGGGTCCGGGGCATCTTTGGCTGGGGGCTGCTGTCCCTTACTTGATGTGTGCCGTTGGGGTGCCTCCGTCCCCGCGGTGGGGGTCGCCGGTTGCTCGCGGGCCGGCGGGGGGCGCTGCCCCGTGGCTTGCGCCGTCCGGGGGACGGCGGGCCCTGGGCTGCTGGCCTTGTGCCGTCTGGGGCTGTGCGGTTCTGCTGGGCTGTGGCCGGGTCCTGGGCCGGGGTGGGGGGCGCGTCCCGGGGGGCTTGGCCCGGGGGCTTGCCCTTGGGGGGTCCTGTTCCCGGGGGGTGCTCCTGGGGCCCGGGGTGCTTGGCCTGCTGGCCGGGCCGGTCGTGGCGGGGGTCTTTCGGGGCGGGTGGCGCGTGCCGCGCCCTTGCGTACCTACTGGTACGGCCCCTGCTTGGGCAGTGCCCCGTGAGGCAGGGTGTCGGGGCCCGAACAGGGGGCCACATCCCGGCGGGGCGGTCTGGCTTGGCCCTTGGGGGGGGCCCTGGCTTTAAAAAAAACTGAAGCTCGTGGCGCGGGCGGCATCAGCAGGGGGTGATCTGGGGCGCCATGGGGGGCTAGGTTGGGGTGCCTGGGGGCCGGCGGGGGGACTCCCAGCGGCCCCCTGGTGCCTTATGCGGCTTGGGGTGTGGTCGTCCTCCCTGGGCGGGCTGCTCCTGGTGCTGCATCCATTCCGGGTCCTTCTGGCCTGGGGTCGGGCCCCTGCTGGCTCTGGGCTCGCCGGCGGGTGCCCGCCGGCTGCCCGTTCGGCGCGGCTCTGGTCGTCTGCTGGGCGTGGGCTTCGGTTCCTCCGCTGGGGCCTCGGGCAGGGAGTTCTCTGGGCCCTCCCCTCGGGGGGTTGGGCGCGGGGGTGTGTGTGGGGGGGGGGGGGGGTCGGTGGGGTGGGGGGTCTGGGGGTTGGGGGTGGGATCGGTGGCGTGGTGCGCTGGGTCCTTGGCTCCTTGGGGCTTTCTCGGGTGTGTATGGGGGGGGCGATGGCTGCCTCTCGGCTTGGGACCTTGGGGGCGTGCGGGGGGCTGCTTGGCCGTGGGGTGGTCGCCGGGGGCCCTTAGGCTGCCCGCTCTCGCTGCTGGCCTGACTGCTTCTTCGGGCCCGGGGGCGGCTCGTGGGTTTTGCAGTGGCGGTTCTTGGAAATACATTTGTCATGTATGCACTGGCCTTGGGCTGTGGGATAACACTCATACTGGGCTCAACCTTAGACACCTTGCACCTTGTTCCCAAATACCTGTTTTATGGAATTTCCACTCACCTCTTCCTCTGTTCACAGCCACCACTATTATTCCTAAACCGCACACTGGTCACCAAACTGCACAATATACACAACCACAATTTCACATCGCATCACTTGGAACCTAACAACTATTCCCCACTCATTCCATATCCTATCTTGTATCCCTCTTCCCTGTTAACTTCCCCACCCCCCTCCAACCCCTCACCTTGGTGTAAACACTGCCCTCTCTTTTTTTTACATCCTCCCTTTAATAAAGTATTTCTTACCCTTCCCTAGGGAGGGCTGGTGATGGTCACAATTATGCAATGAAATAAATAAATTTATTTAATTGCAATAATAAAATATGCATTGCTGTTAAAAGATTGCACTTCTTGTAGTGTTAACCTTCGACAGCATGTGCAGACAAGGTAAAAAAAGAAAAAAAAAAAAAAAAAAAAAAAAAAAAAAAAAAAAAAAAAAAAAAAAAAAAAAAAAAAAAAAAAAAAAAAAAAAAAAAAAAAGGAAATGCTCCGTGATTAGTTAGGGGTGTATTTGTTTATTATTTTTCTTCCAATTACATGTTCCAATATTGCAGGAACTACAACACATAGGAAACTATGATTTGGTATTGGCCCCCATTACTAAATTGGGCATATCTAAAAAAGTATTAATCCGATCAAACTAAAAATGTACAGTGTGCGTATTTATTAATCACGGAACAATTACTGAAAAAATCTGAATTTTTTTTAGACCAAAGTGCATTAGATGTCCTCAAAATTTGTTCACCGGTATGACTGTGTGAGTGACTGGTGTGAATGAATAATGGTTTCTGTAACGCGAAAGAAAATGCTATATAAACCCAAGCCATTATTATTATTGTTACGTTCGCTCCCTAATAGTCATAGTCTGGTTATGGTCACTTATATGTGACTTATATTATAATGTCCTTATATACAGGTGTACCACCAGTCCATAAGTAACGTCACCTCGTCGTTACAGTCACTTAAAAAAAAGGTGATATCCTCTCCTTGATCAAAGCCACTCAACTTTGATTTGACCTGAACTAAGTGATGAAAAACAGCTATCTGCTTTTGCAAATATTGTTTTAAACAGAGAAACATACGCTTTATGATCGCACTTTGTTTAAGCTGTGGCTAGTCGTACATGCAAATACAAAAAAGTATTTGTATTTTCTCCTCCCACTATTTATTGTGACCGATCCGCCCACATTGTTTATTCCTCAGAGGCAAAAACGCTAAGTTGGTTGGGCGTGTTGTGTACTTGACTGACTCAATCCTAATTGCGCTGGGTTTGGTTTGTAGATGCTCTGCAACATTTAACTGCGTGCGTGTTGAAGTTCGCACACGTTTTTACAGTCACAGACCTTTAATAGATCTGCATCTAAGTGGTTCAAATTTCTCTCAGATTTTTCCGTTTTTTTGCCAAGAAAACGATGAGATTGTTATAAAGAAAATAGACTTTTTATTTGTTTGTAGCCACAAGGAAGAACAAGGCACGTTATGACTCAGTTCACTGTGATTTTTCCCTTCTCTGTCCACATGATTAACCATTATGGATGACGATGGGCTAGCACACTCAATTTTTCCATATAATGACGTTAGATATTTCTAAAGGAATGCTGCTCTAAGCCTTGTAAACACCGTAGAGAGTTGCTTTTTTATTGTTAACCAGTAACAGTTATAATAATTTGATGTTAGTGCAGTTTTTTCATGCCTTTGTCACGTTTTGCATTGTAAACCCTTTTATATGCTGCATTTTCTGTTAAGAGTTACTAGTAAAGCCTTTGTTGCCTGTATTCAGAATAAAGTGGGTCAGCAGGCAATTAATCTGCATATTGAACTTGATCATGTGTTGCTTCTGCAAACTGATCAATGACTTGGATTCATCCCAAAGGTAAGAGCAGGGAAATAGAGCAGATTGAGGTGGACCTTCATGTGAAATCAGGTCAGTAATGACAAAGTAATAACTGCAACAGTGATGAGAATCATTCATGACAAAAATAAACAACACCTATACATTCACATAAATCCCTTAGTCATATGATTATTATTTTGTCCATTTTTGTCTCATAAAGAGACATTTTTAAGTTAGTGTTAGTTGTGGTCAAGCAGCGTCTCCACTATTTTTGGAGTGTGGGAATCACAATTATTTACACACATGCTCCTCAGATTTTTTTCTCATTTTTAAAAAAAATTCTACGATGATTCAAAATGTCCACATTTGGATGTTAACAGTTTTTGCAGATTTCTTTTTTAGGCTTTGAAAGGTCAAGCAGCAGATTTTAGGTTCTTGCAGGTTGCAGTAGAAGCTGGATTGTCAGACTTGTTTTTGAGGTGGTTTATGTGGTGATTCGACCTGGCTTTGTGCAGATCTGGTTCCCTGAGAACTCCTTCTTCACTGAAGACTAAGTGGGGTACAGGTCTTTATGGCTGGCTGAACACAGAATAGCATTCAGGGCTCCGAGTCTCACAGCATGAAAGGCTGACCCACAATGAAGACTCCCTCATTTGTGTGGGCTTCATCATCATTCGGTTTGTGTTCTTAAAGGGACTGGTACTGTTTCAATGCTGAATCTGAGCCTGTAGCACTCCAACATTCACGTGACTATTCTGTTTTTGTGTCTGCATTTTTTTTTTCTTCTGTTTTCTGAGGATAAATGCACTTTTACTCTTGTGATAATCAGTAGCTATACCTATTAACATCAGTAAACAAGTACATTATCAAGCTTTATTTCATGATTACTTTTATTATGAGCCATGGGGAGCAGTGCTGCAACAGTAAGAGGGTCAAAAGGTAGGTTGAATAAGGAGATGAGTTAGGTAAGCCATGGGTTAACATCTAGTAAGCTACAGTTAATCTCATAAGATGTGTATTGGGTGCATGGTGAAACATGTGATTAATAAGCCACATTATTGATAAAGAGCTAATACCTATGCATATGGAAGTCAGGAAAATATGCTACCTGAAGAGGAATTCACATTTTCCCACGTTCTACCAGAGCAGACGGGTGGGGTACGATGGTCCACCACCCTAAACCCACACTCCCCACTCGGCCCCACCCTGCAGGTATACCTACCAACGGGTTGTGGAGATTATTCATGCAGATTTGGTGTAGAACAGTATTGATTTTGTTGATGAAAAGTTTTCGTCATAGTTTTTGGCGTCTTTATTTATGATAATAAATGACTATAACTATTTTTTAAAAATAAATACGTGAACGTAAACTAAATTAAAATATACCGTTATTTCGTCAACTAATAAAAAAAAAAGGTATCCAATCCAATAAACTCTTATGCTTTATATGTTAGTCGACTATATCTGTAACAGATTTAGTCCATTATCGTAATATCATTTAGTTGACTAAAACGAGACTATAACTGAAATAGTACTGATGACTGAATTTTGACTATTCAACTAAGTTGCATTTTAGTCAGTAGACTACGACTTTCTTATGTATACATCTAAGTTAGATTTAGGACATTTAGGAAAAGGTTGGGAGTTATAATGAGAACCAGGCGGGGGATGTTGATGACTATGTCTTCTGGTTTATCCTCTCATCAACAAGATACACTGGAGTTTGTGTTAAAGGCAGACAGCACAGTATAGTAACTAAGTATAGAAATATGAGAAATAGTGAGTCTTTAAAGTACAGTACATTTAAAACCAAAATAAGTTATAAGAAAACTATTTTGGGATATTCTATATTGTTTATGAAAAAGTCTCGATGTACTTTATATCGCTATATCACATGGTTTAGGTTAATATTTAATGCCAGAGTAATGCACATTATGTAGTCTCTATTTTCTTAAAGTTTTGGGATCAGTTGTGTTTTTTCACTTGACCACAGCGGTTCTTTTGACTTCCAATTTTAGCATCAACTGCAATGTAGAAACCCTAAAATCATCCAAAGTTGATCTATGCACCAGTTTTGATGAGTCGCTGAAGTTCATAAACATGATTTTGCATCCCCTGGCTTTTACTGGGTGGAGCGTAAGAAATCTTGAAGATTAGTATAACATTAGTTGTTATGGGATCCCCACTAAGTTCACTTCCCTGACCCCTGAGGGCCCCCTCCCCTGCTGATCCTCCTCTTCTATGAGGTCTGGTATCCGTGAGAAGACCCAACTCCATCTCTACTTTAGCATGGCTCCCCCGCTCAGCTGAAAGGCCTTTTTCTCATTAGCATGCCCCTGGGGCTACGCGGCCGGCTGTTGCCAAACAAACACTGCCAAAAATCTTCTTCCCTCTCTCCTGCAGTGTCTGATCCCTGGTCCTTTCTCTTCATCCATCTTATTCCTTGTCTCTCATGCCTGTCTTGTGTTTAACACATTGCTGCTCTTTGTCAACCCTTGCAGTATCAGCTCCTGTGCTCATTTAAAAACCCTCTACTTTTGTATTTGGTTTTCTTTCCCCCCATGTTTCCTATGTTGACTGCATCAGCCTAGAGCAGGATTTACCTTCCTGTTCAGGAAATGTAGAAATGGGTTTGCTTCATGACCTCGTTGAGATGTAGAATTTGCCAGATGGAGAGAAGGTCATTGTCAGAGGTAGCAAATATATGCTGCAGTGCAGAGGGAAAGGGCATATGGTGCAAATCAGAGGATGAAGGGCCCACCATCCACCACGGCGTACACCCCCACCCCCCACACACCCTCCTATTTCTGACTGTGGTCAGATGGGAAGTAGACAAAGGTGATTGTGTCCCAACTTTCCAGTTCTCACCCTGCAGCGTTTTCCAGATTTCTTTTCATGTGGATTCTTGGGTTTCTAAGACAGGCAGCACTAGTTGGAGATATGTTCATGCATCATTTAGAACAGTGGTTCTCAAACTTTTCTGGCTCAAGTACCCTTTTTTTCTTACTTTGGAATGCAAGTTCCTGTACCCACTTATGTCTGACTACTACATTTTACCCAGAATTCTGAGAAAAAACAACCCATACAAGCCCATATTTTTAATGTTGTCATTTGTCTTCCTCTCTCTTTCTCACGTACCCCCTGTAGTGCCATCGCATACCCTTATTTGAGAAACACTGATTTAGAAGCTGTAAAATTTGACAATCTTGAAAGTTTCCAGTAAACAAACCCCCAGTCTAAGCAGATACCAGAGGAATTCTGTATCTTAGAATGTAGCTGTGATAACAGCAGTGGTGCCTTGGTGAAGCAGATTGACGTGACGTTAGTGAATGCAGAGGTGAGAGCAAAAGGAGTTTAAAAGATAGAGCAGCAACGGAGAGACTGAAGCCGAAAACAGAATGGAGAATGTGCTGAAACAAAGCATTTTTGCCAAATGCAGGACAAACAACCATGGAAACTCAAACAGAGGGAAACCAAGAACCAGAAGCACAACAACAAAGGAGGGACTCAAGAGCACAAGGAGCCAGTTTAGTTTTCATTGAACCTTGTATGTTAAGATTTAATTTATTTAGACAAATGTAACTTAGGATATCCACTTTGATCTACTGACATGTTCAACTGTCAACTGCCAGTCTTCGTCAGAGGCGTCTGCTGATCGCTTTGATCAGCTTCGCTGAAAAAAGAAACCTTAACGCTCCACTACCTGATTCTTGAACCATGACAGAGGGGCAGGGCTGAATTTGAACCGTATATCCCGCCTCCCACTCTCATAATCCCTCCCAGTCTACTCCTCTCACGGAAGTGCACGAAAACGCAAACGAGAGCTACACGTGCACTACCGGTAAAACACGTTACCACGCAAAAGGATGCACACAAAATAAAGGAAAATGGAACATTAGATTACATGTCCAGAAGGAAAACAGCCACTTGCGTGTCCAAAATTAGTCCAAGACTGAAAACAAGTTTGCACCGTGCATGCGCTTCACTATATATCACGGCAGCCAATGAGGAGGCTCTTTTGTGGGCTCTGCTCACCCCTCCTTTCTCTAAATCCTGTGATTGGAGCTGCAGGGGGTGACCGCCAACACTTGGTCTTCTGGGTTTTTTTTAACGAAAATACTTAAATATAAGGCACAGACAGCACGCAGATGTACGATTTTTTCAGAAATGATTACTTTTACGATATACTGTATGACGCTAATACGAATGTTTTATTTTTAATAAAAGAAAATAAATTGAGTACCCCAGCTTTAACATACTATTTAAAAAGAAGATGAAAAATCTTGCTGGAATTATTATGCGGGACCTGAACCTTCTTTGGCCTGCTTGGTTTTCTTAAAGTCAGTGGCTATCCGTACGGTTTGTATATACTGACATTCTATCCGTACGCAGCGCCCCTCATTGGCCAGTTTAGGTCACGTGATAAGTCAGTCATTGGCCAGTTTAGGTCACATGACTAGGACTAAACCTAACCGTAGACCTAACCCTAAAAAATGTTGCGATATAGGGTGATAACCTAACCCTAACTCTAAGACACTATGTCCGTAGGGCAACCATACAAATAGACACTTACTTTCTTAAACAGAGGGAGATCTTGCTCAAACAACAACATTTCAAAACAGTCATTGGTGCATATTAGTACACATTTTTTTTTTTTTGTCACATACAACTTTCAAGCAAAACTTTTTTGCTTATGTTACTTTTTGCACGCCGTTTGTTGCATTTACCCATGAAATGAGATGTTCTTTCAAAGATTACAATGCTGCAGCAGGAAGAATGTGTTGTCTGTGCTTGTCATCTTTAAATTAAGGAACATTTCAAAATCAGGTGAATAATGAGATGAAGGAGGAGGAAACACAACAACAAAGAGTAATGTTTACATTAGAGGAACCAACATTAAATCTTAATTTTTGTCATCAAGCTGCACTCTCTCTGTCTAACTTTGTCAACACCTTGTGACTGGAAGCTGTAGTCGGCATTTTAAAGTTACTGTGTCATATAAGTAAACAGTGTGAGACCACTTTTGATGAATCTGCAGAATGGATATCCCACATCCACTGAGAACTGCCATTATGGCCATTAAGGCATTTTTAGGTTCTCACTCCTCATTGTAGAGAGCATGGAAAATTAGAGTCTTTCTCATAAATGGTGTTTTGGCAGTATGCCCCAATGAAGCCAAAACAACAATACTTAGCATTAGCTGTAAGTAGTCACATCTGTGAGCAATGAGTGGAGGTTAGAGATTAGAGCTAGAATGGGGTTTTAGTGAATCTGGAAAAAGGTTTGTTGTTCACGAATTAGAGAGGAAATGGAAGAGTTGAAAGGTTTTTGTCCCAAATTGTGTGCGTCTAAGTGTGTTTACATGTGTAAAATGAGTTGATTTGTGTATTGTATACCTCTATCTGTGTATAATTTTCCTTAATGCTCTTATTTGTGTTTTGTGTATACATAAAAATATATAAAAATATGTGCTAATCTCATGAACACATTTTGCTCAAATGCTTTCCTCTGATCTCTCTAAAGATCAACAAATATAGATCATTAATGGTGTTTTCCCACTTATTGTCCCAGCTGCTGGAACATCTCAGCGTTGGTGATGACAGGCGGTGCTGATACAACGGCTCTGGTTGAGGGATGGATGTTGATGAAAAAGTTGGCCAGCTGCAGGGGTTAGTGTTGACAGGGAGGTCAAGCAAACTGTGATGCATAGCAGAATAAGCTGGGACAAACACTTTTTCATGGGCTTATGTTTGTTTTTTGCACATTACACTAAAAAGGGCTATGTTTGTATGTTATGTTATGAGTAGTATTACTTACTTATAATGGGTTTTTAAGGCACAAAAATAACAACTATTGACCCCAAATGAGTGGAAACTATATTAGACAATGTTTTCAACAATTCATGTTTATATTTAGATAAGTTTTTAATGTACTATATGCAGTACAATATAATGTACTATAAAACAGTCTCAGTCACTTCCTATTAATACAAGTATATTGACAGTCTAAATAGGGGGGGGGGGCTCTATTTCAAGCTTTTATTTTTCATTATGAATCTTAAATTTCCAAAAGTCAATAATTTACATTTTTCAAATTGTATTATAAACCAGGCAAGTTCCCCTAATTTGGATATTCCAATTACACTTGAAATTTTGGAGGTGCTGTGAAGTGTTACTCAAAAGAGAAGTCAAATAACTCAACAGCTGATTCGAAAATCGAGAATCATTAATAATTGAAAATAGGTTTGTAATTTAATACAGACTTCAACAATTAGAAACAATACAAACGTGGTAACTGGGCTGATTAACCACCCATTTTTGTTAATGTTAAAGTACACCAGATTCGCTGCTAATACTTAGATGCATGAATTCCAAAACCAGGAATCTGGCTTTGAATTTTTTTTTTTTTTTTAGAATTTATTGGAATTAAATGACATAGCAATCATGGTTCAGATAAATGCATTTGACTGTCTGTTTGGCAGCTTTGGTGTGGTCCACTGTGGTAAAGCTGTGTACATACAGTGTTGGAGTGGCACACAGGATGGGTCTCAGTGGTGGGCATGTAATGGGCCTCCAGCCTGTGAGGGCCGGAAGAGCATGACCGTGGTTGACTGCTGTTCTGAATGGCCCCTGAGAACCCGATGTGATGGACAGAGTCGGGCTGTGCACACTGGCCCTTTGTATCTATGCTTTTTGGACTCTCTTTTCTCTGTTTTTCTTTTTTCCAGTGTCTCTCACAATGTCCCACACTCACACAAACACACTTTCCCACACATGCATTTTGTTTCCCTCCTCTTCCCTTGTGATAGTGATGTGGCAAATCTAGCCTCTGGCCAGGGCCAGAAATTGGTACCACAAACAGTCTGTAAACTATCTCTTTCTCTCACTCAGTGATTCACTCTTCTTCTTTTTCCCGTTAATAAATCATTGAAGCAAGATGACGGAAAATTGAGTGTTTTGAAGTGGTTGTGGATCTAAACACGACCATTAGTCAGGGATTCAAAGCATTTGAAAGTCATCAAAAGGAAAGTACCCAGCGTGATCTTCATTTATGCACTACACAAAGAAGTCCTGTGAGATAAGTCTTTGTCAACTTGTTGTTTACAGTCACTGAAGACGGCTGTTAAATTGGGAGGATGAGCTCTCCTAAAGCATCTTTTTGCCACTTGTCACAGACCGAAAGTATCTCATTCGTCAGGCAAGGGATTGTCTTTCAGAAGTTGCGATGATCATCACTGATTGTTTTTTGTTTCTGGTGCTTTGACATTTAAATGAAAATGTAATTTTACTTCCTTCCAAACGATTGCACATGTGGATTTCAATACTCTTCTTCTCCGTCAAAGTGGGGAATCTGGTTGAGGCCATTTCAACGGGCATGATCTTTTTTATCCGTTCTATGGCCTTTAATTGTTTCTTAGAATGACACATTTGTTTAATACTTCCATTAGGACTATAGAGGGTTTTCACCGAAGCTCTTCAAAATGCATTATAGATGCAAAGGCATACAGGGAGGGACTTGGTCTGTAGGAAAGGGCACGATATTTAGAAAAAATACAGTTTATTGGTGATACAGATCCATATGAGTCGGCTCCTCGTCTTGGATCAATGACGGCGCGGAGAGTCTTCCATCTATTATGTATCCTGATATCGTCAACTACCTGGATTTCACCAAGCCCATACACAGAGGTAGACCTTGAATCTTATAGAAGTATTTCTAATAATTTCACAGTGAACCTGCAGCATACTTACTCTAAAATAGTATATAATCTTACTGTATATTTAGGTAAATCAAGCAGTTATAGTCCCTTAGATGCGACTACTCGAGCCTCGGATTGCTACGCCGCCTACATCCAGCAGCCTGCGAAGCAGCGGAGCCTCGTGCAAGCGGAGGAGACGTACGCGGTGTGATCGGAAGCAGGAGCGGGGCTAGCAACCAAGCTAAAAGCTAATCCTCAGAGAATGCCACTTCCTTCCATTCTGTGTTCTAATGTCCGCTCCCTGGAGAACAAACTGGACCATCTGAAGCTGGATTTAAATGCAAGACGGGAGATGAGGGCGGCGGTGTTTGCATATACATCAATAACAACTAGTGCAACAACGGTGAGCTAGTCTCATGTCACTGCTCTCCTGATGTAGAACTACTGACTATAAAATGCAGACAGTGTTCTCCCTGATTTGTTATAACTTTTGGCAGTTTATAAAACTCCACGTTTTTCACAGTCTGACCGATTAGTACAGCCAAAAACACGGCAATAGTTCACCATTACTCTCGTGTGTGTGCTGTTTGTAAACCTGCTGCTTATCTCCAAAATGGCGACTTCCGGGTTGATGACGCGCCGTGAAAACTCTCTGTTAGGCCATTTTTGTCTTATTTTAAAGCCAAATACAACAATGTATATAAAACTATACCGGAATGAAACTACGAGCCAGTATCGTGTGTGTGCAATGGTTCAGATGTAATAAATAACCAAACAGGTCTTATACTTTATGCAGAGCTCCCTGATGTCTGATGCCAGAAGCAAAGTGCTAACAGAGATCCTTTGTGAGCAGAGTAGTATTCCTTATGTTTCTAATAGTTGAACCATGTCAGTAGGTCTGCTCTGCTGCCAGTGGTGGAGTTTAAACCGAAGACCGTAACACTGACCTCATGACATGATTGAGCGCCAGCTGTAAAAACATCAGCCTGGATTTATTGTGCTACTGAGCATAATGCCGGCTAAATCATTTAAGGCCTCATACCAATGTGTACCGACGAAGAGAAAGATGTATGTTGGTTTCAGTGTGGATGGTTGGATACTTGAATAGCACTTGACTAGAATAATGATCTCAAACAAACAGAATATGCTCCATTGTACATTGATGTACATTTTCTCTGCTCATCAGCAGGGATTGCAAAGGCAGGTGTATGAGCCTGACTTTTTCTAAAGACAAGAGGGACTTAGATTTCCTTCTGATGCAAATATCAGCCAATTCAATTTTCTTTAATCTTCAAAACAAAAAAAACAACATTTTTATCAAGGCATGTCAAGCAAATTCTTCATGAGTTTGGCTATAGTTAACCACTTGACCTGTAACCAATAATAGCAACATGCACCTCACCTCAGGAACAGTTTTCTGGTAAGGTGGGTTCATTCAAGTCTCTAGATTTACTGGGCTAAGGTTACTGACAAAGGTTTTACGTGTGCACGTAAAATTCATACACCAGAGTCACAGTTGCGTTTGTGGATTTTATGGACATGGACACGAATCTCTTGCTCTTTAACATGAGATGTAGAAGAATTGGGCGTGGCAAAATATCAAATAACATGGCAAGCGGACAAAATCAGGTAAAGTTAAAGCTGATATCCAGAGTTTTTGAGAAAACTACTGTATGTTTATGTATGATTCTTTTGAAATGCGAAAATATACCTAACTAGTCTTTTACTATGGTCTACTGCCGGTGGTCATTCATATACATTAATGTACCGCTATATAAATCCCTCCTTCATCCTATAGACCTCTATACAAATGGAAATGATTGCAGAGTGCGCCCAGCCAATAGGCTTTGGCTTCCTGTTTTTGCGACTGTCAATCAAAGTGAATACCGAACTGTGCACGAAAACAACAGGTAAATATGATTTTGGCTCTTACCTGACCCATAGACCTATATCAATGTGACCTTGTTATGTTCCACGATGCACGTGCAGAAAAGCAGAGGCGTGGCTTCTTGTAGATTGGCAGAGGCACTGTTTTGGGCGGAACATCGAGATGTTTCTCAGAAACTCCGGATAGCAGCGTTAATCTCCCTACTTTGTTGTTACATGTGTTTTGCACACTACTACCGTGTTTGCACAGAAGTGAATTGGCGTGTTTTGTTCTTCTTCTCCATCTTTTGTTTCAAAACAGCGGTTGGCATTCAGCATTTTGATGCTTTACCGCCACCACTGGTTAAAACTAGAAATGCAGCATTCGTATTACAGATCTTTAATCAACACCTAATGCCTGTGACTTTGTGACATAATTATGACAGTGATTTATAGTTTCAGTTTTGTATCCATAGGGATAAAATTCATTGCTACTGTGTTTCAAATGCCCCAAATTTACGTGTGCACGCACAAAACTTTTGACAGTAACCTTACCCCATAATATTTACTATTCTCTGTCTGCAAGTCCATAATAGACTCAGGATATACTCTAACTTTGGCCTTGAGGAGACTGTTTAGCTTCCAGTGCCAGAGACAGAAAATAAACTGACCCAACATTTTATTTTGTCCTCATTTCATCCACAGTATGTCTCGAATAATTAGAGAAAGTCGAGCAGCGGAGGTACCTGAATCCTCAACCCAAGCTGCTCTTTCTTCAAGTCGACTGTGATTACAATACAGCTGGGCTTAATATCCTGTTGAGCTCTAAGTTGTGACTCCAAGCAATCCACACTCCCTTCTCAGCACATTAGTTGCAGAACTGTGGGCGGCAGTGGAAGTCGGTGTGACTCCGCTGTGGGTACAGCCACTGGGTTGTGGTTAACATGCTTCCATGGCAACTCCTATTCATTCATTGTGGGACAGAAATGTTTTTTGGTGGGTTTTTTTTTTATCTCCCAGTGCTACACAAACAGTCAGGATGAAGCATCTGACTGTAAATGTATTGGCCCAGCAGTAAAGTATCTGCTTTAATTTACTTTGTCGTGGTAATGTAAATGAAAAAAAACGAAAGTCATTGTAAGCATTTGTTTGTTTTTTTTAGATGTGTCTGTATTTTCTTACCCAATGGTTCTTTTAGCTGAGTGTGACATGCTCTTTGGCTGGATGGTAACTATGTTAGCTGCTGCTCCATAATGAACTAGTTTGGGAGTCATAAGGGAGGCTCTTCAACTTCCTGTATGCTGCTTATGAAAGGAATCTTAATGAGAGTTTAGCACAAACAGGATAGAAAACAAAAAAAAAATGTGTTTTTAAAGCATAAATAACTCAAAGAAGCTGGAAACGAACATGTTTTTCAATCATATAAATCCATAGTATTATACAGTGCTTCTCAACCTTTATAGTCTGCAACCTCCAAAATAAAGGTGCCAAAAACCGGGGACCGCCACCGTAATGTAAAAAAGTAGGAACATTTAGTTTAAACTGGCAAATAATGGGCATGACAAATTGTGAATGTGGTTAAGTTGACAAAAATAGACATGACATATGGTGAAAAGAGGTTAAAAGTGACAATAATGGGTCAACATATGTAACATTAGGTGGGAAATGTGGTGGAAAGGGTTTATAATAGGGATGGGACTTTTTGTCGACAAAACGACCGACATTCGACACATGCTCCCCTCGACAAAAAAAATAGTGTCGACATGTCGAGGGGGCGGGGCTTGTGGGATTTCCAGATTCCAGATTGCATTTTTATTTTTTGGCTTTTAATTTATTACATTTTTGTCCGGCCTCCGTGCGGTCTCAGGTGATAGTGCGCGCGTTGATGATGACGAGTCCGGGCCCGCTAAAAGGGCTAAACAGGTGGATGCAATGGTTTCATTCTTCGGAGAGGACTATTTCAAGGGGGACACGGTCACATCTGACCATTCTGAAATAGAACGTTACACAAACGAAGAAGGAATATCACCCAGTCAGGATCCTGCGCTCTGGTGGTCTCTCAATGAGTCCAGATTTAAAAACCTGAGCCGTCTGGCAAAAGCCTACCTCTGCATCCCCGCCACATCTGTGCCGGCGGAAAGAGTGTTTTCAGCCGCAGGACTGGTCGTGAATAGACTCCGCAGTCGCCTTCTACCCAAACATGTAGACATGCTTCTGTTCTTAAACAAAAATTAGGCCGAAATGGTAAGATACCTATATATATTTTATTTTCACTGAGATCTGAGTTGTTGGTGTTAGGCTCCGTCCTTTTCTGTGGTTTAAAAAAAAAATGGGCACGCTGTTTTTCGATTTTAATTGTTGCTTATTTTCACGAGTGATAAACATGTTCATTTAGTTTGTTTTTTTTTATTTGTAAAAATAACTTGTTTAGGCTACATGTAGCCTACAAAACTAAATAATAAATGAACTGGCTGTTTTATTTCTGTAAATTCCAAACGGCAAAAAGTACGTCTTATGTGTTTGTAAACATCTTAAATTTCTCTCTCTCGTTTTTATTATTACTGCTTTAATGGTCAATATTGGACACTAGAGCCATGTTTTTTAGACTAAAATTAACTAGTACAACAGTATAGATTATTTTCCACCCTCCGCATTGCTGCTGCTCTTTAAAAAAAAGAAAAAAAAAAAAAAGGCCGACAATTCGACAAAAAGTCGACACATGGGCCTCGACAATCGATTTCCCAAATCCCTTGTCGTTCCCATCCCTAGTTTATAAATTTAAAAAATGTCTTGAAAGTGGATATAATGGGCAGAAAAGGCATTGAAATTTTATGGAGATGTCAACCTTTTACATTTTTTTTTTTTCGGGCAAATGATCTGCAATTTATTGATCTATGAAGCCTATACTACAGTATTTCTTTATCTGGTAATAAAAAGTTTATCACCTGCAGCATTAAGGTTAGCCCTAGCTAGCTGATTCCTCTTTACTATTTGCGAATAATGACAATACTTTAGCTTGATTGTGATGATGTCATATAAGAGCTGAAGATAGGCCCCAGCAGACCCTCACAACCCTGGAAAAAGGAGCAATTGGGTCAGTAAATGGATGAATGGTGATGTCATATCTATTCACTGTATTTGTATCATATAAACAAGCATTGACCTAAATGACTCCAGAGTGGATCTGATTGGAAACACACATTGGCCTGTTTGCGTGTGTATTGGGGCTGGCTGGTTTTATTTCACACTGGACGACTAGGTCACTTCATTTCCCTCATGGTTATTATCTGTCATTGATTTCCACTGCAGCTCGGCATTCACCCACTGCCCTGACCTGTGAGATGACCAATGGTGATGTTTTACATGCAGTGTGGGATTGTCAAATGAAAAACTAAAGCAGACCGACTGTACAGCTTCAGTGGTAACCAGTTTGTCATTAGTGCTACAGAAGCACAACCACATCTGTGTTGTGTCATGTACCCATTGTGCACTGGGAAATACCTTTTAGATATTTTCTGTTTTCATTCTGATGGCTGCATTAAAGGCATTCATTTAATCAATTACAATCTATTGGTAGATTACAAAAGAAGAGCATGTCCATCCACTGATTTCCACGTTGAGGTGTGTTGCATGTCGGGGTGTGGCAGAAATCTTAGAGTTTTTGAGATGTAGCTGACCATTTTCAAGGATTATATCACAAACTTTCCTGCAATGTTCTGTGCAAATATAATGCCTATGATTTCCTTTTACCAATAGGTGGCGCTATGACTGTGAATGACACTTGGATGAAACTAATTTTTTTGGCAAACTCTTTAATAACTACCATAAGCTTCGCGCTCGCGTACCCAGTACTTACCCAGATCAGTGAAATCCTCAGTGTACTGAAGTAATAGTTCTTCAGTACACTGAAGAATTCTGACATCATCACTCTCTACAGGGACAATGTCAGAATTATACAGAATTTCGTTAGAAGTTCCGCAATGATGATGTCATCAGTGCATGCTGGGAGCCAATTCAATTTTCAAGGGGGCGCTATTGAGTCATTTTGCCATTCACATGTGCAATTCCTCACAAAATTTCGAATTTTTCGCCAGTCCTAATATGCGTACGAATTGTCATTTTTTGAACGTGTTAAGGCCCTCAAAAATGCGATAATTTCCTCTATGAGAAAAATAATAATAAAAACGAGGTGCATTACAATAGGGTCCTATTCGGGCCCTAATTACAATTATGTCTTCAGTTACCCATGTTCGACTACAACTCAATTATGATTATGGTGACCAGCATTTTTTCCAATTACAATTATAATTTTTCAATTGAAAGTCAATTACAATTATGTTCTTAATCACTAAAGTTCAAATTCAATTAATCATAATTACCAAACCTTTAATAAGTAATTCCATAAAACATAACCTTCCTCTTGTGTTAGCTTTCTGTTAGCATCTCTTATGATAACAGGTCAATTTTGACCCACGTCTTAAATCCGCTGTAAAATACACTAAAAAATATTGACAAAACTTGATATGGAAGATGATTTATTAATTGTTAACTACGTATGTGTAAGATATAGAACATAGTGCCCCAGTTTTACATTTAATTACATCATAGTTTTTATACAATTTCCATGGCACCTAGAATTACCTATTACCGTAATTCAGTTATGATTACAGCGGAAGCAGATGTTTTACAGCTACAATTATAATTACGCCATACGTGATGATAATTCTAATTGACCCCCACCCTGCAGGTAACAATCGATAAGAAAGTATGGAATAATGTTGATTTTGCTCCTGTGCAGGTTGCTTCGAGTGCTGCATCAAATGTTTAGGCGGGGTGCCGTACGCATCACTGGTGGCCACCATTCTCTGCTTCTCCGGCGTTGCCCTGTTCTGTGGGTGTGGCCACGTGGCTCTCACTGGCACAGTGACTATCCTGGAAACCCACTTCTCCAAGGTCACCGCTGATCACGCCATGCTGACCGATGTGTAAGTGACCGCATTATTTATGTCAGTGCTTCTCAAAGCTTTTTGACTAAAGTACCCCCTTTTCTCTAACTATTGAATGCATGTACCCCCTTATGTCCGACTACAACATTTTGCTCAGAATACTATGAAAAAACAACTACAGAACATAATGAGGGAATGACTGAGTGATAAAACACATTTTAAATAATCTCATTTTGTAAATAAGTGGAATGAAACAGTTTTTAGTGCCTCCTGAATAGATTTATTGTTGTTGTTGTTGTCAGCTCTTTTTGTTATTCAGTATGTTTTTCTCTTATTTTGTGTGTTTTTGTTGTAATTTTTGTGTGTTGTTGGTATTATTTAAATGATTCTATGTGTGTTTTTGGTGTCGTTTTGGTTGTTTCTTATGTCGTTTTGTATGTTTTTCTCTGTTATTTTTTAGTATTTTGTCGTGATCTTGTGTATTTTTCTCTCATTTAGTGTGTCTCTGTTGTCATTCTGTGTGTTGCTGGTAATGGTAAGTGTTTTTCTCTCTTAGTGTGTGTGTTTTTGTTGTCATTTGGTGTATTTTGTTGTTTGTCTGTTTTTTTTCATTATTCAATACATTTTTCTCCTATTTTGTGTGTTTTTGTTGTCGTTTGTGTGTGTTGTCGGTATTATTTCAATTATTCTATCTCAGCGTTTGTGGTTTTGGTGTCGTTTGGTTGATTTTTTATGTCATTTTGTATTTTCTTTTCTGCTATTTTTGTGTATTTTGTGTATTATGTTGTTGTTTTTCATTATTCAGTATTTTTTTCTCTTATTTTGTGTGTTTTTGTTGTCGTTTTGTGAGTTGCTGGTAATATTTAGTATGATTATCATTTTTAACTAAAAATAAACCCCATATTTTGAATGCTTTCATTTGATAATGTTCCTCTCTCTCTGTCAAGTACCCCCTGTAGTGCCATAGCCTACCCCCTTTTGAAAAACACTGATCCATGTTGTATAATGTAACTGTAATGCTCTCCAAAGCAGAAATAGGACATACAGATTCCCAGGTGAAATCTATTACACATTGTTCACTGGAAAATTCATCCTCATAAAATATTCACAGATAAGAACAACTGTGAATGAGGTTTTTACCTATTTTTAGCTGACATCATCTCCCGTGCTCACCTTATCCCCAACAACAGCCCTAATATGGAGCTTTGTTAAAGCAGGGCATCCATTAGTCGACACAATAAAAGGGCGATGACATGAGACAGAGCAGCACATGTGTTTTATGTTGGAGTGCTGCGTTTACTTTAAGATGTCTTCAGAGACAGTCTGTCTATTGGTGGAGGATTTGCAGAGATGGGCTTCACCTGCTCACCTCCACATTTGGGCTTAGCGTCGCTTTGGTCTCTAGGTCTCATCTGTGCACAGTTCCAGTAAACTGCTGTTGTGGATATATTTTTACAGCAGCTTCCCCATGCAAAAAAATAATCAAACAAATTGGAGAAAGACAACATTAATAATAATAATGAAGATTCGAGCAGTTATTGCACAAATATTTTCTGCATTACAACTTATTTAACTGTAGCTAACAAGACTGGTATAGTTTGTATTTCAGTTCAATTTAAAAATGTAGAACAAGACTGAAACAGGCAGAAGCAAAAATGCTTATATGCGCAATATATATCATAACATTCAAGTTACCTTTTTTATTAATACACACAAAAGAAATCCAAGCATTCAACAATATTAAAAATAAACTATATATATATATATATATATATATTTTTTTTTTTTTTTTTTATATATACACACTACCGGTTAAAAGTTTTAGAACACCCTCATTTTTGCAGTTATTTATTGCAATTCAACTCGTGCACGTCCAATGAATAGCTTGAAGTGGTACAAAGCTACGTACTGAACAGCCAGAGGTTAAAAAAAAAAGGTTTGGTTGCCCAAAACTGAAAAATAATGTACATGTCAGAATTATACAGGGAACATGAAGTGGGTTAACAATGTAAAACTGTTCTGCAGCAATGAAGGTTGAATCAGCCTTACCTACTAATTACTACTATTTGTTCTATGCTTTCATTTCAGAGTGCAATGACACAATAAACTGAATAATGAAAAAAGTGTGGTTTTGACCAGTGATGTATATACAGTACACATGTACTTTCTTTTATATACAACACTTAACAAAGAACACAAACATATTTCTACTGCTTCACTCAAACATAACTCTCAAAACTATATTGTGACATTTTCTTTTTGAAATGAAACAGTGTGCGAGTCATTTTAAATGTTTTATCAACTTTATTCCACAAATTAGCCCCGAGAACAGACAGACAGACATCTTTGTTTTATTTCCAATCAATCATCAACTATTGTCCATAGCAGCAAAAAATAAATAAATAAATAAATGGAAACTAGTGTTTTTTGTTTGGAAAAATTGGAGAAAGACAACATTAATAATAATCTAGATTCAAGCATGTTGTTGTACAAATATTTTCTACAGTACAACTAATTTAAGTGTAGCTAACAAGACTGGAATAGTCCAACTATTGTCCTTAGCATATGAGCCATGTAATTAAATCAGTAATTATTAGTCTTTTAAATAGATTTTTGGAGTCAAACACACTTTATATGAGTATTTCCAGATGTTTTTAAGCTTTGAAAGGTTTCCTGGTGTAACAAAACTTACAGTACATGTACCGTTCCTTTGTAACAGAATACAGCTGATGCAGTATGTCATCTATGGCATTGCGTCGTTTTTCTTCCTGTACGGGATCGTTCTGCTCGCTGAGGGCTTCTACACGACCAGCGCAGTCAAGGAGATGCACAGCGAGTTCAAGACCACCATCTGTGGACGCTGCATCAGCGGAATGGTATGTTAATACAAGCTGTATCTAATGTGACTTGTAAATAGTGGATGTTTGCGCATTCGAATGAATTATAAATAATGCTCAGGAAGATGACGTTGGTTGCAGCAAGGGTGGTAAACATAAGAAGGGAGGGGTTATATTTGTATACTAAATATTTTACAACTATTTATTGGATCGGTTGCATGGAAACGCTTATGTTGTTCCATTTTTTTTTTTTTTGTGTCGACAGTTTGTGTTCCTCACGTACATCCTGGGAGTGGCCTGGCTCGGCGTCTTTGGCTTCTCCGCTGTGCCCGTCTTCCTGTTTTACAACATGTGGTCTACCTGTGCCACCATGAGGTCTCCAATGGTGAACTTCACAAACATCGATTCAATGTGTGTGGACGTGCGTCAGTACGGTACGACAATACAAAACAGTATATCGCTTTAAAGAAAACACATCTTTCCGAGACTGAGCAAAAAGAATCACTTATGTAATTTCATACAAGAGGTATAGATTGGTCTCTTATTTTGAAATTCACAAAAATATTGGCAATTTCACAATCATTGATCTTAAAGCGGATGAAAATCTAGCTAAATATTGAATTTACACGTCTATGAAACAAAACAGGCTTAATCCAATAATGTGATGATGCAGGTTTAGAAGAGATTTTTAATCTTGAGGCTATTGCAGATGCAGAGAAGTCCAAATTAAATGATCCTAACTCAAACTGAGGCAGCGGAGTGCTTTAGTCCTGCATGTTTCATGTGCTGTATACACCTGCTGTTGACAGATTGAGACATTTTATATTTATTTGATGTTTTTCAAGTTTTAAACCTCCAATCTAAAGCAAATTAAATAAAACAAATAAATGCAGTAAATTATTCTATTCCATCAATGAATATTGTTGGAAGATTTTGTGCATGGTTTAAACCAGTGGTCCACAACTAGTTTCACCCTAGGACCCAAAATTTGCCACGGTCATTAAAAAAAAACAAAAAAAACAAATTAGAATTCCACCCACCGAATTTAGTTTTTTTTTTAAAAATAGCGGTTGAAAACACATATTTAAAACTTAAATATATATATTATCCTGTGCAACATGCATTTCACAGCATGTCTGTCAAAAGAAAAACTCCTTTTTTCAAAATAAAAGACAAGTCCAACATGGGAGTTATAAGTATTTATTTATTTATTTTTGACCAGCTGTCCGTAACCCACCCAGTACAGGTCTGCGACCCACTTTTAGGTCCCGACCCACCAGTTGAGGATCCCTGGTTTAAAGTGCCTGTTTTATAACTTTAATGTTGGTGCTTAGAATATGATCACATCTGGTTATAGGAATTATTCCATGGAACGCCACGCCCGGTAAGGCCTGTGGGTCGACTCTTGGTGACATCTGCAACACCAGCGAGGTAAGACCACATCTTTTTGCCCCGATATCTTTTTTTCTAATGTCATGTGACAAAGCAGAAGCGTGGCGCGCAGCGGGAGATGCAAATCCTGACAGCGTTGTGTGCTCTTTCAGTTCTACCTGTCCTATCACCTGTACATCGTGGCGTGCGCCGGTGCAGGAGCCACCGTGATCGCTCTGGTAAGCTTCACGCCTGCATCGCCACCTTTTCCTTGTGGTTCACTTTGCATGGTTTGTATCATCAGATCACATGACCAGTGGCTCTTCTCACACACAAGTCGGTTATACAGTATATCCGCATGTAGGCTCGGAAGTCTGTTGACAGTTTTGCACTAGGCCAGGGGTGTCAAACTCATTTTAGTTCAGGGGACCAAATACGGAGCAGTTTGATCATAAGTGGGCCACAGATTTCATGCGGAAAAATTAGTGACAACATTATTGTGCCCTAGTTTACACTACTACATATACATAAAATATTAAATATGTAAGAAACCGACAATATCCAAGCAATAAATGATAGCTATCAGTACCAACAGGATCTTCACTTTAAATTTCCTAGATTTTGTGACCAATTTTTATTTAGTTAAGAGAAATATTATGTCATAATTTTAGGAAAATGTAAGAATTTTGCAAGAATTTTGAGTTTTTTCAACTGTTCAACATTAAAGATGGCCACCGGTAAAACTGTGAGCCCCTGCAAATACTGTTGAGATTCATTTATACAATAATTCATGTTTTCTGTCATTTTTACTTTCTCCTGCCGACCAAATTGGATGCTCCAAAGGGCCGTATTTGGCCCCCGGGCCATGAGTTTGACATGCACTAGGCCTTCAGGCACACTTTATTTTAATAGAATTATTTAAGGCCGTGTTTCCCAAAAAAACTAAAATTCTTGAATTAAGCTATAGAGGGTTTTCACGGCGCGTCATCAACCCGGAAGTCACCATTTTGGAGATAAGAAGCGGGTTTACAAACAGCACACACGAGCAAATCCCCGTACCGCTAGTACGAGGCTTCGCTGCTTCCTAGGCTGCTGGATGTAGCCGGCGTAGCAATCCAAGGCTCGAGGTCCAGAGTAGTCGCATCTAACGGATTATAACTGTTTGATTTACATAAATCTAAGATTTCCTGTCGGCCGTATACTATTTTAGAGTTACTACGCTGCAGGTACACTGTGAAATTATTAGAACTCACTGAGTTACAGTGGGGCAAAAAAGTGTTTAGACAGCCACCAATTGTGCAAGTTCTCCCAACTTAAAATGATGAGAGAGGCCTGTAATTTTCATTATAGTGTGAGACAAAATGAGAAAAAAAATCCAGAAAATCGCATTGTAGGATTTTTAATGAATTAACTGGTAAATCCCTCGGTAAAATAAGTATTTGGTCACCTACAAACAAGCAAGATTTCTGGCTCTCACAGACCTGGAACTTCTTCTTTAAGAGGCTCCTCTGTCCTTCACTCGTTACCTGTATTAATGGCACCTGTATCTGCCAATATACAGTATGTCCGTGGCTAACGTGAGCCTCTACAGCCGCACCCGACCTCCAAACTTCTAGAAGATTCGAGGTCTACCTCTGTGTACGGGCTTGGTGAAATCCAGGTAGTTGACGATATCAGGATACATAATAGACGGAAGACTCTCCGTGCCGTCATTGATCCAAGACGAGGGAGCCGACGTGTATGGATCTGCGTCACCAATAAACCGTATTTTTTCTAAATATTGTGCCCTTTCCTACAGACCAAGTCCTTCCCTGTCTGCCTTTGTATTTATAATGCATTTTGAAGAGCTTTTCTGTCATTTATCCATCGCAAAGTACACGTCTGTGCGTCTCCAACATGTCGTGTCAACATCCTCTTACCTCCAACATGGCCGCGCATCCGGGTTACTGCTCAGAAAGTGACGTCGGTGAAAACCTTCTTTATAAAGAAATACTTTGAGGTGGCTAATAATTGCCTAATAATTGGATCGGTCACTTTATATTTACCAACTATTCTCTTTATGAGTGAAGGGAAGGTCACTGGCATGCACTCTTAACACCTTCTCTGTTCTCTTCCACCAGCTGATCTACATGATGGCAACCACTTATAACTTTGCTGTTTTGAAGTTTAAGAGTCGAGAAGACTGCTGCACTAAGTTTTAAACTGTTCAGAGCGCTTCGGTAGAGCAAAATGCCACTGACAACGAAATGAAAAGAAAAGGAAAATAGAAAGCTCTAGATCTTTTATTAGTGAAGTGACCTGTAAATAGCTGATTCGTAGTTTCCAGAGGTTTCGGTTCTCTGTTGACGTCCGTCTTCAGAGTCGGACGGTGTTTAGTTACTGATTTTTTTTTGTTTTTTTGTTTTGTTTTTGGCACTTACGGTCAGATGTGATGGAAATGTGCACTGCTATATGTTTTCATTTGTATTAAAGCTGATTTTTTTTTTTTTTGACAAGATGAGTAATTTAGGTTATGACACTCGGTGTTTACCGTCGCAATATTTCAGCTCACATTTATTAACAAGCGTCATCTTAAGCTGAAACGCTCAGTTGTGTATGGAAGCTTAGGCACATTTTTCCACATTTAACATTGAACAGGAACCAAATTGGCTTTTTGAGGTTTAATTAGAACAGATTGCAGCAGGATCACAGAGACAAAGAGTATCTGTAATTATAGACTGTGAAGGAATCTGATGATTAATGGTGATGGTATTCTCAGGATTGGCATTTTGGATGACCAGATTGATGCCTTATCTTTATATTTCTCCCGGTTTGGAGGCCAAATAGTATTATTACATTCCACTGCATGTGAGATTTAACTCCAAGGTTAAGAAAAAAGAAAGAAAAAGCCTTTAGGAAATAAGAGTAATGAGGTTTAGGCCAGTAACAGTTTACGTCTGTATATGTCCCAGTCATGGGTTATTTTCACTTTTTTTTCCACATTAAGGAAAAACCACTCTGCATTTTTTCTGTCAGCTGATCCTCTATAGCTTCAGCCATAATGTAAATGTATTGTTCGTTTATATTTTGTCCCAAGTGCCATTAAAGAGTCATGTATTATCTTAACACTGAGGTTGCATGCTTATCATTTCCAGAACTGTTTATAGAGACCTACTTATACTCCCATTTTTTCCATATATTTAATTTTCACTTGCATTTTTCCAAGACTGTAGCTCATACTTTCTATATAAAATAAACAATCTTTGTTTACAAAAGTTGCCCTATCTGTCCATTTCTTATGAATGTGTACGACAGGATAAGGTTAATGTGTGTCGCGGCGTCAGAAACACTTAATTCCTCACGTTTGATACTAACCTCCACCGTTCACAGCTGATTAACCCCAGCTTGCGCTTGCCTTTTTTTTTTTTTTTTTACATCTTTTTGCATTAGGAAGGTCATCTTTGCCTAACAAACACAGCAAACTAAAAACAAGTGATTACTGCAAAAGTGTGTTTTATCACAATGTGCTGAGTCATCTGAATGTTAGTATTAGTATGTACAGTGGGGCCAAAAAAGTGTTTGGCAGCCCCCGATTGTGCAAAAAAGACGAGAGAAGTGTGTAATTTTCATCATAGGTACATTTCAACTGTGAGAGACAGAATGGGGGGGGGGATCCAGGATATCACATTGTTTAATTAATGAAAAAAAGTATACATACTCCGTACGTGGAACTCCTGGTACGGACTCGTAATATATTGACACTCCCTATAAATAGGTAATTTGGTCAATGTATTTTTTTGTAGCTTACCCATGTGCGGCTTATCCTCCTCCGTCATCATCTTTAAAATCATGCGCGTGTTCGAAGTGCATGCTGGGAAATATAGTTGGCGGAATCTCCTCTGATGCACGCTCAGTAAAATGGGCGGAGCATGTTCTCATTCAGGGATTTACAGTGGACTTGAATTGGGCCGCGCGTGATGACGTTTCACCAGTCCACAAGTCCGCACAAGTACACAGATTGAGAAACGGTCCAGGTCTGTGAGAGCTTGTTTGTAGAGGTGTAAAGAGTACCGATATATCCTACTCAAGTAGAAGTAAGTAGTAGCTCAATTAAATAGTACTTAAAGGTGCAGTCCGCAACTTTCAGATCCCCCTCTACCCGCTGCTCCCTTGCCCTGCCTCCAAACTTTCCAAAGTCCCTCCCTCAGAGGAGCTAACAAGCTAACGTTAGCCCGACAGCAACATCATAGTAATATAACATGCACTGTTAAAAGCATATTACTGCAGCGCTTCTCTTTCTCAATGTGCACACACCTCAGCAGCAGCAGCAGCAACAACAACACCGTGTCACTTACAGCAGCCCAAACGGAGGCTGCTGCGCGCACATTAACAACACATGCACCACAGAGTTCTAGTGTAACAATTACAACAAACTGCTAGTTTCATGTAATGCTGTCCTTACGTAGTGACAGCTTTAGAAAATATGACAAAAAGTCACTTTAATAAGAGTTGCAGACTGCACCTTTAAAGTAAAAGTTACTAGTTACTTATACCCCACACGTTTATTCTTAGTAATAAATCTTGCCACAGTTCCCTTGCATTAAGTAAACATCTCATGTATAAATGTACAAAGGAAGAGACCAAATCTTGCACATTTAGAACTAAATCTTTTTTCCACAGGCATCTGTATAAAATAAAATACAATAATAAAGTAAAATTCTTTTTTTTTAAAATAAAATAACACCAATGAATTCAATTCAAAATAAATAATTATCAGGCTCTAAGTATGGATACATTAATGAAGTCTAAAACTGAGAAAATAACCAGCATTCAATGCTGTTTTGGCGCGGGGTGCATTCTGATCGGCTATAATGTGTTTTCCAATGTCTGTTGATCATTTTAAAACAAAAAAAAAAAAAAATAATTTACTTAGTTAAAATGTACTTCAGCACAAGTAAAATTAGTGATTTAGAAATATACTCAAAAAAGTGCCCATAAAAACAACTCAATTACAGTAACGTGAGTAATCAGTTACTTTCACCTCTGCTTGTTTGTAGGTGCAAAATACTGATTTTATGCAATATTAATATACATATATATATTTTAAAACTCTACAAACAAGCAAGAATTCTGGCTTTCACAGACCTGTAACAACTTCTGTAAGAAGCTCTTCTATCCTCCACTCGTTACCTGTATTAATGGCACCTGTGTGAACTCGTTACCTGTATAAAAGACACCTGTCCACACCTTCAAACGGTCAGACTCCAACCTCCACCATGGGTTGAACGTAATGTGACCAAATATCTATTTTCTGAACTAAGATACAAACAAATTTGTGATTTACTGTTTCTTTTTTCACATTCTATCTCTCACAGTTGACGCGAACCTATGATAAAAATGACAGATCTCTCTCATTTTTTTAAGTAGGACAACTTACACAATCAATGGCTGCCAAACCCTTTTTTTTTTTTTTTTTACCACCACTGTATCTGTGATGTAGCTCTCTGACTCCTGTAGCTTGCTTTGCATCTTTTGACTCACTCACCGGCCATCCACCTCACCTCACCCTTCTCTTCCAGATCCACTTCCTCATGATTCTCTCAGCAAACTGGGCCTACCTTAAGGACGCCAGTCAAATGCATGCCTACCAAGACATCAAAACGAAGGAAGAGCGGGAGCTGCAGGGCATCACTTCACGCTCAAAGGAATGCCTCAATTCATACACATAAAGTCCATCATCGCCCACACAGATACAGACACATACAGACGCAGACACTGTGGCCCCCCCTTTTTTTTTTTTTTTTGGACCGAGGCGACACTCGCGCCATGACGTCCTACCACCTTGCCCATCACCGTACTAACCAGACTCCTAACGAACTAATGCATCAGTGTTGCGTTCTGCACTAACTCATCCATTAATGTTTGAGAACTGCTTGTACTTGTATTTGTATTCATGCTGATTTATTCTCGTCTTATTCTGGGAATTACATGTGTTCTTGTTGCTTAAGCTGCGTTAGCTGAAAACATTGCACTATTTGGATACCAAGTTTAATGTATGCAGAGTTTTCCGAGAAGGAAAGGGAAGTTGTCTTGTTTATTTTTGTGTGTGTGTGTGTGTGTGTGTGTGTGTGTGTGCAGTTTTTGGTTTATAAAAAGGCAAATGTTTCACAACAAAAAGGGCCTTATTTTAAGCCTGACTAAGTTTGTCATTGTGTACTGGTTAAAATTGACTGTCGAGACTAGGAAATAGGTCAAAATAGTCCATTACAAGCATTACAAAAGCTCATTGTGACACCACTTATACTGTATACCCTCGCTTAGAATTAGCATCTCAAACAACCACTTTATTGTAATGGTGTTGAAACACGGGTTGTAAAAATCATCAGGCGCTCACATTTTTTTTTTTTTTTTTTTTTAACATGCTTTTATCGTATTTAGGCTCACAAGGTGCTGGAGGTAATTCAAACTGTTTATGTGTAAAAGCAAGATGACTGTTTAAGGCAAATGTGCTCAATGCTAAGCAATCAGGCATTGATTTAATGCATGACGCGTATGTTAGAAATCATCCAGCAAGCATAGCTACCAGCCATGATCCATGTGCATGAGTCTGGTTTTATTGTCTGAACAGTGTCGTCTCCTCTGGGAGACGTTTTCTACTCAAATATGAAAATCTTTAACTTTTCTATATTTGCATCATTTTGATGTTTGACATAATTACTCATGTAATATTTTACTTCTTAGCTGGGATTTTTTTTTTTTTGGGGTGGGGGCATAAAAACTGTTGCTGCAGCGATGTACAGTCATGTCTACAACCATCAGTAGTAGGCATTTTATTTTATTATACTCAGTACAGATTAACCCATGTCATATAGCTTACTAGATATATACGTTTATAGGAGCTTTTTACTTAAAAATAATGATCCTGTATAGATAATAATGGTAAAATGTAGTATGAACAGCATTAGGATCTTTCCTTTGTTTTGTCTGTGTGATACTGCAGTTTAAAGCCCTCGTCCCCTGTGGCACAGATAGATGATGTGTGCATGTAACTAAACTGTGCATCTCATCGAATTCTTATGCTTCCTGAGGAATGAACCAAAAAGAGGGAAATAGTCATCCACCAATGAGACAGAGGACAACAATCAGTGATGGCAGTCCATTCATTTATCAACCACTCCACTGGCTTGTATACGGTTTTTATAATGAAAATAAAAATGTACAAATTTGTTTGATTTGTTGTGATTTGCTTGATTACAAAATTGACATTAGGTGTCTTGGTATAAAATCTTTATTTTGTGAAAATATTCCAATGTACACATCAGAAACATACAAAATGATGCTTTTGTGATTCAGTTCGTGGTAAAAGTCAAAAATCACCAAAAGTCGTCGTCGTCTTCTTTTATGGAAACGGCAGCAATGCTGGAAAAACCAAATGAAACTGGTGAATAAATGCTAATGTTAAGGGAAACTCAGATATGACCTCTGAACAAACACTTCTGAATTCAATCAGGAGTTTAAAATCTTTGTTTTGAGGGACGTTAACGATGGCTCTAAATTCACCTGTCATCTTTGTCCTCAGACAGACTGTTAATGTCGGGGCTCGAGTGTCCTGCTTCATCTTTCTCAGAGCCCTGAAACAAAACAGCAGGAAACACTATAGAGAACAGCTCCAACAGTCGCCAAGCCATCATTACAGACCAGCAGTAGCTTACCTCTACACTCTGCTTCTCTCTGGCTTCGAGGACCATCTTCATGTATTTTTCCAGTGGATTCTCACCTTTAGATTCCTCTTTTTCAGCCGATTTCTCCTTTTCCTGCTCTTCGTTACCTGCACCGCTTTCTTCCTCTTCTGGTTGTTTCGCTTCTTGCAAAAGCTGGTTCGATAAAAACTATGGTCAATATACATCATTTTTTCTTCTTTGTAAGCATTACTAATCTACGGAAGCTTATTAGGGCCAATTTTGATAGAGAAATTAATTTTGGGCAAATCAAGAATAAAGTCAAAATGTGGTGAGCAAAGTCAAAAAATGAGATTAAAGTCTAAATTCAGAAAATTGAAAACTGAAAATACAATATCTTGATAAAAGTCGAAGTCAAATCTACGGAAGCTGATGAGGGCCAATTCACCATATGGCAACAAACAGCAGATCGTAGCCATGTACAAAATGCCTTGTATCGAATGCGTTAAACTGTACTTCAAACTTCAAAGTTGGGTTTAATATCAAAGAGATTGTTTCTTTTTTTAGTTCATAAACACAGTGTTGTAATCTTTTTAAGGAATTTGTTAAAGCCAGTGAAATTTGGAAGAAGTGGAGCATTCAGTCCCATCTGTGGCTATTGAGGAGCTACGGAAACAGATTAGGGTCAGTTTTAAAGGAGGCAGTTGTTGTACTGTATATGGTGAAGTGGCCGTAATCCGCTTCCGTAGATTTGACTTTAATAGCAAACATTCAACTCTTATCAAAATGTTTTACTTTTCCACTCTAATCTCCACATTATATTTCAACTTTATTCTCACAATTTCAACTTTAATCTCGACATTTTGACTTTATTCTTGATTTGCCCAAAATTATTTTCTCCACCAAAGTTGGCCCTAATAAGCTTCTGTACAAATCATATGTAAGAACAGCTTGTAAAATATTTGTCACCGTCTCTTTCTCCAGTCGTTCAAGCTCTTGCAGCTCTCGCTCTCTGGCCTCGTCTTCCTCTCTCTGCCTTCGTTCGAGTCTTTCTTTTCTCTCTCGTTCCCACTTTTCATCATCATTCTCTTCCTCTTTTTCATCCAATCTCGGAGAATCATCAGGGACTTCTAAATATTAAAGAATACATTATTGTGTTTGTAAAGTATTTCACTCAAAGGGCCAGAAAGAGTCGGACTGATGGACTCACCTGCTTGGCCCTCAGTGAGCTCCTTGGGCTGGGGGGCAGCGGGTCCGTCGGGGGCCTCCTCGGAGCGAGCGACGGCAGTGTCCAGGAGAAGCTCTGGAATGCGGCCGGGCTCTGGAGGGAGACGGGGCACAAAGAGATCTTTTATGCTCCGCCATAAAGCAGCAGGGCCGGCGGACCCGCACAGAATACATAATCAGCCGTCCTTCATCTTCGCCATTGTGCAGCGCTGCTGAAACCACACTTTAGAGGCTAGTCACACACTCATTAAAAATAGCCTTTCCTTAAATCCAAATCCAAACGCCACAGTCTGTAAACCGGGTTTTCTTCAAATCTCCAAATGATTCTTATTCCCCTGAGAGACTAAATCATGAATCAAGTGCAAATATACTTGCACTTAAGACGCTGCATGTCCACACAAATGAGTCCTTTGTGACGCGCATGTACAAACATTTGGCAGTGAATTCCACAATGTGCTTTCAATTTTTTACAGAAAAGAAAAAGGGAAACCTTTGAGCTGCTCATTGTTATGAATCTTCTTGCTGCTAGAGCTGGGAACAGGATGCAGATTAACTGGAACTGCAGAATTTGTGCCAAAAAAGATTAAGAATTCCCCTTTGATCATAAATCCTGTCTGGAGCATTTTTGACTTCAAAAGCCATAAAGTGAACAAAACGATGACAAATCTGCACAGGTGACTTCTGCTTGTGTCGCTATAGACGTAATCTTTACTCCGTTTTCACACTCTCAGATGAAGGATTTACAAGTGCTGCCATCTTTTTTTCAAAGGAAGTAAAAGTCGAGCGTACCTGGGGACGCTGCAGTGAGATCCTGAATGCTGATCTTTTCAGGCTGTGGGGACGATTCAGAGCTGGAGAACACTTGCTGGAGTTTGGGAGGACTGAAACACAGGCAGAAGCCATGCAAACACTCACTTTCACCTTCTCCTGGAAGTGTAAAAAGTCACGCTGCCCTTGCAGTGTGAGGCCAGATGGTACCTGGAGTGGTCGCGTGCGGTGCTCCTTAGCTGAGGGCTGTGAGGTGAACTGAGCACAGGGGACGATTCACCTGAGGTCACCACCTCGGTGTGGGGGGTGGGAGGGGCCTGTCTGTCAAAGGATGTCTGAAGCAAAGCAACTGGAGTCAAAAGTGCCTCTGACAAAAGAAGAAAAAACTAAGATTATTGACAGTATGGGAAACAATGGTTTAACATTTTATTCAAAGATGAAATATTCAGGTACCTTCTTCAACCTGTGCTTGGAGCTTCATCTTTAGAGAACAATCAGAATGTGGGGTCAAAGGTGAGAACATTTTATTCTCAGACTGGAGGTCATGGTCTGATGAAACCACAGTGTTGTGTTGCTTTAGTTCTTCTGTGAAGCCCACTTTTAGCTGTGAAGGTGGTAAAAGGTTTCTATCGACAGAAGAAACGGCACGCTGGGGTTTTTCTGATGCGTGGGCGTACGAGTGCTTAGTGTCTTGTTTCCTAAGAACAGATTTGGGGTGATGTGAAGGGCGTACATGTTGTGGGGACAGAGATCTGGCAGGAAGCATGTGTGAGGACATGGTAGAGTGCACCGCCCTCTGCTGGTAGCTTCTATAGGCTTCCTCTAGAGTCTCAGACTCCCTCTGCAGCTCCTGGACACGCGCCTTGGCTTCAGCCACCAGGTCCAGCTCAGGGTCTGGGGAGATGCTCCGAAGAGACTTGGATCCCAGCAGCTGTGCACCTGCTTCAGAGGCTTTATCGTAACCCAGCCGGGCCCTCAGCAGAGCTCTATCTGCATAGATGTTGGAGGGAAGCAGCTTGTCAGGGCTGAGTTTGGTGAGAGAGGGCTTAGGGTTACGCTGCACTTCATTTTCAAGGGCTGCCATGATTGCATGAATCATTCAAAAGAGAGAAAGAGGAGAGAAAGACAACAAGGGAAGCAGTGAGAACGAATTTGTAGAAACCAACCACCACAGAAGAAGAACGAAGAACAACAGCAGCCAACCCAATCAGTTCCATGCAGCTACAAGTAGTTACTACATCTGAAATACAGATTAGTTTACTGAAAAACAGGGAGAGTTGGTCCATCTATAGTATATGTGTCAAACTCGAGGCCCGGGGGCCAAGTCTGGCCCTCTGGAGCAGTGTTTCTTAAATGGGGGTACGCAATGGCACTACAGGGGGTACTTGAAGAGAGAAAGAGAGTGGAATATTAACAAATAAAGTGTCAGTCTTGGTCCCACACCAGGCGTGAGATGAAGTAAAATGATAAAAAATTACATAAATAAATATATTCAGGAGCCACTAAATCAGTGCCTGGAGTTTAAATGGGTTCACCTGAAATTTCTGAAAAATTTTAATACATTTTTCATTTTCTTAAATTTTTTTCTTTTTCTTTTTAAATTAAAACAAAACACAATCTTGAACAACTGTTCTTCTATACTTTTACTTTGTGAAATAGAAATCTATTTCAGCAAAAATTCAGTAGAAAAAAAAATATCTGCGCTCAAACATGAACAAACATCAAAAACTTTGAGGTCGCCAGAAATTCTTCATATCAAAATGTAGGTCACGATCCAAAAAAGGTTGGGAACCACTGCACTAGATACAGCTTCTTTCCACTTATTTACAAAATGAGATTCTTTAAAAGGTGTGTTATCACTCATTCATTCCATCATTGTGCTCTATAGTTGTGTTTAAATAGTTGAAAAAAAAATGACGTAGTCGGACAAAGGGGGTACTTGGATTCAGGGGTACTTGGGATAAAAAAAATTGAGAGCCACTGCCTTAGAGCATCAAATTCGGACCGCTCGATAAAGTTAAATAATTTTATTTTTTTATTTATTTATTCAGTTTATTTCCGACATGGTTACATTCACTTTTTTTTTTTTTTTTTTTTTCTTTTTTGTACATGACGGGAAAAAGAGAAAAAATAAATATTTGCAGAGCTCACTTTTCCAGTTCTTATATCACATGACGGCAGTCATTTTTAAATCTCAAATTAATGAAAGAACCCTCAATTTTTCCAAAATCTGGCAAATTTTCCTCAAATTTCCCCATGAAATTTCCCCAAATTCCCAAAATCAGGGACATTTGTGTGAAGATCCTGCAGGGACTAATATACTTTATCATTTATATATAATTTATACATGCAAGAGCAAACCAGGGCACATTAATGTTGAATTTGCTGTTTTTTCCCACTTAATTTCTGTGGCCCACTTAAGGTCAAACTGGTCCACATTTGGCCCCTGATCTATACAGTCATAAAAGTGGAAATATCAGTGAACCACAGGTAGGATACCTTGTTGAGTTTGTTGAAGCTGCACTCTGATATCTTCAACATACTTCTTCATCCAACCTGACTTGTCTTCACACTCCGTCAGCTGAGCTGTGAGTTGAGCACATCGCTCCACCTGCACACAACAACATTACATCTTCAATTCTGTAGAAATCACAGGTGATTTACATCAAATGCAGAGATTTAAAACAATAGAAATCCTCTAACAGGAACCAGTTGTTTTTATTAAAAAACACTGCATAGTTTCCCACACTCTGTGTGGTGCTGCGTCATGGCTGACCTCTCTGTGGAGCTGTGCCTGCAGCACCTGCTTCTGCTCGTCAAACTCTTCCCGATCCAGTTTGCGGGCGCACTGCAGTCTACGGAGCTCCATCTGCAGGGCCAGTTGTTCGCTGGATGGCTTCATCATAGCTAAAGGAAAGGTTACAGGAAACAAACGGGGTATGAATATTTTTTTTTCATCGACCAGGTTTCCTTTGATCTTCTTGATCCATGTGGGATAAATTATTTGGCACACGTCTAGCTCGATGAATGCAGGATGAAAGCAGAGTACCAGGGGAATAACTATTCCCACTATGGGAAAACATGCATGAATATCAAACTCATGACCTCAACACAAACTGCCATAACCTTGAATAATTGCTGACACTCGCAATTCATATAATAGCTATAATATATAGCAATTTTCTAATGCAGGGCCCAGGGTCAAACTCATTTTAATTTAGTTTAGGGGTCGAATACGGAGCAGTTTGATCTCAAGTGAGCCACAGATTATAGGCGGGAAAACTGGTGATTTCAACATTAATGTGCCCTAGTTTTCACCTCCACATATGAATAATATGTAAAGTAAGTAAGGCACCGACAATACCAAAGCAATACGTGATAGATATCAGTCCCTGCAGGATCTTCACTTAAATCTTCTTGATTTTGTGACCAAATTATATTTTATTTGGGGAAATTTTGCTGAATATTTTCAGGAAAATTGCAGGATTTTTGAAAAAAATGTAGTTATTTCAACATTTTGAGATTAAAACAGACTGCCATAATGTGATATAACATGGGGAAACTGTGAGCCGTGGCAAACATTAAAGAGTAACTAAACCCTGACAGTTTTTAAAGAATGTCCATGCCAATTACAATGTCAATTACAATTCAATGATGATTACAACAGCAAAAGATTTTACCAGTTACAATTACAATTATAATTGACCCCAACCCTGGCTATATTATTAGAGGTAATATTCTGATTGTGGTTTAAGTTGAAACAAACTGGTGAGCGAGGTAATATTTTACCTTCTTGAAGCAGCCTGGTCTCCCCCTGAGCATCTTCCAGCTCTTTCTGCAGCAGCCTCAGCCTCCCCTTCAGCTCTGCCGTCTCTCTCTTCAGGCTGGGGTAGTCGCTGACAGACTCCAGTCTTTCATTTAACATCTCCTTTTGTTGATTCAGTAGAGAAATCTGTTGCTGTGCCGTGTCCAGCTCAGCCTGAAATAAAAAAAAAAAAACAATGAGAAGAGACGAACAAGCAATTTATAAAGTAAAACAGTGCAGGCTGCAAAGTTCACATTCTGCTGACCTTCAGCTGTTTTAACTCTGCACACGCTCTGCTGTGCTCCTCCAGTCCAGCATCAATTATAGCCGACTCCTTTTGGAGACGAGCGCTTTCCACTGAAACACATAATCACGGAAATGCAACCAAAACAGACAAGTGACAATCTAATACAATGGTTCCCAATCTTTTTTTGTCTCGTGTACCCCCTTTGCATTTTTGTCAAATCATGTGTACCCCCTCTTCATATAAGTAACCTCTCAATAATTTCCTATGCTTTTTTCATTTGTGGAACAATGGGCTCTCTTAAACCCCTAACTGTGTCTCGAAAATTGCTTCCCTAAGGCTTAATCTACAAATTCAAACAAATGAGTGTACTTTAAAGTGGATTTTTTTTTAATATAATGCCACCGATATGTGTATACTTTAATAGTAAGTAAATATGGTCTCCTTTGTAAAATGTAGCTAATTATTGTTTCCTGTTGTCAGAAGTGTGATAAAATGGCCTCTACAGCATAAAATATTCCTTTTTCAATAAATTACAAGAAAATATAGTGTTTTATTGAGCAATAGTGCTGTTAGTGCTCATGTACCCCCAGGGGTACATGTACCCCTGTTTGAGAACCACTGATCTAATATAATATTATCTACAAATTAAAAAAAAAAAAATAATAAAAATGCTTGACTTTACTTACGTTTGTTTTTGGTCTCGCTTTCTGTGAGTTTTTCGGTTCTTTTGAGGAAATCCTCTTTCAACTGAAGCTGGTACCTGGTTTTAGAGCAACGCAAAAACAATGTGAAAATATCTTTAAATGTCAGAAAGAGGCAAGGTTCTGTGCAAACATTATATAAACATCAATTTAATTGAATTAATAATTTTTCAAGTGGGTTTTTGTTCTGCAACTTTGATGCACTCTGATTTGTACGGAGGCATATTGCAGTCACTTGAAAATAATAATAATAATAATAATCAGTTTTTCAGTAATTTTTTCTCTTTTGCTTTCGGAATTCCAAAAACCAAATAGCCTCAAAAGGACAACAATAAAATGCATTATTATATTAAGTGAATGCAATAAGCTTCCATAGCATTGTGCTTGGAGAAAAAGACAAATAAAAAGCATGGGAAATAGACAAAAAAAACAAACAAAAACACAAATCTTAAGATTCATGTTGAGCACAAAATAATTCACATGCATTTCAGTAACACTGGTATTCTAAATATAAGCTCTAGGTTTTTTTTACAACAAAAACTTTAGGTAAAAAAGTTGAAAAAAAGCAACAAAATGACAAATACAAACACCTTGAAAGCTCATTGTTTAACCGTTGGTCGAACGTGTCCTCCGAGGTCTTTACCGCCAGTTCTCTTCTTCTTAACAGCTCATCCATGGTTTTCATCTTCTCCTGGTGAATCTGACAGGTCCTGTAATCACAAACATAAAAAAAATATACATAAAGAGCACAGGATTATTCCTTTATTATTAGAAAAAAACGGTCAAATCTTACTTGTCAAATTCTTCTGTCCTCATCCTGAGCTCGTTTTCTCTGTTACGCTGCGTTTCGATCTCTTTCAGCAGTGATTGTCGCTGCATGTAGACATTTTTCTCTTCAATCTAAAACACACAGTAGTATCAAGGATGGAGGATGTTATTATATAACGGAACATCAGAGTACAGACAAAGCGTGATTTTTGGAGATGAAAAAAGAACATCAATGCAACACACATGGGACCTTGATGCAGTTTGGGAGGAAGCTTGATTAAATTTGCACAATGCAGTCTGCATAACATTAGCATAAAGAGTTTACTGCTATACATGGAGCGAAGTTTGGTGAGTTTGCTGCAAAAATACACATATTATTACAAGCAAAAAACTCTAAAAATTCACAATTTTAGCCCATTTAATGTCATGAAATACTTTTTTCAACTTTTCTAAATTTTTTTTTGTAACCTTTTTTTTTTCAAATCCAAACGCTCGCTGCCATTGACGTAGAAATATGTCAATTGTGTTTTCTGATGGGGGTTGCTAGGAAACAGTGTAAGGGAGTTCTCATGAATATCAGGCTTGTACTATGATATAGTGACCAACTGGTGCCATGTAGGTGGCAGCAGCGCACCTTTGGATGAGAGATTAGCCATTAGCCATCAGAGGAAGAGGAGAGGAGTTTACGAGACAGAAAATGGCGCTACGAGAGTTGATGCTGAAGCTCACAACAGCTCACTCTCGACCAGAGCATTTGTGGAACTAAGAGGACTATTGAGTGTCGCGATCGTGAGAGAAAACGATCGAAAAACGGGGCAAGCGGGGAGACTTGGCATGTTCGGGAGGAGGAGGAAGTTGCGTGTGTGGACACTGACGGGGTAAAGACTTGGAGAACGGCCAAAATACAGTAAGAAAACATTCAACTCTGACATAGATAGCAAAAATAATAATGATTTTGACATCAAAGTCTGTTCTCAGTTTTGTTTTTGTAGTTTTATAGAAGGAAACCAATGTTGAGGTGTCCCTAAAGCAAAAAAAAAAATGCCTCAAAGTCACTAACAGGTTTTTTCAGAAAAAGCCTTTTTTCTCAGCTTTTTGTCAGAAACTTGCCTCTATTCAACTGCTGATTACGGAAAAACGAAACAAGTTAGAAACAAAAATTTTGAAAGTAGAGAGTCTAATCTTTCAGAATCTGGATTCAGATTTTTTCAGACCCACAAAATATTCTGTGGGTCTCTAAAAATCAGTCAAAATGCTCTAAAATGGCTGGCAGTGAGGGAGGTAGCCGTTCTGAAAAGGGCTGACAGTGAATGACTTAATTTCCCTGCACTAGCATTCCGATAATATTTGCAAATTCCTTGTCAAAATCCTTAATTCCTTTTCTTATTTATTGCATTAAACATGTCAGTTTGTGTTGTTTAATGTGTTCATTTTCAGTATGTTTTACTGTGGATGGTAGAAATGGTTCAGTTTAACAACATAAAGGTGAAAACTGTGGTGATTAAGTGGATTAAAATATACACATTTGTACTTGCAAAAAACCCCTAAAAATGAACACTTCTTTTATGACATTTTAGCCCATTTTAATAATTTTCTGTCACTTTTTTTAACCAATTTATTTAATTTAGATTATTTTTATAATTGAATTTTCCTGCACTAATGTTTTCGACAATATTTGCAAATTCCTTGTTAAAATCGTTGATTCCTTTTCTTATTTATTGCATTAAACTTGTGAGTTTGTCGTTTCTTGTGTTTACTTTTTCATGCTTTTACTGTGGATGGTAGAAATGGTTCAGTTTAAAGACCTAAAGGTGAAAACTGTGGCAATCCAAGTGGATTAAAAAATGTAAAACAATAAAAAAAAAAATGATGATGATGAATTAGATATAATTTACCTCCTGCTGACGTTGCAACCGATCAATGGCGTTTTTCTCGCGATCCATCAGCGCCGTCGCTTTCACCTCATAAGTCCGCTCGAGCTCTCGCTTCAGCTTTTCAAATTCTTGATGATATTTGGATTTCTCTTCCATCCTCACTTTGGCTATTTCAACTTCTTTGAAATGTTGCATCTTAGAAAAGCAAAAAAAAAAAAAATTATTATAAAGGCTTTAAATAGAAAAATAACAATGTTTCTCAATGTATACCTTTGTGTTCATTTCTGCTTCCAACTGTGCTTGAGTTTCCTTCCTGTACGTAGCCAAATGGGACTGGAATGAGAACCTTTTCTCCCCAGTGCAACCATAGTTTTCATACTCTCGATCAATCTGTTTCATCTTCTCCACTGTGAACAAAACAAAAGGAGGAGAAAACATTAAGACTGCAACGTGATTTCACAGCGTACGGAGTCAGTTTCAGGTCCTACCCAGAGATTCTCCGTAGCTCGAGTGGCTGGTTGTTTGAGTGTCGACATCATGACGAACGCTTGGCGTATACTGGTGTGTTAGCTGCGTTAAAAGGTTGACGAGGAACCCTGTCAGACAAAAACAAACTAAATCAAGAAAGAACAATGTCATACGGCTACTGTTCGAACAGGTGGAGCACATACCTTTATCTGTTTCTTTATTCGACGACTGCAAAAGGAAATCATAGAATTAGAACCAACAAAGTATGCATGTATTCTGAATGTTTGCAGCAGGTCAGTGTATTGAAATATGAACCAACCAGACTTTACATATTGATTATGACCATAAACAGGCAGAAGATAAATACAAATGTCATAGATTTGATGTTTTCGAAGTAGGACAATGAGCCAAAAAAGACGTTTTTATGTAATGTTGTGCTAGGCTAAGAACATGTATGTATACTTCCTAATTAGTGAGATACAACTCAATGAGATCCCAAGCTACAGATTGAAGCACTTAAAGGCAGGGTAGGTAATTTCCTCAAGATATACTTTTTAAATTTTTGGTTGAAATTTTCTTTATGTCCTGACAGAAATGAAGATCTTATGTGCTCTGAAAAAGGAACGAAGAAAATCTGTAGCAGCTGTAAACTTTTAAAAACTTCAACCAATCACGTCTCCCTGTTTGTTCTCGACCCCTCGCGTGCACAAGCCCATACTCAGGGACTAAAAGTTTAGGGGTATTGAAACGTGTGCAAACGTCACTCCACGCGCTACTAAGTCGTACAAAAACCAAAGAATCAGGAGTGCATAGCTGCTGCACATCACAATGCGCCCTCGATCCATTTACCGTGTTTCCCTCTAATAAAAATGTATAGTAGGCGGAGCTCACAAGGAGAGCAAAAAAAATGGGAGGAGGACATGCAGATAAATGAATCCAGGGGAAGCAACGCCATTCATCAAAGCTGGACTTCATTGCTGCCTCTGTTTTTCCGTATAAATGTAGCACGGCCCACAACCAGGTGGTAACTGTCAGAGGCAGAGCCCTCGGAGGATGCTACATTTCAAAAATTACCTACCCTGCCTTTAAATCAGTTATGTCAAACTCAATTTGAAAACACGTTATTTCTAAATTATTATGCTATAGTTTGCACTTCAACGTATACATTCAATATAAAGTATGTAAGGGAACAACAATAGCCAAGCAATAAGTGACAGACATCAGTCCCCGTAGGATCTTTACTTTAAAATTCCTTGATTTTGTTACAAATTTCTATTTCATTTAGGAAAACTTTGTGAGATGATAGAAGGAAAATGGCAGGATTTTGGAAAAATGCCGAGTTCTTTAAGCAATTTAGATTGAAATTACTACCATTATGTGAAATAAATAAACATGGTAAAACTGATAAATATTGTTGAGTTCCAGCAAGTTCACTTTGTCTTCTATTTAGAAATAATATGTTAGGGTTTCATTGTTTCAGTCCATTTTTTTTTCAGGAAATGTACTTTGATCTTCTGACATGTTTGAACTGTCAAATGTAATAAACAATTAATAATTATAAGACATATAGACAAGCTACACTGACCTCATGTAAAGCATTTTTAATATCCGCGACTGGTGAAATAACACAAAATTGGGTTCCAAAATAAAAATGAAAAAGTCTCATGAATAAAAATAGTTTCATATCCCAAGAAAGAGTCATCTTTAGTTTATACTATGAATTAAAAATGCGATCGGATTTTTTTTCTTATATTCCCACATGCAGTTATGGGCCAATGAAAATAGTAAAAATTAAAAAAAACAATTGCCTTGATTTGTCATGGTTGTGTCGAATTGGAAATACAATTTATGCACGTGCAAGAATACTGTATCAATATGATCATAAACCTAAAAAGTTACCAGAGAAGCGTGGAGGGCAGACTCTGGGCTGATTCTGAGTAGCTGGAGTAGCTCTTCTTTTTTTAAAGCCTGTAAAATGACACATAAACCCAAGTTAGCTGTTATATTCCCTTTTTATGTGGAAATTAAAATCCCTGCAGTGATACCTACTTTGTCCTTAGATAGACCACATTCAGGGTAGAAGACTGACAGTGTGTATTCATATCCTGAGACCAGGAGGTGGTCAGCCACTATGCTGTTACAGGCTGAAACCAGAAGAGAATCGAACTTCACTGGAACACGTCTTGGAACTGGGTCTGGACCAGTAACAGGATGGTAATTCAGCCCCTGGATCAGCTGATTTCGGAGTTGTACCTGAGAGTAGATAAGAAAAGCAAAACATATTACACTAAAAATCTTATAAATACACATGTAATTACAGATGACTTACTTTGAGGGTGTCGAGCACTCCTTTGTTTTTGAACGTCTGATAAAGTCTTTTCCTCAGTTCGTCAGAGGATAATGAGCCTTCTTTGGATGCAGACATAACTAGAGCCAGCTCTGAAAGCTTACACGAGCACTTAAAAATATGTATATTTCACTTATTTAATAATATCTCACCAGTGGCATTGGAAAAGAGAAATATGGTCGCTACTTACAAGCCTAGCAACGACTCAGCGTCTCCTTAAAGGAGGCGTTAACAGTGTCAGTACCCAATCAGGTCCAACGTGCGGTAACTTCCTGTTTAAGTCTGCGTCACTTCCGCGTTGCTCACTGTTTAAATCCGTCAACGGAAATACTGCTTTCGTGTTACGGTTCGACTGGTACCCGAGTTATCTGGTGAATAACTTGCTACCAATGCTTCACTTATCACTGTTCCCATAGTAAGGAATGTTTATTAAAAACATATGAGGTGCATCCAATTTTGAATTGGTCTTATTTTTAAAATATATATTGCCCAACCTATCTTTTAGCAGAAATGGTCACCACTTAAAACGCACACGAGTTAATCCATTGACGTTACATTGTCGCGCAGTTTATGACGTCAAAATAAAAATGTAAAAAGTAATTTACAACTAATTAAAATTTTAATATGCACGATTAGAGGTTAATTAAGGGTGATTGTTTTGAAGTAGAACAAAAAACCAGTTAGGTTTTAACTCAGGTTTCCGTACTCATCATGGCGTCATCATTGGGCGACAGCACTCAAATTTTCAGAAAGAAGAGGTAAGCTGTCGTTTTTGTTTGTCTTGTATATACTGTTTGATTTTGTTTCCCATAACTAGTTTTTAGGACAAACCTGAGCTAAACGATGTGTTGACTGCTTTGCTAACACTTAGCTAAACATTAATGTATGACATTGAGAGAGAAATGCGCTTAGGCTAAGTAGTAATGCTGTGTATTATGGTGTAACTTATCTCTAGGAGGAGGAGTGGTGTCGCATCGGTAAAAGACAGAAATAACGATGTCTGGAAGCTTTTACTTTGTCATGGTGGGTCATCACGACAATCCAGTGTTTGAGATGGAGTTCCTGCCCGCTGGGAAACCCGAGTCAAAGGTAACATTAGATACAAATACAACCATACATAACACAACCGATTTAAAGGTTGTAACAAAGAGGGAAAATACCTGTGGGGATGTGTGTGAGAGTTAGAATTAATGTAGAATTCAAGAAATTGTATTCTTAAATTAATTGTCACTCTGTTATTATTATAATCTGTTTTTATTATATATTATAATTGTATATATACATATATTAGTGCTGGGCGATATGGACTATCTTTACCAGGGAGCAAATATTGATCAACGTGTTTATTCATATGGAAACGTATTAATAGACCCTGGGTCTATTGACACGGAAATGTGCGGTTTACGGAAACGTATTAATAGACCCCGGGACGATTGACAGTTTTACGGTTTACGGAAAGGCCTGTGTGTTTTCACTGTGCCAGGATGGCTGCCGGGGGTTCGAATCCCGCTTTTGTCATAAATATTTTTTTTCATTTTAACTTAACACGGCAAATGCTACCCTTAAAAATACATATCTGAAAAATATTAACGTTTTAGAGTATTTTCTTGTTTAGGGTTAGGGTTACGGTTAAAAATACATATCTGAAAAAAATAAACATTTTCGGGTATTTCCTGGTTTAGGGTTATGTTTAGGGCTAAAATAAAAGGGATATATAAAAATAAATATGAGCTAAAATAAAACTGACGTGGTGCACCTATCACGTCACCTAAAATGGCCAATGAGGGGGTGCTCCATACGGATAGAGGGGGAGTCAATTGATACCTTTCCGTACGAATAGCCACGGGCAATATTTATTCCTGGTAATTGTTTTCCAGAGTTTTTTTGGGCTTTATTTACCGGCAATTAGTTCCTACTGCTTGGAAACCAGTTTTTATTATTAATTTTTTTGTGAAATCATCGTACAAACTAATTCACATGATCTAACCAGCTGCTAGTTTGGGTTATAAGTAATTATTACACTACAAAAGACAAATCTGACTTGTTTTTAATGATGTTTTAAAGATTTTTTTTTTGTAACATTGTTTTTATTATTAGAAAAAGTTGTATTTAATTATTCTATTTTTACTAAAGGTTACATCATTCAGATGTACGCATATGTTCATAACAAGAACTATACAATATTAAAATAATATTTATAAACTTGTAAATATGCAGTAGGAACTAATCGCCGGTAAATAAAGCCAAATGAAGCAATAACCAGGAATCAATATTTGCTCCCTAGTAAAGATAGTGGCTCTAATAAAGTTTTCGGATGTTTCCTGGTTTTAGTATCACACACAAATTTCACATCTTGCTATTTTTCTTCAAAATGGTGATGTACAATATGAATATCGATATTTTTAACTCAATTTGCTGTTGCAAGGCACATTTATTAACAAACAGCTGCACAATTTGTGCCACTTTTGGCTTTTTTCTCCTGGAAGGGACAGCACGTGTGAGTGAGTTCTGTAGTGTGGCTTGTTAAGGGGAAGGTCTGGGTTAGGATGGACTCAGTAATCCATTTAACTGTGCTTTACATGTTGTTCTGAGAAGTAGTGAAAGCAGCGACTCCTAAAATTAGTATTTTAATACAAAATTGGCCCAATATCTAGAATCTCAATATATTGCCCAGGCCTATTATACTATATTATTGTATTATATTTTCTTGTGTATTTGCACTTGTATTTCATCATGATTATTCATATTTGATATATAATTATTCTTGTGTTAATATAATTATTGTCTTTGTCTCTATCTTTACTTTTCAATCATGTATGTATCTTTTGTTAGGGTTTATATTAGTTAAAGATAAATTGATGTGCAAAGGAAACTGAATGATTATTTCAATTCAACCATATAAATTCTAACTTCATTTATTTGTTTTTTTTTTTTTTATTGCTCATTTGCTTTTGTTCATGTACTCTTATCATGCACCAAACAATATTATAAGTAATAAATAAGTATTTCTAACTTGTACAAATACATTGCAGTTCATAAACATAATAGCCGCTGTAACAACAGTAATTTCCTCCTGGGATTATTAAAGTAATATTGATTTGATGTGTTTTCTTGAGCACAGGATGACCACCGCCATCTGAACCAGTTCATTGCACACGCGGCCCTGGACCTGGTGGATGAAAACATGTGGCTCTCCAACAGTATGTACCTAAAAACAGTGGACAAGTTCAATGAGTGGTTCGTTTCAGCTTTTGTCACAGCGGGACATATCCTTGTTTTGAGAGACCTGGTATAGTATTAATGAGCCATTATGTCACTGGCATCATGGATAGATGAATACAATTTTTGGTAACCTAGTAATCAAATAGAAACTTTTTAAAAATATCATTTAGCAATTTTTTAAGGGTCAATCTTCAGTTTCTTTCATTAAAGTAATTAATTATGGACACGTACTGTAGGCTTCAGTAATTATTAATGTGTTTGATTGTCTCCCACTGAACTTTTTATAAAGTAGCTGTTTTATTTGGGTGCTAGACTTTCCAGGTGAGATGCACTAGATTAGATTAAATTATCCTTTTTTTAATCCCAGTGGGGAAATTCACACGCTACAGCAGCCAAAGACACATAGAGTTAAATACAAGTACAGAAAGGAAAGATTAAGCTTCAAATTAAATAAATAATAGACATTGGTCACGATAACAGTACAGAGAGAAAGAAAAAAAAATAAAATTATATATATATATATATATATATATATACTGTATATACTGTAAATAATCAGTAGGTGGGGTTTTACAATGAGTACTAAGTAATATTGCACATAGTAAGGCTGTGCAGGAACATTATTATTTACAAAAAAAAGTTGCAGTTGATTTGTTTTTTCCCCTTCCCTTTAGTACTTTTTTCTTTTATTTTTATTATTGTCATTTATTTGTGTGGGTATATATGAATACTTTTCCTTCCCACTCTTTATTTAATTTTTTTTTATTATTTAAATATCTTTTTACTTTTTTTTATTAATAGTAAACACTATTACTTATTTTTTTTCCCTTTTTTTTTAATTTTCTTTCATCATTAATCGAATACAAACGTTACAGTTAGCAAAAGAAAGTGCAAGTCGTTCATTAGCAATATAGGGATTAAAAAAGATAAACATGAAGAAGATATAAAACGTATTGCACAGGTATACTTCTGTGCTGTGTGTAGAGTAATTATGAGTAACATGTTGGTTTATTATGCTGGGTTATTTGTCTCATCTTTGTCTAAAATGTTGCAAAAAAAAAAAAAAGCTGTTTGAAATAATAAGATTAACGCAATAACGTAGGGCTGCACACTTAATGGAATTACAATCGATCACGATTTTGGTTGCCACGATTAAACCGGATCGTCTGTAATATTTATATTTATACACTCTGGCTCTGCTGCATATCTATTCAGGCACTTTCTCAACCAGTAGTTAGCCAAGCCCATTAGAGATTTTAAAAATTAGTTTTTTAAGTATATTTTTTTTTATTAAAGCTTCTGTTTGCACTGTAAACTATTTGGTATACTGTAACTTTATATTATATACTGTCATATACAATATACACTGTAACTATATTGTTTAAAAGTAGTGTAAAAATTAAAAATAAATGATCTAACATGATAAATAATTGTGATTACAATATTGATCAAATTAATTGTGATTATCATTTTGACCCTAATTGTGCAGCCCTACAATAACGTCTAAAAGCAGTCTAACCATTTTAAACATGTTAGCTTTATTTTCCTTAATTATTGCCAATACATATAAGATTCATCATGCTTCATGACGTGCGACAAGAAGACGGAATAAAGAACTTCTTTAATGATGTGTATGATTTATACATTAAGGTATCGTATGCAGCCAATTATTTTTTTAATATAACCTTATCACAAGTTTACATTTAGTCTCCCCATGTTTTAATGATTGGTTTCGTCTTTCAGTTCGCAATGAATCCATTCTACGAAATAAACGCACCAATCCGCTCCACAGCTTTCGAGAGGAAAGTCCAGTTCCTCGGGAAGAAACATCTTCTGAGTTAATCACTACTCAGCAGTTAGCGTGTGTGTGTTCTGTTGTGTCACTTTAAAGTTCACTGATTGTCTTGACGTGTTAAATGAATCATTTGTTGCGCAAGTCTAATAATAAATGAATAAAGCCTAATACTGCCTTGCTGTATTGGATGTATGGATCACTCTACAACACATGCGTCAAAGGCAACTCTAGTTGTTTATTTACATGACAAGTAATACATCTTTGATTATAAAGGCCTGAATGAGAAACAGTTGCAGTAGAATAAATGATTAAGGATAAAGGATTAGTGGAAAAATTAAAAACAGTCATTATTAGTGTGTTAAATGTTAGAAGAAAATAGTTTATAAAACATGATTAGCTCTTCATTACATTTCCAAGAAGTTTTTTTCAATACCTTTATTTAGTGATTTAAGGTAAAAACATGTTACAAAATAGAAAAAAAAATGTTCCCCGAAACCTAAATATACCTTTTGCCATGCATGTTCAACTTTGCTGATGTATTTTACTCTCTGGGAAATGCCTGTGCAGTACATCCTGCACAGGCATTTAACGTAATCACATAGTGCACAAACAATATCTAAAGGTGCAACTATCATAAGCTTCTGTCAGCTGGATATATACTGTATATAGAGAGAAAGTAGTGCATTAGCTATTTCAAAATGCTTTATTTAATTTTGTGATTACCTTTTTATTATTAATACAATGGGTTTTCATTTTGCGCATTTGCTTTAAAAATTATGACATCTGAATCTCCAGGGAAAAATGTGAATTCGACAACATCATTAGAAAAGAATGTAGATCTGTATGACAATAATTATTAAAATCATATATCGACAATTTTTCTTTTTTTTAAAGCCAAGTTAATGATTCAGTTTTTTTTAAATTAATGCCACCCTCGACTCCCAAATATGTCAAATATCAAACTTTCAACAGTAAGTATAATCAGTAGTACATCTTTTTTTTTTAATTGCACAACTACAGCCTTTTCCACTTTTCAGGCCATTAACAGGTGATTAATGTTAATTATGGCTCCATTATGAACAGCATGTGCCTGCAGAGCGAGGCTTTCTGTGCAGCTTGACCGTGTCTGTAGGGATGAGGTGATCCGTTCGCTCCTCCATGGATAACACACGGCGCACCGCTTCCTCAAAAGCCACCGCGACGTTAGTGGCGTCCTTTGCGCTCGTCTCATAATAATTGTAGTCACCGTTTTCCTGACACCACTGCCGAGCTTCCTCGGTCGACACCTGCCTCTCCGCCACATCCAGTTTGTTTCCCAAGACGACAAACGGAAACTTCTCGGGTTCCTTCACGTCTGCGTAGTAGATGAACTCCTTCTTCCAGTTGCCCAGGTTGAGAAAGCTCTGGTTGTCGTCGACGCTGAAGGTGAGCAGGCAGCAGTCGGAGCCTCTGTAGAAAGGAGTCCTCAGGCTGCGGAAGCGCTCCTGGCCGGCGGTGTCCCAGATCTGGAGGGTGACCTGGTGGCCGTCTACCTCCAGGTCCTTGTTGAGGAACTCCACGCCAATGGTGTGGAAGAGGTGAGCATCGAACTTGTTGGTCACGTACCGGTTCATTAGGGAGCTTTTTCCAACACCGCCATCGCCCAGCAGGATGACTTTCAGCAACGACGTCTTGGTCGTCATGGTTACTTATGTCGAATAAATCACTTTGAAATAAATACCTTAAACGAGAAAGAAAAAAGCAAATATAAAGAGTTGCATTAGTATCTATTCACCAAAGGTTTAAAGAGTAGAGCTGAATTTAAAAAATTGATTTAAAGCAGAACTAAGTAACTTGCGCTTAGCGCTCCCCCTAAAGGTCCTTTTTGGTTATGTCACTGTCGTAAAAACTCTGCACCCCCCGCCGCGTGCCCCACCCCACAGCTACATGCGCACCTTTGCTCTTCCAAGATGGTAGCAACCGATCACTGAAAAATCCTAATGCAACAGTGACACTAAAGGTGTTTTAACACATTTAGTCCCATGTGAACAATATGAGGAAGAGAGACAAGTAAAATGAATGATGTGGGAGTAATACGGAAGGGAGTGTGGAAATGTGTGTGTGATGTGTTTGTGTACTGACAAAGTGGCTCTGAAAATGGACGGATGGATAGATAGATGGATATCTGTGTGCGCGCGTGCCTGTTGCGCCACCACACACACTGACGTCTGTGTGTGATTGCTGCTGAGCTGTCACTACATGGAGTTGTTCCGTCCCTCGGTCTTCTGCCTTTTTTTTTGTTTTCTGGCTCCGCCATAATATAAGTTTGAGAAAAATGAATTTGTAGACAACCGTGTGCAGTCACGGGGCTGGTCATAAGCTAGCATTAGTTTGTATTGGGCTGCCTTAAAGCCGTACGTCTTGCCACCGGGTCGGAGGCAGGAAAGTTGCAAGTGCGGGAGAGATGAAAAACCCCCCAACAACCCCATAAACACAGGGACTATGAGAAAGATTTAATAAGGTGAAAAAGTTACTTAGTTCTGCTTTAATCGATCTTGAATTGATTTCATTGGCATTTTTCAAAATTGATTCATAGGTGCTGGGGGGAAAAAAATAAAAATAAAAATTCAACCCTAACCCCAGTAGTCTTGCTTTATAGTCTGGTGTTAGCAAAGTCGTCTATAGTGCCTGCCTAACACTAGAATGCATTCGATTTAGTGCAAACATGGCAGACAAATCTTGGAAATATACACAAAAAGATGTAGCTAGAACATTTAGCTATGAATATTCATTACGAGGCATGTACTCTCACTTTTTGTACATGAACATTTAGTGTAAGGAAAAATGATCCATAATGATAAATAAATAAGATGATCTTAGTAATGGACTATGGTTGTTAGTTGAGCTGTAGTAGTTTTCTGAGCCAAAAAGGCAGCTACAGTTTGGTTAATGTTTCATGTGTTCACTTCTTCTCACCCCTGATCGAGTTTGGTTTCCTGTGCTGGTCCAGATCATGTGCTGCAGACGCCAGTCCACGGTCACATGCTCCAGTGTTTTTAAGCGAACAGGTAACGATCCAGCAACTGTGACAGGCACACAGCAGCTTCATCACAAACGACACACGTTTAACTCATAGCATACATTCAAAACATTAGTAGCAAACTAAATATAATTATTAGTTGTTATCTTGACGTTTCGTGTAGTATTAAAGTGGAATGAACGCTTTATTATAGAATAAATCATTTCAGTTCAGCGGTCTGTTAGCCCGTCGCTAGCTTAGCTTTGCTAACATGACAAATGAAAACAGCGAGTCACGGCTGGAGCCAGATGTACACACAAACACGATGAAGCTAGCACGGGAAATACTCACAGGTTCGTTTGGACCCAGCGAAAGAGGTGAGGTGTTGTGTTCAAGCCCAGTTCCTCGACAAACTATTGATAATAAGAAGCGGAAGCGGTTCAAGCCCGTGTTTCGATCCGTGCTTCATCGCGTCTCAAATCACGTGACTGTTGAAAACAAGACGTCACTACGTAATGTCACGTCTTTATTTATTTAGCGGGGATTTGATATGACGCGTCATGTCAAATACATTGAAAGGGAAGGGATCGAATTGGTTTGAACTAAAGTTAAAATGAAATTAAATGAATGCTCTGGGACAGTAACATTTGAATTACAATTATTAGTAATATATATATATATATAAATATATATATATATATATATATATATATATATATATATAAATATTTATTTTAAATATTGAGTTTCAGACTTTAAATCGGCCAGATATTGTTCATACTGTACTTGACACGTTTAGAATGCACTGTTAAAATGATCAATTAAAAAAAAAAAAAAAAAATACATCATATTTATTTACTTACCACGACAGCAAATATTGCCCAGATTGCAAAAAAATAAAACACCAGCATTGAAATCCTATTTAAATAGTGCTTGAGAGATAATTAAGTTTTCAAAATTAAAAATGTATGACGTATCTGTATATATATCTGTAACAATATTTTGAGAAGGTCTAGAACACATACATTTGAAATTCCATCAGTTTATTTCAAGTTTAGCTTTACTATTACTGTATAATAATAATAATTATTATTATTATTATTATTTTTCTTTCTTCACATTATTATGATTCACCATCATAATATTGACACTATCTGGACGGTTTTTGTTTCATTTTTATTTTTTTTAATCCTGCATATTCAGAAAGCTTATATAACAAAGGGTTGAGAGTTTAGGCACAAGTTTACCTTCAGACTAGTAAACAAGGGAAATGTAGATTTCTGTGGGCTTGTGTTATATACATATTTAAAATATTTAATCTAAAAATGATGAAAAAAAAAAAAAAAAGTATTACTATTTAAATCTTGTACATTTTCGTTTTCTTACTGTATCACCAACAGAGGGCGACATCAAGCCAGAATGGACAAAAAGCCACTTCAGCAAACAGTGACTTTAGCAGACATTTAACTTTTGCAAATATGTTTGCACATTTTTCAGACATGGTGATGTCCACTTATTATAAATTAATGACCTTAATAGACTGAAAGACAATGAGTTTTGCAGTGTAAAAGTCAACAATCATTTGCACAGAGACAGATAGTCACATATTTACCAAAGACCTTTAACACAGTTGTCTAGTGGTTGGTATTTGTACTTCACAGAAAGAAGGCCCTGGGTTTAATGATGTGAAGGTAAATGCAAGTAAAGACAAAGAAAGAATGATTAAATGAGATTAGTTTAACATACAAAAACCTCTGATTGTAACTGAGAAATCTGGAGAAATCCCATGGACACCTAAAGAGAAAACTTTAAGAAGTGAAAAACATGGTATTCTTCTAATATTCATTTTTCACACATAGACAGCAAATTTATTTTATCCAGGTACGTCACATATAAAATTCCTGCAATAAAACTTTAAGTTGTTTCATGCAAATACAAAAGTATCATAAAAAAAAAAAAAAACAGAAAAATGTCACATAGTGTTTGGAAAAAAACATGTATTCATATTTTTTCGATGCACGTAACACCCCATTTTACAGTTTTAATATGTCTATGTGTTTACATTAATAGTCTTCAAAAAGATTTTCAGTCTAAGAAGTGATATTTATTCAACCAAGAATTCACATTAGATAACCTACTTGTCAGAGCCTCTGCATTGCGCTGTCACAATACAAAGCACAATACTGATAAAACACACAAGCATTCAGCATCACTGCCTGTTCTGGAAAACAAAGGTAATTCCATCGTTTAGAAATATAGTCAATAATGAAAACACAATAACATTGATGCACCGATGAAGCAGCATGATGGTGAAGTAACGTGGGCCTGAACTGTACATGTTCTTCTTTTTTTCGTCCAAGAGTCTTTGAAGAGTGTTGTTAAACGCCATGGAAATATAATCTAGCTTGGATTTTATGCTCTTTATTAGAGGTATTTTTGGAGGTTGTGATTCCTAAAAGTCTGGACTGGTCTCCAGTGGACAGGGTCCTGAAGTCAACACGACATTGTCCAGGCCGATCTCACCTCCCAGACCTTTACCACGCTGACCTTCAAAGATAATCTGAAAGATAACAGGTAATAGTATTACTCAGTACCAGCCCATGATTTAGGCACTTACAAATAAATTAATGGTGCTCCTTGTTTTCAATAAATAACTTGCAATAAATGGCACATTGAAAAGCTCTACTTTGTTTTTCTTTTCCTATACTAAAATAGCTGTTGCTAATATTTCTTTTTTGTTAAAAATAAACCTTCATTAATTCAACTGCAAAGCAGCACTGATTGAACCACAATTAAAAGAAAAAAATCACTATTGGCCATACATCAGACTGGCTTCCTTAGTTTAAAACACATGATTCAAATGATGTGACAATGTGAATTATTGTGAAATACCAACTAATTCATGTATAGATCTTTCAGCCCCTCCAAATACATGCTCATAGTTTCCCATGCTTATATCACACAATGGCAGTCATGTTTAATCTCAAATCCAACCCTCAATTTTTATAAAATCCTCCAATTTTCCTTCAATTATGTCTAATAATATTGAGGAAAGAGATTAATTTAATATGATTTTGTTTTAGGATGTAACATAACAAAACGTGGGAAAAGTGAGGCGCTGTGAATACTTTCCGGATGCACTGTAGGCCAATGTGTAATTTTTTGGCAATGCATGGAAGCTCCTAACTGCTGCTCTATTTGTATTCTAGTTTCCAATGTTGTCACGCTGTTTTTAATTTCTATTCACGACAAGTACCCCCTCTGATAATTTACGTATCCATGGGGGCACCTGTACCCCACTTTGGGAACCTAAGCTTTATATAATTTATACATGGAGGTGCAAACTAGGGCACAATAATGTTGAAATTGCTTGTTTTTCCGCCTAAAATCTGCGACCCACTTACAATCAAACTGGTCCGTATTTGGCCCCTGAACTAAAATGACTGTGACACTGAAAAACAAAACCAAAACACGCAGAACAAAAATATAAGTGCGTTAACCATTAAGTATCAGGTCTGCTCAATCTGGATACAGTGGAGTGGCTGTTGTGTGAGGACACCATCCTCATATATTCAGTAACATGAGAGTAATTGAAAGGTCCCTGGAAAAGGAGACGTAATGCAAAAGGCGCCTGATTGGTCTGAGTCAGCACTGTTATTTAATGTCCTTTATCAGCATTTGGCCATCATTCACACTTTCCAGTCATAGTCTGAGCCATTTTTCCAATTATCTTGTGCAAACATTGTCAGTGTACCTTCACCATGGCGGTGAGATGAGTGTTTACTGAGAATGGTGGTGATGCTTTCATGAAGAGTAGCAGGGATGCATGAGTGAATCAGCCCTAGAGGTAATGGTGGTATTTAGCTATATTGTAAAAAAGCCACAATATTTTTTTAGCAGGACTTTTTTTTCCGCTAAACTTTGGCTGTGTTTGAAATTGCATACTAATGTGCTACACACTAAACTCAATGAGTATATATATTCTCTACTATAGTATGATGACATTCCCACTGAAGTACACTTCAAATTTTCCCGAGATACATGTCGAACGTACAACTACAAAAACCTGAAGCACCCTGAAGCTAAATATCGCCTTTGAAAGTTCCGAAAGCATTTAAAGCGAGAAAGTGACCAAGTAGAATATCAACACACCCACCATTGTGCTACTGGCTAAAATTTCCAGTTAACTTCAAAACAAGAGCCCTATTTATAACAGCGTTAAAAAAACTAATGGAAGACAAGAAGAGATGCTTGAAGCCAGTCCCATGCAATGCATCATGGGACAGTTAAGTACGACAAGTGTGCCCACAATGCCCACTTCATTAATGTCCCAATATAGTATACACTCGTTTTTTTCTCGCATACTCAATCTTTCCATACAATCTAATTGGAACGCACTACATACTCATTCTGACTCACGTTAGTATGTGATGCTGAACACAGCCATACTTTGACAAAGTCATTTTCCCTCCTATAATCCTATGTCTACTTTAGCAATAGAGCTTTTAACCACAGATGTATTCTAAATAATTTGTTTGTAACCCATAGAATTGATAATGTAGGCTTATTAATTAATAATATTGTACTAAATGACTCACCGACTCAGGGGCCTCCTCTTTCCAGGCCACGGTGAGGAACTCTGTCTGCCAGCTTTGGTCTCTGCTCTGGCTCTGCTCCCACACTGGATAAGCATTGTTGTCCAGTAACACCTGGAGCGTCCCTACGTTATGGCCCACCACACGGTAGTCAAAAGTGAGACAGAAGCTGCCCTGCTGAGCACGGTCGCTGAGCAGCAACTTCAACTTGGCAACGTCATCTTGTTCCCCGAGGAGCCCACTCAACGCCATGTAATACTCCGCCCCTGAAAGTGTGCAGTGCTACACATGAATAACAGCTCCTAAAAGTGAGTCAGCATATTACTTCTGGTACCTCGATCATGGTAAGCTACACTCCAGTCGATGTCATCGGCTCGGTCTTGGACCCATTCACATGCGCCCTGATCAAAGTTGCAATCCAAGATGTATTCTGTTTAGTGGAGAACAGGGACACAGTTTGTGTGATGCGTTAATAGCAGTTAATATCAGTGACATTGTTAGTTACCAGTTGGTTTACCTTCCTGAGCTGGTGGGATTTCTTGGACCTCCGTGGATGGTCCGAACACTGATTCAAAATCCTCTGATACTGGCAAAGAAAAATAAAATAAAAAACAGCGAATATTAGAGAGAATGGTGCATTTTTTAAATATATTTTAATGAATTTTTAAACAAAATAATGTCACGGTTGCACACTTTTTTCTGAATTCATAATGAAATAATTGATAAATGTTGAAGAAATCAGACTTATTCACTGATTTAGACAATAATCAATGTTTTATGTATACATTTAACTGTCTTGACACGCTTGCACGACTATTTATTGTAAAAGCAGGTCCATAAATTTAGGCAAAACAATGTTATTTTGTTCATGCATTGTTGTTATGATAAATAAATACATTATTTTTGGTGGTGGTGATGATAAAAATCAATCGAATACAATGTAAATTAGATTACATTAGGTGCATTCATTCATTCATTCATTCATATAACTTTTTCTTCATATATATGTAACTTTCTCATTTGTTGAACTGCGGGTCCTCCTAAACCAGGGGTCAGCAACCTTTACTCTCAAAGGAGCCATTTTGCCTAATCTCACCAGGATTAAAGTCCTTCTGGAGCCGGGTAAAAAAAGAAAAAGAAAAAAAAACCTTCTCAATGCAAACAATACAGTGTATAAAATTCTATAAAGTTGAAATAATGTCAAATAATTTTATGAGTTAATGGATTTAATTTCTTGCAACATATCTATTTTCTTCCAGAATAGTCTTTTTGTTAGTTTAGTTAGGGATTTCATTACAACTTAAGGTTAGCCACAGGTGCAAGTTATTGCACAATGTGATTTATTTTTAGGTTAACAAATTGTTTTTTATCCTAATTTTATTTGAACTTAATGTCATTATTCATCAATACCCTCTGCAAGAATTAATTATTTTATTAAGTTTTTGAAAGCTATCGGGAGCCATTGCTAAAGAGTCAAAGAGCCACATGAGGCTCCAGAGCCGCAGGTTGCAGACCCCTGTCCTAAACCCTTAAATGTCTCTCAAACATTGGTTCTATAAGGCTTAATCTACAAATTCAAAACAATGAGTGGAATTTAGTTAAACTACAACATTTATGTGGTTTTATTTCAATAGTAAGTACATCCCCATTTGTCAAATGTAGCTAATTATTGTCTCCTATTGTCAGAACTGTGATAAAATGAAAATAAGAAAATATAGTATTTTATTGAGTGACAGTACTATTTATTTGTTCCAAAAAAAAAAAGGGAACTAGGAACATTTCCTGATTATTTTTAAATCAATTGTTAAATCTTTCCGAGTACCCCCTGCAATGTGCTCCTGTACCCCTAGGGGTACACGTACCCCTGTTTGGGAACCACTGCAGTAGAGGATCACAAATGTGTATATGGCTTCCCCATGAATGCAATTTCTTTATTTATCTGTAACAGCAGCAAAAATCAAATGCGTTATTACAGTTACTTTATTCTATAGAACACAAGATACCCTGAAAAGGTTCAATAAACCAAGAGATTTTCCAAAATGAAACCAAAGCCAAAAGGGGATTTTTTTCTTGCACAGGTTCAGACCTGCCTTTGCCATCACTCATGGCTGCTAATATAGGTGCAACTTTAGGGTAACCCCCCCTTCCCAGGCATCTTAGAGCTCCTGCAGCAAATCACCCCCGTGAAAAACAGCTTCAACATCCCAGAGAAGTGACAGCTGGGGTTATTGAACCTGCTGAGCCAAAGTGGGTTGATGTTAGAAAGGTCTAGAGTGGTGATGACAGGCTTTCCTTCAAGAAGTTAAGTCTGTTTGCACAACAGCTGTTTTAGGGGAAACATAATAAAAGGCTTGGAGGCTGTATAACCTCCACCCTAGCCCCTCACCCTGTTCTACAGAGGTGGGAAGAAGGCACAGGATGGCTTCGTCTATCCTTAGGCTCCCACATGCCAACAGAGTAAAATCCCTCCCTGGAGGTGATGGATGTCTTAGGACTTGTTTCCTCTTGTTATTTGGGATTCTACAAACACTTGTTTGTTACCATGAAGATTAAAATGAGTATATGGGAGTTTACAGATGGGAGTTTGATGGACATACATTAAAATGCGCAGACTTCACTAGGAAAGACAAAGTTGTGTCATTAAGTGAACGCAGGGAGGACGTGATTAACCCTCCTCTTATCCTTGGGGTCAATTTGATCCCATTCAATGTTTATCATTCAAAAAATAATAGTTTTGCTTCATATTTCACGACTTTTCCTAATTTGATGGGTATATTTGATTAAGCATGAACTAATCATGATGATATCTTTGTCAGTGTGCTGAATGCATATTGCACAATATGGGTGTCCCCCTGGGGTCAATTGTCTTGTCTGTGTGTAACCCATGATCATCAGTGTTGTCAGTCAAATTTGAGAAAATTCGGATGAAAACTATTGAAGATAAATTAATTCTAATTGACAATATTGACCTGATGGTGGCGCTATAGAGAACAGGTTAAGTGTTCATTATCAACGGGACACAAAAACATGGTTTTCTGGAGGCAAATTGACCCTAAGAGTAAAATGTGTTAGTAATATTTGAGGATAATAGGAGGGTTAAACACTAACTGTGCCTAATGTAAATATTTAATGGTAAATTAAGTTTCCAGTTGATAAATCCCAGTTTAAAAAAAAAAAAAAGAAAGTTGATTTAGGGTTAGGGTTAGGGATCAAACTGACTGCGTCTACTACAGACCACACCGAATCCAGAAGATTAAGAGACGGCCACTAGAGAGTAGAAAAACTTACTGAAAACATCCCCTCTTGGATTAAGCTGGTTGTCTTCCTCTCCCTCATCCTCCTCTTCCTCAGGAAATTCCTCCCCTCGTCGTCCCCCAGTCTCACTGCCAATGTAGACCTCACCTTCATAGTCAAAAGGCTGCTGATGGACCCTGGGGGGCGGCGTGGCAGCCGGTTCAGGGATGAAGTTTTTGATGTCCTCACTGTTCAGTTTATTACCCAGAATCCCAGGCTTCACCTGGGAGTCAGGGATGGCTGTAGGAAGGAAGAGGAAACAGTTGAAACATCTGGATCTCCAATCATAGGAAATGAAATAAGCATTTTGTCAGGATGCAGGTGTGTGTGCGTTTTTTCTGGATTTTTTTTTTTTGTTGCAGTGACTTACAATTTTATAAACTAGATGATTGCCTTTTCAGCAGGAGCAAAGCTCTGACGTATATAAACATGCTACAGGAGGACTATCCAACAACATGCAGAAAAGGCACAACTACAGCATTCATTGGTAAGCAAGTATAGAGTATAGAAGCGTTGCTCGTATAGGGTCTCTATGTGTAAGCTCATGCTAAAAGAGTCCAGGTCTCATATCCGACGGTGGGTGCTGTGCATGAACAAGACACGGAGTTAACACATTCCTAACACTAGACCACAGGAAGGGGAAATGAATGGGGTTACAGGCCAGCGTGTGAACAGTGACGGCGAAGATTATGCACAATCTCACCGTTGATGGAATAATCTGCACTGCCTTTGTCTCCATCCCATGACCTCTGATAAAAAGGCTTGACTACAGAACATAAAGACATCTTCATTTACTCTGTAACATCTGAGCTGGTTTTTTTTTTTGTTGTTACCTTTCAAACTTTTTGGCGACTGTAGTGTTTCACCTGTTTGTTCTAGGCCTGGTTCTATGAGATAAAGTAGATTTTTTCTGGACTTCTGCAGATGGTTGATTACTTTGCAGTAGCATATTTACACAAGTGTGTTTCCAATCTCTGCTTCTCTCATGTTAACATCTGTAAGGAGGATTGAGGTCTAAATGCCGGAAACCAGTGTTGGCAGGAGGTCAGAGATTGATCTGATCCGAGGGCCACATTATCAACATTCACGTCAGCAATTAAAATAAAAACCAATTTGAGCATTAATACAGGAAGGATAAAAGGGTTTTGTGTTAGTGTGTTTTTGGAGTCAAACTGTATACTTTCCTCTCCATTTATGGTGTTTTCTTTATTGTTCTGTAAGTTTGTATGTTTTCTGGAGTCATTTTCTGTATTTTTGTTGGTGTTTTGTGTGTGTTTCTGATTTTTTTGGAGTTGTTTTGTGTATTTTGTTATCCTTTTTGTGTATTTCTGTGTAATTTTGTATTTTTTCGTGGCCATTTTTGTGTATTTCAATTATCTTTGTGTATATTGTTCTGTTATTGTGTGTTTGTGTAGTCATTGTTTGTGTTTTGAGAGTTAATTTGTTTATTTAAGTGTATATATTAGTTTTTATCGGGGGCTGTACTAAAGTAGACCACCAGTTGTCCATGTCTGATGCAAACTCAACTTAATCTATTGTTAAACACATTAGAGCTCGGGTCTCACCAGAACATTCAAAGCCATTGCCTCTGAAGCCGGGCTTGCACTTGCACTTATAGGATCCCTGTGTGTTCACACACACAGCGTGATGGCTGCATTTGTGGGTGCCTGTGGAACACTCATCAAGATCTAGAAAAGAGTGAGAGAGTCCTTTTTATACGCATGCTCAAGTCACAAAAGACAACCAAAAATCTAAAACCAATAAACAGGAGTATACCTTACCCACACAGTCATATTTGCCGTCAACATATTTTAAATCGTAGCCATTCTGGCATTTGCAGAAGTAGCTGCCAAAAGTGTTCACACATTGTCTGTTGTGGGGGCAGAGGTTCTTTCCAGTTACGCACTCATCGATATCTGAATGAAAAATCATGTAGTTTATTAGATTTTTCTCGAATTATTATTTTATTTTTACATTATTATTAAAATTCTAACCTTTGAGAGCCTTGGTGTGCTCTTTACACTGTCGTCTGTGTTGTTGTGCAATCATTATGTTATGCAAGTAGAAGTGGCATACCTTTACCATGCTATAATACTGTATAAATACAGAGTCATAAATCGTGTTTAACCATTGTTCATACTGGTGCAGACATGTCTCATCTCATCTCATCTCATCTTATCTTGACTGTACATTTCCATGATACATTTCACAGAATTGGTACATTATAAACCCACATTCAGGCCTTGCTATCGGCTAAACTCTTGAGTTTCTAATGTCTTACCACATAATAGCTTCTATTGCTTTTCCTTATTTTTGTTTTGTGGTAACTTTTTGAATATTCTAGACTCAATAGTTCCCTTTGCTCTGCATTCCCTGGCACCAACGTGTGTTCTGGCCTTCAGTGCATTTTCATTGAGCATAAAGAGACATATTTAAATATACCAGCATCATCATTACCCCAACTCCATATTGGTTTCTCACTCCCACTTTCCCAATGTTGCTAATGGATGTATTTAGTGTTGCCTAGCATACGACACATCAGCATGTGTGTCAAACTGACTGCTCATGTTTTTGTGAAAACCATAGAAATCATCCAGGAGGATGTATAAACAGTAAGATCTGTATGATATCACTATCGCATATTTAAACATGTGTCTGGGCCTGTAGCCAGTTCATTTCTAAACACATCTGCAGCAGATTAGATATTCTACATCCAGCCCTGTTTTCATTATCATTCATTAACTTAGAACATATGTTTATTTAGGGGTTTTTTGCCCATTTTTAGAAGAAAAATCAGTTTATATTCAAATTACTAATGAAATTTCATATAATTCTTCCATCAAATAGTTCTCCAATGAACAAATGGTTAAAAACACAATGGGCCCTATTCTCCGTTCTTGTTTTTTTATGTGCATCAGTTACGCACGTATCACACATGGGAGAATAGGGCCCATACTGAATAAATATATATATTTTAAAATAATAATTTATACAAAGATATTTATTGTTTGTTTTTAAAGAAAAAAGAAAAAATGTGACTCGTATTCTCCATTTTCTGTGTTTGTGTGATGAAAGCTATACTCACCCACGCATGTTCTCTCATCTTGTCCCAGCTGGAGGCCTGCAGATGGGCACAGGCATTTGATCTCCCCCTCTACTTCCTCACATCCATACTGACAGTGAGCAAGAGAGCACGTCCTCGAATCTGCACGCAAAGTAAACAAAAAAAAACATACACTTCATCCTAAACAATGCACACTGAACGCTGTAGCGTGTGCTTTTAAATATCAGTAGCACTTACTTGCACAGGATCCATCTGGCATTAAGGTGTATCCATTGAGACAGTAGCACTTGTAACTACCAAACGTGTTCATGCAGCGATGCTGACAGGGACGAGGTTTCAGGCCGCACTCGTTCAGATCTAGACAGGAAGTAGTAACACTTTCCTTGGGGTTTTATACATAAATGCTGACATTGCGCTGTCATTATTATGACATGACACCTGCCATTAGCATGAATAAGTTGTCATGAAGACTGTCATTAAGTGTCGTCTGTTACCCTAACCCTTAACCCTATAACTTTTACCCTAGGGAACTAAAAACACAGAATTGAATACATATAAAAATAATTTAAATACCAAAATGACTAGACCCACGACTTTAATTGTAAAACACTTAAAGTTAAATGTTTTTTTATATACAGTGTGATACCCATGGAGTCATGTGCTGATTGCTCATTGTTGCAGTCTGCTGATTAGGTAATGTCACACACCTGGGCCCAGTGTGCTAATGTTACTAAAGCACCCAGAATCCTTCACTCTCTCTCTCTCTCTCCTCCACACAGGTACAGTATATATGCACCTTGGTTTGACTTAGATATGGTGGGTTAGATTAGGTTTTTAGCTTTGTTTTACGCCTCACAACACTCACATTATCTTAACTCATGTTTTAACTCTACTGATATACACACTCTATGATGTAAATATCTACTACTTTGTTGGAATTCGGTCTAATTGGGTTTATTTGATTTTGCTTAATTAAATAATAAAGATTCTTTGAAATGTTTGCCATGGTTTTGTCTCCATTTCTTGTTGTGACCTTTCAAGCTGGGTCATGACAACACCCACTATAAAATCTCCCCTTTCTTATACTCTTAAACCTGATATCTGGAGTTTCTGAGAAATCTGTCTATGTATGATTATTTTGAAATGCGATTAAAATACCTAACTAGTCTTTTACAATGATCTACTGCCAGTTGTCATCCATATACATTAATGTATATAAGTCCCTCCTTCGTCCTATAGACCCCTCTACAAATGGAAACGATCGCCATGTGCGCCCAGCCAATAGGCTTTGACTTCCTGTTTTTGAGACTGTCAATCAAGTGAATGCCGAACCGTACACTGAAACAAGGCCACGCGTCACAACAACAAACAGGTGAATATGATTTTGGTTCTTACCTGACCCATAAACCTATATCAATGCAACCCTGTTATGTTCCGTGTGCAGAAAAGTAGAGGGGTGTGGCTTCTGGTAGATTGGGAGAGGCAGTGGGAGGAAGTAAAGCTGTTGAGGGCGGGACATCGAGACATTTCTCAGAAACACCGGATATCAGCTTTAACCATGATTCCAAGCCTGGCCCTAAATCTAAAGAAACTAACTATGGAACACGTAAACTATTAAATTTCCCATTTTTTTTTTTGTACTCCTAACCATAATCCCAATCTTAACCCTAACCACCAGGGGCACCTGTCCCTAAACCTAAAGAAACTTGGCCTATAACTTAATTCATGAGACAACTAAACCATAGAAAATACCAAACCCCACGAGATCCTCCACCTAACCCAAAAAATGCCAACATAGCTCCAAAGGTGTCATAGTTTAGTGAACGACACTTTAACGACAGCCTTCATGACACCTTATTAATGATAGTGACAGTATTGTCAGCCTTATGTATAAAACTTTAAAGTGTTCCATGTGTTTGATTCCATTTTGTTTCCATCAGCAACACAAAATTATTAAAACACAGAAATGCTTTGAAGTTTTAAAGTATAGCTGGAAATTGCATTATCCTAGTCTGACCATTTTCTTCTAACCACATACAGTGGCTTCTATTACCCACCTTGGTTACATGTCTTTCCGGAGTATCCGGGGAAACACTTGCATTTGCTGGGGCCAACGCATTCTCCATGCTTGCACCCATGTTCACACTGAGCTGGTAAAACATTCAACATGAAGAAGAAGCAGTAGTGGTGAAGAAAGATGGATTTTGTTAAACCGCACACTTCTATTATGAAGGCAAGGTTTTATTATATCTTTTTTTTTTTTTTTTTTTTTTTTTTTTTTCCTGAAAACAGATTAGGTTTGGAAAATAGTTAACATTTAAAAAAAAAAAAAAAAAAAAGTCCAACTTTCTCTTTAAAAAAGAAACCTCTTAAACCACATTTGAAACATATGGAACTGTTCTATTTTTCTTACCCTCACATTGCCCTTTGCTGTTTTTCCTCCAGCCGTAGCAGCACTCCAGTCTCCTGCCATAGCGACACACACCTGGTTGGTTTCCAGTAGGGACTTGTCTGTGGTGCCTTTGTGGATGAGTACAGAAGTAAAATGTATAATTTGTCTTACTTAGCAATAGTTATGGTCGCCCTGTGACACGAGTCCAGATAAGGCAAAGAACATTCTCCCTGTCAGTAAAAAAATAAATAAATAATAAAATACAGCAAAAAAAAAAAAAAAAAAAGAATAGACAGATTTATGAGAATTCACATTTATTCTGAGGCCACACATTTTCCTTTGCGGAGTTCACAGTAGAGCAACAGACATCTCATCTGACAGGATGTTGGTTACACATGGAAAAACACTCTTAGACATCAGACATGGCCATATAAAATGTTATTTCTCAAATTCAAAGTGTTCTTTGGTGGACATTGCTTAAGTCAGATGATTATCTACTGTAAGGTTACCCTGGATTTGGAAAAACAAGTCTCATCGCTCTCAAAATAGCCACAATTGTACCTTAAGATGACTTTGCAAACGTTTTAGGATGTGATTTAATGGGTTTCTTGTAGGTATTTTGATTGCTTCTAACTATCCAAAAGTCTCTGAATGAACTGTTAATGTGAATGTGTGTGTGTGTAGGCTTTTACACAGGGGTGTCACTCATTTTAGTTCAGGGGCCAAATACGGAGCAGCTAAGGGCCAAAGATTTTATGCGGGAAAATTAGTAATTTCAACATTATTGTGCATTCGTTTGCACTTCTACGTATACATAAAATACTAAATATGTAAGGAACCAACAATATCCAAGTAATAAGTGATAGATATCAGCCACAGCTGGGTCTTCACTTTAAATTTCCTAGATACTGTGACCGATTTCTATTCAATTAACGGAAAAATCATGTAATGATTTGAGGAAAGTTGCAGGATTTTTTTTAAGAATTTTGAGTTTTTTTTTCAACAGTTTGACACTAAAAATGACTGAAATCATGTAACATTAGCACTGGGAAAACTGAGACCTTGCAAATATTGAGTTTCATTCACACACTGATTCATGGTTTCTGTCATTTTTACTTTCTCCTGCGAGCCAAATTGGATGCTCTTTATATGATGCTGAAGTTAAGAATGGGTGAATATTTTTCATTGGTTTTGCATTGATATATATACATGTATATATAAAAAGCTGAAACATATGAATAGTTCTTTTGCAAAAGCAGATAACTTTGGAAAGGAGAGGATCGTATCTGCTTTTGCAAATTTTGAATTAGAATTTCGGCTGGTCTTCACAAATTAACAAAAAATACAAAACACTCATTGTCCAATTCTTCAGCCGAAAGGGTATAGGTTTATTACTATTTTCACAATATACATTCAATATATGTTTTGCACAAGTTTTATATATACAGTTTATATATTCACATCAAACATATGTCATATACACGTGAATGTATATGACATGTACATATTATTATACTATTTCATTTTTTCGACACAAATTTAATCAAATATAACCTTTTATGTTTAAGTATTAATATTTTATACCATTATATACATACTGTATATATAATTGCTCTTCTTTCTTATACTTACTAACGATGTATGATTTAAAAATGTTTTTAAAGCGGTCCTTTGTTTTATTTCATCCCTTAGGCAGTTCCATAATTTAACCCTTGCTATTGTTATACTCATCTTTTTCAGTGTTGTTCTTGAAATGTAGTTTTCCTCTTAAATTATATTCCCCTTCTCTCCCTAAAAAGTCTTTTCTGCAACCCTTTTGGTCGTGCACCTTTACTCGCTTTATAAATCATTTGGACAGTTTGGAGTTGGATGAGATCTGGGAGTTTCAAATCTGGTGTTTTTAAGAAGAATCCATGAACTCTTCATAGACAGAATTTATTATAAAAGACACGACATGTTCTTTCTTTTTAGCTTTGACTCCAACATGTCCAGTGTTTGTCTTTGACCAAGCTGTGCGTCCCATAAGAGCAGCTGTGGCACCAGCAGGACTGGAGGAATTTGAGACTTGATTGAAAATAACCAGAATAGCCCACAGGAGAGGGGCTCCTCACAGTAACAGGTGCTTTGAAGTTATTAACAGTTGCTGCGCCACATTTAGCCGTCACGCGTCTTCTACAGGTCAGAGGAGTATATACTAAACATACCATGGAAACGACAGCTTTCCCAGTAAATGTTTGAAGCCCATAAATCAGCTTAATGTTACATTTTAAAGCTCTACTTAAAATAATGGCACGTGGAGGACTTTTTAGTCTTGGGTCTGATTATACATGCCAACTCTATAGGTGATATTTTAAACCAAATTGTCTTTTGGTCTCTGTGCAGTCAGTGTGGCAGGAACTTTATTATCGCTCACACAAATCCTCTTTGCAAAGTTTTTGCACACTTAAAAGTGTAAATATCCAAGTCAGGCTTTTACTTCCACCCTCATGCCCTGTGGCTTAACTTCACAGGCTTACCTGATGGCTTCAGTGCAGAAAGATGAGATGTGAAGCAGGAGAAGAAGAGCACCAACCACAGTGAATGGCTGCATGGCTAATCACAGAGTTGCAGAAAAATTCAGACTATTCCTCCAGGAAGCTTGTGTTGATGAAACTGCTTGGAGCGGTGCAGGTTTCTGTGGAGGCTTTACACACAAAGCACGCTGGATTTCAAAGTATTCCCAACCACGCATGCAGTCGTCTTGGGGAATTACCCTCTGCTCTGTCCTTTCAGAGCTGCAGCTAATATCTTATAGGACCATCATTTGCTTCTCTGAACATCCAGAGGTGGGTTGACACACGGTGAAATGACACTGCGCTAAGAGTCAGGAGGTGACTTCTGGAAGAAGGAGTGGGTCTTTGAGGAGGAGGAGGAGGGTGGGGACTAGGATTTCTTTCCCTTTTTTTGGCAGGGGAGGTTACAGGCAAACCTATTGATGTGTTTTTTTTTTTTTTTATTGAGACAAACTATCCATGTTCGGTTGTTTGATGGGTTTCCTCTGCTTTCTTTTTTCTTAAGATAATTGGCCCTATTGGCTAATTATGGAAGTCAGGCGTGCACAGGCCTGTCATTAGCAGCTGTAGCTCGCTTTGATGTCTTCTTCACAGGTAGCACATAAAAACTCAGCTCTTTCACACATGTTTATTCCAAGTTCAGCCATAAAAGTGGGTAAATGAGTTTGCACACTTTCAAAGTCAACTCTAACATCTGGTGCGGATTGTCTTCTGACATGAAAGTAAGAAGGTTGTATTTCTGCGGAAGCTTTAGGATTAGTTTTGTTTCTTGGACAGGGCGTGAAAGAGGTGAAAAAGAGAGTGCAGGCAGGGTGATGTGGATCGAGTTTCATGGGTGATGTGGTGACAGCAGAGAGGCACCATAAGACTGAAGGAAAGGGATTATAGATTGGAGGTGAGGGCTAGTGTGGTCTTTGGCTCTGTCTGACAGACAGGAAGCTGATCTTAAGGGCACGGAGTTGAAGAGGCTGAGGCTGAAGAGAATGACTTAGACAGACATGATTGGTAATGACTCCTACATCAGATAAACGGATAAATAGGGCTGTTGCAAAAAAGAAAAAAAAAAATAGGTAAGAGGACAGTTTGAGAATGTTTACAGAAGAGGACTAAGTATAAAAGTCAGTCTTAAAGCCTAAACTAGGGTGACCAGATTTTTTAAAACTCAAAACCGGTGTCATGTACTGAGTTTGTAACCGTACTGAGATTGTAAGACAATGTCAGTACACAGCAGTCACGTACTGGGATTGCCATGCGCAAATTGTCATACTGAGATTACTATTTATTTTTATTTATTTATTCAGTTTATTTGATACGATATCTTAGTTGTAATTCACGTTGATATTGTGTATTAAGAAGTGTAATAATGTTTTTTAAATATTTCAGCAAGTTATTTGTCAGTGAAGTGCATTCTATGCCCAGATTTTACTTTGAACATTTACTTTGGAATTGAGTGAACAATCTTAGCGCAGTGGAAGTAGCAAAAATTAATTTTACGGTAGTGCGCATGCTCAGATACAATCTCAGTACGTGACACGGTGTCATGTATTGAGTGCACGTCGTACTGAGATTGTTTATGCGCAAGCGTGCACATGCGCACTACCAAAAAAAAAAAATTAGTAAAAAAATAATTCATTTTTGTTTATTTTTGTTTTCAAAGTGAACGGACACGTGTTTATTTGTTTATTGGATTAGGTTATGGTTAGGGTTATAATCTCAGTACGGAGGTAAACTCAGTACGTGACACCGGGACAGTAATTTAACCAAAGAACACAACAGATTTTCAAAATAAACTGTTTGCATATGCTTTTATTTGTAATGAAAAAAGGTCACTTAAATTACTTACAATTACATTTTTCTTCCTTTTGGATGAAATGTATTATTGCAACGGCTAAACCAAATTTAAAGCGGCCATCTGTAAAAGAAAAAGCAAAAAAAAAAAAAACATTTTTTCTTTTTAGCATGTTGAAGAAGAAAGTGATATTGTCAATGCCATCGACCAATCAGCATCGAGTTGCAAATGCGTAAAAGACTTTTGAGCTTTTTAATTGGTTCATAATGCAAGCACTACAATAGCAACTGCTGTGATTGACAGCTTACAGTCCACAGAGATCACGTTTTTAAGCGAAATGCGCTTTCAGGGTCTTTTCCGTCAGCGGCAACCGACCAGACTTCACTTTAAACGGGACAAAACGGGACTGAACTAGTGAAAAACCAGGACAAATAAATGACTTGGGGGAAATCGGCCGGGACACGGGACGTAATTCTGAAAACCGGGACGTTCCCGGGTAAATCTGTACGTCTGGTCACCCTAGCCTAAACCTAACCGCCAAATCCTTAACCTTAAACCTGAATAAAAAGACTAACCCTAACTTAACAGGAACTATAAAACCCAGAGCTTATAACCAAACTCAACTCTAAATCTGGAGCAGGAAATAACTTCTTATTAAAATACATCAGTTTGAAATCCATTCCAAGAAGCACTTAAAAAAAAAAAAAAAGGGAATTGTGTTGCTACGTTCAAAACAATACATTCATTAATGTGACAGTTTCTCTAGTCCTCGAAGAGATCGTGCATTAATGTTGTTTAATTGTCACAATCACCGTTTCCAAATTGCCTTATCAAATACTTAATTGCGCACCAGTATTTAAGTTAAAAGGGACTTTAATTCCAATCTTCTAATGATGGTGGACAATACTGATGTTTTAGTCAGCTAACGTTGGTCAAAAAACTTCTCCTTATGCACTGGACCTCCTTCACTGACTGGTAGTGTGGCAAAAATTGTGTTTTTTTTTTATCAGCAGGTGCAGATATCTTTGGTGGAATTTTCTTCCTGGGAATCACTATAGGGTCATTCCACGACATTTCAACAAATGGCCCACACACTTCGGACTCAAAAAAAAATCAGATTTTATTTATTTTTACCAATTGTGATTATTCAACAGGTACACTGCAAATAGTTTGTTTGATCAGAAGAATACTTGTTGAGATAAGGGTCTGTGTTTCGATTTTCGTGCGTTTTTTTTTTTTTTTTTTTTCCATTTTCAGCTTCCAATATCTCAGGAACTACATCACATAGGAAACTGACACAGAGGCAATACGCTACAATGGCCTAATGTAATGGATTTTCAATATTTGCAAATGATGAAATAACCCAAAGTTGGGGTCCAAAATAAAAATCAATAAATCACATAAAGAAAAATTGTGTTATATCCCAAGAAAGAGTAATCTTTATACTATGAATTAAAACAGAAATCCAATTTTTTCCTTGCATGACCACATGCAGTTATGGGCCAATGAAAATAGTCAAAAAAGTCTTTTCTTTAGGATTCCAAGGGACTGTCACCCAAGAACCAATGCAATATCAAATTACAGGGACCTGAGGCATATGCAAACATGCTTGAGCTCCAAACCCCCGACAATATCAATGAAAATGTGCAAAATAATAACACAAGTTAAAGAATGTATACAATAGGAGATAATGCTAAACACTTTCAGGGAATTAACAGTATTTATCACATCTGGCCCCAATCAGTTGTATTTTAAGGAATAATATTGTTCGCAAAAGTATTTTTAAGGTTTTTTTCCTTAATGAACTGGAACGTCTTTTGTTTAATGGAAATACATTAAAAAATAATAATAATAAAAAATAAACGATTGATGTAAATATAAGTAGTAAAGGTGCCCTTTAAATCTAGTGTGATTAAAAACATTGTGTAATCAGGTGTCATGACAACCATAATTTGCAGATTACCATTGGGGTGAAAAATAAGGAACAGATAAGAAGTCAGAGATCATTCAATTTTGTTAATAAAGTTGATCGTAGGATTGAGGAAACAATACTATCCAAGCAATTATTCAAAGATACTGTAATCATTTCTTTAAGAGGCTGTTTCTAGGTACATGTACGACTTGCATCTCCAGCCTGAAATCTGACTCTCAAGCATGTTGCACAGGCCTGTTATACATTTAGGCAGCATTGCTTAATGCAACAGCCAGAGAAATACACACGAGACAGGATATGACTTTGCCAACATGTTACTCGAGACTAACAACACATAGCAACCAACGTCTGTCCATGTAAATAAACAGAACCATTATTCAATCCGTCATATTAAAGAGCTATTTTTGAAAATAAAATATACACAATACTTGCAATGCGGCAGTAAAGAAAGGACAATTGTCTAGCAGTTTTATTTACATTACTATGCAATGTTTTTTTAATTTTGAAAAAAAAGCATAAAAACTAAAAAGCAATGCAGTTCACTGTTTAATCATTACCAGATGCAAAAAAGAGATATCACTGGCATGTTAATGTCATCAGGCTGTTTAATATCAAAAAATTATCTTAATCTTAATGCAATATGTATGTGTGAAACATGTATATTATATTGTATTATATAGTCATATTTTTGTTTTGCCATGACTAACCGATTTACTCATTAACAGCTTTATCTTGTTACATATTTTATTGTCAGCTTTGAAAACAATTTTCTTACAAGCAATATAAATGCCAATGATTACTTTTATTCTGCTAACCTATTATACGAGGTGCAGTGTCATTCTTTTCTCACCAGAGGTCTCTGTTTGCAAATAGTTTGCAGTTTTTGTTTTGTTTTGTTTTTCTAACTTGAGATTTATTTATTTTTATTTTTAGGAAAGGCCAAACATCACTACGTTTATTAATATTTATTTATTTCATCCCCTTCTTACTGGAAATAAATAAAGTAAGTTATTTAATTTTTTTCTGTGGGACATATAAACTTTTTTTTAAAAACAGGGCAGTGCTCATCAATCGATTTATAGCATTATAAAACTATAACACACGTTTTGCAAGCTCCATTGCCAAATTTCTTAAGATATATAAATATATATATATATATAATTATTTTTTTAGTGGGTGGCAGGATTTTTGTCTTGTCAAAATAAAGCAAAAAAAAAAAAAAAAACCCAAAAAAACTTTGTTTTATTTTGAAGAAACCAGTTGAGAACATCTGCTTTAAGTTAATCAGGTTCTCCTGTATTTAGTAGTGATGTCTGCAATTACTGTATGTGATCACTTGTGTACATCTTGTGTAAAAACCTATCTGTGTATTTGCTTGCTGAGAAAAAATACCACAATATTGTTGCAAAAGTATGAAGCCAATAAATCCATAGTGCGCTGAGAGGTGGACATGTTGCAGCATGGCTTTGATTTCCTGCCGTCCATGCACAGGAGCAATAATGTTCATGCACATTTGTATGGATTAAAGGCTTTAAAGTATGTTTATGAACTCTTATTTAAGATTATCTCTACTGACCGTGCAATGAAAATAATCTCCATTCATTTCCTGTTTCAAGGTAAAATGAAACACACAACGGACTGTAAAGAGTGAATATTTCACCACGTGAAAGTTTTGGCCACTGAGTCTCATATTTCTAAGAATAACTTTAAGGTTGAATTTCATAAACTGAAGAATAAAATGCCTCTGCACAGCTTGAGGTGGAAATGACCAACAACCAAAGGAAGAGAGAAATGGGGAAGTCGGAAGTATGGTTTTAAAAAAACAACAAAAAATGCCTTGCTTAGTCTTACAGACCATTCTTAGGTGCAAAGATTTACAAAAATACACACATTTGATCCATTGTGTAGTCCCATTATTCAAGGATTTTAGTAGCATCCTAACTATAAGTTTGAATTGATGCATTTTTTTTTAAATGTGTGTACATTTATTTGTCAAAAACCTGAGCACATGAGCCTTTTTTTTAAATCTTGCAACCATGTTAAAAGTTGCAGGAAAATCAAATGATTTTGAGCCCAAGGCTTATTATTGGTTTGTAATCTTTGATAATGTAATCTTTAGCATGTTTAATGTTATTCTTGATGATAATGATGATAGCTGCACATTAGCAGTGTGCAGAATTAAACAAAGCCCTAAAACCTAGGATGCACAAGTTTCATACTAGTTTCAACAAGCCTCAGTGAGCAGCACATGATGTTCTTTAGCATAATTTTACGCTGTGGCACGCAATGTATAAAGTTAATGTACGGATAACATACTGATGACATCATTGCACTATACTGTACTGTGTCTGCACACGCATCCAGGCATCGACTATTCACAGGGGCCAAACACGTGTGGAAGTGGAGATTTTTATTAATAATATGACCGTTTATATCTACTGACCGATTTTACAAGCAGGATTTACAAAGTCAGCAAAAAAAAAAAAAAAAAAAAAGGACGTGAGTCAGCAGATTTCTAGATTTCATTTTAAAAGCCAGCGGATCCTTTTATTACTAGTTTTTACTGAGAGGCCGTGCTTCTGAAATGAATCTGTTAAAACCACATCCTGTGACACACCTTTGAAACTTCTGTGCTCTGACTTTGTGAAAAACGAGCACCTGTGATGTGCGCTGAAACGACAAAAGATTATGGCAGTTCTCAGTTTGATTTCTACGTGCTGCGATCAATGCTGGTTGACCATTTTTCTGTTGATTTCTCAGTACCAACATTAAAAACCCGACCTCTGCATCAAAATGAAAGACAATCACACTTGATTTCAAAAAAGTAAGTGAGTGAGTCGGTAAAAATGTATTTGTATAGTGCTTTTCACAGACAATAATCACAATTAAAGTGTTTCACAGTAGTAAAATAAATAAAATATATAAGTTTAAGAGCATATAATCAAGTAAATAGTCAAAAAAACAAGTGCCATAATAGGTTTACTGCTGTATTTCCCTGTAATTGGGTTTTCTCAACCCTCCTATTATACTACTATACTATTACTAACACACTTTACCCTTGGGGTCAATCTGACCCCAGGGACATTTTGCCTAAAAAAAATGATTTCCCAAAAATTATTGACCAAGTATTTAGTGTCAGGCACCATTTATTTATTGAATTAATAAATAACCCCTCTCGCGCCACCATCAGGCCAAACCTTTTAAATTAGAATGAATTTATGTTTAATAGTTTTCATCCAAATCTTCTAAAACGTACTGACAACATTGATGACCATGGGTCACACACACAGACACGTTTTTACACGGCAAAAACAGCTTGGGGTCAAATTGACCCCAGATGCGTGCAATAAGTGTTCAGCACGTTGAAAAAAATATCATGATCATTTTATGCTTAATCAGTTGTAACCAGCAAATTAGGAAAAGTCATGAAATATGAAGCAAAAGGAAAAAAAGTTTGACTATTTTTTGAATGATAAACATTGAATGGGGTCAAATTGACCCCAAGGATAATAGGAGGGTTAATACTCTTTTTCTTGATAGATGATAGTATATCACCCACTGAACATGACTGACAGAACAGGAAGAAGAATGAATAATTTCACAAGATAGAACATTATAAATATATTTACAACATGGAGAGACTCACACCTGCAAATTCTAAAAAAAAAAAAAATGTCGCCCACCCAAAATACATCAACATACTTGAATATTACTAACACACTTTACCCTTGGGGTCAATCTGACCCCAGGGACATTTTGCCTAAAAAAAATGATTTCCCAAAAATTATTGACCAAGTATTTAGTGTCAGGCACTATTTATTTATTGAATTAATAAATAACCCCTCTCGCGCCACCATCAGGCCAAACCTTTTAAATTAGAATGAATTTATGTTTAATAGTTTTCATCCAAATCTTCTAAAACGTACTGACAACATTGATGACCATGGGTCACACACACAGACACGTTTTTACACGGCAAAAACAGCTTGGGGTCAAATTGACCCCAGATGCGTGCAATAAGTGTTCAGCACGTTGAAAAAAATATCATGATCATTTTATGCTTAATCAGTTGTAACCAGCAAATTAGGAAAAGTCATGAAATATGAAGCAAAAGGAAAAAAAGTTTGACTATTTTTTGAATGATAAACATTGAATGGGGTCAAATTGACCCCAAGGATAATAGGAGGGTTAATACTCTTTTTCTTGATAGATGATAGTATATCACCCACTGAACATGACTGACAGAACAGGAAGAAGAATGAATAATTTCACAAGATAGAACATTATAAATATATTTACAACATGGAGAGACTCACACCTGCAAATTCTAAAAAAAAAAAAATGTCGCCCACCCAAAATACATCAACATTTTGTATGAAGATCTACTGAATTTAGGCTCTTTTGATCATCATCTTCACCATCTTCACACGTGTTATTTCCTCTTCCTGCCACTGTTCCTAGCACGATCAGCGTTACCGCACTGACAAAGTGAGAGTTCTAAAATGCTACATGACACGTAGACCTATTGTAGGAGCACAAATACATCAACTTTTGGTCGTTCCAGTTCATAAATACACAGAACATGAAGACCCTGAATCTGACGAGGGGCGTTTGGGTTGCCAGACACACAGCTTGGTAGCTACTGTTCATACTTCAGAGACTCTTCTGCATCTGTAAGCTTGCTTGCACATGTCACATTACATTACTGCACAGATGCATCGCAGCACTTAGGCCACATCGGTCCTGCTAATCTGACGTCTGTTTCTGCAAGCCGAAGCGCTAATTTTATTGGTACTTTGAGGCATGTCTCATTTATGCCCAATTTTTTGTACAGCAGAGCAGGGACCACAAAATGTGATTGTCTGATTTGAGAGCCACATTATCAACATTCATGTCAGCATTTAGAATAAAGACCAATTTGAGGGAAGAACAAAGTTTGTTCATTTTTGTTGTCATTTTGTAGATTTTTTTCTCATTTTTTTGGTGGTTTTGTGGTCATTTTCAATATGTTTCTCTTAGTTTTTGAACTTATTTTGTGTTTTTTCTGTTATTCTGTGTTTTTAATAGTCATTTTGTATATGCTGCTTTCTTTTAGTTGTCATTTTGTACATTCTTCTCTAATTTTGTGTGTTTTTGCAGTTGTTTTGTGTACTTTTGGAATCATTTTGTTTATTTTTGTGTGCTTTGAGTCAATTAGTGCACTTTTGTTCTGTGTTTTGGGGGTCTCGTTTGTGTGTTTTTGTTGTCACAATGTATTATGAATTAGCTGAAGAAAAAAATTACTTCCATAAAATGTTCTTTTAATTTACAATCAGTTTTTTTTTTTAAATGTATTTATGCATAAATGATAAAACAATTAACTCCTCAAAAAGCAGAAAGCTTACATAAATTTAAAGACTTGAGCTGAGCAGGAAATGCCAGACATAACTAGTCGGATGCCTGAGAGGAAAAAGGAACAAACAGGTTGAATGACTTTGCATTTATTAGCCTGCAGCTAATGACAAAAATGTGTGAAACAATAAGAAATGTCTTAATGAAACAATTTGATGAAAATTATAATTATTTTTTCTGTGCTCTGATCCATTCACCATAAGAGTGCCCCTGATGAAGAAACTCAAAAGTAGTGCAAGGCAGCTCTGGGAGTATCTTTGTTACCCTTGCATAAGAGCCATTATATTGTGTATCACAGGCTTGGCCTGCTCACACCCAAAGCTTTTGTGTCACATGACACACAATAGCGTAGCTGCTTTTTCCCACCGTGGATATAAAATGAGGACAGAGAGGAATTGTCCTTACCGTGGTTCACCCTGAATTAGGAGCACAAAGGAAAGATGAATGAACACTTCAGCCCCAGCTGTATAGAATTATTATTTTTTTAAATTGTATATTATATCTCCTATTTTAATAGGATTTTTTGTTTTAAATTATGTTTACCCTATTTTAATCCATATATTCAGTTTGTGTTGGATCGTTTCTGAAAATATGTTAAGTTATGATGATAGGCAGGATCAAGCTTTGTGTCTCCTGCAGGATTTAATCGCTATTGCAACAAGTGAGCCGTTTATTCCAGTTGTGCTTCATTACAGGAGAATTACCAGTGGCTAGTTAATACTAAATAACATATGCTAGGGCAGTGGTTCCCAAACTTTTCACAGACCCGTACCCTTTCAGACGTTAATCCTGAAGCTATGTACCCACTACTCTTGCACACTTAAAAACATAATAATGTAATGTCACATACAATGTATCCCTATAGTGAAAATTGTCTCTGAATGTTACCAATCCTGTTGAGGAATCATATACAACTAGAATATTTGCATTTCCTGAAGAAAATGCAAGTGAGGATTCCTTTGTCTGGCCCGCGTTGCTCTGCGTTAGCTTAGCATTAGCCTAGCGTTAGAATTAGCTTAGCAATCGCATTAACCTATCAATAGCACTAGCCTAACAATAGCATTAGCCTAACGTTAGCATTAGCTTAACGTTAACATTAACCTTGCATTACCATTAACCTAGCATTAGCATAGCATAGCATTATCATTAGCCTAGCGTTAACATTAGTATTAACCAAGTGTTAGCATTAACTTAGTGTTAGCATTAACCTGGCGTTAGCATTTTCTAGCATTAGCATTAACCTAAAGTTAGCATGAACCTAACATTAGCATTGACCTATCATTAGCATTAACCTATTACTAGCATTAGCTTAGCATTGGCATTAGCCTACCATTAGTACTAGTACCCCCTATGACAATTTGTGCACCCCTGGGGGTAGTCGTACCCCACTTTGGGAACCTAGGTGCCAGGGCTTAGGTTCCCAAAGTGGGTATGCAAATTGTCATAGGGGGTACATGTATGAAAAAAATAATTGTAAACTTGAATATAAATTGACCAGCAGTTAGGAGCCTCCATACATTGCCATAAATTACACATTAGCTAATGTAAGACAACCCATGGCTACAGATTATTTTTTTAAATTGTGTTTTTTTTTATTATACTGTATATTATTCCTCAACAGGATAGGTACAATTCAGAGGCAAATTTCACTGTATGACATTACATCAATGGTTCCCAATTTTTGTGGGTCGTGACCTCATTTTAATATTTACACATTTTTGGCATCTCCTTTTCTAGAATTAGCTTTTGATCATGTTTATTGTTGCCAGAATTAGTGTACAAAGTGATTTTAGCAATTTTGAGAGCAAAAAATCTTCCAGGTTAAGACTATTATCCTTGGCTATTGACATAAACAGCTGTCAATGGCAATATTTTTTTTTTTTAGCTAACAGGTTTATCTTTCCTAAAGGCAACCAAACTACAATATCACTCGGCAGGGACATTATTTTACTCATTTGACATAATTTAAAAGGAATTTTACGATCCATTACATTCTGCACTTAGTGTATAATCTTCTCTTCTACCACAAATCAATGTCATATTTTATATCTACTCCACACAATGTAGTTGATGTACAGCCAAAGCTTTGTTAGTCGGCAGATTCAGAGTGGTCTGAAAGTACATCACGTACAGTATGGAGTCAGTCAGACTCAGAGGCATTTGTGTTCCAGCCAGCTGGTCCAATGCCATCACAATGGTGACAAGACTTCTTGGTGTCTTACACCAATTTCCTCACAATGAACCGGTTTAGATGAGTTTGCTAAGATCACCATGAAGGAACTGATCTAGTTTCTTCAATCAGTGGGGCTAAGAAAAAAGAATTAAGTACATTTTAAAACGTTTATCCCATTCAAAACAGATGCATGTCATTTAAGTAAATGTTCAAAAGCATCATGTATAGGTTTTTTTGCTAATTTTTTTAGGGCCATGTTGGAGTGGCAATGATTAGTAAGGCTTCTACGCAACCAAGTCTTGATCCCCATACATTTCACATCATCTTCCAAGAGATTTTCTTGCACACTAAGAAACGAAGAGAGAAAATTTGAGTGACCGCTCAGTAGGGTTGACTGAATTACTTTGTTACTTGAAGTTGTCACATTTTTCTAGTGTCCAAGAATTAATGTCTTGCCTTGACAAAGCACACTTGAGGGATGAAAGCTGTGGCCTTATCAGACTACAGCCATATTAGCATTTTTCAAGAGATCCGTTCTACAAAGTCATATCACACTGTCTAACTGCACATTAATGAAAACTGACGTACTTGAAGCAGTTCCATTCTTACAGTTTGAATTTAAAATTGATTAAGCAAACTGACATGAATTACATGGGAACTATTACTGCAAATAAAAATGTTATCTAATTTACAGAGCACACCAAGACGACTGGACTTGTTTCGTCAGTTCTATAGGATAGGTGGAATGTATTAAAGTAGGCAAGATACCTCACTTAGCAACTACTATTAATATGCCCTGGATGACCGAGCATTTGACAATGCAGGGTCTCGTTGGGTGAGCGGATGACTTCAAGACATCTTGCCCACACCTCGACCGACAGGTTTAACTCTCAAGGATCAGCTTATTTTTTAGTCCTTAAAAGCCCTCGTTACATTGCTCTACAACAACTGCCTGAGGACAAGGTGTAACAAAGGCAACAGGAGATTGCCTTTGGCAGCAAAGCGCTTTGTCTTTCACCCCATACTTAACCCCTTAGAGAGCACGTTGAGCAGCATGAGAATAAACACTGGAATTTCAGGGAAGAAAAAAGAAAAAGTAAATTGCTTAAGATTCAGTTTGCGTTAGAAGTGATTTGAAACCTGCAAAGTTGGAAGCTACTTTGAATTTAAGTATAGCATATTCACCATTTCATGATGTAATAACAGACTTTAATAGCATGTGGGGTGGCACTAAAAAATAACAAAAGCCATCATTTGTTCAGATTTATTCTAGAGTTTTATACATAACAGCTCTGTGCAGTCACAAATTCCTAGACCAAGTACAGCGTCACCAGCTGCTTCCCAACTGATGACCAGGAACCTTCTGTTGGGGAAAGTACCCGCATAGCTAATGAAGGGTTGGGATGGTATTGCATTGCAGCCATTGTTGGGTCAATAGAACAAACTTCATACACAAAAAGGAAAGTGACAGCAAATGTGTGGAATACACAGGGTCGAGTTGGTCAGAGCTTCATGCTGATTTCTCTTGCTCGATGGCTGCAAAAGAGAAACGGTTCATTAGTTTTATATATTAGGACAATTAAAAGATGCAACTCGAGCAGTTTTACATACTTTCTTTGGTTGGCAACGTGTTCTTCTCTTGAGTGTCTGCCTTCTTCAGCTTGGTTTTATCAAAGGTCGTGACTTCAGAGAAATTTGGTTTGTCCGCCATGCTTGCAGAAGCTATGAAGAAGAAAAAAAAAAAAAACACAATCAGGCATCAACCGTCAGGTGAGGTTCAGCTGCTGATTAAAATGAAAACTGCCAGAGTTCAATACATGCTAGTTTGCAGCATTTAAAAGCAAATGCTTTAAAAATAAAAGTGCAGGAAGGCATTCAATCCCTTCAGGGAATCTGATTAGCAAATCACATTCAACATTAAAACAAAACAATGTAAAATTTGGCTTGTTTGTTAATTATGATAAATTTTGGTGTGAAAAATATTTTCTTAAAAAAAAAAAAAAAAAAGTCACTTCTTTAAATCGAGGCTTGTATTTTACCACTGGAGGAAAAAGTTTAAAGTTTTTGCCAGTTCTTTAGCTTTTCTTCAAGGCAGAAATGCCTTGAGACTAAAAATTGATTTATTGCAATGGTCCAATTTGTTGCTGGATCATAAGTTGTTTAGCCCATTCGTTTTTTTTTTTGTTTTTTTTTTCAAGCAAAAAAAAGTAAATAAATAATAAAAAAAAAAGGCTTGAAAGATCCTACACATGCTAGTACTTCCTGAATGTACTAATTGTTTTTAAAAGGAGATTCTAACTAACCTCAGAGTGATTTCACCACCAATCATTAAAAAGAAAAACGTGCACTGATGGCAGAGGATTGCAAACCACTCACCTGTGCTGCTGGACCAATGGGCAGATGCTGGTTTCAGTAGAGCAAGAGCAAAGTAGTGCAACGTTGGTCAATCACACTATAAATACGGCCCACTATGCAAATTTTTATGACGTCACATCCTGGCTGCTCTCGTGCAGGGTTTTAGATTTAACAAAGAAAATGTAATCCTCTATTTTTTTTTTTTTTTTAAATACATTGCAATAACGAACCAGAATCCCTTACACATTTATTTTTATTACTGTATTGTTTCCTGGCTCAAATGGAAAATTACTTAAAATGCAGGATTAAGAATATTAAATATCATTGTAAATGTATCACTTTGAACATAATATAAAAGAAGTTGATTTTTTGAACTGGAATGATGACGGATTTACCCCAATTATTATTATTATTATTATTATTATTATTATGTAATGTATGATTCTTGCTTGCTTATCCCCTTTCTGTATTTTTGTATAGTGTACACTTGCTGTATTATTTGTATTTTTCCAAATAAAAAAAATAAACATTGGTGGATAAAATACTACTACTACTACTACATAATAATAATAATAATAATAATAATAATAATAATAATAATAATAATAATAAAACAACTTTTAGATTTAACAAAATTAAAGTGATAGCCCATGCCTTATCCATAGCAAGTTCAATAAAACACGTCTGAAAAAATGTTTTTGGGACGCAAATAATAAAAAATAAATAAATAAAAAAAATACACAAATGTATAAAAAACTAACCCTAACCGGTGTATTAACTTCCATATCCTTCCTCTTTTCAATAAAATCCCGACTTGTTAATAGCTCCACTGCTACACCTAGCGGATAGATGTGGTAGAGCAAGAATTGAATTCAGAATTATTATTTTTTCTCATTTCTAGCTAAATTGCACCCACAAATTCAAAGTTTTAAAAACAAACCCAATTTTCTTACCTTCCATAAATATTTTAATCTTTTTTTATGATACTTTGACCACCTCCTAAATATAGCTTAACCTGTTAAAACTGAGCTCTAAATTTGGTTTCTACCCCAACGCTGTATTAATTCTAAAAAATAAAAAAAGACTATATTTTGTAAAAAATAATATTTGCATTTCATAATGTGCGGTTCTGTAAATAATCCGTACATTTTGTAATCTCAATCCAACCTTTTTTTTTTTTTTCTTTTTCAATTTACAATTATATTTTGCTTTCTCGAAGGCTACTGGCTGAAATGTAATCCTTTGAATAAATAATTTAATAATGACATTTAATATATATACAATAACACATACTAATATAACGAACAATAAAACGTGATAATATTAATATGTTTAAATAATAAAAACAAAAAAGCGTTTAGTAGGCCAATGCCTAACTCGTGCATTACCGCCACCTGGTGGTGGGAGGTAAATAAAGCGTTTCGACGACGTCAGTATCTGCGGTGTTTTGAGTTGACAACCTACAATTTAAACTAAGTGTAAGTTCTTTTTCGTCCTTTAAGGTTGTGGGATATTGTTTGAAGTATACTTTAGTTTTCTATATTTACGGTTTGAACCAACACAATACGCTGTCAACGTATTCAGCATATTCAGCTGTCGACCACGAAGGATCCACTCAATAGTCACAGAATCTGATGGTCACGGATTTATGTGCAACACCGGCTTCAAAATGCTCCGGTCTTTTTTTATTTTTTTTTATTTTTTAAGAAACAAGCAAAAATGCTTATATGCATAAATAACATTTAAGCTACCTAATAATACACACAAAAGAAATGCAAGTACATTTCAGTAAAAAAAATAAAATAAAAAAATAAAATAAATAAATATATATATATATATATAACATGTACTTAATTTTTAAATACAACATTTAACAAAAAAAAACAAACACGAATCTACTGCTTCACATAACTCTCTAAAATTTAATGTGAGATTTTCTTTTTGAAATTAAATAGTGTCATTCATTTTATTTCTTTATCAACATTATTCCACAAATTAATACATCTTTGTTTAACTACTAATCTTGCTTTTGGTAAAATTAACAGAAATTGATCTCCTAGGCTGTATGTGCTGGTCTGTCGTGAGAAGTATTTTTGAACACCTTCCGAAAGAGTATTTATTTATTTTTGCGTTGAACATTATCTGTTATTTTATCATAATAAACAATATATTTAAATTTCATGAGTTTTGATTGAACAAATACTGGATGTGTGCGGTCATAATATCTTGCTTATGTTTTTTGCAGTAAAGCAACATCATTTCTTATTGTTTTAAAAGTGGTTCCCCAGAGTTCTAGACAGTAGGTCATACAGTATATGGGAGTATCAAAGTACAATACATTGTAAATAAGGAATTGTAATTAAGTAAATCTTTTGTTTTATATAACACACCAATATTTTTGTCTTTGTATCATTTATGTGTTGCCTCCAAGATAATTTATAGTCAATTATGACTCCCAAGAAACGCTCAATTTGATCTCCATTTCATTCAAGTTTTATTTCTTTAAATACCTAATTTTTCGTTCCAAAAACCATAATTTTGTTTTTGCAATCCTAATTGATAATTTGTTCATAACAAATAATGTCATAATGCTTCGGTTGATGACTGTACAACAAATTGATTAATTACATTATATTCAGCTGATCGGTTTGATAACCTAGTAGTTTTTAGAAATTTTTCTTCTTTGCCTATGAAATAGTTTTGGTTTTGGCTATAATAATAATAATAATAATAATAATAATACTTAAAACTGTACTTTAAAGGTTAGGTATACCATCTCCCCTTTATTCTCTCTTGGAGATAAATTACTCAGGCATGTTTTCTGGGTTCTATGTAGTTGACCTGTTACATCTGGACAGCTTTTATTTCATTCATATTTCAGTCCAGACTTCAATCATCACGTATACAAAGTAATTGCAACTTGAATTGGTAGTAGTAATTCAAATGAAAAGAAATGATTCAACATGGCACAAAACATATTTATTTTCGATAGATTAAAAACTGTAATCCAGTAGATTTTTCGTCATCATTTTTGTCAGCAAAATCCCATATAGACTGAGGAATGTTTGATATATTTGTAAAGCACACTTTAGACCAATAAAAGAACAACAACTGAAAAAACAAAAGCATGCGCGTATCAATGAAACACTGAAGAAAAAAAATAACAAGATCTAGAATATAATACTATATTCTAACAATATTATTATTCTAATAATATTCTAACATACAAACACTAAAATGATTTTGATCCACTTTGTTCTCATATACAACCCTGGCGAAGCCACACCCACTTCCTTATGTGTTGTAAAAAATTGCACTGTATTAAACATTGAAGGATTCCAGGCTACTAATATACTATATACAAGTTAAATAAGAAAAAAAAAACTGTTGCTATCACCACATACACTTAGTTACACACCTAAAGATAATTCATTTTTTATTTATAAGCCCTTTAAAAAAAATAAATATATATTCCATGTTATTCAGTCAGTGTGTATAAAGCAAAAATTCTTACACAATTTTACAAAACACAAAGAACCATTGCAATCATTTTCAGCTTGTTGTGAAAAAGTCAGGGTTTTTGTTACATTACTTGCTGGTGAAGTACCTTTTATAGGTCTTGCTGTACATCACCTGGTTATCTATTTTGACCACATTCTTTAGTTTTTGCCAAAACCACGGCTCTGCAGCTGCCGTTTTTGGCCACTCTATGACGCTTTCCCCGCACAGCCTCCTCCTCAGACGCAGGAAGTGAGAATGCTGCAGGACGGGTTCCAGCATCAGCAGCACAATCACATCCACGTTTTCATCCAGCAGTCTTTGGTGAGCCAGGTACATCGCAAGCTTAAAAATACCAGTCTTAATGTAACCCTCTGTTAACACAAACAAGGTTTTGCGACTGTACTGGATGCTCTGAGCAAGGTTGTCCACAAGCGCGACTCCTGGAGGCCAATCCCTCTCCTCAAGACACAGAGGAAGATGCTTCTCTCCTGCTTCTTCTTCAAGTCTCACTCGCAGATTCCTCAATACCCACTCAGAGACATGAGGATCTCTGGTGTCGTATGTCACAAACAAACTATAGCAACAGTCTTGTGACTTCAGGGATTTGTACCCTTTCAGTCTTGCTTTAACATAATGTATGATGTAGGAAGCATCCCAGTAAAATAAATGGGAAAGTATAGCTGCTAACATGAAAATAATGGTTACAGAAGTTGTGAATAGATATATGAGAAAAGCTTGGCTGTCGTCTACACACTGCTGAATCTCAAAGTATATCAGGGCATTGCCCTTCTGATTTTCTGGTGTGCCACATGTGACCTTGGTGGTCAGCCTAGGTATCTTTATATTACTGCTTTCAAGCCATAAAATAAACTCTAAAGAATCACAAGTGCACTGGAATGGGTTGTTCCACAAAAACAGAGTCTGTAGCTGATTGTCAGATCTTGTCTTAAAAGAGGATTGATTGACGAGTGACAATCTGTTGTGGTTCAGACTAAGAGTTGTAAGACTTTTTGCACCTTCTAGGAATCCATCTTCTAAGTGAAAAATTTTGTTTACACTAAGATCAAGGTAAGTCAGAGTCCTGGGGATGTTTGAGCCAATACCTGCTATATGAGACAGAAAGTTGTTGCTCAGGTCTAAAGTTTGAAGTTGATGGAAGTTGAGCTTTTCCCATTCAAAGCTCTGAAGTAAGTTATGTGCTATACACAGCACAGAGAGGTTTCGAGGCAAATGTTGATATATATTTGCTGGAATTTTTCTTATTGAGTTGTACGATATGTCTAATACAGTCAAATTGACCAGATTGACAAAAAGTTTTTCGTATGTGTGATCATTCTCTTTCCAAAGAGTCCCAAGATAATTATGTGTAAACTGAAGCTCTGCTAAAGAGTTGCTGTACATCTGTTTGGTTGTTAATCTTGAAATGGAGTTGTGACTCATATTAAGCACTCTTAGGACGGGCAGGTTTCTTGTAAAATTTAAGTTGTGTGTAATGCCAAAAGCCTTAAAGTAATGTTCATTGTTACTGATGTCCAGTACCTCAAGTTTTTTAAGTTCTTGGAAGGCATGGTCAAAGGCAAAATCAACTTTATTAAACGAAAGGTCCAGATATGTCAGATTAGGCAGTAAGGAAAACTCAGTTCCATTAAGAGCTGCTGAAAATCCATTTACGGAGAGGTTAAGACATGCAATATTTCCATAGCCTTCAAACTGTGCAGGAGAAATAAAGAAAATGTTATTTGAGCTGAGAATAAGAACTTTCCCAGAGTCAAAGCACTGTTGTTTTATAAGCCCATGAGTTAAGTAATATTCTTCGTCATGGGATTCCCTAATTGATGGAATAAAAACAGAAAGGTCTGAACTTTGATCGTATCCACTATGTAAATTATTGGTTTTGTTTTGTGGAGGAGGATGCAGCCAGTTTTCTGCCAGATATAACATCCTTAAGTGTTTAAATGGCTTGAATACATTTTTATCGGAATGGATAATGAAGTTTGTGCCAAGGTTTATTGAAGAGAAGTTTGTTAGCTTGTGTAGGGGTGCAAAAGTGTGTGGTCCAATTTTCTGGAAGACCAAAGCCTCCATATGTAGAGTTTCTAAAGATGTAAGATTTGAAAAGTAACTTGATAGATTTACTGTCTCTGGGTATTTCTTAAGCCCATAGTTAAATGATAGATCAATAACTCTTAGATGTTTTAAGAATTGTAGGAACGTAGCCTCTCCAGTAATCACATCCATTAGGAAGTTCAAAGATAACAACAGTTTTTTTAAGTTTTTTAGAGGCTCAAACCAGGACTGGTTTATAAACGTCAGAGAGTTTCCACCAAGGTTCAGTATCTCAAGCTGTGTTAGAGATCGGAATGCATCAGGATGAATGGCCAGAGTCTGGTTTTGACAGGGCACACAGGGAAATGGAGCATTCAGACATCTTGGACAATTACCCTGAATTTCAAGCTTTTTCAAGTTGCACAATTGTGAGAAATCCTCTTTAGATATGTATGGTATCTGATTACATTCAAGCGATAAATACAAAAGTGATTTGGGAATAAATTTGGGAACCTCAGTTAAGTTGTTGTAACCAATTTTCAGAGTTTGTAGTTTGTTCATGTTTATGAAACTGTTTTGCTGTACAATAATAGCTTTCCCACATGGATTCCATGAGTAGCAGTTTCTTGCAAAAAAAAGTTCTGTTATTTTCCGTAACCCAGCAAAGGTACTACTATTTACAAATGTAATCTTGTTACTATTTAGCTCAAGAAGGTTTACATTTTCAGGGATATTGGCTGGAATTTCACTCAGGTTATTGCTGCTGAGTCTCAGCACACGCAGACCTTTTAGATTCTCAAAGGCATGCTTGCCAATTTTCAGTTGACTGCTGTTAGTTGCGTGATTGAGATTAAGCTCAACCAGACTGTGGAGGTTTAAAAAGGACTTTCTTGAAATACTCTGAAGATCGTTTCGAGATAAGTCGAGTTTGGTTGCATTTTCAGTTATTTCGCTCGGGACTTTGGACAGATGTCGGCCTTTACAGTCAAAAAAGACCTGAGAAGTGTTGTTTGTGACATCACAAGGGAATCTTCGTGACATCCAGGTAATTTTGCTTGCCGCCACTGGAGCCTCATAGTGGCAGTGCAGACAGAGTAGCAGCATGTGCAGCCAACCAATGACAGTCTGAAACCACAATAGAAAATTAGTTGCTACAGTATATGTTTATGTTATACTTTTTGAAGAGGCGTAATTAATCCGTGTACCCTTCGTTCTTGGTTATTCTGTTTTAAAACCAAATCAAAATAACAAATAAACGATTTGGTTATTTTGTTTTACTGACTTAAAACCAAAACAGAAATACAGAAAAATAAAAAAAACCAGACAAGCAGCATTTTTCTTTTTAAAATTAAATTTTCTGTTTGTGTGATATATTTGGATATTTAAGGTAAAACTATGGACTAGAGCTTCATCTCATCACACAGAAGGGACCCACAGACAGATGGACTTTTACTCTGCTGCGTTTGATAAAAATGATCTTGTGGCATGTTGTCCACCTCACACTGATGGCAAAAAGGCGTAATTTGTGTGTCAATGACGTTTCGTTCAAGAGTTATTGATGCTGGAAATCTGAATCTGTGAGTATCGTACCAACTTCACCAAACAGTGTTACGGTCCAATTAGTATCCAAATAAACTGGTGACTGACTATCAACTGTGAGGCTGGTGTGAGGAGCAATAGATGTTAGAACTTCTACCATTTGACACTTTTGCAAAAACAATTAGATTTTTTTTCAAAACATGTGATTTGCATGTTATAATACCGCTAGCCACTAACGGCAGCATTCAACACACACACACACACACACACACACACACACACACACACACACACACACACACACACACACACACACACACACACAAGTTGATCACAAGAAACAGGGAGCACCAGTACATTCATTACACCACCTCTGGTTTTTTTTAAATCACATATCATGTGCATGTTTTATGTAACATCGATTTTTTTTCTTTTGATTTATTTATGGATTAATAACGTTTCAATTAACCAGTTCATCAGTAATGTGGCTTATGCGTTGCTCCATTTTTTGTCCGAGAGCAAAAGTCCCACCATTCACCAGTTGATTTGGATACTATTTGGACTGTAACATTGTTACACGCTCTGACAGAATGTGACGTGCCTAAGCACTCGCTCTAATTTCCCCGTAATTTGTGGATGACCCCACAAAATAATGTATACATAATCAAATCTTAATCAAAAGTTTGCCTTACCCCTACCAATTTTTATCATTCCAGATTTCTAGACATTGTGGAAGTTTTTGTAACAAATGAGTTTATTCTTTGTGAAAAATATTTTATTGCATGCAAATGTCATGTTTGTTGTATCAATTTTCCAAATATTTTAAAGCTATCTCACTTATCAAATAAGACTGTCCATGTATTTGATGACACATTTAAGGCAATTTAAACTAAAAAAAAAAAAAAAGAATAAAAATGCTGTTGATATCCCTTCATTCCAGAGATAGAATGATTTTAGATTACATTTTTATTTAAATAGCTTGTACGGTGTTTTGCACACTTACTTTTCTATGTCATCATTAGTTATAATAGAGGAAATTTACCATTGATCTGTAGTTGCTCTTGGTTTTTATAACAGTTAGAAAACAAAGAAGTAACACATAGTGTAAAAATGTGTGGTTTACTGTAGGTATCACATCTATCCCACGGGTGGCAGTAAGAAACAGCTGACTCATACGGTAGTTCCTTTTTCACAGAATAAAGAAAGTTGGTTAACTGTTTAATAATTTTAAGAGTATAAAAATGTGGTTTTAGGTAAAAACACATCCTTAGTTTTTCTTTTTTCTTTTATTGAACCATTCATCAAAAATGAGGCTATGCTCCACCTCCATTCTTTCTGTGTTGGTTCATTCTACATAAGATACTTTTTCTAGTAAGAGTAGCAAATTCAGGATTGTTCAAATATTTTTAAAAGTTATGCTTGAAATGTTCCAGTTACCAAATATTCCCTGGTTAAACCTGCACATTATTTGCACTGCTTCTGTTTCGGTTTATTTCTGTATACGGAACCATTAAAAAATATGTCCTGAAAGAAGCTCTGTGCTAAATAGAATCAAAAACGCAGTTGCATTGAATGGAAACATTTTGAAGCACATTTTAAATCTGCACAGAGAAGTGTCCTTAAAAAACAATTACATCCATAATAACAGCACTTTAACAAAAGAAAGAAAAACAACATTTGTTCAGGTTGTAATGTAAATAATCTTTTGCCTTTTTGCACAATTGTAAGAGGAAAGCTATAATTACATCATTGGACAACCCAAAGATCATCTTATATTAGATAAATAAACCACAAAACAAAATAAAAATTGAAAAACAAATGGTAAATAAAAAAAACTACTCACCATAGTTATTTTATTGTACTACTCTCTAGCAGTCCCTGGAGGCCAGCCTTGAAACCTGATGGTTCTTTAGCACTTTGAACAGCTTCAGGTACACATTTTAATAAAGAGAATATCTGTTAACAAAACAAGTTCTCTGTCCATCCTGTAAAATTGAAGATAAGATCAAAACATCTTACATTTTAATCTCGTCCGTAGTTTTCAAACGCTAACATGAAATCTCATGTGACTAAAGGGAAACAAACTGGAATCAGACTGTCTGCGTGTTAGTTGAGTCGATATATGTAGAAATAAAAGAAGAGCACCCTTTTCACTTCTCCTTTTCATGAAACGTTGGTGTGTAGATAACAAAACGTGATCAGGAAGCAGGGTGCAGAGAGCACCAGATGAAGCGGGAAGGTAGGCAATAAAAAAAAGAAAATAGCATTAAGTAAAAAAAAAAAGAGAGAGATGACAAAATCAACAAACAAAAAACTCACACAATACCAAAAATAAAGCTATGCAAATGCAACTTTTTGTACTTTATTATTCATTCCTAGTGTTGCTATTGCCCCTCATGGTGACACATATATCAGTAGGATAGATGCAATTATGAAAACACAAAGTCAATGTAAATTGTAAGCAACTATCCTCCATTTTTGTTATACAATATCATAACCATAACAGTGCAAAAGCATGAAGGGGAAGCGCCACTCTGGCTGTGGTAATAAAATAGTGAAACACCACCCAGTATTTTTAACGTTTTTAATTAAAGGGGACATATCATGCTAAATCCCCTTTTTTAGCCCTTAAATGCATTTTGATGTATATTTAGATTGTTTAGAAGCACAGAAAAGTTCAAATTAGTCTCTTCAGGTGCTTCGTTGATATCGTTATATTCTGTTTTGGTCATATTTTTCAATCTGTTTTTTGAACAATAACGTCAGAGGAACTGCCAAATTAGGACATCGACTCCAGGCCCAACACTTCGAGCAATCCGCCATTTTTATTTCGCGCTTTTATTTTGTAGTCCAAGCTCCAGGATGCAGAAGTTACGAGAGGAGAAATCAAAATGTTTGGTTGTTGGATGTAGTAACCCACACGCTTCATTACAAAGTCTCCCAGCATCAGAACCTTTTCAAAGTGCCTGGTTGAGTTATATTTTTCACGGAAATGTACCCACATCTGTGGGTAAGGTCATTTTTGTGTGCACGAAGCACTTCAAGGATGACTGCTTCAGCAACCTCCACCAGTATAAAGAAGGATTTGCCGAAAGACTTTGTCTGATTGAGGGTTCAATTCCTTCTGTCTTTGGAGACGACAAACAGATCACTTCGGTAAGCTGTAAATAACGCTAAAAAGTGTGATGATAAGACGTCCCTGTCATTGTTTTGTTAGCATTAGCGGTTGCACCGTCTTCATATGTTAGCGCTGTGTGCTCGTTTTAGATCCTTGATGATATGGCCTACATGGTTTAATTTAAGTCTGAAGTTTTCATTAGTCATTTCATTTTGCCGTTTTTGTCTCCGAAAAGACTGTATTAAAATGCATTTTGTGACGTTAGCTTGGCGCTAGCGTTAGCTCGGTGCTTGTGTTAGCTCACTTGTTAGGGTTCTGCAGGTTCATCATCTTCATTTTCATCTCGCTCCGCTGGGTCCGACTCTGGCTCGAACATGTAAGGCTGGATGGACAAGTCTTCCGTTGTTGACATTGTGTAAATAACGTGTGAATAAACTTTTTCTGCGCCGCTACATAATCGTATCCCTTCTATCAAACTACTAAAATGGCCGAGCAGGGTGGAGTTGAACCTGGAGAGGGGGCGGGGTTTTGTCTCAAAACGAGTTGCTCTTAGAAGCACATCAGAAAAGGGGTAGAAAAGGGGTCTGGGGAGCTATAATAATGAGGAATTCAGACCCAAGCAGTGCAGTTCCGCTTTTTATAGACCACAGCTGTATGATTTATATCTAAAAAGGAAGGATTTAAAACCATGATATGTCCCCTTTAAAGGAAGTTGTTAAAGTCACATTTTAGTAAATTATAATCTATTTGCTAATGTCGTCAATACACCGGGAACAGTGTATTAGTTCAGGTGGTGATAATTTTAACTGGAAGTGTGTCTGTTGTGACATAATATTAACTGTTTTTCACTCACAAAAACATTTAATCTTTGCATTTTCAAAAAAAATGTCATGGACTGATCACCAGTTTGCATAACGACCAGTTGAACCATGACAACCATTTGGCCTCTTTATGCAAACGTCTGCATTTTCGATGGCCAACAGATGTAGGGGATAGATGATGGGACCTATTTAATCTAAAAAAAAAGTAATCAGTTCTTTTGAAATATATAAAAGTCTATAAAAACACTCATGAGCCCAGACCTACAGAGAAACCCAGACATAAACTGACTGAAGAGAGGATTGCTGAAACTAACACTGACCAAGTATACCTCAATTGGAAACCATATAAGAACTAGTTAGGTTTCATTGGATGGATTTTCATATCTATCTTTGAAAATATATATTAGGTCCCTATCAAAGACTTGACTGCCGAAAGATAAGTGATTAATAATGTAAGATTTAAGCTGAAGACATGTGAGTGGAGGGAAAGTTGTGCTGTTTTTCTAACTGAAAGAACTGAAAGCACAATCAGAACCAACTAAAACTAAACACAAAGAAAACTAAATCTAAAAATTCAACTTCCTCAATTTTCTAACAGATCCTCACCAATATATATAAATAATAAACAGAACAAGACTATATCTTCAAAGATAAATTAAAAATAAACCCACATATCACCAAGTTGTAACCATTGGCAGCTTTATTTCATATTACACTGGTTGACAATAAAAACATCTAATTGATATGCATAGTAAAATAATTACAAAAATATTTTGTACTCACTATCAATAAAAAAGGCGACACTGTACTTTCCAATATGCAGTCTTTGATAATATTGCAGAAGTTGCAAAAAAGGGAACAAACTTCATCATTGTAATGTTTATGCTACAGTGTCTCTTTGAAAAGGTTGTTGTATTGTTTCTGACCTTCAGTCGCCAACATGCTTCGCAGACTGAACCAAAAGTAAGGCTGAGCCTGAGGGTTTGATGGCCACTCCATCACAGATCGACTATACAGCCTTTTTCGTAGTCTCAGATATTTTGAATTGCAACATGTTTTTTCTAAAAAAATCAGGACAATAACATCATCTTTTTCATCCATTAATCTTTGGTGGGCCATGTAGAAAGCTGTCTTGAACTTTCCTCCTTTAATATATTTGTTGGTGAGAATAAACACTGTTCTCTTGCTCCGATAGATGCTCTGGGAGAGGTTGTCAATCAGGGGACATCCAGGAATCCAGTCTCTTTCCTCAACACAGAGTGTCAGAGGGTGGTCTCCGTGTTTCTCAAGATGAAAGCACATCTCCTTCATCACCCACTCTGACACCGCTTGGTCCTCCTTGTCATAGATGACAAAGGCATCGTAGATAGTACTCTTGGAGGTGAGGTGCCGATAGCCTTTGAGCTTTGCCCTGAAGAAGTAGAAGATGTACCAGATATCCCACAAGAAAAGATGGCTTGAGATTGTTACGGCAGAATTTACGGTTGACCTCATTTGAGACATGATTCATTGCTCTGGTTGAATGATAGAATCCAGGAGAAGCATTGATGATTTAATAAAAAATGATTTTATTCTAAACTAAATAAAAGAATACAAAGTGGAACAAAGTGAAACAAAATTAGCGTCCGTCCAGGCGGACGTCCAAAGGAAGTGCCGCGCCCCGCCCCAACAGTTTCAAAGCTTAAGCTTTTTATACAGATAAGAAAAGGTCCCAACAGTGAGAGACAAAAGGGAGGGAGTCAGATGCCCATAGTGGCAATGTTGGAGGATGATGAAGATGTTATGAGAAGGTTTGGCTCCAGTCTTTATCTGTCTTGATAAGTGTGTACGTCAGTGTATGTCCTTGGCAGAGACTGTGCTGCACTGAGAATAATACGATCTGTACTGTTTAATCATGATTCAGCTGTTCAAAAGTGTAAAGATTAATGGAGTCGTCATGTATTAAAACATGACAAATTGTACACATGAACATACATTTGAGGATATGATGATGAATATAAAATTTGCCATGACATTCCCCACTTTTGGTCGCCTCAACGACCAAATCAAGAAACAAAATTATTATATTCCACCTTTGCTGTCTGTCAGGGTTAACCATTAGCATCGTTATTGTCATACATTGGATATATTCTTCTTTTGTGAGGCACGGATATAGACATATCAAGAAAAATGTGGAAATAAACCTTAAAAAAAACTTCATCATTATTATCAATGGCATGAATCATCAAAAATCATCCTTTATTACATCTAGATAAGCAAAAATCATCATTTGCATCAAGGACATCACTCGTCTTCATCGGCTGAGTTCAGTGGTAACTGGGGTAACCAATAGCATCATGAGTGAAGAACCTTGAGTATTTTCCTCAATCGTAGCAGAAGGGTTTATGACTGTATTCCTGCAGCTAGGTGTGAGCTTGTCCTCCCTCAACCTAGCTATGAGCATTTGGTGTGGCTTATAAACAAAGCTAGGCCCTTGTTCTAGAGAGTTTTCTTGTGTGTGTGTCTCAGTGGCCTTGTCGGTTCCCCCTTCATTGTTCGGTCAGCCTCCGTCTTAGCATCAGCTGGTCTCGGCAATCATCTTGGATCCATGTTGCCTGCTCTGCGACCTTCACTGCCGTGTGGGTCATTTCAGTCGGTGTTGTAGATGATTGGTTGTTGTCTGAGGAAGGGTAGTCTCCACACACCTGGCAACCTCTCTTGGGATCGGAAGGTACCTGAACAGAAGAGGGGGAAAAACACCAAAACAAAACTCTTGGGATTGGCTGGTACCTGAACACAGGCGCGATCCCACTACTGAGGCTTTAGCTGGTACCTGGTACCTGGTAGGCTTTAGCTGGTACCTGGACAGAAAAAAAAAGGGGGTGGGGGGGAAAAACACCAAAACCAAACTCACCCAAAACAAAACAGAACAGAACAGAACAGAATAGAATAGAATAGAATAGAATAGAATAGAAGTTTTTAGGGGTGTTAGGTTTAGTTAACTGACTAAATGAATAGTTAGTATGGCCAGGAAGGCAGAGACAGGTCAGAGGTCAGGATCTGAGAGCTTTTCAGATCCTAAAAGGTGCTGCTGCACAATCACACAATGGTTAGGTGTGGGTTAGTGAGCTTTTAGCCATGCTAGCTCTGTAGCCCATTCGCACGCGAGTGGGAAAATATGAGGCTTGAAAGAAAAGCAGGAAGTATTAATTCAATTTTCTTTTCCTGGAGTAAGAAGAAGCATAGCTGGAGTTGCAGTGATTATCTGTGGTACATCTACTTACCTGGTGAGAAGCAACAATTTGAGAACCACTGTTTACAAGGACATGCAAGTCGGACGGAGAAGTGTGGAGTGTGATTACATGTCTTCTCAAGATGAATACATACAATTGGGAGACATGGAGATGTGAGAAAGCTAAATGAGTTTAACCAAATAAATAAATGATGTTATTTATTTATTTAAATTGTTTGTTTATTTTCTTTGCTATCTCTTATTTGTGAAGGAGAAATCTTATTCTATCCTTTATTTATTCTGAATAATGTTAACACTCCACACCTATTTACATAGCCTAATTCTTTTATAGAGCTGAATTTGTCAGTTCATTTATTTCATTCATTTCCCTCATAATTATTATTTGAGATGTAATTTACTTAATTTTGAAGGTCAATTGGTGGCAAAAGTGTCTCCTATTCTGTGTCTGAACCAGAGTTTAGCAAGATTATTGGCCCTTTAAGGTTAGACAGAATTAAAGTTAAGTTGAGTCGAACAATCATATTGTCTTTTGCTCTCTGTATTTATCCCATTCGTGGGGGTGACGAGCCCCAGCACGGTTTGGAGAGCTTCCTTAAATGCTTGGAAGTTACTCAACTTTAAACTATCTCTTATTTCAATCAATTATCAAGAATTTCAGGAGGACCCTTTTTTAAATCTCAGGCGACCCAGATTGGGCCACCAACCCAATGTTGAGAACACTTAATTTTTCCCTTAAAAGTGTCTAAACCCAGTGAAGGTGTTTTATGGTCTTGCACGCTAAGTGCTGGTGGAACAAGAAGAAAATAGTTGGAGGGTTTGAGGTATATTTTCCTATGATAAAATATAAATCAAGAATCAGAGGGACGTTGGCCCCTCCCTTCCCTTTTTTTACATAAGAATACATTTGGATTCTTAAAACCATATGATAAATATCATTGGAAAATTACTTATCTGATCATTTTGGATGTGTCTCCGTTTTCCTCTCTCTTGTGTCCGCCTGCCTTTGTGCCCTCCAACCTCCTCGACCTCCTTCTCCTCAGCCATAAAGGTCAAAGCCAGGGTCAACTGTACGCTCCTTTTGGAAATTTGAAGATCTGTCCCCACTTTCGCAGTTGGATTGGAAGTCTCTGTAGTCTCTGGAATAGATATTATGTTAGAACATCCACAATATGTCATATTGTCACGTGTCTATTTCAATCTATTTCCCCTTTGTTTCCCAGTTACAGTTATGGACAATACTTCCCTTTAATTCTCATCCTTCATCATAACAAGCAGTGACCAGGCATGGCGGCTGGAGGAAGGATCGGAGTCGAGAAGGCGGTGGCATTCTGTTAGGAAACACTCAGAAACAGAAAGAGAGGAAACCATTAAGACTTAACTGGATAATTTAAAATATCTCTTTTCTTTAGTTGGATCTGATTCGTCTCCTTACAGCGACCTGTATTTTGGAAAAAGCTACATAATAACAACAACTAAGACGAAGACGTAGACAAGTGCACACCACAACGAGTATACACATATAACAACAAAAAACATGGACACTGAACATGTAAGGTCAGTCAAGGTCAAAGCCAGTCATTCCACTGAAAGTGGTATCATATATAAAAAATGTCGTTTGGTGTTTTTAAACACCCAGAAAAAACCCTTTAAAACCTGGTAAACTTTTTAGAAGGCCCAAGGCCTAAAACCATAGTTCTTTTAACAAGCAGCAGTGTTTTCTGAACACCCCACTACATAATTGGCAAAAACAGGGAGAAGATCAAGTGCATCAAAACCCAGGAGGAAAAGAAGGTGAAACAGAGGAACATGTGTGGTCAAACAGCCATTCATCGGTCAATCACTCAATGACACGTCCACGGCACATTCGCACTCACAACGCTCTCAGGCATACGTAACGTGTCATCATTCAGTCACTCATGCACCGCACACGTTCATGCCTCAATTTTCACGTCCATGCATTCACAAGGTTTTGCTGCATAGTGTCTAAGTAGAATATAGGTCTCATCTAACCCACCAATGGCGATAGCCAGTCCACCTCGTCTCTCGGGGTCAATGAGCTCTTATTGCCCCCTCATGCTTGGCAACCTTTTAGTGTTAATTAATTGCTTTTTACTGGTATCGTCTGATTACTAAGAGGTACGCTCCTTTTTACTTCCGCCTTGGCGGAGTCTACACTTAGAGTATTGTCCCTTGCAGTACTGACAGTCTGCTCATCTGCTGATCAGGCAGGAATCGCATGGCCATGCCTAACAACAAACTCAACCGCGGTACCAAACCGCGGGAAACTCTCAACAGCTGCAAATTCCAGAAACTTAAAACAAATATCTGAATTAGCCGGAGACCCTCTCAACCTTGCCTTATGAAAATATAAAGTAGGGAGAATTTCCAGGGAACCTTCCAACTTCTGACTTTAAGAAAAATATAAAGTTGGGAGGAGTATGGGGGAAGGGTAACCTCTCGACCTGTGTCTTTATTTAAAATATAAAGCTAGGGAGAATTTCAAACTCGACCACTCGTTACTCCGGAGATTAAAAAACCCTCCGAATTAGCAGGAGAATTATAAACCAACGCAGACTGTCAGGACTTTCTTTTGGGCACTTCTTAAGATTGAACGGAGCACGCAACCTCTAATAACCCTCACTCTAAGGGAACGTAGAAATTTGTTCAGAACGGTCTTCGGTTACCAAGCATGTATCAAATCAGGTGGACCGCTATCCCCCAAAGAGCGCTCTCCCTAGCAAGGTTTATCCTTTTTCTGCACATTAAACCAGGACTTCTTGTTTGAAAAGTAATTGCCTATGTACTCATAGCAACTAATGGGACATTTTTTCTCAGGAAAAATTTGGTACCCCCCCCCTGCTGTCGAGTGGCTTTGGGCCGGCCAGACAGTCCGACGCGGTAAGGGGGGAGCGCAAAATGAAAATAATGAATGTTGAACTAGGCTGTCTGTCGCAAGCAGCTTCAAAAAGGGTAAGGTACAGATTGTTTACGAGGGTATCGGTCAAAAAAATGTCAAAATTTAAACTTGTTGAGGCTGCAGTCCTCAATCTCTGTCTCAATTTTCCTGAAATTGAGTAAAAACAAAAGAGAAAAAGAAGAATCGTTCAGAAATAACAAAGGAGAAAAACGTGTGAGCTCAAAAAAAATCATGGCCAATAAAAATTAAAACTTCAGCTCCAAAAGCTGAGGCAACAGAGGGCTCTGTCTTCAGCGGATGTAACCATATCTTGCATTGTGGGGGCCCTCCCCTCAATCAAGAAAATAAATGAAAGAAAAGCCTTATCAGTAACACTATTTTCTTCCCCTTTGTTTGTTGTTTTCTCATAAAGGCCAAAGCAGTGTAAATAAATGAGCAACATAATGAATAAAAGCAAAGATAAATGATGGGCACACTTGATCTCATGTGGCAAACAGAAGGGTTCTGTGTGAAGTTCTGTGTTTCTCATAGTTATGAATGTGGGTGTGTGACTGTATGTCTGGTCTGTCTGCGTGTGAGAGAATAAATGAAAACAAAATAATCTAGTGCACAGTCAGAAGATAGAGGGGTTAGTATTGTGCGAAGGAGAAGCTTGTTGGCTATTTGCTAGTTGTCCCCCTCCATGCCAAAGTTCAAGGCTAAAGTGATTTAGCTCTACCACCAAAGGCTGTGGTGGACTTCTTGTTGCTTGGTATCCTTGTGGCTTTTGAAACAGTGTCTTTTTGGTGAAGATTTCCAGCAGACGTGTGACCAGTCTGCAGTTGCTGCCCATCATTCAGGCAGTAGTCGTGGCATTTAACTCGCAACTCATTGGTGGGGGAGTGTCCAACCACTCCGACGCCCACAGGTTCTCAGTCTTTGATGATGGGGCAGGATGTGTTAATCCAGCATTGGCATGCGGCCCATTCATAGACGATGAAGAGTTGACTTGGGACTGAGCGAGTTATTTCAGCATTGCTTTGCTGAATGGGAGTTGAGTCCTTGAGTCCTGAAAGGTCACACACCTTTGATTGTCCATTTCCTTCTGATGCTTGGTCCTTTGAATGATGTTGACATTCCATTAGCGTAAGAGTTGAAGGTGATTTCATTCTTTCATTGAAGATGTCGTTTCTTCAGGGGACAACCACAAAGCCAACAGAAACTAACAATTTAAATAATAAAAAATGATAATGATGGTAACAGTAATATTAAAATAAAATAAAATGAAATACTGTATTCATCTGTGTGTGTGTGTGTGTGTTGCCCATCAAACATGAAATCAAAATAAAATTTAAAATAAAAATAAAAATAGTGTCTGTGTGTAATGGCACTATTCTATCGGCAGGGGAGAAGTGAGAAATCACAATGTTGTGTCACAAGTGTGTAGTGCACTAAACTGGCCAGTGAGGGGCGCCACCTCTCTCTCTCTCTCTGTTGGGTGTGGCTCTCTGTGCGTGTGCGTGCGCCCGTGCGCGTGCCTGTGTGTGTGCTCTCTCTCTGTCCCTTTCTCTCTCTCTGTACGTGTGTGTGTGTGTGTGTGTGTGTGTGTGTGTGTGTGTGTGTGTGTGTGTGTGTGTGTGTGTGGCCACACGTCCAAAAAAAAAGAAAAACACAGCAGCGACGTGTGTGTGTGTTTGGCTCTCTGTATTTCTCTCCCTTTCTCAAAAGCTGACACTCGTCAAATGAAAGCATTAAAGCCAAGCCAAAGGGAGAAATCTGATTCCACGTTTAAACAAAATAAAAACAAAGATAAAAAAAAGTAAAACTCGCCTGAAAGCATGATCTGAGTTCACATCATACCAAGATTGTATATGCGTATGCATATATTATTTGTTTATTGGATTGTTCATCTGTTTGATTCACAGAAACACAATTTAGGTTAGGTTCGGGGTTTTAATCTATTTTGCTTTCGGTACAGAGGTGAACTCAGATCATGACACCGCTGGGATGTTTTGGAAACTTTGGTTGCCCGTCTATCTATGGTCAGGACCTCACAGGCTGTGGGAGTCCGAACAAAACCAAAGTAAATAATGACCTAAACAAAATATCCGAGCCCGAAGAAAACCAGAGAGAACCTACAGCATTAAAAAGCACAGAACCTCAACCATTTGAGCCTTTCTCATGGCTATTCACTGCGTCAAAACACAGAACAGCTGAGGATCAAAATCAAAGCTCAAAGCTGAAAATCAATACAATGCTTGACTGGTTCAAAAAAAAATCAACACAGAGCGAATATATATATATGTAAATGAAAATTTACATATATATATATATTTATAAAGGCAGCTTTACCTTAGTCCGAATTGGTGTTTGAGGTTCAACCGATGGTTCGTGCTCCAGTCTCTGTCCGAGGGGTGGACAGAAGATGGTCCTGTTCGTGATCGCCAATTGTTACGGCAGAATTTACGGTTGACCTCATTTGAGACATGATTCATTGCTCTGGTTGAATGATAGAATCCAGGAGAAGCATTGATGATTTAATAAAAAATGATTTTATTCTAAACTAAATAAAAGAATACAAAGTGGAACAAAGTGAAACAAAATTAGCGTCCGTCCAGGCGGACGTCCAAAGGAAGTGCCGCGCCCCGCCCCAACAGTTTCAAAGCTTAAGCTTTTTATACAGATAAGAAAAGGTCCCAACAGTGAGAGACAAAAGGGAGGGAGTCAGATGCCCATAGTGGCAATGTTGGAGGATGATGAAGATGTTATGAGAAGGTTTGGCTCCAGTCTTTATCTGTCTTGATAAGTGTGTACGTCAGTGTATGTCCTTGGCAGAGACTGTGCTGCACTGAGAATAATACGATCTGTACTGTTTAATCATGATTCAGCTGTTCAAAAGTGTAAAGATTAATGGAGTCGTCATGTATTAAAACATGACAAATTGTACACATGAACATACATTTGAGGATATGATGATGAATATAAAATTTGCCATGACAAGATGGACATTGTGAGAAAGCTGAGGATGAGGGAAGTCAAAAGGATGTAGAGAATGATTGACAGACCATTGTGCTGACATGCTAGCAAGTCAACTGAGATAACAAGATGAAATCTTTGTGCCCCTGGACTGGCACAGGTAACCTCTGTGCCCAGTTTAGGAATAGTCACTGTGGTCTTGTTGAGCCATTTGACAAACCAAGTGGCATTGCATGAACAGTGGAATCTGTTATTGTGCAGAAGCAACATATCCATCTGTTTGACAACGTCGTCAGGAAAGCTGGATTCTTCAACATTCTGAATGTGATTGTAACTAAGATCCAAATATTTCAAATTGAATGCATTCTTGAGGAAATCTGATGTGAGTTTGACAATTTGGTTTTTGTGCACAATTAGCTTCTTGAGAGATGTGGTGCAGTCCGACAGCATGGGTGGGACAGTGGTTAAGCTGTTGCCACTGAGATCTAGAACTAGGAGTGAATGCAGATAACTTAGATTTTTCCATATAAAGGAGTTCAGTTTATTGTTTTTAAGGTAGAGCCAGACAGCTTGTCTGGCAGACCACTGAACACTTGAGGTTGAATCTCATGAAGATTGTTACTGGAAATATCGAGGACTGTCAGATTATAAAGTTTTTTGAAATAATTTACGTATTTAGTGTTTCCATCTTTCCACAAAATATCCAAACGATTGCCTTTGAACTCCAACTTCTCGAGGGACTGACTCTCTATCTCTGTGTTTGTTGATGCAGAGATTTGGTTGTGGTTGATTAGCAGTACCTTGAGATTTTTTAAATTCCTGGTAAAGTTTAACATATGTGTCAAACCTTCTGATTCAAAGTAATGGTTATTATTACTTATATCTAATATGACCAGATTTTTTAATTCTTCAAAAGCGGTGGAGTAGAGCAGGTCGAGGCGATTTGATGAGAAGTCCAAATACTTTAACTGAGTCAGGTGTGTGAATTCAGAGCCATTCAGACTTTGGCTCATTGCATTTCCAGACAGATTGAGACATCTCAGCTCTTTAAGATTTAAAAATGTTCGATGCAAAAAGAAAATGTTGTATCTGCTCACATCCAAAGTTTTTCCAAATTGACTGCATTCCTTTTTGACAAGGGATGCAATATCGCCAAGTTCCTTATCTTTATACTTACAACTGCGTGCATATTCATAATTTCTAAAATAGTGCATCTCTCTCACTTCATTGTATTGGTACTTATTGGAAGCCGAAAGGGGTGACCAGTTCAAGGGCTCTCTTATAGAATAACCAATTGTACTGTACCCATCAGAGGGTGAAGATATTTTGTTGTCTGAAAGACTTATTATTTTGAAGCTTTTCAACTCCATCAGCATGCTTAGATTTGCTATTTTAATAAAGTTTGTTCCCAGATCTAGAACTTCCAAGTTAGGAAGGGCTTTTAAGGGATCAATATTGTTGTGTCGTAGCTGCTAAAATACAAACCCCTTCAGTCTGAGAATTTTCAAAGACTTTAGAGAGGAGAAACTCTGGTTCAATCTCAGTGATTCGGGATACCTTTGAAGTTCATAGTTGAATGAAAGGTCCAATTCTTTTAGTTTTAAAAGAAATTTGAGAAAGTGAGTGAGTCCTAAATCTTTGGCTAAGAAATTTGATGACAGATCAAGAACTCTGAGCTTTTTAGTGTTAGCGAACCATTCTGGTTGGACATGACTTTTTGTATGTTGTTATTGTAGAGGTATAGCTCCTTTAAAGATGTTGGTAGCCTGGGTGGAATGAATGACAAATTATTTGACTTGAGTGACAACAACGTTAAATTGTGCAATTGAGAAAAAGCACTCTCTTCTATTGCATAGGACTCGTTGCAAGGGTTGCGATAATAGCAGTTTTGACCAAGATAAAGTATCTCTATATTTCTGATTTCTGAGAGGTTTGCCTCGAATATTTGAAAAATGTGATTCACTTCCAAACTCAGCAGGATCAGATTTTCTGGCAGGCCTTTGGGGATACTCTCCAGTTGATTTCCATCAAGATACAATGCTTGTAGATTTTCAAGTTTGGTGAATGTCTTTTCCTCGATCTTCACACTGTGGGTGCACATGTGGTCCTTGGGACCTATCTTGATGGGCACACAGTTGCACCGCATGTCAATCTCAACCAGGTTTTCCAGACCTTGAAAGGAGCTCGAGTTTAACAATGGAATGTGGTTGATGGTGAGCGTCAGATTGGTTGTTTCTCCTGGGATGCCGGGAGGGATTTTCTTTAGGCCTCTCTCTGTGCAATCCACTATCACCTCGCTGCTATTGGTGATGTTGCTGATGTCACATGGCAGTGTTTTGGGGTAGCTGATGCCAGTTATTGAAAGGCAGAGCCAGCTCACCAGGAGACTGATAGACAACTAGACAAAATCATACATTTGTCTTTTAGTAATATGTGCAGGTGAACAACTAGTAAATCAAATAAATTACATATAAAAATACAATATAATCTTAACTTTAATCACTATGGAAGCACTTAATATTAAGCTTCATTATAGCAATTATGGCATCATCCTCTAAAATCTAAACATGTAATATTACCAAAAACACTTTTATTATTATACCATAAAGTAGAAAATCGTACTCACCAATTGGAAAAACATCATGAAAAAAGAGACGTTTAGTGTCGGCTGTTAACTTCAGCAGAGCACTGAACAAACTGAAGCAGATCAGTCTAAGACATTAAGGGATGAAAGTAACAGGTGCAAGACAAAGTCAACTCTGTATATTTAACCTGTATCACTTCCTCATTGTGAATATTCATACATATGTAACTCTTCAAGCTTGTGTCTGTAATCCCAAAGTAGGTCCAGTATTAAAGGGTATCTCAAATGGTGGCCCAATGACTGCAGGCAGTCCAACATTCACCTGCGATTGGCCCAAAACTTTGACCTATCCGGATTGATGAGAACCATGCTCTTCATGATCATTTAAAGATTAAAAAAGAAGAAAGTTATTATTATTATTATTATTATTATTATTATTATTATTATTATTATTATTACCACTACTACTACTACTACTAAAACATATGTCATATGTAAATTGTATAAAGCATCCAGCAATATAATGCGCTTTACTGATTATAATTCCATGTAAATCGTATTTTTAGCTTGAAATTGCGATAGATCATAGTAATGATAATAATAGTAATTAAATAAAGTGGTACCACACCAGTTTAAGTGATAGGGAGAAAAATCCATAATTTATCCCTACATGACTAGACAAAGGTCAATGAACTTTGTGACTTCAAAAGACTAAAGGCATTTTCCAGTCTTTTTGAACTATCGGGAGCCACAAATGTAGGCAATATGCAAAAACATTGTGCAGAGTGATACTGTACAATAAAACAAAAAGCTTCAGTCAAGACCATTTAGAATTTTTAAATCCTTTAATGATGTTGACAAAACGTATGCAATGGTGCATTGTGCAAAGTATCCATAAAATTAGGTGACATTAGCAAACGAAAGAGTTGTGTTATTGGGGTTTCCCCCACCACATTTTGTTTTTTTGTTAAAGATTAAAAAAGAAGAAAGTAATCATAGTGTTTATTATTATTATTATTATTATTATTATTATTATTATTATTATTATTATTATTATTATTATTACCACTACTACTACTACTACTACTACTAAAACATGTCATATGTAAATTGTATAAAGCATCCAGCAATATAATGCGCTTTACTGATTACTATATAATTCCATGTAAATCGTATTTTTAGCTTGAAATTGCGATAGATCATAGTAATGGGGGAAGCCCCTCGGGGCCCCCCCGGCCGCTTTGGTGACTCTAGATAACCTCGCCAACGTATGCAAAAAGAAAAACATACTATATAAAAAATATATAACAGAAAAAACATTAAAAGCAGAAATACGTTATAAAAAATACAGAAACAAAGTTAATAATTTACTTAGAGAAAAAAAAAGGGAATATTATGAAAAACAATTAAAAGAGAATAAAAACAAAAACAAAAAATTGTGGGAAATAATAAATAACATAACCATGCGTAAATGCAAAGAAAAAAATGCAGACCATTTTATAATAAACAATGTAAAAGAACACAATAAAAACATAATAGCACAAGAACTCAACAGTTTTTTCATAAATACTGGAAAAGACATAGAGAAAGAGATAAATAAACACCCAACACTTAAATGGAACCATTTTGACAATGAGAAGAAAGACATTGATAAGTATCTTGTACTCGAAGAAGTAACAGAAGCAGAGGTGGACAGAATAATCACTACCAGTACCTCAAAAAAATCCAGAGACGTTAATAATCTAACTATGAGTCTAATAAAAACCATAACAGCTGAAATAACCCCGCCACTAACATATATAAGTAATCTATCATTCAAGAATGGGGTATTCCCAGAAAAAATGAAAATTGCAAAAATCGGACCGATTTACAAGGGTGGAGAAAAATGTAATTTCACTAATTATCGACCTATATCAATATTACCACAACTGTCAAAAATTCTGGAAAAACTGTTCATGAACAGACTCGACAAATTTATAGAAGACAATAATATACTACATGAAGGACAATATGGATTTAGAAAAGGACGTTCAACAGCAATGGCTATAATTGACATCACGGAGAATATAAGAGAAGCACTAGAAAAAAAACTATTTGTATTTGGAATTTTTCTGGACCTAAAAAAAGCCTTTGACACAATTAATCATGATATTCTAGAAGAAAAACTTCAAAATTACGGAATAAAGCGTAACGCCTTAAAATGGATTAAAAGCTATATGACAAATAGAAGACAATATGTTGACTTTGAAGAACATACATCAAAATGCCAAACCATACAGTGTGGTGTTCCTCAGGGTTCAATTTTGGGGCCAAAACTGTTCATTCTATACATAAACGACATTTTCAAAGTCACCAATTGCCTAAAACTAACATTGTTTGCAGATGACACAACCATTCTATGCTCAGGCAAAGACATTAACACTTTAATAGAGTCAACAAATGAAGAACTATTAAAAATTCAAACATGGTTAGATGTAAATAAACTATCCCTAAACGTCAGTAAAACAAAATTCATTAACTTTGGAAAGAGAAAAAAAACAGGAGATATAAGACTGAAACTAAACAAGGAAATAATAGAACAAGTAAAAGAATATAGGGTACTTGGAGTGTGGATGGACGACAAGCTGACCTGGAAAAAACATATACAAATAGTTAAAAACAAAGTGGCCAAAAGCAGTTACATCCTATGGAAACTTCAACAAATCCTACATACCAAATCACTTAAAACAATATATTCTTCACTCATAGCATCGCACTTAAATTACTGCTCCGGAATATGGGGTAATAACTACAAAACGTATCTTGAACCACTATTTAAACAACAAAAAAAAGCTATAAGAATTTTACATAAAGTACCACACAACACACACACAAACGATTTATTTGAGAAGTCAAAATACCTAAAACTGCAAGAAATAATACACTATAACACACAAATACATGCATTTAGGGCTTCATCAAAAAAATTACCACATCAAATCCAAAAACGTTTCACTTACAATCAAAATCCCTACGAATTCAGACATAATAATGTGTTTAGACCAAACAGGATCATATCAAACGTTGGCAAACATAGTACTGTGTATAGAGCCATGAACCTCTGGAACAGCCTTGACAAAGAGACACAACAGTCAGATAATCTGAAGCAATTTAAGGACAAAACGAGGAGGACATTTTTACACACATACAGATCTCAAGTCAACTCTCCATTGAACTCTACAGCAACGACATGGAACTCATCAACTGGTCATTGAGCACCATTGACAAAATCTTCTCAACGAGGCAATTGCTTCAGCACGAAATACCGTGTCCAAAGGACACATACCCAAGTGGATATGTCGTGGACGCACGAGGGAGAAGCCAGATGCTCTGTCTCTCCCAGCTGAAAGTGGAAGATGTGGAGGACATCTATCTGCTAGGAGTCATGATCTTTGGCCTGCTAATGATGGGGGTATGTGTCTGTGCATGTGCCTTCCGGATGGATCGTAAGCTGAGGCGACTCTCAGAGGATATGAAGGTTCTCAGAGAGAAGAAGAACTTCACGTTTGGAGAGTTGGAGGAACGTAAACAACGACTGGAAAGGAAAGCTCGTGGAAATACGGGGGAAAAAGACTGTGATGAGGAGTAACAGCAGGAACAATGACTGCAGACGAGAACACATCACAAAAAAAAAAAAAAAAAAAAAAAAAAAAAAAAAGGGAAGAAACGAGGTTGGATGTAAAATTATCTGTGTTCAAATTAGGGGACGGATCTAGATAAGCATAATGCTTTTTTCCGTCGCCCTTTCCGGCATGAAAAAGGACAAAAAAAAAAAAAACAATGATGTGATTTTGCTCTGAATGTCAAATGAATTTCTGTGAATGCAACCATGTCGGAAATGAACTGAATAAATAAAATAAAATAAATAAAATGATAATAATAGTAATTAAATAAAGTGGTACCACACCAGTTTAAGTGATAGGGAGAAAAATCTATAATTTATCCCTACATGACTAGACAAAGGTCAATGACCTTTGTGACTTCAAAAGACTAAAGGCATTTTCCAGTCTTTTTGAACTATCGGGAGCCACAGAAAAGAGATTTGCCATGAATTCAGACTCAAAATCAAATGTAGGCAATATGCAAAAACATTGTGCAGAGTGATACTGTACAATAAAACAAAAAGCTTCAGTCAATACCATTTAGAATTTTTAAATCCTTTAATGATGTTGACAAAACGTATGCAATGGTGCATTGTGCAAAGTATCCATAAAATTAGGTGACATTAGCAAACGAAAGAGTTGTGTTAATGGGGTTTCCCCCACCACATTTTGTTTTGTTCAGTGATTTGTCTCAAGTCATATATATATATATAATTTACTAACAAGTTATGAATACAGTTGTATGAATCTAAAAGGTAAACTTTATACTATATTCATTAGATCTTTAAAATAATCCATATATTATAATAAGTTTATAGGTTCAGGAAGTTGGTCTTTTGTTTTTTTAATAGACATTTTATTATAATCTTTTTAAAAGTGTATTTATTCTTATTTTTTTATACATATTAAAATATTGTATACACAAGGCAAGTTTTTTCTTCTTCTAACAACCACGTCTCCTTCATATGGCTTCGAAATTAACAATTAGGACAAAATAAGTGATTTTTTGTCGAGCAGTGAATTCAGTGAGTCAATTAGTGTATTTATATTAGCAGACATGATGGTTGAGTGATGTGTTAAAGTAATCACACTTTGGTCACACGGGGAGCCTCCTGAAGCTGCCTCTGCAGTTTTCAACAGACACGCGTAGTTCATAATGACCTCGTCCACTCTGGTGACCACCCCTTGCCGTTCTTTCTCAGTGCTCAGGCCTTCCAACAGAGACAGGCAGGCTTGCATTAGGCAGCAGAGGGTGTGGAAACTGTGTGTCAGAGTGAGTAGCAACTCTTCTGGGCTGCTATACTCTGTGGCCATCTGACTACAGGCGCTGTTCAGCACTTTGGCTTGCAGTATCAGCAGCTGGGCGAACGTCTCCATGTCAGCCTTATTGGCCTCTGGCCTGTCACTTTTAGACAAGTGGCTCCCAGTGGACCGCAACATGCTAATAATCTCTAAGGCATCGTTCCTTGCAACTGCAAACCCTGTGTGAAGGCTGTATGTTTTTCCCTTCATTGAGTTTATAAAAGCTAGTCTTGCTTTTAAGCTCATGTCACTTAGCACTGGAACTATGTGGCTCTGCGTAGCTTTAGCGCTGGCTTTTGAGATAGTGTTTTTCTTGCTTCTGAAAGAAACTGAGCCGTCAGAGACCATAGTATGCAAGGGATGCTGCCCATGTTCATCATCATCTGAAGTGTTTACCCTTCTACGACTGAAGCTTTGACTGAGCGAACCGTGGCACCTCCACATGCCTTCATCCAGCCTAGGTCTTGTTGACTCTGGCAGCAACATCGATGTTCCTCTCACCAGCTGTCTCCTTGACACATTGGAGACAAGTGAACTTTGCAAAAAGCTCTTCGGCAATGATTGAGCCGAGAAAATTTTTTGGACTTTTGGGAAATCTTGAGACTGCAAAGCTTGAGCATTTGTCTTCCTCGTGAGCGTGGCTTTGGTCTTCTCTAGCAGTGCTTCTAAACTCCTGGATCCTGGCATTAACGTGCTCCATCTCCTCTGGGGCATCCGAACCCTGCGTCGCTTCCTGAGGCTGCCAGTTGTAGAGTCAGGTAAAGATCTGCTTGAGGGGAAAGTCTGGGCATGTGGGTTGGGCTCTGGCTTAGCTGGTATTACCCCGCTGTGCTCTGTGCTACTTTGTAATGATGACGGTAACAGGGTTGTGGTGGTGTTCTCATTACAGAGAGCTAAAGGTGACTCTTTCCATGTCTTCTTCAGTTGTGTGCAAGCTACACTAGGGGTAGTAGGAAAAAAAAGAACTGTTAAGCATGACAACACTATCTATGCTAATAGTTTAAAAAGTAACTAAACCCCGAGGTTTTGGCTGACGTGTGTCTAGGCTGAAAATTTGAAATACCGGTATATATTTTTGTTATGATATTAATTTTTAATATATCGCCATACTGGTGTATTTGATAACACAACTTTCGGAACACTACGCTGCGCCGCGTTTCAGGCTGGACCCTTTTCAACGTTGCACTTCTAAATAGGAAGGTAAACAGTAGCGCTCTTGTGTTAGTTACGGAGTAAATCATACGTGTAAATGGATAAGAAAGACACAATTGAAAATTGATTTATTTCAATGGTCCAATTTGTTGCTGGATCATAAGTTGTTTAGCCCATTCGTTTTGTTTTTTTTGTTTTTTCAAGCAAAAAAAAAAAAAAATAAAATAAAAAAAAAGGCTTGAAAGATCCTACACATGCTAGTACTTCCTGAACGTACTAATTGTTTTTAAAAGGAGATTCTAACTAACCTCAGAGTGATTTCACCACCAATCATTAAAAAGAAAAACGTGCACTGATGGCAGAGGATTGCAAACCACTCACCTGTGCTGCTGGACCAATGAGCAGATGCTGGTTTCAGTAGAGCAAGAGCAAAGTAGTGCAACGTTGGTCAATCACACTATAAATACGGCCCACTATGCAAATTTTTATGACGTCACATCCTGGCTGCTCTCGTGCAGGGTTTTAGATTTAACAAAGAAAATGTAATCCTCTATTTTTTTTTAAATACATTGCAATAACGAACCAGAATCCCTTACACATTTATTTTTATTACTGTATTGTTTCCTGGCTCAAATGGAAAATTACTTAAAATGCAGGATTAAGAATATTAAATATCATTGTAAATGTATCACTTTGAACATAAGATAAAAGAAGTTGATTTTTTGAACTGGAATGATGACGGATTTACCCCAATTATTATTATTATTATTATTATTATTATTATTATTATTATTATTATGTAATGTATGATTCTTGCTTGCTTATCCCCTTTCTGTATTTTTGTATAGTGTACACTTGCTGTATTATTTGTATTTTTCCAAATAAAAAAATAAACATTGGTGGATAAAATCCTACATAATAATAATAATAATAATAATAATAATAATAATAATAATAATAATAAAACAACTTTTAGATTTAACAAAATTAAAGTGATAGCCCACGCCTTATCCATAGCAAGTTCAATAAAACACGTCTGAAAAAATGTTTTTGGGACGCAAATAACAAAAAATAAATAAATTAAAAAAATACACAAATGTATAAAAAACTAACCCTAACCGTTGTATTAACTTCCATATCCTTCCTCTTTTCAATAAAATCCGACTTGTTAATAGCTCCACTGCTACACCTAGCGGATAGATGTGGTAGGGCAAGAATTGAATTCAGAAATATTATTATTTTTCTCATTTCTAGCTAAATTGCACCCACAAATTCAAAGTTTTAAAAACAAACCCAATTTTCTTACCTTCCATAAAGATTTTAATCTTTTTTTATGATACTTTGACCACCTCCTAAATATAGCTTAACCTGTTAAAACTGAGCTCTAAATTTGGTTTCTACCCCAGCGCTGTATTAATTCTAAAAAATAAAAAAAGACTATATTTTGTAAAAAATAATATTTGCATATCATAATGTGCGGTTCTGTAAATAATCCGTACATTTAATTTATTTGTAATCCCAATCTTTTTTTTTTTTTTTCTTTTTCAATTTACAATTATATTTTGCTTTCTCGAAGACTACTGGCTGAAATGTAATCCTTTGAATAAATAATTAAATAATGACATTTAATATATATACAATAACACATACTAATATAACGAACAATAAATCGTGATAATATTAGTATGTTTAAATAATAAAAACAAAAAAGCGTTTAGTAGGCCAATGCCTAACTCGTGCATTACCGCCACCTGGTGGTGGGAGGTAAATAAAGCGTTTCGACGACGTCAGTATCTGCGGTGTTTTGAGTTGACAACCTACAATTTAAACTAAGTGTAAGTACTTTTTCGTCCTTTAAGGTTGTGGGATATTGTTTGAAGTGTACTTTAGTTTTCTATATTTACGGTTTGAACCAACACAATACGCTGTCAACGTATTCAGCATATTCAGCTGTCGACCACGAAGGATCCACTAAATAGTCACAGAATCTGATGGTCACGGATTTATGTGCAACACCGGCTTCAAAATGCTCCGGTCTTTTTTTCTTTATTTTAATTTTTTAAGAAACAAGCAAAAATGCTTATATGCATAAATAACATTTAAGCTACCTAATAATACACACAAAAGAAATGCAAGTACATTTCAGTAAAAAAAAAAATAAATTAAAAAAAATTAAAAATAAAATAAATAAATATATATATATAACATGTACTTAATTTTTATATACAACATTTAACAAAAAAAACATAAACACGAATCTACTGCTTCACATAACTCTAAAATTTAATGTGAGATTTTCTTTTTGAAATTAAATAGTGTCATTCATTTTATTTCTTTATCAACATTATTCCACAAATTAATACATCTTTGTTTAACTACTAATCTTGCTTTTGGTAAAATTAACATAAATTGATCTCCTAGGCTGTATGTGCTGGTCTGTCGTGAGAAGTATTTTTGAACACCTTCCGAAAGAGTATTTATTTATTTTTGCGTTGAACATTATCTGTGCAATTTTATAATAATAAACAATATATTTAAATTTCATGAGTTTTGATTGAACAAATACTGGATGTGTGTGGTCATAATATCTTGCTAATGTTTTTTGCAGTAAAGCAACATCATTTCTTATTGTTTTAAAAGTGGTTCCCCAGAGTTCTAGACAGTAGGTCATACAGTATATGGCAGTATCAAAGTACAATACATTGTAAATAAAGAATTGTAATGAAGTAAATCTTTTGTTTTATACAACACACCAATATTTTTGTCTTTGTATCATTTATGTGTTGCCTCCAAGATAATTTCTAGTCAATTATGACTCCCAAGAAACGCTCAATTTGATCTCCATTTCATTCAAGTTTTATTTATTTAAATACCTAATTTTTTGTTCCAAAAACCATAATTTTGTTTTTGCAATCCTAATTGATAATTTGTTCATATCAAATAATGTCATAATGCTTCGGTTGATGACTGTACAACAAATTGATTAATTACATTATATTCAGCTGATTGGTTTGATAACCTAGTAGTTTTTAGAAATTTTTCTTCTTTGCCTATGAAATAGTTTTGGTTTTGGCTATACTAATAATAATAATAATAATAATACTTAAAACTGTACTTTAAAGGTTAGGTATACCACCTCACCTTTATTCTCTCTTGGAGATAAATTACTCAGGCATGTTTTCTGGGTTCTATGTAGTTGACCTGTTACATCTGGACAGCTTTTATTTCATTCATATTTCAGTCCAGACTTCAATCATCACGTATACAAAGTAAATGCAACTTGAATTGGTAGTAGTAATTCAAATGAAAAGAAATGATTCAACATGGCACAAAACATATTTATTTTCGATAGATTAAAAACTGTAATCCAGTAGAGCTTTCGTCATCATTTTTGTCAGCAAAATCCCATATAGACTGAGGAATGTTTGATATATTTGTAAAGCACACTTTAGACCAATAAAAGAACAACAACTGAAAAAACAAAAGCATGCGTGTATCAATGAAACACTGAAGAAAAAAAAATAACAAGATCTAGAATATAATACTATATTCTAACAATATTATTATTCTAATAATATTCTAACATACAAACACTAAAATGATTTTGATCCACTTTGTTCTCATATACAACCCTGGCGAAGCCACACCCACTTCCTTATGTGTTGTAAAAAATTGCGCTGTATTAAACATTGAAGGATTCCAGGCTACTAATATACTATATACAAGTTAAATAAGAAAAAAAAAACTGTTGCTATCACCACATACACTTAGTTACACACCTAAAGATAATTCATTTTTTATTCATAAGCCCTTTAAAAAAAAAAATAATTAAATATATATTCCGTGTTATTCAGTCAGTGTGTATAAAGCAAAAATTCTTACACAATTTCCAAAACACAAAGAACCATTGCAATCATTTTCAGCTTGTTGTGAAAAAGTCAGGGTTTTTGTTACATTACTTGCTGGTGAAGTACCTTTTATAGGTCTTGCTGTACATCACCTGGTTATCTATTTTGACCACATTCTTTAGTTTTTGCCAAAACCACGGCTCTGCAGCTGCCGTTTTTGGCCACTCTATGACGCTTTCCCCGCACAGCCTCCTCCTCAGACGCAGGAAGTGAGAATGCTGCAGGACGGGTTCCAGCATCAGCAGCACAATCACATCCACGTTTTCATCCAGCAGTCTTTGGTGAGCCAGGTACATCGCAAGCTTAAAAATACCAGTCTTAATGTAACCCTCTGTTAACACAAACAAGGTTTTGCGACTGTACTGGATGCTCTGAGCAAGGTTGTCCACAAGCGCGACTCCTGGAGGCCAATCCCTCTCCTCAAGACACAGAGGAAGATGCTTCTCTCCTGCTTCTTCTTCAAGTCTCACTCGCAGATTCCTCAATACCCACTCAGAGACATGTGGATCTCTGGTGTCGTATGTCACAAACAAACTATAGCAACAGTCTTGTGACTTCAGGGATTTGTACCCTTTCAGTCTTGCTTTAACATAATGTATGATGTAGGAAGCATCCCAGTAAAATAAATGGGAAAGTATAGCTGCTAACATGAAAATAATGGTTACAGAAGTTGTGAATAGATATATGAGAAAAGCTTGGCTGTCGTCTACACACTGCTGAATCTCAAAGTATATCAGGGCATTGCCCTTCTGATTTTCTGGTGTGTCACATGTGACCTTGGTGGTCAGCCTAGGTATCTTTATATTACTGCTTTCAAGCCATAAAATAAACTCTAAAGAATCACAAGTGCACTGGAATGGGTTGTTCCACAAAAACAGAGTCTGTAGCTGATTGTCAGATTTTGTCTTAAAAGAGGATTGATTGACGAGTGACAATCTGTTGTAGTTCAGACGAAGAGTTGTAAGACTTTTTGCACCTTCTAGGAATCCATCTTCTAAGTGAAAAATTTTGTTTACACTAAGATCAAGGTAAGTCAGTGTCCTGGGGATGTTTGAGCTAATACCTGCTATATGAGACAGAAAGTTGTAGCTCAGGTCTAAAGTTTGAAGTTGATGGAAGTTGAGCTTTTCCCATTCAAAGCTCTGAAGTAAGTTATGTGCTATACACAGCACAGAGAGGTTTCGAGGCAAATGTTGATATACATTTGCTGGAATTTTTCTTATTGAGTTGTACGATATGTCTAATACAGTCAAATTGACCAGATTGACAAAAAGTTTTTCGTATGTGTGATCATTCTCTTTCCAAAGAGTCCCAAGATAATTATGTGTAAACTGAAGCTCTGCTAAAGAGTTGCTGTACATCTGTTTGGTTGTTAATCGTGAAATGGAGTTGTGACTCATATTAAGCACTCTTAGGACGGGGAGGTTTCTTATAAAATTTAAGTTGTGTGTAATTCCAAAAGCCTTAAAGTAATGTTCATTGTTACTGATGTCCAGTACCTCAAGTTTTTTAAGTTCTTGGAAGGCATGGTCAAAGGCAAAATCAACTCTATTAAACGAAAGGTCCAGATATGTCAGATTAGGCAGTAAGGAAAACTCAGTTCCATTAAGAGCTGCTGAAAATCCATTTCCGGAGAGGTTAAGGCATGCAATATTTCCATAGCCTTCAAACTGTGCAGGAGAAATAAAGAAAATGTTATTTGAGCTGAGAATAAGAACTTTCCCAGAGTCAAAGCACTGTTGTTTTATAAGCCCATGAGTTAAGTAATATGCTTCGTCATGGGATTCCCTAATTGATGGAATAGAAACAGAAAGGTCTGAACTTTGATCGTATCCACTATGTAAATTATTGGTTTTGTTTTGTGGAGTAGGATACAGCCTGTTTTCTGCCAGATATAACATCCTTAAGTGTTTAAATGGCTTGAATACATTTTTATCGGAATGGATAATGAAGTTTGTGCCAAGGTTTATTGAAGAGAAATTTGTTAGCTTGTATAGGGGTGCAAAAGTGTGTCGTCCAATTTTCTGGAAGACCAAAGCCTCCATATGTAGAGTTTCTAAAGATGTAAGATTTGAAAAGTAACTTGATAGATTTACTGTCTCTGGGTATTTCTTAAGCCCATAGTTAAATGATAGATCAATAACTCTTAGATGTTTTAAGAATTGTAGGAACGTAGCCTCTCCAGTAATCACATCCATTAGGAAGTTAAAAGATAACAACAGTTTTTTTAAGTTTTTTAGAGGCTCAAACCAGGACTGGTTTATAAACGTCAGAGAGTTTCCACCAAGGTTCAGTACCTCAAGCTGTGTTAGAAATCGGAATGCATCAGGATGAATGGCCAGAGTCTGGTTTTGACAGCGCACACAGGGAAATGGAGCATTCAGACATCTTGGACAATTACCCTGAATTTCAAGCTTTTTCAAGTTGCACAATTGTGAGAAATCCTCTTTAGATATGTATGGTATCTGATTGGATTCAAGCGATAAATACAAAAGTGATTTGGGAAAAAATTTGGGAACCTCAGTTAAGTTGTTGTAACCTATTTTCAGAGTTTGTAGTTTGTTCATGTTTATGAAACTGTTTTGCTGTACAATAATAGCTTTCCCACATGGATTCCATGAGTAGCAGTTTCTTGCAAAAAAAAGTTCTGTTATATTCCATAACCCAGCAAAGGTACTAATATTTACAGATGTAATCTTGTTACTATATAGCTCAAGAAGGTTTACATTTGCAGGGATATTGGCTGGAATTTTACTCAGGTTATTGCTGCTGAGTCTCAGCACACGCAGACCTTTTAGATTCTCAAAGGCATGCTCGCCAATTTTCAGTTGACTCCTGTTAGTTGCGTGATTGAGATTAAGCTCAACCAGACTGTGGAGGTTTAAAAAGGACTTTCTTGAAATACTCTGAAGATCGTTTCGAGATAAGTCGAGTTTGGTTGCATTTTCAGTTATTTCGCTCGGGACTTTGGACAGATGTCGGCCTTTACAGTCGAAAAAGACCTGAGAAGTGTTGTTTGTGACATCACAAGGGAATCTTCGTGACATCCAGGTAATTTTGCTTGCCGCCACTGGAGCCTCATAGTGGCAGTGCAGACAGAGTAGCAGCATGTGCAGCCAACCAATGACAGTCTGAAACCACAATAGAAAATTAGTTGCTACAGTATATGTTTATGTTATACTTTTTGAAGAGGCGTAATTAATCCATGTACCCTTCGTTCTTGGTTATTCTGTTTTAAAACCAAATCAAAATAACAAATAAACGATTTGGTTATTTTGTTTTACTGACTTAAAACCAAAACAGAAATACAGAAAAATAAAAAAACCAGACAAGCAGCATTTTTCTTTTTAAAATTACATTTTCTGTTTGTGTGATATATTTGGATATTTAAGGTAAAACTATGGACTAGAGCTTCATCTCACCACACAGAAGGGACCCACAGACAGATGGACTTTTACTCTGCTGCGTTTGATAAAAATGATCTTGTAGCATGTTGTCCACCTCACGCTGATGGCAAAAAGGCGTAATTTGTGTGTCAATGACATTTCATTCAAGAGTTATTGATGCTGGAAGTCTGAATCTGTGAGTATCGTACCAACTTCACCAAACAGTGTTACGGTCCAATTAGTATCCAAATAAACTGGTGACTGACTATCAACTGTGAGGCTGGTGTGAGGAGCAATAGATGTTAGAACTTCTACCATTTGACACTTTTGCAAAAACAATTAGATTTTTTTTTAAAACATATGATTTGCATGTTATAATACCACTAGCCACTAACAGCAGCATTCAACACACACACACACACACACACAAGTTGATGACAAGAAACAGGGAGCACCAGTACATTCATTACACCACCTCTGGTTTTTTTTAAATCACATTTCATGTGCATGTTTTATGTAACATCGATTTTTTTTCTTTTGATTTATTTATGGATTAATAACGTTTCAATTAACCAGTTCATCAGTAATGTGGCTTATGCGTTGCTCCATTTTTTGTCTGGGAGCAAATGTCCCACCATTCACCAGTTGATTTGGATACTATTTGGACTGTAACATTGTAACACGCTCTGACAGAATGTGACGTGCCTAAGCTCTCGCTCTAATTTCCCCGTAATTTGTGGATGACCCCACAAAATAATGTATACATAATCAAATCTTAATCAAAAGTTTGCCTTACCCCTACCAATTTTTATCATTCCAGATTTCTAGACATTGTGGAAGTTTTTGTAACAAATGAGTTCATTCTTTGTGAAAAACATTTTATTGCATGCAAATGTCATGTTTGTTGTATCAATTTTCCAAATATTTTAAAGCTATCTCACTTATCAAATAAGACTGTACATGTATTTGATGACACATTTAAGGCAATTTAAACTAAAAAAAAAAAAAAAAAGAATAAAGATGCTGTTGATGTCCCTTCATTCCAGAGCTAGAATGATTTTAGATTACATTTTTATTTAAATAGCTTGTATGGTGTTTTGCACACTTACTTTTCTTTCTCATCATTAGTTATAATAGAGGCAATTTACCATTGATCTGTAGTTGCTCTTGGTTTTTATAACAGTTAGAAAACAAAAAAGTAACACATAGTGTAAAAATGTTTGGTTTAGGTATCACATCTATCCCACGGGTGGCAGTAAGAAACAGCTGACTCATACGGTAGTTCCTTTTTCATAGAATAAAGAAAGTTGGTTAACTGTTTAATAATTTTAAGAGTATAAAAATGTGGTTTTAGGTAAAAACACATCCTTAGTTTTTCTTTTTTCTTTTATTGAACCATTCATCAAAAATGAGGCTATGCTCCACCTCCATTCTTTCTGTGTTGGTTCATTCTACATAAGATACTTTTTCTAGTAAGAGTAGCAAATTCAGGATTGTTCAAATATTTTTAAAAGTCTTGCTTGAAATGTTCCAGTTACCAAAAATTCCCTGGTTAAAGCTGCACATTATTTGCACTACTTCTGTTTCGGTTTATTTCTGTATACGGAACCATTAAACAATATGTCCTGAAAGAAGCTCTGTGCTAAATAGAATCAAAAACGCAGTTGCGTTGAAAGGAAACATTTTGAAGCACATTTTAAATCTGTACAGAGAAGTGTCCTTAAAAAACAATTACATCCATAATAACAGCACTTTAACAAAAGAAAGAAAAACAACATTTGTTCAGGTTGTAATGTAAATAATCTTTTGCCTTTTTGCACAATTGTAAGAGGAAAGCTATAATTACATCATTGGACAACCCAAAGATCATCTTATATTAGATAAATAAACCACAAAACAAAATAAAAATTGAAAAATAAAGGGTAATTAAAAAAAACTACTCACCATAGTTATTTTATTGTACTACTCTCTAGCAGTCCCTGGAGGCCAGCCTTGAAACCTGATGGTTCTTTAGCACTTTGAACAGCTTCAGGTACACATTTTAATAAAGAGAATATCTGTTAACAAAACAAGTTCTCTGTCCATCCTGTAAAATTGAAGATAAGATCAAAACATCTTACATTTTAATCTCGTCCGTAGTTTTCAAACGCTAACATGAAATCTCATGTGACTAAAGGGAAACAAACTGGAATCAGACTGTCTGCGTGTTAGTTGAGTCGATATATGTAGAAATAAAAGAAGAGCACCCTTTTCACTTCTCCTTTTCATGAAACGTTGGTTTGTGGATAACAAAGCGTGATCAGGAAGCAGGGTGCAGAGAGCACCAGATGAAGCGGGAAGGTAGGCAATAAAAAAAAGAAAATAGCACTAAGTAAAAAAAAAAAAGAGAGAGATGACAAAATCAACAAACAAAAAACTCACACAATACCAAAAATAAAGCTATGCAAATGCAACTTTTTGTACTTTATTATTCATTCCTAGTGTTGCTATTGCCCCTCATGGTGACACATATATCAGTAGGATAGATGCAATTATGAAAACACAAAGTCAATGTAAATTATAAGCAACTATCCTCCATTTTTGTTTTACAATATCATAACCATAACAGTGCAAAAGCATGAAGAGGAAGCGCCACTCTGGCTGTGGTAATAAAATAGTGAAACGCCACCCAGTATTTTTAACGTTTTTAATTAAAGGGGACATATCATGCTAAATCCACTTTTTTAGCCCTTAAATGCATTTTGATGTATATTTAGATTGTTTAGAAGCACAGAAAAGTTCAAATTAGTCTCTTCAGGTGCTCCGTTGATATCGTTATATTCTGTTTTGGCCATATTTTTCAATCTGTTTCGATTTTTTGATTCTCTATTACGTTTTTTGAACAATAACGTCAGCGGAACTGCCAAATTAGGACATCGACTCCAGGCCCAACACTTCGAGCAATCCGCCATTTTTATTTCTCGCTTTTATTTTGTAGTCCAAGCTCCAGGATGCAGAAGTTACGAGAGGAGAAATCAAAATGTTTGGTTGTTGGATGTAGTAACCCACACGCTTCATTACAAAGTCTCCCAGCATCAGAACCTTTTCAAAGTGCCTGGTTGAGTTTTATTTTTCACAGAAATGTACCCACATCTATGGGTAAGGTCATTTTTGTGTGCGCGAAGCACTTCAAGGATGACTGCTTCAGCAACCTCCGCCAGTATAAAGAAGGATTTGCCGAAAGACTTTGTCTGATTGAGGGTTCAATTCCTTCTGTCTTTGGAGACGACGAACAGAGCACTTCGGTAAGCTGTAAATAACGCTAAAAAGTGTGATGATAAGACGTCCCTGTCATTGTTTTGTTAGCATTAGAAGTTGGGCGACCGTGGCTCAGGTGGTAGTGGGTCGTCTTCTGATCGAGAGGTTGGGGGTTCGATCCCAGTACCTGACTATGTGTCGAAGTGTCCTTGGGCAAGACACTGAACCCTAAGTTGCTCCCAGTGGTCGACTAGCGCCTTGCATGGCAGTCCTGTCCCACTGGTGTGTGAATGTGAGAGTGATTGGGTGAATGAGCTGATATGTAAAGCGCTTTGAGACTGCTTCAGTGTGGGGATAAAGCGCTATATAAATCTAGTCCATTTACCATTTACCAAGTTGCACCGTCTTCATATGTTAGCGCTGTGTGCTCGTTTTAGATCCTTGATGATATGGCCTACGTGGTTTAATTTAAGTCTAAAGTTTTCATTTGTCATTTCATTTTGCCGTTTTTGTCTCCGAAAAGACTGTATTAAAATGCATTTCGTGACGTTAGCTTGGCGCTAGCGTTAGCTCGGTGCTTGTGTTAGCTCACTTGTTAGGGTTCTGCAGGTTCATCATCTTCATTTTCATCTCCCTCCGCTGGGTCCGACTCTGGCTCAAACATGTAAAGCTGGATGGACAAGTCTTCCGTTGTTGACATTGTGTAAATAACGGGTGAATAAACTTTTTCTGCGCCGCTACATAATCGTATCCCTTCTATCAAACTACAAAAATGGCCGAGCAGGGTGGAGTTGAACCTGGAGAGGGGGCGGGGTTTGAAGTGTCTCATTTGCATTTAAAGAGACCGCACCAAAACGAGTTGCTCTTAGAAGCACATCAGAAAAGGGGTAGAAAAGGGGTCTGGGGAGCTATAATAATGAGGAATTCAGACCCAAGCAGTGCAGTTCCGCTTTATATAGACCACAACTGTATGATTTATATCTAAAAAGGAAGGATTTAAAACCATGATTTGTCCCCTTTAAAGGAAGTTGTTAAAATCACATTTTAGTAAATTATAATCTATTTGCTAATGTCGTCAATACACCGGGAAGTATTTTTCACAGTGTATTAGTTCAGGTGGTGATAATTTTAACTGGAAGTGTGTCTGTTGTGACATAATATTAACTGTTTTTCACTCATAAAAACATTTAATCTTTGCATTTTCAAAAAAAATGTCATGGACTGATCACCAGTTTACACAACCATTTGGCCTCTTTATGCAAACGTCTGCATTTTCGATGGCCAACAGATGTAGGGGATAGATGATGGGACCTATTTAATCTAAAAAAAAGTATTCAGTTCTTTTGAAATATATAAAAGTCTTTTAAAACACTCATGAGCCCAGACCTACAGAGAAACCCAGACATAAACTGACTGAAGAGAGGATTGCTGAAACTAACACTGACCAAGTATACCTCAATTGGAAACCATATAAGAACTAGTTAGGTTTCATTGGATGGATTTCCATATCTATACTTGAAAATATATATTAGGTCCCTATCAAAGACTTGACTGCCGAAAGATAAGTGATTAATCATGTAAGATTTAAGCTGAAGACATGTGAGTGGAGGGAAAGTTATGCTGTTTTTTTAACTGAAAGAACTGAAAGCACAATCAGAACCAACTAAAACTAAACATTCAAGTTCCTCAATTTTCTAACAGATCCTCACCAAAATACATAAATAATAAACAGAACAAGACTATATCTTCAAAGATAAATTAAAAATAAACCCACATATCACCAAGTTGTAACCATTGGCAGCTTTATTTCATATTACACTGGTTGACAATAAAAACATCTAATTGATATGCATAGTAAAATAATTACAAAAATATTTTGTACTCACTATCAATAAAAAAGTCCACACTGTACTTTCCAATATGCAGTCTTTGATAATATTGCAGAAGTTGCAAAAAAGGGAACAAACTTCATCATTGTAATGTTTATGCTACAGTGTCTCTTTGAAAAGGTTGTTGTATTGTTTCTGACCTTCAGTTGCCAACATGCTTCGCAGACTGAACCAAAAGTAAGGCTGAGCCTGAGGGTTTGATGGCCACTCCATCACAGATCGACTATACAGCCTCTTTCGTAGTCTCAGATATTTTGAATTGCAACATGTTTTTTCTAAAAAAATCAGGACAATAACATCATCTTTTTCATCCATTAATCTTTGGTGGGCCATGTAGAAAGCTGTCTTGAACTTTCCTCCTTTAATATATTTGTTGGTGAGAATAAACACTGTCCTCTTGCTCCGATAGATGCTCTGGGAGAGGTTGTCAATCAGGGGACATCCAGGAATCCAGTCTCTTTCCTCAACACAGAGTGTCAGAGGGTGGTCTCCGTGTTTCTCAAGATGAAAGCACATCTCCTTCATCACCCACTCTGACACCGCTTGGTCCTCCTTGTCATAGATGACAAAGGCATCGTAGATAGTACTCTTGGAGGTGAGGTGCCGATAGCCTTTGAGCTTTGCCCTGAAGAAGTAGAAGATGTACCAGATATCCCACAAGAAAAGATGGCTTGAGATGGACATTGTGAGAAAGCTGAGGATGAGGGAAGTCAAAAGGATGTAGAGAATGATTGACAGACCATTGTGCTGACATGCTAGCAAGTCAACTGAGATAACAAGATGACCTCTTTGTGCCCCTGGATTGGCACAGGTAACATCTGTGCCCAGTTTAGGAATAGTCACTGTGGTCTTGTTGAGCCATTTGACAAACCAAGTGGCATTGCATGAACAGTGGAATCTGTTATTGTGCAGAAGCAACATATCCATCTGGTTGACAACGTTGTCAGGAAAGCTGGATTCTTCAACATTCTGAATGTGATTGTAACTAAGATCCAAATATTTCAAATTGAATGCATTCTTTAGGAAATCTGATGTGAGTTTGACAATTTGGTTTTTGTGCAAAATTAGCTTCTTGAGAGATGTGGTGCAGTCCGACAGCATGGGTGGGACAGTGGTTAAGCTGTTGCCACTGAGATCTAGAACTAGTAGTGAATGCAGATAACATAGATTTTTCCATATAAAGGAGTTCAGTTTATTGTTTTTAAGGTAGAGCTCAGACAGCTTGTCTGGCAGACCACTGAACACTTGAGGTTGAATCTCATGAAGGTTGTTACTGGAAATATCGAGGACTGTCAGATTATAAAGTTTTTTGAAATAATTTACATATTTAGTGTTTCCATCTTTCCACAAAATATCCAAACGATTGCCTTTGAACTCCAACTTCTCGAGGGACTGACTCTCTATCTCTGTGTTTGTTGATGCAGAGATTTGGTTGTGGTTGATTAGCAGTACCTTGAGATTTTTTAAATTCCTGGTAAAGTTTAACATATGTGTCAAACCTTCTGATTCAAAGTAATGGTTATTATTACTTATATCTAATATGACCAGATTTTTTAATTCTTCAAAAGCAGTGGAGTAGAGCAGGTCGAGGCGATTTGATGAGAAGTCCAAATACTTTAACTGAGTCAGGTGTGTGAATTCAGAGCCATTCAGACTTTGGCTCATTGCATTTCCAGACAGATTGAGACATCTCAGCTCTTTAAGATTTAAAAATGTTGGATGCAAAAAGAAAATGTTGTTTCTGCTCACATCCAAAGTTTTTCCAAATTGACTGCATTCCTTTTTGACAAGGGATGCAATATCGCCAAGTTCCTTATCTTTATACTTACAACTGCGTGCATATTCATCATATCTAAAATAGTGCATCTCTCTCACTTCATTGTATTGGTACTTATTGGAAGCCGAAAGGGGTGACCAGTTCAAGGGCTCTCTTATAGAATAACCAATTGTACTGTGCCCATCAGAGGGTGAAGATATTTTGTTGTCTGAAAGACTTATTATTTTGAAGCTCTTCAACTCCATCAGCATGCTTAGATTTGCTATTTTAATAAAGTTTGTTCCCAGATCTAGAACTTCCAAGTTAGGAAGGGCTTTTAAGGGATCAATATTGTTGTGTCGTAGCTGCTGAAATACAAACCCCTTCAGTCTGAGAATTTTCAAAGACTTTAGAGAGGAGAAACTCTGGCTCAGTCTCAGTGATTCGGGATACCTTTGAAGTTCATAGTTGAATGAAAGGTCCAATTCTTTTAGTTTTAAAAGAAATTTGGGAAAGTGAGTGAGTCCTAAATCTTTGGCTAAGAAATTTGATGACAGATCAAGAACTCTGAGCTGTTTAGTGTTAGCGAACCATTCTGGTTGGACATGACTTAATGAATTACTATGCAAGCGTAAAGTTTTTAGTTTTTTCAACATGTGAAAAGCTGTCTCATTGATACTAAGTGGTGAGTTGTCTGGGCATGGGGTGCACGGAAAGGGTGCATTGTAACACCGAGGACAATTTCCACTAATGTCTAGAATTTCAAGGTTAGTGAGGTAGTTAAAATCTTTATCATTGACTTTTTGTATGTTGTTATTGTAGAGGTATAGCTCCTTTAAAGATGTTGGTAGCCTGGGTGGAATGAATGACAAATTATTTGACTTGAGTGACAACAACGTTAAATTGTGCAATTGAGAAAAAGCACTCTCTTCTATTGCATAGGACTCGTTGCAAGGGTTGCGATAATAGCAGTTTTGACCAAGATAAAGTATCTCTATATTTCTGATTTCTGAGAGGTTTGCCTCGAATATTTGAAAAATGTGATTCACTTCCAAACTCAGCAGGATCAGATTTTCTGGCAGGCCTTTGGGGATACTCTCCAGTTGATTTCCATCAAGATACAATGCTTGTAGATTTTCAAGTTTGGTGAATGTCTTTTCCTCGATCTTCACACTGTGGGTGCACATGTGGTCCTTGGGACCTATCTTGATGGGCACACAGTTGCACCGCATGTCAATCTCAACCAGGTTTTCCAGACCTTGAAAGGAGCTCGAGTTTAACAATGGAATGTGGTTGATGGTGAGCGTCAGATTGGTTGTTTCTCCTGGGATGCCGGGAGGGATTTTCTTTAGGCCTCTCTCTGTGCAATCCACTATCACCTCGCTGCTATTGGTGATGTTGCTGATGTCACATGGCAGTGTTTTGGGGTAGCTGATGCCAGTTATTGAAAGGCAGAGCCAGCTCACCAGGAGACTGATAGACAACTAGACAAAATCATACATTTGTCTTTTAGTAATATGTGCAGGTGAACAACTAGTAAATCAAATAAATTACATATAAAAATACAATATAATCTTAACTTTAATCACTATGGAAGCACTTAATATTAAGCTTCATTATAGCAATTATGGCATCATCCTCTAAAATCTAAACATGTAATATTACCAAAAACACTTTTATTATTATACCATAAAGTAGAAAATCGTACTCACCAATTGGAAAAACATCATGAAAAAAGAGACGTTTAGTGTCGGCTGTTAACTTCAGCAGAGCACTGAACAAACTGAAGCAGATCAGTCTAAGACATTAAGGGATGAAAGTAACAGGTGCAAGACAAAGTCAACTCTGTATATTTAACCTGTATCACTTCCTCATTGTGAATATTCATACATATGTAACTCTTCAAGCTTGTGTCTGTAATCCCAAAGTAGGTCCAGTATTAAAGGGTATCTCAAATGGTGGCCCAATGACTGCAGGCAGTCCAACATTCACCTGCGATTGGCCCAAAACTTTGACCTATCCGGATTGATGAGAACCATGCTCTTCATGATCATTTAAAGATTAAAAAAGAAGAAAGTTATTATTATTATTATTATTATTATTATTATTATTATTATTATTATTATTATTATTATTATTACCACTACTACTACTACTACTAAAACATATGTCATATGTAAATTGTATAAAGCATCCAGCAATATAATGCGCTTTACTGATTATAATTCCATGTAAATCGTATTTTTAGCTTGAAATTGCGATAGATCATAGTAATGATAATAATAGTAATTAAATAAAGTGGTACCACACCAGTTTAAGTGATAGGGAGAAAAATCCATAATTTATCCCTACATGACTAGACAAAGGTCAATGAACTTTGTGACTTCAAAAGACTAAAGGCATTTTCCAGTCTTTTTGAACTATCGGGAGCCACAAATGTAGGCAATATGCAAAAACATTGTGCAGAGTGATACTGTACAATAAAACAAAAAGCTTCAGTCAAGACCATTTAGAATTTTTAAATCCTTTAATGATGTTGACAAAACGTATGCAATGGTGCATTGTGCAAAGTATCCATAAAATTAGGTGACATTAGCAAACGAAAGAGTTGTGTTATTGGGGTTTCCCCCACCACATTTTGTTTTGTGCAGTGATTTGTCTCAAGTCATATATATATAATTTACTAACAAGTTATGAATACAGTTGTATGAATCTAAAAGGTAAACCTTATACTATATTCATTAGATCTTTAAAATAATCCACATATTATAATAAGTTTATAAGTTCAGGAAGTTGGTCTTTTGTTTTTTTTATAGACATTTTATTATAATCTTTTTAAAAGTGTATTTATTCTTATTTTTTTATACATATTAAAATATTGTATACACAAGGCAAGTTTTTTCTTCTTCTAACAACCACGTCTCCTTCATATGGCTTCGAAATTAACAATTAGGACAAAATAAGTGATTTTTTGTCGAGCAGTGAATTCAGTGAGTCAATTAGTGTATTTATATTAGCAGACATGATGGTAGAGTGATGTGTTAAAGTAATCACACTTTGGTCACACGGGGAGCCTCCTGAAGCTGCCTCTGCAGTTTTCAACAGACACGCGTAGTTCATAATGACCTCGTCCACTCTGGTGACCACCCCTTGCCGTTCTTTCTCAGTGCTCAGGCCTTCCAACAGAGACAGGCAGGCTTGCATTAGGCAGCAGAGGGTGTGGAAACTGTGTGTCAGAGTGAGTAGCAACTCTTCTGGGCTGCTATACTCTGTGGCCATCTGACTACAGGCGCTGTTCAGCACTTTGGCTTGCAGCATCAGCAGCTGGGTGAACGTCTCCATGTCAGCCTTATTGGCCTCTGGCCTGTCACTTTTAGACAAGTGGCTCGCAGTGGACCGCAACATGCTAATAATCTCTAAGGCATCGTTCCTTGCAACTGCAAACCCTGTGTGAAGGCTGTATGTTTTTCCCTTCATTGAGTTTATAAAAGCTAGTCTTGCTTTTAAGCTCATGTCACTTAGCACTGGAACTATGTGGCTCTGCGTAGCTTTAGCGCTGGCTTTTGAGATAGTGTTTTTCTTGCTTCTGAAAGAAACTGAGCCGTCAGAGACCATAGTATGCAAGGGATGCTGCCCATGTTCATCATCATCTGAAGTGTTTACCCTTCTACGACTGAAGCAGTGACTGAGCGATCCGTGGCACCTCCACATGCCTTCATCCAGCCTAGGTCTTGTTGACTCTGGCAGCAACATCGATGTTCCTCTCACCAGCTGTCTCCTTGACACATTGGAGACAAGTGAACTTTGCAAAAAGCTCTTCGGCAATGATTGAGCCGAGAAAATTTTTTGGACTTTTGGGAAATCTTGAGACTGCAAAGCTTGAGCATTTGTCTTCCTCGTGAGCGTGGCTTTGGTCTTCTCTAGCAGTGCTTCTAAACTCCTGGATCCTGGCATTAACGTGCTCCATCTCCTCTGGGGCATCCGAACCCTGCGTCGCTTCCTGAGGCTGCCAGTTGTAGAGTCAGGTAAAGATCTGCTTGAGGGGAAAGTCTGGGCATGTGGGTTGGGCTCTGGCTTAGCTGGTATTACCCCGCTGTGCTCTGTGCTACTTTGTAATGATGACGGTAACAGGGTTGTGGTGGTGTTCTCATTACAGAGAGCTAAAGGTGACTCTTTCCATGTCTTCTTCAGTTGTGTGCAAGCTACACTAGGGGTAGTAGGAAAAAAAAGAACTGTTAAGCATGACAACACTATCTATGCTAATAGTTTAAAAAGTAACTAAACCCCGAGGTTTTGGCTGACGTGTGTCTAGGCTGAAAATTTGAAATACCGGTATATATTTTTGTTATGATATTAATTTTTAATATACCACCATACTGGTGTATTTGATAACACAACTTTCGGAACACTACGCTGCGCCGCGTTTCAGGCTGGACCCTTTTCAACGTTGCACTTCTAAATAGGAAGGTAAACAGTAGCGCTCTTGTGTTAGTTACGGAGTAAATCATACGTGTAAATGGATAAGAAAGACACAATTGAAAGCTCTGAAGCTGCATGTGAGCATGTGCCTGCATGCACATGCCTCTGCTACAGGAGAACAACACTCAAGGACACGAAGGCACGGTTAGCTTAGCATGTCAGCAGCAATACACAAAAAAAGTGAGCAAAGGATCGTTGTTTGTAATTCCTATAAGGCGGAAATAAGTCCTGGTGTATCTGCAAACAAAACGCTACCTTATTCACCATAAGAAACCACCACATCACTGAGTATGCAGCATTTAAAGATAGAAATAAAGCTAATGCTAAAGCTAAGCTAGCGGCAAAGAGCCATTGTGCTGTTTTTTTTTTTTTTTTTTAAACTGTACTCGTCAAAATAAACTTTTCTGATTCTGATTATGATTCTCAACCAATAGAAAATTCTGTGAACACCTGATTATGCATGAAAAAAAAATACCGTCACATACTGTGAAACCGTTAGAATTTAGAAAAATACTGTGATATGCGTTTTTCGTCATACCGCCCAGCCCTAGTCTATACTATAAAATCTCCAACAAACTCTCTATGCTATGTTAACTACCTACTCAATACTCACTATACTTCTTTATTTGCAATTCTCCCAATCCAACCTACTTGCCACCAATTGCAGTCAATAGATGCTAGTCTTCTTAGAAGGGGCGGGGGTACCAAAATGTCACAAACCACCATTCTCCGCCAGTAGCGAAAATTTATTGTAATCACCGGATTTCCACCCATAGAAGGCAGTTCCTCTTCCATTTTTACAACAAAATACGCCAAATTGATATACTTTGACCAAAATGTTAACACTACTCCATACATTTGTTTTCAGTGGAAAAAAAAATGGGTTTGAGGTTTAGTTACCCTTTAAGAAAAAAAAAAGTATATAATAATTAGGATAAACAAATAAATAACCCTGATTTGATTGTAGAAAAAAGTTAAGACCACAACCTCTCTCAGACATAAGCATATACAGTATCTGACTGTAACAACAGTACAATCGTGGAACTAGCATTATCTAAGGGTAGCAAAATATACCACCTCGTATCCATTTGCTTTAAGTGAACCCCAGAGAAACAATTGCTTTTAGTGAACAATTGCTTTAAGTGAACCCCTGGGAATCAAATAGATACCATCTATAGGCCTGGAAGCCATTATGAATAGGTGATAAAACATTTGATATTGATATTTTAATGGAACAATATACAAATTGCTGCAATTTTCTTTAGCGTTACCTGTCGTTTCTTTCATCTTGGGTGTTCGGTGAGGGCCATCCCGACCAATCCCAAAGCCTGGCTCTGCACTCGTGGCTGCATGAATCTTCCTCAACAGAGTGGGGTCTATGGGGTGTCCAGCCTTCCCAGGCCCCTGGGACCCAATAGCTTTCTCTTCTGCCGTTACATAACTCAGCCCTTTGAGTGAAGACTCAGAGAGTACATGCATATTGTCTGCAGCACAATGTGGAGAATCCATTGGCGTGGCACAGCTGCTGCTGCCACTGCCACAGCCGGCATCGATAGAGGAACACTGTGAGCTTTGAAGGGAATGAATGCCTTCACTTTGTATTGATGACATGCGCTTATTCACATGGTATTCATACAAGCATGTGACATCTTGCTCTGTTGATGGAAGCTTCACTGGTTGTAGCTCATGAACCTGCGAAGCAGCGTCACCCTCTGTGTTGACAGGGCCTTTGGATTGCGAAATGAGTTGGCTTTTTTCATCCAAGTCCTGTTTTTCTCCCTTCACTGTCAACCTGTCTGCGTGGGAAGCCTGTGAGTCATTCACACATTCTGGAGTGAGAGTCTCTGCCATTTTGTTGGCAGGCAGTCTTTGCTGCCATTTCTGATGTCTGTCATTGAAGTGAGTGCGCCCAAGATCAAGTTGGTTCATGTAATAGGAGTCTCTCACAGTGAAAGCATTGTACTTTCCAACAAGATGAGGAGGATTGTCCTTAGTGTCCTGAGAAGGTGTGTGCGACCTGATGGAGGACTCACAGGTTTCTTCTTGGCTTCTGCTCTCGGTCTCTCTTTGTTTTCTTCTCTGTTTGCTCATGACAGGACCCATATGCAGCTTAGTGAAATATTCACTAACTGATTTAATTTCCATAGTCTCTGGCTCCATTTCAACACCATCTGGGTGAAATATCTGAGGGGAGTTAACAGCAGGCGATTGCGCATCCTCCTCCTGACTCTCTGCTGGGTTGTAGTGCATTGCCGTGGCTCCACCATCACAAGCTGCACTCACCTCGGACTTGTCCTCATTTGCAACGTGATATCCTTCTGCCATTACTACATGCAGCCTCAGGTGATTTTCTGAATGCCTCTGAGCCGTGGCCAGCTCGGAGCTCTCTGTCATCTCGGAGGAGTTTGTCTCATTGCCAGAATCCGAGGACTCGGGGCTAAATGCTCGTGAAATTTCTACACCTGTGTATCACAGAGAGACAAACGCATCAACAACTTAATCTGATGCACATGAATATATTGCAGAGTTAAACAAGTCGTCTGAGTGAAATGAATTCTTAATTGCAATATAAAATACAGAACAATCAAAGGGTGTAATTATAATAAATAACTACATCAAATCTCATCTAAATGCATTTTAGCATAAATACAAAATTATGCTGTTGGCAAACATTTACAGCTACAAGGGAAAAAAACTAAAGCATAATTTGCTATGTTATTTTTTTTTAATATGTATATTTCCAGTTCATTGTTTTGGTATATAGAGTTCGTAATACTCAGTTTGGCTGTCTTTTATATGCTGTTGAGCTACTGTATTGGCCAAATGTTGCCCACGGGGAATGAATAAAAATATGTATTTGACTACTACTACTCATATAAATCAATCAGGATGAATTCAATTGTTATATACTGTAAATTAGTTAAAAAAAAATCTCTAGAGGAAAATGTTTTTTTTTTTTTTTTTAAAGCATGATGTTGATAAATGCTTAAACATGAGCAGCTTTCTGATATAGCCAATATTCAAAAGTGTAATATCCATAGACCATAAAATTATGTCCCTGAAGGAAAAACCAATTGCATTGAATTGCTCTGGCAGGGAATATTGGCTCTTGGCAGCCACTATTCATATAGTGCTGTGGCTTTTTGATCCTGAGATAGTAAATGTGAGCTTCAATCAAGTAGTTGTAAGTTAATTTTACCCTACTGATGATACAGTATGTTTTACAGTAGTAATCCTGGGATTGCTGGAACTATAACCTTTCCAAAGTGTCTCTGAGATGTTTTCTATCCTTTCTGACGACAGTTGTAAATCCCATAGCAACATATATAATTCAGGACTTCTGATTCTAATCCAAGTGAAAATATGCGTCACCCTAATCCACAGATCAAAAGTCCAAAGAATCAGGTGCGGTATTTCAATGTTTAGTAGTTATCAAATTGATCTCAGTACAAGTGGGAGGGATAAGAAATATAATTTCCTTTAAAAAAAAAAGAAGATAAGTGTGATTTTATTAAACTAAATGCAAGGATATCACATTCACATTACCAGTCTGTAAGTAACAGATAATGCAGTCACTGATATTTGGCACTTCAGTATTTTGACGTACAGTATAATAAATAATAATATTAATAATTTTCAAAATGTTGAACAATCTACATTGTGTTTGACACATCTGCCAAATGATTGACAAAAATTTACTTCTATAAGGTATTTTACAAACAGATGATTAGACAAACAGAAGGATGTAAAATGAATGAAAGTCGTATTCGATAACACAATGTCTTGTATGAATGAAACAATACTCTCAAATGGAAACATAAAACAAAATGGGCTTTATTAGAAAAAAAATACACAACAAATCATAAGTGAATGGCTGAAACATATGTGGTGTTAATGGATGAATGTTACAATAGTATATGGAGGACCTGCACTGCTCTCCGACTGTGCTGGACTTGGTTCCTCAGAAGCAGCGAGAGCTTCAAGAGCCTGTAAGGTGGACACCACTGCATCGTCCAGTGGTTCTCCGGGGTTCTCTGCTCCGTGGGTGGGCACTGAGTCTATGAGGGATACAGGGATATCATTACGAGCCTTCTGGGCCCGAACCCCGGCTCTTTGATTTTCGTCCTCGTCCGAGCTGTCCCTGAAACCTGGAGGAGGAGCAGCGATGGCCATGTTGAGGGAGTGCAACAGTACGTCGTTGTCCTCCTCATCATTACCCTCTGGTGGAGGAGGGAGGGAGGTCAAGTCAATAATATCATCACTGGACCCTGAGAGCGCGAGCAGTGCAGGCTTGTCAATGTTGCTTATTACTAAATCTTCATCACAGCTGACGTCATCCTCATCCTCTGCGTCATCAGTTGTCTCCGCGTAGCAAATATCATGTAAGAGTGGCTCTTCGATGCACTCAGGGGAACCAAAGATTTTGGTTGCGTATGGGTACCCATCTTCCATAACGTCCATCATCTTATAGTCATCCTCGAGATGCCTGTATAATGGACTGTGATTGTCTAGAATCTCTGTGCCTTCGTCCATCAGCCTGTGATATCCCAGATTTTGGGGGTTTACTGAGTCTAGAGGAGGATCCCCAAAAATAAAAGAGACTTTGGCATTCCTGGAGGAGTCCTGAGGCTTGGGCCGAGGGACGTTCAGATAAGTCTGCGTACATGGGATCCGACAGCACTCCGCTCTCTCTGACATGTGAACAGAGTGCTTGGGTTGGTGGAGCTCTGTAATGTATACTGGTTCACAACTACCATAGTCCATGTATTCACACTCCTGGTCTGAATATTCTTGGCTACACCTCTGGTTGTTTCTCTCATCACATCCTTTATGTGGCGTACTGTATGTGCACTCGATTGCCTGGTAGTTCTGCTTTGCTTTTGTGGCAAGGCCTGAAAAAAGAGGATCCCATTATTGAAACCAGTTATTAAAAAACACTCGATTTTGATGAGTCATCTCATGATAACCGCAGACTCCAACCTGTTTCCTTGCTGTTTGTGTTTTTGGCCATATTGAAGATAGACCGTCGAGAGTCCACCAGTAATCTGTAGTAGCCAGCAGTCAAACAGGCCAGATTCATTGCATCTATGGACTCCATCAATAGAGTGATGGGCTAAAAAAAAAGTAGCACAATCAGATGGCAATTAGCACACAATAACAGGGGCAAGAGTTTCTTACAATGTAATTGTAATGAGTTGTTGTTGAAGGTGTAAAACTCTAACCAAAACAATTCAATGCATACAGTACACTGACTGTAGGAAGATCATGTCAGCACATTTAAGGTCATGCTAAGTTTTGTTGTTATAATATTAAGATATATGTTATATTCACATATTATATGAATCTAAGGTGACCAAGACCAAGTCTGTTTTCATTCTATAAATCCATGAAAATCTCTGAGATTTCTGTACATAATGCAATTTTAGGTACTTTAGAAACTTTATTAAATGTCACCTTGTCCATAAGAGCTTACTATGGCTTTACTTGTCTACAACAGCTGCTGACATTATTTGTTTTGTCGTTTTTTGCGTGGATTTGTTGGCAGGTATTAAAGCAACAGTGAGTTTACTTTCAATTCCAAAATAAAAGCATGTTGGAAGCACAAGCACAACCACTTGAGATACTTAATATTATTAGTAAGGATTAAGAATATCCTCAATATTGTTTTCTATGTACTTTATTATTGGCATAGAACATATTTTTGTCTGATAACTCATCTTCTATATCCACTGTAAGCTGTAGGGGGGTGGGAGTCTTACTATCACTAACAGCTGCAAAAACTGCATTAATGATGGTAATATTTTTCTCTTTAAAGTAGGCTTACCATTAAACCCCAGTATTAATGATAAATATGTATGTATTTCTGTCCAGTAGCACCTGAAATTAGGTTTATTATCTTGTTAAAGGGTTAGAATTCATATTTAATTTGGACTTTTCTTGGCTGAAATTAAGCATGTTGAGCAATGATTGTGTCGTTAATGTTAACTACACATTACTTTTAAATTTCTATTCAACAGAGGACGCACTCTTCAAAGTTAATGAAATGATATTATACTATAGTTGATTTTGAGTATTCTCTTTCACTTTCTCATGGCCAAGCCACTGTCGCCACCCTAATAATAATACTAGATGATAATCCAAATTAAAATGGCTTCATGCAGGCTTTCTGTTTGGTGAGGGTTCATCAATATAGTGGAAATGAGTGTTTAAAACATACAAAGGTTATTAACCTTCACATCCAGCACATGTAGTTCCACTCTAACCCTGTTCTCGTCTTCAGTGTACATCTCAATGCGGTTGACATGGCTGAAATCAGCCAGAAGTGCCACTAGGTTTGTTTTAGTGTTAATCACATGACTGATTCCGTATCTGGGGCCCACAAGTAAAGTCACTTCCGTGTGTTTCTCGCCTTGCTGTAAAAAGGAAGAGAGAAACATGACAGTCAGTAAACAGCACGTCACACTACAGTATATGCGACATGTTTCAACTCACCATTAGGATTGATTTGAACACACGTCCTCCATAAAGCCTCAAGTCACTGAGGTACTTCAGATAATGGACTTTTGCCTGGAGTGCAGTTAGCTGCAGAGAGAAAGACACATGAGCTACAATTATTAGGTTTTACTGATACTGCTCACTCCACTATGTCGCAGCCAAAAGCAACATGTGCAACATTGTGGAGAAAAGAGGAAGCCAATGTGATACAAAGGAAGAAAGAGGCAGTCGCTGCTACCTTTTTTCCAGGAGGCACTAGGTTCTGGTTGGTTTTGAGAATGTGAGTGAGAGCCTTTTTGATGTTCTTCTCTTTCATGCTAGACAGCACTGCAGGGGGCAAGAACAACGCCAGACCCCATTCCTTCCTGCGAATAAAGTATTCATTTAGGTTAAAACTGAAAAACCGCAAAGTCATCATTCCTGACCAGTGATTGATTTGCTTCACCCAAAGGAGGCTCTTTGGCCACGTTTACATGGGAGCTTTAATTCCTCTTTAAAGTTAATTCCTTTAAACTGACCTTTTAAACACTTAATTACAAATTTGAATTAAATTTTTCCTCTGTCTTGTAGTTGTTTAATTCTGCTTCAAGTCAATTCCAGTCGTTCTACGCATGCTCGGCTAGTCTCGATGACGCGCGTTGTCGACATTTAGAAATATCGCTTTTATTTTGCAAAAATCTGTAATGGTAACGCAGCTACTGTCTAACCATGAATGTACACAGTAGCCTCTGTTGTGCAGCAGCAGCAGAATGCTAATGAAATGCCATAATTTTTCCACTATTAGCGGTCTTCAGTTATCAGTAGTCATCACTGCGATACTTAGCATTTCAGAAAAAACTAAATGGCTCTGAATTAGGAGGCCTGCAGTTGATTTTATTGAGCAATGTGCTGTGGAATGTAATCTACTTACTCAATGTACTTCAGGGAAACTTTCTGGGACTGCTTGGTATTGATGGTTAGAATATACATTTGCAGGGCAGCCAGGCGAAGAGCGGTGTCATATTTCAGCTCTGACCCAAATCTCTCCAGCACAACATCATTACAGCTCTGAAAGAAGGAGAGAGGAGGAGGAAAGGGTGGGGTTAGACTTCTTTAACTTATCTCATCACAATAGGAAAGTCACTCTGAACTGTTGAATTCCTTTTTCTGTTGATAACCACCTGAACATAGAGATACTCGAAGGCTACTGCATCTCTCCGAAGCAGCTCCACGGGGTCCTTTGGGACAAACGTGATCCGGAAGAAACACTTCATCTTATGTGCTCCTGGCCTCTGTGTCACCTGGGTCCAAACCAGTTTTCCATTAATATGGTTTATTTGCATTGCAAAATGAGGTTTTATTTTTTAAAGTCAGATAAACAGAAAACAATGTAATTACTTAGTGTTTTCAGTGGTTTCACTTCAATACAGAAAAAAAAATTGTGGCATTTAACAGTTTAAAAGGTTTTCTAACTTGTTTATTAATATTGCTTTATGAATACTTTAAAATGGCATCCATCCATAAATCATGTCGCGAGAGGCCTTAGCATAAATCACTTCACTTTAATATCCTATAAATACAATATACTGTATTAAACTTCAGTGATGTAGCTTCTGTATTCCTGGGTATTTAATATCGAATCAGTCCACTCGTTACAGCTGTAATAGCTTGAGCTCAGTGTTCATTTTGTCGAATAAAGGTTTTCGTCATAATTTTCATTGACTAGCAATAGCTAGACTATGTATGACGAAAAACGATATCAGAATATATATTTCTATTTTTGTTGACTAATAAAAAACTAAACCAGAATTTCACAACCCATGTTAACATGTGGTCTTACACGTTGATCACGTGTGTATTTATAAACAATAATAACATCTAATATCAGGTTGATAGCTGGTCATTGAATCTTTAAAAAAAATGTTCTGCTTTCTAGTTGACTACATCTGTAAGCCATTTAGTTTACTAAAATGTCATAAAATTGTTTTTTTTTTAAAAGCTGTCAAGATTAACACTGCTTTAGCTATCATGAGAAAGCTTTTTAAAAAGTTCAGATATGTTTATGACTTTTTTTTAATTACTTAAAATAAAATAAAATAAATACTCTGGTACCCATTTGCAAAGGGTAGCTTAAATGAGCAAAATGTGGCAAACAGTCGTGAAAAAGGGGGAAAATGTGGAACAAAATGAAGGGAAAAAGGAAACAAGTGTTAGTTAATGGGCTAAAGGTAGCTTATTTAGATGAAAAGTGACAAAAAGAATGTGCAAAAATGAGGAAAACAGGATATTTATTGGCAAAAGGAAGCTATAAGCTGAAAAAGCAAAAAATAGTCCATTTTTTTGTTAAAGAGGCAAAAATGGGCCAAAGGAAAAGTTAAAAAGTGGTTGAAAATAGTTTATTTAAGGCATAAAAAGCCACATGTTAAGTTTCACTGACTAAATAACAGCTGTATCACGGTTTTAGTAAATTAATTTAATAAACTAAATTGGCAGTCGACGGTTGCTCTATAGCCTTAGAACACCCTGACTTGTAAAATCGCTGCTCCACCCCTGATGTTTCCTATTAACACTTTAGTTAATGTGTTATTACTGCACTCATTTTAAAAGCTTCAAACTGTGACATGCCACTCTTTAAGAGGCTTGTCGTAAAACTGTCCCACCTGAGTTAGCATCTCCTGCTCGTGTAGGAGCATGAGTTTGCTGGCAGAGCCCTCTGCTCGTTGCTCCAGCATCAGAGAGAAGTGCTCGATGCTCTTAATAGAAAGCTTTTCTTGCAGGGTCAGGATCACGTCCTTTCACAAAGACACAATCTCATCATTTTTACAAAGTGAAAAACATAAAAACAGCAGATTCAGTGAAACATTTGCGTCCCTCGTCTTACTCGTACAGTATATCCTTGCTCATTATGGTCAAATCTGTATTTCTATCTCGATAAATGCAGTTGTGAAACATGTAAAAAAAAAGCTCTCAGGCAGCAGTTAAGTGTATTTCAACTGTTCAGCGTTCTATAATATTCCTAGTTGAAGGCCAATGTGAAGAGAATTGTCTCTTCATAACACACAGGGTGACTGTGACCAGCATTCAACATTTACACAAAACACCACTTTAGATTATGTAACACAGCTTGTTATGATGAAGTGCCTACCTTAATGGACGTGTTGCTGTCAAATTTAAATGATTTAGTTTGCCCGTTCTCCAGATATACCTTCAGAACATTTGGCATGAAAAGGAGAGAGTTGTCCTTCACAGTTTCCTATAAAACAGAGTAAGAATTTTGTGAAATTCATTTGGTTTTCCTATGACTCTCTGGCTGCTGTTGTGTGTGAATGTATGCGCTTTTATTGTGGCGGGTGTATGAATTACACACTGTTGTCTGTGACAGATTTCTTAAATGAAACAAACCATGTTTATTTCCGTTCAAAATAATTGATTTATTGTTGTATATTAATAATAGTTGGGTGGAACCCAAAAAAAAAAAAAAGTAATTTCACGACGAGCCACACTTAAAAATGGTATTTTAGGGAAATAATTCAATCCACTGACAATCTGAGAGAACATACAAACTCCACACAGTGACAGCAGGGTTAAAATGTACTGTACCCTTGATCTATAACAGAGGTGGGCACCTTTCATACAGTGGGGGCCATAAAAATGTGTGTGTTTCATCAGAGGGCCACGTTATCAACATACATGTCAGCATTCATGTGAGCATTAACACAGGAAACAACAAAAAGTTTTCATAGTTATTTTGTGTGCTTCTTGTGCATTTCTGTTGTCCTTTAGTTTATTTTTCCTGTGAAATATATGTTTTTTGGAGTCATATTGTATAATTGTGTTGTTTTGGAGTACTGTTTGTGTATTTCTGTTGTTGTTTGTTAGTACTGAGTCATTTTTTTGTTTTTCTTTTTTTTTCTACTTTTGTTTTCATTTTCTGTAATTTTGTATGTTTAATTTTGAGTAATTTTGCGTATTTTTGTTGTTGTTTTGTGTTAGTTGGCATAATTCTGTGTAATACTGTTGCCGCTTTGTTCATTTTTGTTGTAGTTTTGGAGTATTTTCTGTGTTTTTCTTGTCTTTTACTGTAATGTTGTAATTCTTTGTATTTTTTATAATGTATTCTTGCTTTTGTTTTATATATTTTCTTGTACGTTTACTTTGGGGGCTGCATAAAATTAGACCGAGGGCCGTATGCGGCCCCCGGGCCGCCTGTTGCCTATGTATAATCTTTAATGATGTGTCATTATCATTGTGTTGTTGTTAGCCTCCCTTTTGATTTTACAGGTTACATAATAATAATAATAATAAAAAGTTGCATTACATGACAGTTGTTTCACTAAAAGTCTGAGATACCAAATCTGTGGTACCCACACTTTTCAGAACTTTCACATAAAGCTGGAAATACTCATTAAAATAAAACTCTTAGAGCGTGATTTACCAAAGGTTTACTAATAATGTGTGTTAATTTGACAGCAAGTGCATCTGCAGACACATGTTGTAGTTTATTAGTCCTATGTGGGTGTTTTTCTTCACGCACATATTGGTCTTATAATATGCATTATTATAATAACCTTGCTTGTGTCGTACAAAAGGCAATGGAAGGAACAGATCTTTTCCACTCAAATCAACATTTTCATAATAAATGAATCATAATACTATGATTCATCATCTATCTTTTCCTTATTGCATCTGCTGTTTTCCCCGCAGCATTGACTTTCTCACAGATAGCCTTTCATATTGTGTTTCCCCTGTTTATATTACGATTTGTTTGCTATATTTAAACAATATCTGTATCAATTTTCTTTTTGTACCGATGGCCACTCTGCTCCGAGGAACATTCTCCCTGTTGAGCACTATGATGTTTGCAAAACGCTAATTTATGTCCTTTTATTACATTTCTGCGTGTTGTCATCAGCATGGCCAACCTTAATAAATCGCCTGCATCAGGTCAAGCAAAGAGTGCACACAATCGATTTGCGTGGACTCCTTAATTAGGATCTTAGTAAATCAGGCCATTAGAGTAACAGTAGTAGTAGTAGTAGTAGTAGTAGTAGTTTAGAAATAAATGTGTATTGAAACAAATTGAGTTGTTGAACTATCCATCCATCCATTTTCTGACCCGGGTGAGTTGTTGAACTAAACAGATACAGTATGTAATAAACTGAACTAATTTCATAAAGTGTTAACTATAAAGATACATACTTTGTTGCTAATTCAACTATGACATGTTAAAAAAAAAAAAAAAAATCTGATTATTTTTGCTTTGAAAATGAACTATTTCCCACAGATTAGAAACACCCTAAAAGGGGGTCACCAACATGGTGCCCGTGGGCACCAGATAGCCCGCATGGACCATGTGAGGTGCCCTCAGGAGCACCAGATACCAATGAGCTCCATCTCACAAAGATAAATACAGATGAGAGATATAGTTAGTACTTAGTCGAGTTAAATACTGCTGCACGTGATAAAGTTACCATCTTATGTTTGTTTATTTTCACTGAAACATTGTGGCCAGTGTTTTTAAGTGTTGGTGTCTGGATTATGGTAGGTACAGTATATATATATATATATATATATATATATATATATATATATATATATATGCAAGGTGGATTTTCATAAAATATGACATAATTGTTACATTTTACAAATCTTACATGTTATACGATTAGTTGAAAGTTGTTTGTTAGTAGCTAGTAAAATAGGAAGATGATCATTTTTGATGAAATGTATTGAACATGAAAATGAAACAATTGTATACATTTGGAGAAATAAAGTGCTGCATGTTGAAACTTGAGCATTTCCTACCTTATTAAAGCAGAACTAAGTAACTTGCGTTTAACCGATTACTGAAAAATCCTAATGCAACAGTGACACTAAGGGTGCTTTCACACATATAGTCCCATGTGACCTTGTGAACAATATGAGGAAGAGAGACAAGTAAAATAAATGAATGACGTTGCAGTAATACGGAAGGGAGTGTGGAAATGTGTGTGATGTGTGTTTGTTTGTGTGCTGACAAAGTGGCTCTGAAAATGGATGGATGGATGGATAGATAGATGGATGGATATTTGTGTGTGTGCTGCATGATGGAGCACTGGGTTGTGAGTGTGTGTGCGTGCTTGTTGCCACGACAGCAGTGTGTGTGATTGCTGTGTGTTGCTGCTGAGCTGTCACTGCATGGAGTTGCTTCGTTCCTCAGACAAAGGTCTTCTCTGCCTTTCTTTTTCTGGCTCCGCCATGATATAAGATTGAGAAAAGTGAATTTGTAGACAACCGTGTGCTGGTCATAATCTAGCATTAGTTTGTATTGGGCTGCTGTAAAGCAGTACGTCTTGCCACCAGGTCGGAGGCAGGAAAGTTGCTGTTTTCTGGCCAGAGACTGTAGGTGGAGATGAAAGACCCCCCAATCACCCCATAAACACTTAAAAGTTACTTAGGTCTGCTTTAAGTTACTGCTAACCTTCCTTATAATCTTACTATTTAATTAAAGTAAAACTGTGAACATTTAGTATTTAAGAAGTGCTTTTTAAACTGGTAGCGCTTTGAACTATACAGTACCTTTGAAGTTGCTCACAATTTCAGAATGGTTGATGACCCTTGCCCTAAACTTTGACATATCCAGTTCAGTCATTAGATTATAACATTGATGTTTGGAGAATCCAAGGTTACTTACAGGAACCTGTCCGTTGATGATGACCTCTTCAGCAAAGCGAACTTTAACTGGATTAGTCTTTAACTTGGCCTTTTTGGCTGCGCTGATGAATGCCGATTTGGGAGACTGAGATGAAAAAACAAAACAAAATAAAAATTAGTTTTCAAAAAATTAAAGGACAGTCGATTTTCTCCATAGGAATGAGTCAGGACTTGTTTCTTCTTGCATAAATCAAGGACATGGTTCTGTCTTGAATCATGACCAACCTCCCATTACTTCACTCTGTGCTGATGCAATTAATCTGGTGCTGTGCAAGGGCATAAGAGGGAGGACAGCCTCGCTGCCGTTTTGTCATTGAACCAGCAACGAGACTCTGGGTAAGCAGAAGTAATTACCGTACAGGCTGAACCGTAAGTGCTTGTTCGTTAAAGATTTGTTGCCACATATTCTTCTCCTACTACAATCCATGTTTAAGTTCAGCCACTTGTTAAATAAAGAGCTCTTAAATACTTAACATGCAATTGAGTGTAGCCCCATACTGAATCATTTATAAACTTTCATTATGATAAGATGAAAACTGATACATGATCCTCAGAGTGAAGGAAGACGTTTTTGCCACTCAACAAATAGCAGCCAGCGTTTTGTTTTGTGCGCCGATGAAGACTGATGCGGTCTATTTCTGGAGAGAATTCAAGCATATCGCATTTTTTCTGACTTATTATATGAGCTGTAAACAAAGGTCGAGTGTATGCTCCTGGCACTGAGTGTTCTTCACCATCTGCTGCTCTGTGATTTGAGTAAATGTTGATGATGTGGCAAGTTCAAGTGAGGTCCTATCATTGATGGTTTGGTAGGATCAGACTTGTTATGGGTTAGCTTGGTGCTAAACTTCAAAATAACGAATGACTCATGACTCATGAGCCGGTACGTAAGTAACGCAGCACAAAAGTAACACAGCCAGTTACTCAGACCCAGCTGAACGTTCAAATTACTAATGACATCAACACGTACAACATGCAATACTCTCCCTACCCAGGAAAAATATCGAGGTCACGTAGCAATCCCGCAAAGTTACATCCGGAAGAATGCTTTTGCTGCTCGTGAGAAAAAAACTATTTTTTTGATTAAAAGGTTGTGCTCATTGTTTCAGGTGTCATATTAATGCTAATTTGACTTGTCATTTAGTCTTGTAACACATTTGGAAGTTTGGAATAACAGAGTTTGTTTTGGAAACAATCCTGTCATCATTGTCATGAGTGACAAAAGTAACAATTGTTTCATTTTGTTTTCCTCTCTCTGCTAATGCGGCATTTTTCATCAAATGTTTACAGATGTTGAAAATAATTTCCTCTTGAGAAGCATGTTAAAATAATAAACTATCTAAAAAATAATAATGATAAAAAACAATTGAAGTTTATATTTTATTGTTACCTTTGAAGCAATGAAGAATGAGTGTTTAGTTTTATTGTGATAGTATTAGCAATAGGGATTGACTGATATGGTTTTTTTTTCCATCAGCCATTAGCCGATGACCGATACTACTTTTGTTTCCTCACTTTACATCGTAAGAATTACACAATGATGATAACAAATGGTACGAGTCTCAATTTTTTAAAAAAGGAACATTTCATGAAATTAACAAAGGTGAGGTAGAACGACAACAAGTAAAACATATTTAACAAATATTAAAAACAGGTGATGTAGAACAAGAACAAATACAAAATATTTAACAAATATTGAATAATGCGAATCGGTGAACACAGCAGCCCGCATCGGCCGATGCCGATACATGTAAAAACCGCAAAAATCGGCAGATGTATTGGTCTATCACTAATTAGCAGGATCTTTTTGTTGTTATTTTCCACTAAACTACTAAACAACAACATATTTCATTGTGTTTCTTTCATACCAACTATACTGTGCAATATTTTAATTTTATATTCCTGCAATAGCTTTAGATTTCATTCTGAGCAATACTTATATTTTCATCAATTCAATACTTCACATTTCATACTGTGCAAATATTTATTTTTATTTTCTGCAATATTTATTCATAATTTACTACGTTGCTACCTGCAAATAACTCCTACCATACTTAGTCCATCGTACCTTAATTAGAGTTACTTTATTATGGTATATTCTTCTGTTTTTCTTTTTAGCTGTGTGTACTTTAAAGTGAAGCCAAATAATCTTGTTGTATAATTGTATAATGACAATAAAGGCATTCTAATTCTATGAAGGACAAAAAAAAAAAACAATGCGAAACGTCAAATTACACCACGGCCATTACACATTTGATCGATTTAGCACCTGTTATTACAGTATCAGACCACACTTGTAAGTATTTTATCACAATAAAAATTACTATGTGATGTTATCTTTTAAAATGTATGCTTGTAAGCTGTTACTATTGTACTGGCTCTCCAAAGTGGTCTAAATAATCAACTCAAAACAGCCTTGAAACGTGCTAATATCCATTGAGGAGGAAGATGCTTACTGGGTACGGCTGAATGACGGTCAGCAGTATAGACTCTTTGCAGCTCCTGTAGGACACAAGCAACAATTTATCACATGTTGTTTTTGATCAACTCATATTATGAACAGTGAAAACAATGTGCAAAGGTAGCTCTGTTGTGGTGAAGAGTCTTGAAGAGTCATCCCAGACCTGAAACTATAGTTACCCTGCAGGCACAGCGACCACGCTAAGTGTGAAGCAGTGGCCACATGGACACTTTACCTCGCACTAATGTACTGTTTACTTGCTGCTGCACGGGTCGTACAAGGACCAAATGCTCACCGATAGCTACTCAGCTGTTTCCGTGAAATGAATCTAATGAGACGGCTAAAAAAAACACCCGCTTACAGCTGGCTCTTTGCTAACAAAGCAGGTGGCTAGAGTAAGGTGTCATATTTATTCAATCCTGAGTAAAATGTGTTTCTAGGAAGCAGAGTGGTATAATCAATCCAACCATAGAGCATTGTTCACCGTAATTATACGTTTTTAGTGTTTTACTTGTTACGTAAAACAGGAATGTTACGTGTTTTAATTTTGCAATAATAAAACATCACAAGATGAATTACCATCACAAGTGGTATAAAAACGCTCTTTTTAATATTCGAATTGAGTTGAAGAGATCATACCCAGTTAAGTGTGTAGGGCCATATAAAATCAATTTTATTTTATTTTCCAAATTCCATGTTTTCCACTGAAATGTTTTAAAATTCCATTTTTTTAAGAAAAATTTCATCATTTCTTTCAGAAAATATTAGTTTTGAACTCCTGTGAGGAAGCTTGATAAATACTAATAAAAAAGAAACAAAAACGTATGCCAAAAATGTAAATAAAAATGAAGAGTAAGCTACAATTAAAAGGTAGACAGTATATAAGTTGTTCTGACATGGATTATTCTGAATGCTCCTTTTTAATTATTTATATGTCATATAAAGATGTATGAGAACAGCATTGATGTCACCCAATTTCCCCTCAGGGATCAATGGTTTACTGATTCTGAGCAGGTTTATTGATTAACTTTTTTGATCAACTTGATTTGAATTATCAAGATGACATCATTGCAGACCATAATTATTAAACAAAAACAAATGAACGCAAGGATGCAAAGCTATTTCACCACTAGGGGGCAGAATATTTGACAGTATTAGAAGCTATCAATAACCTGCAATGTTACTGACTCTACAATCCCTGGAAACATTTCCCCTTAAAATAATTGTTCTTTGCCTCACGGTGTCGGCGTTTCATCCACATTCTGTCAATTTGCATTGGTCAATTCCTTGATTCCATCCGTGATTCTGTTAACATGGAATTTATAGGGCCCTAAGTATATAAGTATGTCCAGAGTTAAAGTAAATAAAAGCATGGTTAGTTTTCCAACCACAATTATTTGAGTCTTTTGTCCTTTACAAATATATTGAATCGTGATCATTGTTGTGTCGGTTTTGGATGAATTAGACAGAGTCAAGCTTTAGGGTTGCTGGTCAGATGCGGGCACAGGGTTTATTTGGTCAAAGGGTTTTGGGGAACAGACCGGTTTGGGATTTGGAGGTAAACATGCTTTCAGCGTGCATGCCTCAGTGAATCTGCTGTTGTTCAGTGCTCTCAGTGTTATGTATGATAGCGGTAGTCAAAACATAGTGGAACCTCCTCAGGCAGAGACCTTGGAGATCAATGTACAGTGGTATCTGGTCATAAAAAGCCTGGTGTGGCACCAAGACTGACCGTTGTGTTTTCATTTCATGTTATAATCATGATCATTTCCATTATTATTATTATTATTATTATTATTATTATTATTATTATTATTATTATTAACTAAAAATAAACATTATAAATATTTTTAATTTTTCCTCTCTCTCTCTCTCTTGCTCACTCTCTCTCTCAGCTTGATTGTTGTAAATATCTGTATCATATTTTTATATAATTTGTATGTATTATTATTATTAGTAGTATGATTGATCCTACTTTATTTACTACTGTAATCTGTGTGTATCTGATCCCTATTTTGAACAGTCTTTTACTTAATTATACACTTATTTAACATTTATTCTTTATTTCGTCTTTGTTAAAAGTTTGTTTTCTTTTATTTGTGATTTTTTTCTTAAGTGGCTGTAAAAGCAATTTCCCCCTGGGATCAATAAAGGAATTCTGATTCTCTCTCTCTTTCTCTCAAGTACCCCCGTAGTGCCATCACATGCCCCTAGATGTACACGTACCCCCATTTGAGAACCACTGGTCTATCGTATCGTATCATGAACTCAGCGTATGGCCCCGCCCATCATAATGAGTGATCTATATTTCCTGTGCAACTTTAAACGTTTTCTATTTTAAGAGTCTGATAGACACTCCTATACATAATAACGGTTTCTCACCTTTGTGTGATGTCATACCTGACAAGGTCAATGACCCTCTCCCTAGGGGCTGAACTGACTGGCTCGTCGTTAATCATGATTATTTCGTCTCCTGGGAACAGTTTGCCTTCAGACGGACCTCCTGCCAGAAAACAGGAAACATACATGCTCAATGCTACAAACAACACAGTTTCACATTCTATCTTGGCTTTTTATGTCCCACAGCTGCTTAGCCACATTGGGATGTTGAAATGAGTGAATCACCCACATGCGCTGACACCAGCAGTGAGTTTTCCCCTAAAGCTGTATTTGAGAAGATTTTCAAACAGTGTTGGTGCAGTTGTGCCCCTGGGTTTGAATGAGTCATTGTTGTAGTGCAGCACACATTAGCTGCATGGGCCACTTTACCTGGTGTGACTGAACGCACCACCACAGGTTTTTCACTGCCCGCCACAAATCCAAAGCCCAGAACCGGGTCTCGCCTCATCTCCACCTTCCGAGGAGCTGGTGGCACAAATTTGTCCCCATCCAGACGGACTTCCTCCAGGGAGTTGCTCTGGGAGACGTGGCTGTTGTGATGAGGTAAAAGATACGTCCAGATTTAGCACAGCTGGTGAAAATTACCATTTAAAACAAAGAAAAAAAAAAAAATTTAATAATTTGAATAGTGAATTACATTTAAAGCGTAAAAGCGTTACTAAATGGCGTAAAATGTGAGGTAATACAGGTAATAGGAGTCTATTAAAAAGAGCCACGCCTTATATCATTAGTATCCATCAAAACATTATGGGTCTTTGTTTTAAAATAAGAAAATCCATCCTGGTTATTATGAATAACTTTGAAATCTGACTTAATTTGTATGAGTGACTTTCACATGTTCGTGATTTGTGAGTTTTCCACAGCATTCACTCTCTCTCTCTCTCTCTCTCTCTCTCTCCCTCGGTGCAAAAGCAGCAGCTCCGTATGGTGCCAACAATGTTGGTTAATTAAAGCCGTGGGCAGACAGTGTGTAATTCACAGTTATTCTTGACACATGTACTATTCACCACTAAATACTAACAATTATTCTTTCTTGGCACAAAGACACTGAGAGATTTGACATTGGCATTTGTGTAGGGAGGAAAGAATCATCCTTTTAACAACCATTGTCAATGAAGATTGTAAGAATGGTTTATGGATTTAATGTTGTCCTAAAAACGTGTACGTGCAATAATTAACCTCCCTGCATTATGCACTCACCTATGGAGTGAATATGTTGAATGGAGATTAGATATTAAAAAAATAATGTGACACTGGTTAAAATTATATTATTGTCTTTCAGGTTTAAATTTAAATTTCAACATTTTAATTAGTGCTTAATTCTTCTTTTTTTTTTTTAAATTATTAACATTAACATGCTAAAAACACTGCAAGTCCAATAATTTTCCTCTGTGTTAGGATTTACTTAATTATGTACATTTTTCTTTCTTTCTTTCTTTCTTTCTTTCTTTCTTTCTTTCTTTCTTTCTTTCTTTCTTTCTTTCTTTCTTTTTTTCTTTCTTTCTTTTTTTTTTTTTTTCTTTTTTTTTTTCTTTCTTTCTTTCTTTTTTTCTTTAGCCTTTGTAACACAAGTAATTTCCCCCGCGATAAATAAAGTATTTCTGATTCTGATTTCCAATACCTGAAGGGAAAACATTTTATTTTTTCTGTCAATATTTCTTCTTAGTAAAAATGCTATTTTCTTCAATTTATGCACTTGCAAAAATAATGACAAATGCTACACTGCTACCCTGTTTTTTTGTGGGTTTTTTTTTTGCTGGCTGTTTAATCTCTTAAAAGCTAGTGCTCACTCGCAAAAAGTGGGATAAAAGCTTTCATACAATGCAAGGTAACATTATGCATGCAAAACAACACAGTTGTGTTCATAAGTATGATACCAGCAGGAAAGAAGGAATTGGCTAGCGGGAGAATAAAGGCAGTGCTTCTTATTCCCTCAAATGTATCCAAGTGAAAGAAATGCAAAAAAAAAAAGTAGGACACGAAACAAAACAAAACGAAAAAAAAAAAAAAGATACAGTAAAGAACTCTGATAGTGTGAAAAACACTGAGCAAAGACATCCTTCATAATATAGTAATTTTAATATACATTTAATCTCCTTCTCCTGATGGAGGAATGTAGTGGTTTATTAATTTGTTGTGAATAGCAGTGACTGCGTTATTCTGCTTTGTAGCAAAAGAAAAAAGAAGCTAAAAAGCACTGTTTAGAAACATTATCTTGTAAATTGGATGGAAGACACAAGTGGCCAAAATAAGATTACTTTGAATACCAGGATGCCAAAATACAGAAGTAGTCTTCGTGACATTGCAACCAATCATCCATCCATTTTCAGACCCGCTTTGTCCTGTTTTCAGGGTCACAGGGGTCTGCTGGTGCTTATCTCTGGCTCACATTGTTCGTTAAGCGGGGGTACACCCTGGACAGGGCGTCAATCCATCACAGGGCAACACACAGATGGACAAACCACTCACACACACATTCGCTCCTATGGACAACCTAACAGTCATGTTTTTAGATTGTGGGAGGAAGCCGGAGTACCCGGAGGAAACCCACGCAGCACGGGGAGAACATGCAAACTCCACACAGAAAGGACCCAAGTGTCCACCCCAGGGCTTGAACCCAGGGCCTTCATGCTGTGAGGCGGACGTGCTAACCACTAAAGGTGGGCATAAACTGTGTGATTTTTGGCCCATTTTGAGGCGATTTTTCACTCGTGCGTCTATTTTTGGGATCGTGCGAGTCTCGGCTAAATCGTGTGTCGTGCATCGTGTAGTATACATGGGGTCACGAGAAGCAATTAACACCTCACGACCGGCTCCCGATCAGCAATCGTATGGTCGTAAGAAAATCAAATATGCTAATTGCTAATTCTTTTAACTGTATTTGGTTTATTTTTTGTCAATAAATCCTTTCTTTTCCTTTATCAGCAAAAGACGTTCACTTGATCAAATTGCAGTTTTGTAACAATTCCTTTAGGTATTTTCTTTATTTTTTCCAAAAATGTGTGTTGACTTCTGTCAGTTCCGTCTCTCTAACGCAACAGATTGTGCAAGAAGTCAAACCATATGGACCTGTGCATTCAGGAAGAATACTGTCTCCTCCCCTTCACCACCACCTGCTAAACATGGCTAGTTTCCCATTGTGCAGACAGCCATGCATCTGATTGTCCCTAATCATAGCCATTAGCTGCTACTGCAGCTCCACTTCACTGGGTATAGACCTCACAAGATGCACTCTGGACTATAGAGCCAACTAGATGTACCTTAAACAAACATCATCCTGGCTTAACAAGGCTTATTTTGAGTGTTTTATTGCCCTATATTTGACATATATTTCACAAATTGCTTTGATATTGGTTGAATTATTGATGCAGAAGGGGCTGTACCGGTAATTACTTTATTTTTTGTACCACACGCAAGTTAGTATTTGTCATTTCCCTCTTATATGTAGTATTGGAAAAGGGGGATTTGATATGTTCTTTTGCTGATTCTCTCAGCTTGCATTGATTTCTTCCCAAAAACATACACAAATATTTAATTTCTCCTTAAACTATTGAAGTGATATAATAATCTGTGTACCCTTTGTTCTTTGGTTTTTCCGTTTTAAAACCAAATTGAAATAACAAATAAACAATGTGGTTATTTTGTTTTATTGACTTAAAACCAAAATAGAAATACAGAAAAATCAAAAACCAGACCAACAGAATTTTTCTGTTATAAAATAGTATCCAAATAAACTTGTGACTGACTGTCGACTGTGAGGCTGGTGTGAGGAACAATAGATGTTTGAACTTCTACAATTTGACACTTGTGCAAAAACAATTACAGCTTGATTGAGGGCAGTAAAAATATTGATTTGCATGTTAAAATACTGCTAGCCACTAATGGTAGCCATCAACACAGACGGAAGTTGATTGCAAGAAACGAGAAACACCAGTAGGTTCATTACACCACCTCTGGTTCCTTTAATCACATATCATGTGCATGTTTTACGTAGCATCCATTTTTTGTATTTTGCTTTATTTATGTATTCATAATGTTTCTCTCCACCAATTCATTATTCATGCAACTTATGTGTTGCTCCTTTTTTGTCCGGGGGTAAGTCCGCCCCAGCCTGTGGGTCCCATCTGTGTGGTGAGCTTGAAACACGAAGCTCTTGTCCATAGTTTTCCCACCTGGTTATTGCTTTTTCTGGTTTTACATCAGTAAACAAAAAGACTTTGTCAAACTCTGCGAACCATACATGAATATTATGACTAATAATCAGAATCCCAGGGGGAAATTACTTGATAAATGATGAATCTGCAAGATACAGTGGGACATATCTTTATATTAGGGCTGTTCAATTATTCAAATTTTAATGTTCTCGATTTTGGTTTCCACAATAAAATAAATCTGATCATTTAAAAATACAGACTCTGCACTTTGTATTAATGTATTTATTTTGTTAGCCTTTGGTACATTTTAAATTATTTGATTATTTTTTTCAAATGTTTTTATTAGTATACAGTAGTTCTTATTTAAAACTTCATTTTGCACTGCAAACTGTACACATATTGTTTGTTTAAAAGTTTAATAAAACAGATTTTTTTTTCCGACTAATATGATAAATAATTGTGATTATAATCGTGATGAATATATTGATCAAAATAATTGTGATGCTCATTTTGGCCGTAATTGTGCAGCCCGACTTTATATCTTATTTTGTTTAACAATTTTGGAATTTTTGATTTTACGTTTTATTCTGAATTGTTTGGTAGTTAATTTAATTATTTTATCTGATTGGAAAAGTTTAGGTGATTTGTGTGTTTGTCTGTATGCATAAATGTTGGATAAAAACCTATACTGTGAAAAAAAAAATCCGATACAAAAATATGGATTAATGGATAATTCAAGGTCATGTCTAATATTTTAATCTAATTGATGTACTTAAATCGAAAACACTAATCCAATCAAATCCCAGTAATCAGTGTAGCCACCCCCCCCCCCACTCCTCAGAACCCTTACGTCAAACACAATAAACATGCACAACAACAAAAAACAACATTTATTGAATAACTGTGTCCAACGTCTCACTTTCCAACTAAATATTCAAAGCGTAGTTCTTTATTCATGTGCTGCTGTCACGCAGAGTACGCATGTGTTCTTTGGAGAAGTCGTACAATTTATTCGCACCACCCCGCCGGAGGCTTGACAAACTCACATGGCCAGTGACATTCCCAGAAACAGACATTTCATTATTCATGAGTCCCTCTCAAATTTAGAAGAGAGAGAAAAAAAAAACAGCCTTAGTCAGAGCAGCATCATGAAAGCAGACTCTGCATCTTGCACTTTCACCACTCCTTACTTCTTATGTAACTCCTCTCCCTGACATCACGCTTGTCGTGCTATAACCCGTGTGTGACAAATACTTACCCTCAATGCCATATAAGAAACAGATATATGTGATTTATTTAACTTTGTGCACATTACATTCTAAAATATGGTTAAAGACATACTATAGAAAAAAAAAAAAAAAGACATGCAAAAATAGGGTCTCCATGATATATCCAACTGGTGGGTACCATTTGATCATTTTAGTAACTGCAGAATACACTTTAAATCATCACTTGTTACACTGCAGCACACACACATAACAGGAAAAGAAAAAAAAAAATCACAAATGAGTTTTACCTGCATTTTCCCGAAAGAGCTACCGCTAGGAAAGATAATGATCCTAACGACGATTTAACTCAGCATCCTCAGAGGAGTGCGTAAAGATCAAAACAAACCCAGAGTGGAGATGGATTTCATCATCACCGGCAGCAGCGGTACAAACAGCAGCGTACACATGCCTACTCTCAAAAGCCTTCCACTGCATTTGGGAGACTGCATGATTATTGTGAGTGTGTGTGTGTGAGTGTGTGTGTGTGTGTGTGTGTGTTTGTGAGAGAGAGCGAGTAGGAAGGGCAGAGTGTGCGCAGAAGCAGCAGCATGAGAGGGAGTAGAAATATCAGTATTCTGAATGCACAGCTGGAGACAGTGAGGAGGCTTCGGAGTAACGGGAATAATCACAAGTTGGCAGAGCATCCAAAACATCTGGAACAGGAAGAGAGCATCCCCCCGCCTCCCCCTTTCAGTTTATCTAAACACAGGGGACTTACTTGAAGAAGCAGTCACGCCGCTCTCGATTGGTGCCCATGTCCCATCCATTTGGAGGTCCCTGTGATCCACTCCAGGTTCCGGAAGGCGGCGGCCAGCCTGAGGACTTGGTCCTGTGGCTGCAGTGGCAAAAGTGGAGAGAAATTCAACATTTTTAACCATTATTTGTTGTAGTTTGTGAGTATGGGTAATGTTACAGTGGTCTAAATCAAATTTAGTATATCATCAATCCAACAGGGTTCTCGCTAGCGCTGTTGAGTGTATAGGGTCCCCTGACGTTGTAATATTGCTCCCCTACGGTGCGATGGCTGATCCCCCTACGTTGATGAAAACAGAGCGTAGGCGTGCACGGATTGTTTTAACCGCATCGTCTATTTAATACAGACGATTTGATTTCCCGTCTTTACCTGAGGACCCCGAGGACCTCTGCCGCCACTTAGCTGCCCACGATGCTGCCTGTGTGCATCCCCTGCTTGGTATCCGTAATCGGCGTCCAACATAGACGGTGTGCTTCATCAGGGACGTAGCGACAGATGAAGCTGCTCTTCATGTTTACAACACAACGGATCGTTCTACATGCGCACACGGCTGTTTGTTTGTTTTATTTATTTATTTGAGCAACATAAAAACACCCTGTTAGCATCTCTTATGATAATGGGTCAGTTTTAACCCATGTATTAAATCAACTGTAAAATACACTAAAAAATATGATCCGTTATCTAATGTGTTTCTCATCTCTTGGTTACCTTGTTAGACTTCCTTTGCAATGAAAATATTGGTATTAATATTTTTGGTAAGTTCTCTTACTACATTTAAGAGAACATACATGTAGTGGGAAAAATTGATATGAAACATATTTTTATAATTGTTAACTTTGTACATGGAAGACATAGATCTGTAACACAGTTTTGGATTTAATTAAATTGTAATTTGATAGAATTCCCATGCCAATTACAATTACAAAGTCAATTACCTGAATTCAATTACAGTTCAATTATGATTACACAAGTAACAGATTTTTACAATTACATTTATAGTTATGTCACAATTGTAATTAATTATCATTTAGCGATTACGACATTTGAACATTCTGTCCAGGGACTACAGATGAAAAATAATAAATCTGGTACATTTTCTGTATGGATATTGAAGTACACTGTCCCTATTAAATAAACCAATAAATACAAATAATAAATTATAATTGACCCCTACCCTGAATCAAATAGAATTGAGGCATTCAGTATAGACAAAGATATCACACAATATTCAGTCAGTTTTATATGAGTGATAAGAGATTTCCTGATTCCATTGTTCTAAATAATGTTTCCTAGCCATGAGTTCACTCAGTGAATACAAATCAAATTAATTACATAAGCTGGAGTCAAAGGCTGCGTTGTCATGCCTCACTCTTGTGCTTTGGGAGGCATGAAATTGGTTTTCTTTTTGTCAGCACATTCTTTATAAAAGGCGCCCCAAGGAAAAACTTTGATGAATCATTTTTCTTTTTTTTTCCTCTTTCTCTTTTGCCGATTTGCTCATTGTCAGGATGGATAGATAAACGTCATCTGAAGTTATATTATTCATTTTGCATTTCATTTTAACACGCAAAATCTTGTGTCATAATTTGTGGAGCCACAGGTTGCGCAGGAAGGACCGTAAGTGCTTAAAATGCCCCTGTGTGTGTCTGCCATTATCTGTGCCTTTTGTGTCTGAACACTAGTGGTGCTATGAAAGCAGTGGCAGTGAGTTATGTCACTTCAAAGGCTCGTCTGCCGTGTAACAGGGCTCGGTGCATTCATTATTCAAAGCCCCTCTTCCCTTCCCTCTAAATGTCCTCCCAGTTACTGTACCGCTGATAATAAAGTGTGGGCGGCGAACTTGTTTTTGTACGACGGGGAATCTTGCTGTGTTTAGCTTTGTACGCATGTGTTCAGATCCAGACGTGTGATTAAGACGTTACCACTTTATTATCAGCCCAATGCAGGGGTGCTGAAAGTCATTTTGAACAGAGGATGCTGTGAATTTAATTTAATTAATTTTTTTTTTACAAAAAACCTATAGGCCTATTTAAAATACACTTTAAAAATAAATGAATTGTACACTTCAGTGCACACGGCCAGGGTAACGCACAGACATCATCATTCGTGGTGGGGATGGAGCGTCTGTCTGCAGAAACTTCCTGGTGATAGATGAGATGGTTTTGGATAGCTGGCTTTGGGAGCCAAAAGAACATAAGCAATGTGTTTTCGATTCAGGCTAGGTCAATGTCAATAGTCTTGTGTCCCGGTTCTCTCCGCATTAATCCAATAAAGTGTCCTTAACTTACAAGCCGGGCACTCAACTTCTCCAAGTTGGTTTCAATTCCACATAAACGATCCAAAAGCAGCTCCTGCTTGCTTTTGAGTTCATTCATCACACGAGTCTGAGTGTTGAGAGCCCTGCTTCATCCTTCAGAAATGACTGGCAGCCTTCCCAAAACAGCTGCCAATACGGACATTGCGATTGGTCAGAAAGCTCCCAGCTCCAATCAGCAGCACGTCTGCTACCATAATTCCAATCGTGTAGATGTCTTCCACGGAAAGTCTTTTTGTCAATAAAATTTGATCGATTGCATTGAGAGACCAACTGATCAGTTCCGTAATTCCAGTTTTGGATTTGATGCAAAAAGAGGTTCCTATTAGATTCACAAGACCAGACAAAACAAAAGCAGCAGCAAGAACATAGATATGAGTGGGATGAGAAGGAGCAAAGAAAAATGCCACCGCCTTCGTTGAGTAGCAGAAGAGAATTAAGTTAAATATTCGTGTAATAGTGTGTCACAATCTATAACATATATATATATATATATATATATATATATATATATATATATATATATATATATATATATATATATATATATAATGTATAAGATTTGTAAATATTGTGTAAGGTTTATGGCCTTTTTTCTGTAATTGTCTCTAGAAAGGAAAGAAGTGGAAATAAAAACCAAATATTGATTAATCAGCAGTGCACAAAATATAATTTATGTGCTGTAGTTCATGTTGTATAATAAAACATGCCAGTTAAAAAATACCTTTTTTTTAATCTCCCTCTCGCCACTAGAGGGTGCTGCAGCACCCCTAGCACCCCCACTTCCCGCGGCGATGACTTTTTCCAATTCCATTTATAATTTAAATTATTATTTTCCCCCGAAAGTCAAATATAATTACATCCTCAATTGCTAAAGTTCAAATCAATGAACTACAATTACTGAGCCTGAAATAAGTAACCTCATAAAACTTAACCTTCCAGTTGTGTTCGCTTTCTGTTCGCATCTCTTGTGATAACGGGTTGGTTTTAACCATGTCTTGATTCAACTGTAAAATACACTGTATCATCCAATTTGTTTTTAATCTCTTGGTTACCTTGTTAGGCTTCCTTATCCATGAAAATATTGGTATTCATTTATTTGGTGTGGGAGTCTGAGCCTTTTTTTCTGTCAGTATACCCATAGATATATTATATTTTAATCATTAGCTACGTATGTGTAAACCATAGAACTGTAACATGGTTCGCCAGTTTTGCGTTTGATTAAATTGTACAGTTTTAATGGATTTTTCATGCCGATGACAATTACAAAGTCAATTATCTGAATTCGATTACAATTAAATTATGATTACAAAAGCAAATTAAAAAAAAAAAAATTACAATTATAATTATGTCATACTTCCGATTAATTATAATTTACTACAGTGCCTGTCGGAGGTATGTATACATATTGATATTATTAGGAGTTCCACAGTGTGGATGGGGAAATGAATGGGATATATATATATATATATATATATATATATATATATATATATATATATATTCTTTTGGTAGCCAGAACATCACCAAAATTTAATCAGCTGTTCCTTGACCCATTATCAGCATTTCCTGAAAATTTCATCAAAATCCATTCATAACTTTTCAAGTTATCGTGTACGGACAAACAGCGTTGCACTGCATTAGCTTAGCGTTAGCATAGAATAGAACACTGATGATGAAGTCACTGTTGATTACATCATCAGTTTTAACATTCTTGAAACAACAATGACATCATTGTTGATGACATCATCAGTGTTGTAAAACAATGTTTGCCAGGAGTTCCACAGTGTGGATTGGTCATTTGAAATTGATTTTAAATTGGTTTTGGAAAAACCAAATTACTCCAAAATTACGGATGCCCACACTCGGGGTATTTGGAAGCCGTTGACAAAGTTTCAGGTCGATCAGATACCGCGCCGGGGAGATATTTGCTCCACAAACACACACAGGCACGCACGCACGCACACAGACATTCCTTGTTTTTATAGATAGATGCAATTACAAATATAATTCACCCCGACCCTGCTATAGGCCTCAGTGCTTTGCAAAGCTGTTTTAAACAACTATATAATGCAACCTAAGCTGAGTTTTCTCCTGAAGTCAACTAAAGTCATTATGAGTTTGTTAAGCACAAGTTATTCATAACAAATTTATCATTCACCACGCAATTAGTTTTCTCCTTTGTGTTGAAAGCCTTAGTAGAGGAAACAATCGGATTTCTTTCCTACACTACGTTTGGGGGATATCAGTGTTTCCACATGGATATGGATTTATTTGACCTACAGTACATTAGCTGGGGCCATGCCATGTTGGTGTATATTTAGAACATTTCCTGCAGCTCAAATGATTTGTGTGGACACGATGAGACACTGTAACATTCGCTGGAGCCACATTCAGCCTAATAATGGACCCTCTACCAACAGTCGTGTTAACACAAAGTGCGTCTGATGTTGTACATTTACACAATTCAGCCTAAAGGTCAAACAGCAACCGGCTATGCAAATATTTGACGACAGCATTGTTAGAAAATTACACTTCCAGTGGCAATACAAGTTCTACTCAAACTGTGTTATACTTACAGTGTCAGATGCGCCTTTAAAAATATGTCACAGAACGCACAAAATTCTTTTTTTTTTTTTTTTTCTGCCGCGCAGCCTCAGTTTCTCAGCACTCAAAAAGCTAACGTGATCTTTGATTTCTTTTGTCTGCAGAGAGGAGCTTCATCATCACAACCGAGCTAGAGCTTCAGCGGCTTATTGCCGAGGCTGAAAAAGTTCTCCCACTGGTGGACAAGTGAAACTGATCTTTCTCAGCTTGCTTTAATAAGTAATGCGTGCACACTCATATCGGACTAAGTAATCAAACGCCAAAGTAGGCAAGCCATGCTGCACAATTCATGAACAGGTTACACAAGTGTCAGATAGAGGACGACAGGAGAAAATGTGGGTTTTCCAAGCTTTGTAAAAAACGTCAAAACATGGGCAAGGCCCTCATTTTTTAGTGCTTTGGACAAGTATTTGGATTTTTGATAATTATTGCAACTATGAGGTCAAATTAGCAAGAGATTGACACTAAAATAATCAGTAAAATAAATTATGTTTTTTTGTTTTTTTTTTTTAATCCCAGGTAAAGTATGGGCAATTATCTGTATATAAATTGAACGGTAATTATTTACTAACAGTGGAACGTGAAATAAAGGGTTAATGATTAACTAATTACACTATTCATGAATCTATTCAACATATACACGTTCCTTTGAAATGATGAAGACACTCTGCAGTTCAGGGTTCCACTTTTTGTCTAAAAATGTGGGGAAAAATATCTCTTTACAGTTCCTTTATTAAAATTTCATGAACAATGTGATCCTGGCGTTATCACAGTCCCTCACTTTCACTTGCATCTCTGTGGGAAAAAAATAAAATAAAAATCTCTCATTGCTTTTTAATAAAAAGGCTGAAGTCGTGCAGATGTTGAGGATGATATTGTATTCCAGAGCAGCCTCGTCTCAGATGAGCACATTCTTTTATGGATAAAATGAGTTTGCATAATTAAATGTTCATAATTTCTTTTTTTTTTTTTTTGCATTTGTATTTTATTCTTTACCAGGAATTTAATGCATTGTTTTCTTCTAACAGCTTTGTTTTACATCATGAACACAGGTGATGTTACTAATGATTTGGGTTTGCATTCAAATTCGAAAATCGAATATCCTTTTTTGTTTTTATTTTTTTTATTCAGTATATCCATTAAGGTTGCCATGCTTTCCTTATATACAGTATACTAGGTAGAAAACGGGGGTAGGTCTCCAACATTAGTAATTAAAATGGTTCTTTTACTCTTCTATTTAGATTTTATCTGGTTTAACGTGAGTTGGTTCCTATGTAGAGTCTGAGATGAAGCTTAATGGTCATAAATCATTTGGAAAGCTATAAGCTAATACTGCAAGACAGACCTAAAGTCATACTTTGGGCAGATAAACCATTAAATTGGATTGTGAATTGTGCGAACCCAAAGAAAGCACATAGAGCCACAGGAATACGGCTGTCAGAACTATTCAATCTACCAATTTAGCAAGCACAACATCTTGAAACTAAAGAATAGTAGAATGTAAAGAACAGCTAAAACCTCCACCAAGGACCAAATATCCTCTTTGCCAGATTTTGTCAGTTATCTGGATCAGTGATCCTGATCGTGGCACACTAATCATGCAGACTAATAAAAGAGACAATGTAGAACATGAGAAATGTGTTCATGATTAATATTATGTTTTCAAAAATAAATGTTTCTCTGATGCAATGTTTTTTTTTTTTTTTTTACATTACTTGTGAAAACAAATAACTCAAATATGACTCGATACTAGGGATGTCCTGATCTGATATTGATATCGAATATCGGTCCGATATCACCCAGAAAACAAATATTGGATTTTATCAGACTGCATCTAAAATCTTTAATAATAATAATAATAATAATAATAATAATAATAATACATTTTATTTGTATAGCGCTTTTACAGTACTCAAAGATGCTTTACAGGGATAAACAATAAGTAAAAATACAGAGGCATAGACTTAAGTAAAAACACAATGTAATAAACAATAGGTAGACTACAAGATAAAATGGCTATACATTAAAATGCCTATACATTAAAAGCAGTCCAAGATAAGTGGGTTTTGAGGTGTTTTTTTAAGGTTTTATATATATATTATATTAATTTATTCAATTGAAGAATACTATAGATATTATGTTGAAGGTTCAAATATCTGTAACCAATTGATTAATAATAAATGGGTCAGCTTTTCTTATACCTACTGTTGCTAACTTTTGTTCTCTGTTTGAGTGACATCACTTGATCAAGCCTTTTCTAACATTCCACACTACAAAATAAGTAATAGAAGTATGTATGATCCGTGCTGATATGGTATCGGTTCGATATCGGTATCATATTGGAAGTGAAAAAGTTGTATTGGGACATCCCTACTCGATACCCCGACAAACTTTTTTCAAGATTTGAGGAGCTAGAATGTCCACCTGATAGGAGGTACAGCAGATCTTTTTGTATATTCTGAGAGAGTAGATGGAGCCAAATTTCAGTTTCCTATGTGGTGTAGTTTTTGAAATATTGGAAGCTGAAAATGGAAGAAAAATAAGGAGCCATATCTCAGAAAGTATGCATCCGATCAAATTAAAATTACAGTGTGCCTGTTGAATAATTACGGAATAATTGATAAAATTTTTTTTGAATTTTTTAAACCAAAGTGCGTAGACCATTTATTGAAATGTCATGGAATTTGTAAAAAAATTTTTTTTTTCTGCTAATCAGACATTGGTTAGGATATCATCTAAACAGATACACACTAATACACTGTATATCCTCCTTTAGTTCTGACACAAATGAAAAAGTCATGTGTTACTTGAACTACATGAAACCATGACACTGACACATCTTTATTCTAGAAGGGGAGTTTATGCAGAGATGGCGCTGTTAATGGAATTCATTTTGAATATGAAGTGTTTAGGAAAGGCTGATTGAATGACTGTCTCCTGAGGGGAGTTTGTGTAGTGGAGTGAGAGAGGTGGAGGCAGAAAGACATCAGCGTCTCTGTAAAAGACCACCACCATCAGGCTCACGGCTCACACGCTCATTTTGCCTTTTGTTGGAGAAAACATCTGCCCTCTGCTTGACTTCTTTAATTTCCTTCATGGCTCTAAATCTGCGATCACAATGAAAGATGGCTTCAAATCAGCTGACCATGGTAGTTACACTCAATTGCTCAATGCAATGCTGCTGCCCCTGTGCATTATGGGACATTCACATCATTGCATGCTCATTCCTCCTGATGGCAAAACACAAAGCAAATAAAACACTTGGATATCCAGTGTTTTTCAAAATGAATACCATAGGTCTCTGTTTGTCTTCGTAAGCACTGATATTGTTGCTATGGGCAACCAGACTATCCTTAGCAGCCCTCGTGCGCCTCTATATAGAAGGTAGGTTCTGGTTAGTTAATCTACTGGTGGGAATGAAACAGCATCTGGAAACAGCCCACTCACCATGAACCTGTTGTTTTTTTCTGCTCGTATTGAGCTAAACAGCAAAATAACTGCAAACCTAGTAAAGTGAAGCTGTTTTAAAGTTAAAGATGTATCTGTTGCATAAAGTACAAAGGTGATGGATTAATTGAAAGGGAATCAGCTTTACATTCATACAACTTCCTTCATTGCATTAATGCCAAAGAGTTTTATACACAGCTTGAAAATCAACATGAAGTTTGAACAAATATGACTCCTGAGGCAAGCTTTACCCCATGCTCTGTGTGAAACATTAACCAAACAACTCACCATCCTGTGTGCAACTCGCTGCTTTTGAGCTAAAAGCTGGACAGGACAAACCAAGACCTCGTCCACTTGCCATCTGTCACTAATTTCTCACCTAAAGTCTTTTAATCTCTACTCTTTACTTGGAACCTCTGATTTAAACAACTGCTATCTCACTCTGGTTGTACTCTAATGAACAATTAGGTTAATCAATCTTTGTCCAGACCAGTGATTTCCTGTAAAAAAAACTTTTCCGTCAAAACACGGATCTTTAATAGATTTTGCTTGGCCTGAATTACATACAGCAGCGGAATGTCACAGAGTTCAGCTGAATCAAATAAAGCCACAATTCAATATTCACCCTACTGGAGTGTAAAAGCATTGAAATAATACCAAACATTTAAAATAAACTAGAACTCCATTTGCATATAGATGTCTAAAAGCCACAATGTACAATACTACTTTAATGTACAGTAAGCAACGCAAGCCTGTTCTGTTATTACCTACAATGGAGACTTTAAACTACTGTGTGAGCTACCGCAAGCTTAGAATTACCAAAGCACTACTGCTCAAACCACTTTAAACTATACCAGTACCATGTTGTACATCCTCTAGAGCAGTGGTTCCCAAGCTTTTCACAGTCATGTACCCCTTCAGACATTTAACCTGAAGCCTTGTACCCCCTACTCCTGCACATTTAAAAAACATAATAATGTGATGTCACATACAATTTAGCCCTACAGTGATTTTTACCTATCATTGAGGAATAATAATAATAATAATAATAACAACAATAATAATAATAATAATCATAATAATATGTGCATTTCCTGAAGAAAATGTAAGTGAGGATGCAGATGCTGGACCGCATCGCACTGCGTTAGCTTATCAATGCCATTAGCTAGCATAAGCATTAACCAAGCATCATCATTAACATTAGCATCGCAATAGCATAAGCCTAGCATTAGCATTAACCTAACATTAATATTGACCTAGTATTAGCTTTAACCTAGCGTTATAATTAACCTAGCAATAGCATTAGCCCAGCATTAGGATTAACCTAGCAATAACCAAGCATTAGTATTAACCTAGCATTAGCATCAATTGCTCTATTTATATTCTAGTTTCCAATGTTGTCATTGTTTTTCATTTTTATTCATGTACCCCCTATGGCAATCTGCATGCCCCTGGGAGTACACATACCCCACTTTGGGAACCTAGGTTCTAGAACACATTGAGTTGTCTTGGATCTGAATTACACTATACATTTGCTTCCCCATGCCCTGTACTACTTACTGCCACCTACTTACTTACAGAAGTATTTATTTACTGTTGCTACAAATGCACATCAGTGACACTTAGTTATGTTGTGTTAGTTCTTCAACTATCCACTGAGTTTCATCTGGATCGGATCCATATTGTGCATTTCGTTGACATTTTTGGGGGTGTCCGTACATTTTGAACCTACGGTATAGTGATTAATGGGGATATACAGTTCTGACAAGCCTTTAAAGTGTAAATTATCATGGTTCCATGATCAGAATCACTGATCCAAATAACTGCCAATGCCAATATATGGCAAAGAGGATATTTGGTGTTTGGCGGGGGTTTTGTGCTCTCTCAGTGCTCTTGTTCATAAATACTTTTAAAACATTTATTAATGTTTTAACACATTCTTGGTCAAAACCAAAATGACTGATTTCTACCAACAATTCCCAAGTTGGGTTCAGTAAGCATACTATGGTTTCATAAACTATTACATTATAAAATAACTTCCCCAGTCACAGTATAAGTGAAGTGTCTTTACTGTCACATATACACAGGTAGATATGTGAAATTGTTTTTTTTAATCCATCCCTGAAGAGCAGTAGTACCCAGCCAGTAGTTGGGGGTTAAGTACCCACAGTTATGGCTCACAACAGACTGAAACTTGCAGCTCATTCCCTTCAGCATTAGACCACTACTGTCCAAATACTTACTTAAACCTGTCTGACAAAATAATTGTGTGACTGTTCAAAAACCCAATTGAAATTAAATCCAAATCCTTAAAATCACCCAAACTTGTTGGATACATTGAGACATGAGAGTCCAAGGAAAATTCACAGAATACAAAAGGTTTGATACCCACCAACCAACATGTTAACAAATCTCAGCAAATAGTGCTTAGACAAAATTATGATTTACACTTTCTGCATAATTACACCAGTGCTGCTGCTGACAAAACATTAATATCAGCCACAGTGGTCATCAATAATGCAGTTGTACTTGTGGGCATGAAGTTAAGTTTAAAGTTCTGAATATAAAGACATAAAAGGAGCCTCAACAACCTGAATGGAGATTGTTTTCCATCCTTCAAGGATCTTCTAATAATATGTGAAACATTGGTGAGAGTTTCACAGATGAAAACTAGAGCAAAGTGATTTCTGTGGAGTTGACAGCCCACGAATCGGGGCGGGCAGGTGGGAAACAAAATGAGGGGGAAACATGTCTCTCTCCTGTGTCTTTCGAGATAGACAAATTGGTCTATCCCTCTGGTGAGAATCCTTGCTGGCACATGAAACAACAAAAATAATAATACAATTCTAGCAGTGGAGACCAAAAATCAGGAGACGTATTGGTTGGCATTATGAAGAGTGACAGGTTGCAGTGACGTTGGTGGTCCACTTGGAGATGGATTAATGGACCCACCAGAAAGATGCCAAACATCCGTTTGATCCTTTGCTCTATCTGCAGATACACTACAAATGATTGATCCATGTATACTTTCAAACAACACAAGAGAACAAGGTGCAACAATTAGCTGTTATTTGGTCTCCTTGCAGATGGTTGATGACTCATGGTGAAACTAAATGCTCTGAATGTGTGTATCTGTGACACATATCCAGAGATAATAACTTCTATATTTAATCGTATGCTCTCTCCACTATTGCTCTTTGATTCGGATGGAGCCAAATCTCCTGGAAGGATTAATGTCCACTGGGTCAGATCAACTCAGTCAACAGACCAATGGGTGCATGAGGAACTCAGGGTGTCATCAAAAGACAAAGGAAGCCATCATGAATTAATTTAGACCAACTGTTTTTACTCAATATTATTTGTTTTGATTCAGTATTTACTCAAACTATAATCCAATTATGGATTAAGCAGTGCAGAAATAATGCGTCTATCACATTGTGACTTGAAAGTGTGAATGCGTTGGTTTTGGTGTGTAAACTTGATTTGTCGGCTTAGGAAACTTCTTGTGTCTACGAACAACTGGAAAGAAAAAGAAAATGTACTGTATTGATTTTCACCATTGTTTTTAACAATGCATCGTTTAATGTAACTGCCATTTTAAAGAAACGCTTGAAGGATGCGTATACCTTTGCACCCGCTCCCATTTCTATCCGACTTTCTCATGCATTTCACGTCATACATGACTGCACAACTGTCTCTCTTGAACAATCCATAACTCAGCGTTTCTAACCCAACATGTGATCCCCCCCCCCCCCCCCCCCCCCCCCCCCCCCCCGTCAATCCCTGAAACATGTCTGAACACACGTTGCGTCAAACGAACAGGCAGAGCCACAGACCAGGCATACAGCAGCATTCATCGGACTCACCCTGGCAGCTTTGGCATCTTCACAAAGTTGAACACATCCATGTGAGCTGCAGATTTGACATCTACCTCACTCCTGCTCCATTGGTTCACGTTGTCTTAGATAATGCGGGAATGAATAATTCAGAATAAAAAATAAATAAATAAAAAAAAGTGGAGCTCCCACAAGTCAGGTGGAGAGATTAGTCCTGTTGTCTGCGCCTGTGCATGGCTGAGTGATTGCTGTGTTTTCGCCTCAGCAGCACAAATCCACAGCCCTGGTACGGGATCTGGCAGCACAGCTTCCCCCCTGGTTACATCCTTCAAAGCATGCCTCTGTTAGCTGCGTTAAGCCATCTTCATTTAATTTCCATTGCGGTGGAATGATGTGTGGGAGCCGTGCAGTAACAACAGCTTTGGCGAGAGGCAGAGAGATTCAGAGCAAAGGCTGAGGGAGGGTGGAAGGGGTGGTGGCTGTGGTGGTGGTGGTGCTGAGCAGATGAGAGTGAATATGGATGGATGATGTCTTTATGGATGTGTACAGTACAACGAGAGCTTAAATGGCCAGTGAGTGACGCCGCCAGTTTTCAATAGGGAAAGCCATAGAAAAACAAATCCTAAGCCACGTTAAGCTTTCGTAGAGAGTGAGGTCAGGTGAAAATAAAGACAGATAGAAGATATCATCGTGGGTGCATAACATATGTATATGAGCAGCACAAGCAGCTGCAGAGTAAAGTGTTTCCTCTGAAGCTGAGCTTTCTACATAATGACTCTCTGCTGCTGACTTTCAAAAACAGGCTTGCAAAGGGTCACCCTTAGTGACACCAATCAGATAGCATCCATACATTTTGGCAATCCTGCTAAAGTAATCATCTAAAGAGAAGGAGGGCTGCTGGATCAATGCGTTTTAACCCTTGTGCAATGACGCACCACTGTACAATTATTAATAGTCACCCACAAGAGGAACATTTCAAATTATTACTAGAATAATTGGTAACACTTTATTTTAAGTTTTATACATTAGGCTGACGTTATGCTGTCATTAGCATGAATAAGGTGTCATGAAGGCTGCTATTAAGTGTCATTCACTAAATTATGACACCTTTGGAGCTATGTTGGCATTTTTTGGGTTAGGTGGAGGGATCTAGTGTAATTGAGCTCAGATGATTGACTTTCTAGTTGTAATTGCCATGAAAATTCTATAAAAATTGTCAATTATAATTGAGGGCAAAACTTTTGAACCATGTTACAGTTCTATGTACAGTTCTACACATATGTAGTTCATAATTATTAAAATATGTTTCATATCAAGCTTTCCAACATTTTACCATTTAAAAAATATATAAATCTAGGGGTACGCTGACACAAAAAAGGCTCAGCTGCCCACACACCATAAATATTAAAACCTATATTTTCATTGATGAAGCTTAGCAAGGTAATCAATAGATAAAAAAAGAAATTAGATGATAGATATGAATTTTTAGTGTATTTTACAGCTGATTTAGGACCCGTTAGCATTAGAGATGCTAACAGAAAGTTAACACAAGAGGAAGGTTCAATTTCATTAGGTTAATTATTTCAGGCTCAGTAATTGTGATTAAGTGTAATTGAGCTTTAGCGATTGAAATCGTATTTGTAATTGACTTTCTGAGGATAAAAAAAAATTCTAATTGTAATTGGAAAAAAATGCTGGTCACTGTAATCGTAATCAAATTGTAATTGAACGTGGGTAATTGAAAACATAATTGTAACTGAAAAATGTAATTGACCCCAACCCTGGCTAGGGTTCGGGGTTAGGGTAATGAAGGGTTAGGGTTAGGGTAACAAATAACACTTAATGACAGCCTTCATGACACCTTATTCATGCTAATGACAGGCGTCATGTCACAATAATGACAGCGTAATGTCAGCCTTTATGAATAAAACTTCAAGTGAATTATTAATTGACCTATTTGTCATTTTTCTAATAAAGATCTCTTTGCACAATAGTTAGTCTGTAGGAATCAGTTTGTGACAAAGGCTGCTATAGGATGCAGGACTTCTTTAATACAGAAAGTATCCCTTGGTTAAAAGAAAAAAAAAAAAATCTACAAAGCACTATTTTCTCTTGTGACTTCACATATTTGCTAAGTCATGCATTAAAATTGTAAGAGTCCAGTGTGTCGCAGGTGTCATGCCTACATCAATTGCTGTTGAATGTTTGTTGCATGACTTGAAATCGTGACAGTTTTGCATTGGAGTTACATAAATTTAACAATAAAAAGTATCTGTAAATTAGTTAACGTTAATATGACTATTGGTTCAGAACGCTGCAGCTCAGGTCTTAACCAGAACAAAGAGGTCAGAGCACATTACTCCAGTTTTAAAGTCTTTACACTGGCTCCCAGTCAGCCTCAGAATAGACTTTAAAGTTCTGCTGCTGGTGTATAAATCTGTGAATGGGTTTGGTCCAGAATACATCAGTGACATGTTAGTCAGGTATGAACCCAGCAGGTCTCTCAGATCTATGGACACAGGTCAGATAGTGGAGCCCAGAGCTCACAGTAAACATGGTGATGCTGCTTTTAGTTGTTATGCTGCAAAGAAGTGGAACAAACTGCCAGCAGAGCTGAAGTCAGCATCCAATGTGAACATTTTTAAATCAAAGTTAAAGGCACTTTTTTTCTCTACTGCATATGATTGAGGGAGATTTTTGGTCATGTTGTTGATGTCATGATGATTTTACTGATGATTTTAATTGATTTTGCTGATGATTTTAAATGTTCTTATTGATTTTAAACAATTGAATGTTTTATCATGTAAAGCACATTGAGTTACCTTGTATATGAAATGCGCTATACAAATAAATTTGCCTTGCCTTGCCTATTAAGATCGCATTTCTCATTTAAAATATAGGACCATGTATGCTTAAAAATATCCAATTGGTTAGTTTTCCACTTTAATGGGAATCTGTAGAATCCTAAGGCAATGCAGCACTCCAGCCCTGTCTCCAGATGAAGAATCACCACAGGTCTGACCACCTAAAGAGAAAAGCTTCTTTCATAAATCACAACAGCTCAGAAAAAAAAAAAAAAAAAACCCATCAAAGCCAATTATCTTTGGCTGTGATTCAGGGAGGTGTGATGTTCCTTCACGTGTCTGAGAAAATTTAAATCGAAGGAATTTGTCACTGTAACGCGGACACTTTCAGATCTGTGAAAAACAGACTAAAAAGGCTAACCATTAATGAGATTTCTACACCCGTCAACTGACGTCTTTGATTGCAGCTAGAGCTTCAGTGAAACACATAAATATATAGGAATCAGATAAATGCATTACCGGTAAATATTTGCTACATTTCTGCAAATATTATCCTCTGAAGATATCTCATAAAAAGGTTATACTAAATGAACAGTTTGACTCAGGTTTGAATCTCTCCGAGGTCACTTGACAGAATGATAAACAGTCCAATCAATTAGGATGCCAGGCTCCAATAAATGACGAAATTTAGCTTCATGGAATACAAATAGTGGTTGCTTCTCCTTGAAGCTTTTCAAGCCCATATTTGTAACGTTTCTATGGGTCAGATAACAACCACTTTATATTGAAATGCCACAACTTGTGAACCTCTGCAGAGTGAGTCAATGTGCCTTTGCTGAGAGTGATACATGGAATAAAGAATGTTGTCACTTCCACTTAGAGTCAGGTATAGAGTTGGTTGCAGTCGCAGAAAGAGAAACAGGTTTAGATAAAGAAAAGAAAAGAAAAGCGAGTTCCTTAAAATAGTATTAGGGAGTACTAAGGCCAGCCAGGAAACGAGTTCATTTTTTGACAGTTATTGTGATAATGGGTATGATAACAATCCGTATACAGTTCCTTCTTTGGTTATTCTGTATTAAAACCAAATCAAAACAACAAATAAATGGTGTGGTTATTTTGAATAATCTGTGTACCCTTCGTTCTTTGGTTATTACATTTTAAAAACCAAATCAGAATAACAAATAAATAGTGTGATTATTTGGTTAAAACCAAAAGAGAAATGCAGAAAAATCAAAAACCAGACAAGCACAATCTTCTGTTTGTGTAATGTGTTGATATTTACAAGGAAACTATGGATGAGAGCTTCATGTTTTAAGCACAGATGGCACCCACAGACTGGGGCGGACTTTTAATCCCTTACTTTTACTCATACTTTTTACTCTGCGTTTGATAGAAATGATCTTGTAGTATGTTGTCCACATCCCAATGATGACGAAGAGGCGTAATTTGTGTGTCGATGACATTTCGTTAAAGAGTTATTGATGCTAGAAGTACGAATCTGTGAATATTTTACCAACCTTACCGAACATGTTACGGTCCAAATACTATCCATATAAACTATTATTATTATTGTTATTGTTATTGTTATTATCTTATCTTGTTATTGTTATATTGTTTTATTTAGTTTTGCACATATTAGTCTAACTACTGTTTATATATATCTTTATATTTTTTTCTAGTTAATTGTTATTATTTAATGTTTACACTATTGGAGAGAGCACAGTTCACCAAGTCAAATTTCTCGTGTGTATAACTTACATAACTTGGCCAATAAAGTTGATTCTATTCTATTCTGGTGACTGACTATCGACTGTGAGGCTGGTGTGAGGAACAATAGATGACCATTTGACACTTTTACGAAAAAATTACAGCTTTTTTTTGAGAGCAGTAAAAAATATAGTTTTTGCACATTATAATACCGCTAGCTACTAATAGCAGTCGTCAACACAGACGGAAGTTGATCACAAGAAACGAGGAGCACCAGTAGAGTCATTACACCACCTCTGGGTTCTTTAATCACATATCATGTTTTACGTAACATCCATTTTTTAATTTTTTTGTTTTTTCATTTATGTGTTAATTGTATTTCAATTCACCAGATCATCAATTGTGTGACTTATGCATTGTTCTTTTTTTTTTTTTTTTTGTCAGGGAACAAAAGTCCGTTGGTGGGTCTCCTCTGTGTGGTGAGCTTAAAACATGAAGCTCTCATCCATCGTTTCCCTTAAATATCCAAATATCATACAAACGAAACAAGATTTTCTCTATTCCTGTTTTTGTTTTAAGTCAGAAAACAAAATAATAACACAGTTTATTTGTTATTTTGATTTGGTTTTAAAAAGGAACATCCAAAGAATGAAGGGTACTCGGACAATGGCTGTTGAAGGTTTGTGTGTGTTTTTTTTAAAATGTAGACAAAGGTTATTATGCAACATGTCAGAGAAATATCCAGAATGTCAAGAAGGATATTCTCAAGATCAATAAAACATGTGTTAGCGTGACATGTAGCCTCAGTGTCCTGTGGAAGCTGCAGGAATGGGAGACTCATCGTATTGTGGACAGTTATATTTGTCTATTTGAGTTTGTGGCCCACAGGCCAACATGAGTGGCAACAAATATTAGGGTCAGACAGGATCGTAATCTAAGGCGAAGCTTTGACCGATAAAGCCCTGCTGTCCTGCTGATCCCTGACTCTCCCGTGGCTTAGTCCCTTTTAAAACAGCTGGATTCAGTCATACTGGCACACTTGGAATTTATAACATCACAGTGCTTTAATGTTTAAAGGCTGGGTTTGGCTCTGGTTCCCACTATTTCACTGAGTGAATGCAATACAATGCGTGCGTCAATATGATGCAGATGCATTGATATGGATGGACGGTTAATTTTGAAATTCTTTGGCCAATATAATACTTTTTCCAATGAATCCTAAAAGTTCTTTCATAACGAGTGCGACGTTCTATCTATTGTTATTTTATTGCTTTTGTTTGGTTCTTTTTTTAATTTTCTAACAATACTTAAAAAGTCATTAATAATATATACTGAAGTAAAACAAGATATAGATCAAAGCAAATGTATTAATACATAGGAGTCTCTCTTACAACATTTTTTCTTCTATACTTTGTTAAATGACACAATAATAATAATAAACAAGCACATGCAGCATTGCAATGAATATTTTTTTCTGAAACTGTGTAATCTTCATATGCTTACCTTAACACACATTTTCATGGTGTCTTTTTAACCGACACTAAACTCAATGATAGGGTTATGATGTAAAAGGGCGGGGCTACTATTGGGGCAATCAATTCAAATTATATCATTGGGTAGATATAAGAAATATGATTCATTTGAGAAAGATGATAATCGTGAAGATTTTGTCAATACTAGTTCATTTAATGAGAATTTACTAAAACTAAAAGTCACCATTATTGTTGGACTTGAACCAGATGTGTGTGTGAGCTGTGAGGATACATATTTATCTGTTTCACTCTCATTTGTCAACGTGTCACAACTGTGAGCCTCATCACTGGCTTAACTTCATCTGTCTCCTGTAGCTTGACACTAAATATGGGCTGTGTGGGTGATTTATTCAGTGAATAAACCAATTTTAGCAGAGAGTTTGAGCATTTCAATGTGATTTCCTTATGAATAATCAGTTGCGTGACTAATTGGGACAAGAACTGAAGCGTCACCTGGCAGAGTTTGGCTATGCTTTAAATAGATTAAAAAAGAATTGGTCTCTCATTTTTATAACGTCAGTGGATAAAGCTCAAAGTATCACAGAGGGCCATTGGCATGGTGTTTAACGCCACAGTTACTCGTGCTTACCTGCACCACACTAAACATCCCGACCTTGTTCGTTGTGCTGTCATTTATTGCATTACTATTACTCAGAGCTGTTTCTAGCTTTAGGGGCAAGATACCATTTAGGGGGGCCCCGTGTTTGTGTAACTACATGGAGAGATTGATGAACTTTTTTTGTAACTATAAATGGTTTCCATAACACCTGTCCACTGACTGATTTCCCATCAAAAAATACTAGCCACAGCTTATGATAGCAGTTTATCTTATTTCATTATCCAAATTTGGTTTTTAAGCATATTAGGGATCAAGAAATGTCAATATCATTCTTCTTAGATAAAGACAAAGACAGCTTTTGGAAGCCCCCAGTCCTAATGGCTCATTGGACCCAATGTAAATGCATAGTCCTTCCAGAAAGTTCATTTTGTAATAATATGTTATGGTTTCATTTATTCAGACAAGGGAACATTTTTACTCTCCCACACCTGGGACTCTGTTCTCCGGTGACCATCGAGCAAGAGGAGGCGTGGCCATCTGAGAGAGAACTCTCAAGTTGGCCACGCCCATAAAGAACTTATAATTACGCATGGAAGCGATCAGTAGATGCCTCTGAGGAAGACTGACAGTTGACAGTCTAAACATATCTGGAGATCAAAGTACACATCAAAGTAAATTTCCCTGAAAAAAAATGTCTGAATGAATGAAACCTTAACATATTAAATGCATGGTGAAGACTTTAACATTGATATGTGTGCATTGCAGGTCTTTTTATGATTTTATTAAGGCAATATTTTCATTTGCCTATGGTCTGGATTTTAAATAGTTGTTTGAATAATTATGCCTTACTAAATGCAAACAGCTAAAAACTAAACATTCATTGCGTTTAACTGGTGTCTTTTGAAATATCACAATTTCCTTTTTTTTTTTTTTTTTTAAATACACAGTATCTGTTACATTATTATAATACCACATGAGCTACAAACACGCTCAGTGTCTGACAGAAGAGCTCTTCCACCCCCAGTGGTATATTTTAGAGCTCTTTAAACTGCGGACAAACACTCAAGCTTGATTGAAGTGACCACTACAGTTTCTCTGTTTCATATATTTACTGTGCATGCTTATGTAGGAGCCGAATGTGTAGCTTTTAGGTTATAATACTGTATATAATATTATATCAGTGTTTGAAATAAGTGTTGAACACTTCAGGTTAGGTATTTGTAAACAAAACAAAAAAAAACACAGCATGTGACTATTCAGCCTCAACTGAATCCTCTAATTCACACTGTTTTTTTTTCCTGTTCTTCATTGTGTCAAAAGTGACGCTGTAGAAAAAAAAAAAAAAAAAAGAGCTGTTAAGCTAAGTGGGTTGTAAAACGCTTTGACTAGCACCATTAGAGGGTACTTTGCAAGTAGCAGCAGAGTGATATTGGACTTGCAAACACCAAATTTTTACAAACTTTGCAGCAATATTCATATTTACTCAGTAATTTCCCTCAACAAGAACAGTCTTTTTCTCTTATTTATTTATTTATTTTCACAAGCCTTGTGTCTGGGGAAAGCGACTCGATGGGCAATCAAAAAGAGAAATCACCCAGCGAGCACAGCGAACGCAATTAAAAAACACCCATTGCTTACAAATTCAACAAAACATATGAGAAGAATATCAAAGGTAAGCATAAAAACAATACTAGTCAATGGTATGTCACTTACTGAATGACTGTGAAGACTCCAACTTCATTGTCATCTGGCTCCATTGTTTACAACGCACGTGTTTCTAAGCTTCCTGTTTTAGCATTTCAATGTTGTCTTTGATGCTGTTCCAGGCCTTCCTACGGACTCCAAACCTTCTGCCTCCTTGTTTTAAACCTGTACTGGTCAACTCTGCTGGTCTGACTGAGCTCATCTGGTATTATTAAATACAGTGCACCCCTACCCCACTGCCCAGTCTAAAGCGAGTGCCCTGAGGGAGAAGCCCGGGCTTGTCACTTCTGCCTCTGTAATGAAATAACATCACATTCCAGGCCAGTGCTTCAGAAAACACAGAGAGATCAATGCTGAACAGCTGGAAGCTGGTGGGTTGTAGCGTTGGTTTAAAGCTGCTTCAGTGAGCAGGACTCCCATAAAAAAAAAAAAAACAGGTTAAGTCTAGGTGAAATGCTCCTAAGGTTAACTTTTTTAATATTCTTCTGGTTTTGGGTGGTTTAGCTTTGAAATGCATGATCTTTCCAGCTGCTGAGCATAATAATCTCAAAGAATATCAATAGTTGTACACAATTAAATCACTTTATCTGTCATTTAGAAATGCCATGTTTTTTTTGTTTTTTTTTTATTATGAGAGCTTAAAATTAAGCCCTTTTCATAATCCAAACTCTTTTACCATTCGCCTGCCAACTGTCACCATTACAGAGCCAAACCCAAATCCCATATAAACCACTGAATTAGAGCTTATGTATTTGTTTCATATTTTTCATATTGATCTTCTCTCTTTCTTTTCGGTAAAGAAAAAATCATATACAGTATTTTGATGCTAATTGGAAGTCTAAGTCTGAGTGCACGGCATTTTAATGTCACTCCAGTTCACTCTGCATTACAGCATGCAGATTTTTTTAATGCACGAGTGGCATACACAGTCTTCCATTAGTTATGAACCAAAGGCACGTGTCTTTGCCACTGCAAGCAAAGAGAGCCTCTTGCATAACACATCTCATGCCACGTACACTCAGCAGTCTACGACAACTGAAAGTTCAGTTGTCCAACAAGACAGAACTGAATCTGTAAAACACATTACAAGCTGTTCAAGCTAATAGCCGTAGCATGGCTACAAGCCCACGGTAGAGCGCAGTGAGTGGATAAAACTGACAAAAGCAGGCTCTTTTTTTTTTTTCTTTTTTCTTCCCTGCAAGATAAATACCACACACGAGTCCATCCAATCATGTGGTCGGCCATTCGCCCCTGGGCCACAGCGCTCAGCATCCGTGGCCTGTTTTTCCGTGACACACAGGCCATAGCACTCACACAGTGGACGGACGGAGCATTGACCCTACGCTACATGCATGGCAAAAAATAAATAGATAATTCCAATTCAGCATGTTCTCTTGGGGTCACTCACAACAGTGATGGTAGTAGACAGACACTGTGTTCTGAGACTCATCTCGTGGAATATGCTGCTTGCTATGTGTGGGTGGATTGCCCATTTGTTCCTTTGGAACAATGAGTGTGTCATGTTCCTCTGCAAATCACTTACTGTATACTGCCTCATTATTAGCAGCATTGTGGACCTAATAATCTAGTCGAAGACATTTTGTGACTTGTGAGAGAAATACAAGTCCTTGTGCACTAATATAACTCCCAAAAAAAAGAGGTCTGAAACAAAGGATGAAAAGCAGATTCAGAATATTGAGATAAAAGCGAATTTTCGTCTATTGAAACACATTTATGCTTCACATAATAAAAGAGGAAGAGAGTTTTTCATTGCTTTGTGGAGCTGAAAATCTAATAGATGCAAGTATTTGCATAAAATGATGAGAGTTGTTCCATGTGGAACAGGAAAACACATATTAATATAAATTAGAACCATAGCCGCTGTCGATCGCACAACAAAGGATAGGCTACATCAGTTGGTTGCATTTATTTTCAGGGTGTGATTTACTGTAGCTGTTTATCCATCAAAATAAGGTTCATTATCTTCCTTGCTATCACTCAGGGTAATCATTCATGATCAATAAAGCAAGAGGGTCTTAACACGTATTTATTTTTATCGCAGAAACCATTTAAGACAGGTGTTCAGCTCAATTTTTTTCAGGTTCATTTTAACTTTATTGTACCCTAGTTTAAAGTTTTATTTTAAAGTTTAAAATAAAAATAAAAAACTCTAGGCACAGTGTACACCAAATACAACCTATTTTTAAAATTAAAATAATAGACTCTAATACAATACAACACCTGCAGGTATAGTATAGTGCAAATGTCCTGAGGAAACAACAACAACAATGGTGCAAAGTCCAAAAGCAATGCAAAACAGTGCAATCAAAAATGAAAATAAAATAGGAAAGTTTCAGTGCAAGAAAATTTCTGCTTTGGTTTTACTAGTCAGTAACAAAAACAAAAGAACATAATGTACAAACAACACAACAGAAATATATAGCATAGAACAATAATTACTACATATGCTCCCATCTTTTCTCTCTCTCTTTCTAAATATTAATATTTAATTAAGAGAAGACATGTACAGTGATTTTAAAGGGTGTGTTTCACGTTATTATTATTATTTGCTTTTTGGGGGGTGCAATTTGGCACCCCTCCAGCAGATCGCGCCCTAGGCGGCCGCCTGTGTTGCCTACCGGCAAGACGGGCCCTGACTGATGTATACGAGGGGTTGAAGGACTTCATCATTTTAAAGGTCGACTTTATGTGCATACTAGTCGAGTCGACGTCGACTTGTCGATGACGTCACCAAGAGCCACAGTCGAGTGCTAGTGTTGTGCCAAAATCTGTGACCCGAAAAAATCTGTGACCGCAGGTGGTGACAGTTCCAACCCCTGCGGACATTTACTCCCCCTTAAACACGTTTGTAATTCTTCTCCGGTCTGCATTTACTTCACCCACCGGAGCGTCATGTTTAAGGGGAGTAAATAGCTCCTGAATAGCTACAAAGACTTTGGCACAACACCACCAGCCCCTGGGACATGTGACATGCTATAGAAAGCTAAGTAAACCCAGGAACACTGCTGCTTCACCTACCGTGAGTCTATGGTAACTGTTAAGCACCGAGGCTTCCTCAGAGCCGGGCGTTTAGACTTTGTTTGGGCTGTTTTTACGGTTGCTTCGGTTTCCTTCACCGAAGCCGGTGTTGTGCCAAAGTCTGTGACCCGAAAAAATCTGTGACTGCTGCAGCTTCTCGGCGGTAGAGAAGAAGAGTGCTACGTCAACTACGTAAACCTCTTTGTAGCTGATAAGGAGCCATTAACTCCCCCTTAAACATGACGCTCCGGTGGGTGAAGTAAATGCAAACTGGAGAAAAATTACAAACGTGTTTAAGGGGGAGTAAATGAGAAGCCGCAGGGGTTGGAACTGTCGCCACCTACGGTCACAGATTTTTTTGGGTCACAGATTTTGGCACAACAGTGGTCTTCCCTCGCTAACGGAGCATGTTTTCCAGATCTACTTAGTACACAGGCATGTTACCACTACAGCTAACGTTAAGCATGTATTTTAGCCGTAGTATCTGCCTACCAGCTGCAGTTTGAGCACAAACCAGGGAGGAGCGAGAAACGCTTGATGTTGTGCTGCCTTGCCATGCAGGGGTACTAGGACCCTCGTTTGCTGTGTTGCGCCGCCATCTTGGGCAAAAGTCAGGTACTGCGACTAGTCGCGAGACAACACTAAAGTCGACCAGTCCACTAGTCTGTTCAACCCCTCATGTATACCGCATGTAAGCTACTGATAAGATTAAAAGCAATAGGACAAATATCAGCACCTGCAGGATCTTCACTTCAAAATTCGATTGATTTTGTGACCACTTTTTGTGATTAAAGGAAATGTTGTGTGATTGTTTGTGTGAAAAGACAGAAATGTAGAAAAAGTGAGAGTTCTTTCAAAGATTTGTGGCTAGAGATGACTGCCGTTTTGTGATATAGGCACAGGAAATGATATGGGGTATTACTGAATTAGTGAAGGGACTGAGATATCTACGACTGATTTATTTAATAATTTACACAATGATTCATCATGTTTTCTGTAATTTTCACTTTCCCCCTGCGGGCCACACTGGATGCTCTCAAGGGCCGGAGTTGTGTTTGACACATGCTTTAAGGCATTCCTTCTAATTACAGGAAGCCCTACTATAACTATAATTATGAAACTGCTTGTTAAATGTGATATGTAACAAACACTCAAAGAAAAATGTAACTCGTGAGTCACTATTCTCATAAAACACAACGATCAGATCGATCTGATCAATCTGAATTAAGGATATCACATTCCTCAGATCAGATAGGCGCTCTGTTTACATGCTGCAGAGGCCCCGCCCTGCTGCCCTGAGAGGATTGGATTCACAGCATCCAGCAATTGTCTGTAATTTGGGAGAAAAATCAATGTGCCCATGGAAAGCTGCTAAGGTCACTAAGTCGTCGCTGTCACGTGCATTAGGAGCCCAGAGTGTCTGCAGGCGAGGCTCCAAGCCTCCTGGCGAGAGACTGCCATGTATTATGGTAATTAGTGGAGGACAATATGTGGAAGATATTGGCTTTTGTGAGTGATCATGCATGGTCAAATGAGAAATTAGCCCAGAGTTCAGTCCTCTTTTATCACAGATTAGAGTATCACTTATAATGAAATCATCTCACGCTGAACAGTGTTCATTTATCGGTGGGAAATTAGGAATCAACCAATTATTTTATGTTCTGGCAAGGGAAAAAAAATCTAATAACATTTAGCTCAAAATATGCTTATAATTAGCTGTGGCCTTCATTTATCTGCTGTTAATGTTCAACTGAAACTTGAATCAACTTCCTTTGATTAACGTGGTAATGAATAATGAGACTATACACCAAATATAGATTTTTATTATTATTTTTTTTTTAAATAACGTTAATTTATTGTTGTATATTTGACTTTGGGCTGCACAATTACAATCACATTTTAATCGTTATGACGATTTTGGTTGAAACGATTAAATGAATCTGATCGTCAGCGATATTTACATTTAAAATACAGGCTTTGCACTCTGAAATAATGTATTTATTTTGTTATCCTTTGTATTTTACATTTTGAATTCTTGAGTTGATAAAAAAAATTGTGTAATTGTATAATTCTTATTTAAAGCTTAATTTTGCACCGCAAACTGTACACATATTGTTTGTTTAAAAGTAGTGTAATAAAAACTGATATTTTTTCCCTAACATGATAAATAATTGTGATTATAATAATCATGATTACAATATTGATCAAAAATAATAGTGATTATTATTTTGGCCATAAGCGTGCAGGCCTAATTTGACTTACCACTGCCGCTCTTCCTTTCTCTCCAAACTTCCAGATAAAATATCCTTTTGTCCTCTTTGGTCAATTTCCATGTTTTCCTTTTCAGGTGCAGATTCCCAACTGCATCTAATAGAAGGCTAAGCATGGATCCTGTGTGTGTCCTGTTAGTAAGCGAGATCCTGGCAGCACTGGTTGGAGAGGGGAGGGTGGACCTCCTTAAAACATTCCTAGTCTGGTGTAAATTCTATTACAGGGAAGGGGATACTGAAAAGAAAGAAAAATCAATACTTTGTGGTCAGTAATGTTTGAAGGATTGAGCTATAGGTGGGAATGTGAGACGGCTTGGCCCGGCTCTGACGCACAGACTTCTCCTGTAAGTGGTTAATCAAGTGCTGGCCTGACATCGAGATTGCATTTTCGTATCAGCATTACCCACACTTTCCCCTTATAGCTTTGAGAGAAAATATGCGATCAAATGTGAGAAATGGTAATCAGAGATATAACAGCAGCAGCATCCACCCAACGCGATGCAGAGTCACTCTACAAGCGATGGAAAATTGGGTTTTGTTTTAACGTCAAAAGACAGATGCATTGGGGTTCTATCCTTTGCCAAAGGCATCAACACTATGGCAGCGTGAGACACGTGTAGACGCCTCACTGCACAGTCTATTCAGCAGTTTGGCTTCTTCTCTCCTGTGCTAAAGTGAACCAATTTTGGTCTATTAGTTCTAACTAAAATACAGATAAATACATTGTAATTAAATAATTGAACCTCTTCTTTAATACGTAATCATGAGAAAAGCTGAGAACTTTTAGGAGAAAAGCTGAACTTGTTTGGGATGCTATCGTTATTATTAGCTCAGTGTTTAAACGTTGGGGAATAAAGCTATAAGAGAAACACCTTCAGGCAGGTTTTTCTACATCAATGTTTTGTGTTGGTCCTTTAGGACAGATTCTGACTTCAGTGGGTGTGAATCAGTCATGTGTTATATTCCAAGCTGAGTAGTACTACATCTGTGTTCCACAGAGCACCAGCACAGACAAGTGACAGAAGGAGGGCACTGCATTGTTGGCTGAACTTTTTCTCAGTCAAACCCCTTTAGCCTTCAGGTTCATATAGTGGCAACCAGGGGTGAAGCAGCGATTTTAAAAGTGAGGGTGTTCTAAGGCTAGGGCGACTCACAATTTAGTTTATTAAATTGATTTTCTTAAACCATGATAAAGCTGTTCTTAAGTCAGTGACACTCAACATGTGGCTCTTTATGTCTTCATTTTAATTATTATTCCCCTAGAAAACCTTAAAAGGGGAACACTTTTTACCTATTTCTTTGGCCACTTTGCAACTTCCTTTCATCCCATTTTTGTCAATTTTTCCAAAAAAATGTACATGTTTTTGTTTTTTCAGATTTGACCTTCCTTTTACCAATAAATATTACTTTTTTCCAAATGTTTGTCTATTTTTGCAATTATTATTAGACATTTGTGTCCAATTCTTGTCGATTCTTTTAACCTTTTTGTTTTGCCACTTTTCATCCAAATAAGCTACCTTTTGCTCATTAAATAACACTTGTTTCCTTTTTCCCTACATTTAGCCTATTTTTGTTTCACAATTTTGCCCTTTTTCCTTATTGTACCCCACATTTTGTACATTTAGGCTACCTTTTGCCATTACATACCACCTGTTTCCTCTTCTTTTCAACTTTTTTGCCAGTCTTTGATGCTTTTGGCCCATTTTAGTCACTTTTCACTCTTTTCTTGCCACATTTCGGCCACTTTTGGACCATTTCTTGGCACCTGTTACTCATTTTTGTCACTTTTCTTACACTTTACTCATCGTTGTTAACTCTTTGTTTACCGTCTCGGAATGACAGCTTCATCAAACGGCTGGCTGTGATTGGCTTGATCACCATTCAGTCAATCTAACTGGACCAATATGTTTTCAACAATGACTCCCTCTGTAAAAAATGAAGGGGACGAATTTTTGTTTTTATGGAAGTGCAGGTGTTGTATCCCCCGCATCCAACTTAGGGTGTCCCACGCTAATATTGGTCAAATATCAGCAAAAAAACAATTTATGGATTATATTAGCCTGTATCTAAAGTCTCCAATATAACATTCTGTTTTTAATGGATTTATTAAAGTCATTTTTCAGGGTCTTCTCATTTGTATTTATTTATTTTTTTAAATTCTATTCAATTGTAAATGATTCTTATGTTTAAGGTAAGAGTGTTGCAATCTTAAAAGCTACAGTGCCTCAACAGCTTCAAGTTATTGAAGTAATTGTATAATGAACTGATCTAATGACTCATTTACTAAAATAAAAATAGAACTGGAACTGGCTAAGCTCCCTGACAGACCTCGATGGTCAAATGCATTGTTTACAAGGTTAATTGGTGGTTAACTGAACCTATTCCTATGAGAAATAACAGAACAGGAAGTCCGATGATATCTGCCGGGAGCTTTGCTCGAAACTGCAACACCAAATGGATCAAACGTAATAGCCGCCATTTCTTGTCTGTTTGGTGGGTCTTGGTATCTGATGAACACTTATCATGGCCATACAATACTGGTTCACATGTCATGTTATCTCACGAGTCCCTTCCTCCAGGGCTCCCACAGGAAGAGTCTGTCCTGAGGGCACTACATGCAATGTATCTATGGTAAAGTGGTGAGCAGTTAAGCAGTGCATCGCTGACTATTATGTCCACACATTATAGTAGAAACCATTCTTTTTTAAGTATCAAAAAGAGTTAGAATGAGCCGGAAGGATTGATCAAACTAATTGTATACACGTTTGGTGACTAGGAACCAATGTTGCGATGGTGTATCCAGTGGTCATTCTGCGTTCTAAAGTCCATCCAACTTGCTGTTCAACTGGTTTATTTTGCCTTTTTGTCACTCAAAGTTCATCTGATCCTTGGAATTAACAAAGCACTTTCCCCGGAATGTGACCCCTCAGGCATATTTCATTACCATTCAAGCACTAGATGTGTTTAAATCAGTGGTTCTCAAACTTTTTTGGCTCAAGTACCCCCTTTGTCCATCTACAGTACGACATTTTGTGCAGAATACTATGAAAAAACAACTATAGAGCGTAATGATGGAATAAATGAATGAGTGATACTCATTTTAAAGATCTCATTTTGTAAATAAGTGGAATGAAACAGTATTTAGTGCCTCCTGAATACATTTATTTCTATAGTTTTTTTTTAATCATTTCCAGTCATCTCCTGCTTGTGTTTTCCGTTCATTTTTTAAACAAGATCATTTCCGTCATCATTCATTTCAGTTATTAGTGAAAAATTATATTTTTTCATTGATATTCATATTTAATTTAAACAGCTTTGTTGGCATGGAAAACAAGTTGGCATTGCCAAAACAAGTGTGACAGTCACAGAGCAATGTGCAGACAAAAATAATAAATAGTCAAAATAGTCAAATTTGTGTTGTGCAAAACAATAAAATAGAATAAAAATAGAGTTTCTTTATATATGTAGAACAACATTTACTGTTATGTTATCGTTGTAAAAGGGGAAAAGGTTATATACAGGGTTTTCCATATTTCCATATACACAGATGTTCCACCAATGTGAAAGTGCCCCTTAGAAAAAAAGCCCTTTGGACAGTCAGTCTTTACTGTCCATGGCGCTAAACTCTGGAACTCATTGTCTCCTGAGCTGAAACAGGACTTAGATCTGGGGGTTTTCAAAAATGAACTAAAGCGTGTTTTAAAAAGAAAGAGACCAAGTGTGTAATCATTTTTAGATTGCACTCAAATGCACTTCCTTTGTGTAATGTCAGAATTAATATTACTGTAAATGCATTTTCTGTTTTCTGTATTTTCTATGTGCATTTGAAAAGCCCTTATAGGGACGGACATTGCAAATTAGCCTTGGCTATAAATGTCGTATAGCGGTACATGTTGATTGTTCACAATTGTCCCTATCAAATAAATGAATAAATAAATGAAAAGCAGTCTGTCATCTCATCCGAAAGCTCATCATTCACATTTTTTTTCACAACTCTGATGTACGGGGTCATCTTGATCTTGTTTTCTGTCATTTTAGATGTCATCTGTGTTGTCCATTTGTGTGTTTTTCTATGTTTGTGTTATTTTGCAGTCATTTTGTGCCTTTACTCTGGGGCCACACAGCATCAAACCTGGAGCCGCATGTGGACCCCGGGCCACCAGTTGCCTACGCTTGGCCTAGTTTGGTCTGCGTGCATGCGGTGCGCGCGCGTGTGCGTCATCTGATTGTGTTTCTGTTTCCAGCTTGGGGAAAACAAAAGCTTCCACTCCTAGCAACTCATCATTAAAGGCTTTTATTTGATTGTTTTAGTTGTTTTGTTAGTTTGTGGGGCGGAAGCACACTGACTTCAAAGCTCTGGTGAAGTTTAGTGTGAGTAGGAAGTTGTGAGTCACAGAGTTTGGAGAAGAAGAAGAAGGAGAAGAAGAGAAAAACTAGTAGAAGAAGAAGAGAAAAACTACAAGAAGAAGAAGGAGAAGAAGAGAAAAACTAGTAGAAGAAGAAGAAGAGAAAAACTAGTAGAAGAAGAAGAAGAGGAAAAACTAGTAGAAGAAGAAGAAGAAGAGAAAAACTAGACGAAGAAGAAGAAGGAGGAGACAACACACTCCAAGCGCAACACCGAAGACGGGATGCACTAGTTCACCCTTCCACGCCTTCTTTACCTGGACTTGGAAAGCTAAAGGAAAAATGTCCGCCCAAGGGTTGTTAAGCAGTGTGTTTTCGTGCTCATTGAGCCCCAAAAGTTTGTCCAAACGGAAGCTGAGACAGACCAGGAGCCTGGACTCAGCTCTGATGAGACACTGTGGAACAGTGACAGAGGAGACGTCCTATCAGGTCAGTGCAATAACTTCTTTAAAAAGCTACAATTCACATTTTGGAGGCTTACTAATATTATACATGTATCAGGTATTGTGGCAAACTAAAGTAAAGTTGCTCCCTAAACCACTTCAAGTTGCTGCAGCGTCTGTAATTTACATTTTAATAGAATGAAGCAAATATTTAAGTACTGTACATTCAGCTGAACTTTAACAACGTGAAACATTTTAAACGTAAAACATGTGGGGTTTTCCCTCACATTGCAAAATTGCAATTTTTACGAGCTTTTTGGGGTCGCGTGATGAATTACAATGTTGCGTCACACATGCGTTTGACAATATATGACGTCAGAGGATTCCTTTGCTGTGACTAAGAAAAAAAATCAACCGAAGGGGAAAAAACCCCACACATTTCATTCTATTTTCAATCACAATAGAATAGAATACTTTATTATCATATATTAGGGATGTAACGATTCACTCAACTCCCGATACGATTCGATTCACGATACTGGGTTCACGATACGATTCCCTCACAATTTATTTTACAAAATGGGACTGTAGTCAAATGATGACTGAAAAATATTCCTTTATTTTTTTTTTGGGAAAAAAACTAGAAAATACTGTATTATTTTTTATTATTATTAATTGTCTAAAGAATCCCTTGATAAACTATTCAAAACAATGCAATTTCACTAAAAATAAATCTTGAATGAATTAAATAAAGGAATAATACAAATGAAGAAGAAGCTTATTAATTTAAATTCTGGTTCTATAGTAAACAATGCAAAACTGAATATTAGTACTTTTTCTTTTTAAAAGTGCAACTGAAAATGTATTTTGTGCCTTAACAATTGGACTTAAAAAAAACAAAAAAAAAACATCATTGCACTGATTTACGTCAGATATTAGTTTGGACCAGCAGAGGGCGCTGGTAACCCAGTGGTCGGTTGGCATGCAGATATTCCACCAGTGAAGAAGAGATGCTACGCTAGCAGACAGATCTAATAGAAAAACGTGATTTTTACAGATATTCACGTAATATTACAGATATTCTTTCGGTGCTAAAGGGGTAAGGAATCATTTATGAGCATGTTTAACAGTAAATGGCGGCCAGAAAGAAAGTAGTAGCAGATTCCGCCTGCCACGTCCGCTTCTGGAAGGATTAATATATAAAAAAAGTACTGCGATTCAATTTTCAGAGCATCGATGTGAACCATGGTACCTATGAATCGATTTTTAACTGCCTTACGATTAATCGTTACATCCCTACCATATATGCAAGTTAAAAAATTACAACTACAATGGAATTCTTGTGCATGTCCCACAGTCAGATTGAAGTAAAAAAAACAGCCAAGACAGTGTAAGTAAAGGTGCAAAACAAGGAAAGAACAGAAGTATACTCAACAAAAATATAAATAAATATAGTCTCAGTTGAATTCACATAACAGTCTGTCTAAACATCATTAAGGTGATTTTCATGCAGGAAAAACCTACAGGTGAAAAATGTGTCACAATAAGCAGCAGCAAATCATCTTAGGGCTGGACGATATGGACCACAAATCAGTCTCAGTATATTTTCTTAAAGGCAATGGCTAGCCGTACGGTTGCCGTATCATTATACCAACATTCTATCCGTACGCAGCGCCCATATTTGGCCAGTTTAGGTCACGTGACTAAGACTAAACCATACCCTAACGCTAACCCTAACTCTAAAACGCTACGTACATGTACTTCCGTAACCGTACCAATAGCACCGGGGGTTGTCCGTTCGGCAACCGTACAGATAAATACTTTCTTTCTGAAAATGGCGATATACGATATGAATCTAAATATTTTTTTATTTCAAACAAAGTCTGACCAGAAAGACAATCCAAATGTGCTGATGCAAAATGCCCCACAGGCACATTTATTAACAAACAGTTGCACATATGTGCCACTTTTTTTTCCTTTAAGGGACAGCACGTATGAGTGAGTTCTGTAGTGTGGCTTCTTTAGGGGAAGGTCTGGGTCAGGATGCACTCAGCATTCCATCTAAATGTGCTTTTCTTGTTTTGAGATGTAGCGAATGCAGCAACTCCTAAAACAAGTATTCTAAAACAAAACACATTATATATATAGGCAATATTTTAATTTTCTATATCACCAAAATAGAAAACACAATATATTTTGAATCTCAATGTATCTCCCAGCCCTAATTAATCTAATATTCAGTTTATCCAGCATTTTTCTTAGATTAGCTAAAATAATAAACTATATCAAGAGCATAAAGAGGCAACTGTAAGTTCTCATCCCCATACTGGCCATGTCAGAAGATCTGTTCATCTTTTCCAAAAGTCAGAAGCACCTTAAAAGGATCAACTGTCTTGGACTGAGCTCCTCGCCCTGTCACAAAATCAAGTTAGCTTGGTCTTTTTTTTTTAATTTATTTATTTTTACCTTGTCTGCACATGCTGTCAAAGGTCAACACTACCTGTAGTGCAACCTTTCCTATGCTATGCATGTTTTATTATTGTAATTAAATGAATACATTCATTTTATTGCATAATTGTGATCATCACCAGCCCTTCCTAAGGAAGGGTAAAAAATATTTATTAAAGGGAGAATATAAAAAGAGAGGGAAGTGTTACACCTTAGTGAGGCAGAAAGGAACAAGGAAGAGGGAGTCAGGGTAGGACAATAGAAGGTGTACATTGTGTTGATGTTACAGTTGTTACAGTGCATATGGTGTTGTGGGCTAGGTCACATTTTTTGTGGATTGTACACATGATGTTGTATTTCCTCAGTCCTCTTCCCCTCTTATTATTACAGTACTTGGCTTAACCACACCAAAAAGCAGCAAAGGCAGTGCAGTGAGAGCTGACATTTGACTTTCATTTATGAAACCATTAAGGAGGTATTAGGTGATTAAACCATGACTTTCTGTTGTGTTTGAACTGGTCTTCATGGTAACACCACATGTTCATTTTAATGAAATGTATTACAGATGATAAATTACAGACAATATATTACATCTGGTTCCTCAGGCATCCTCAAGGATCCAAATTCAACAGCGAGAGCTCTAAAAAATGTTTTATAATCCTCCTTTGTCAGTTTACAATAACACTATGACAAGTTTCATCTGAGTTGTTGATCTGAGTCACATTTTTATTTCTGTTATTATCAAGCCTAAAGTTCACTCAGGGACAGAAGTATCAAAGAGATAGATGTTGCAATAACATGACTAATGTTCCCCTTTCCACACAACAGTGCTGCTCCACTGACCAACAATAATGCTCCAAACTATAGACGACTCTCCTTTAAAAAGCTACAGAATATACTTGGCCCCCCTTTTATAAACTTAATGCATTGAGTTTCTTATAAGTTATAACATTCAAGATGACAATTCTTTTTTTTTTAAAGTAGATTTCACTGCATCTTTTAAAATGCTAATCAGGTTTTCCCATTCAATCATCCTCAGTACCTTATTATCATGTTCAGGGTCAGGAGGGACTAGTCTTGCTCAATAATGAGTCAACGTGCAGGACAGGGCGAAAACGTTCTTTTTTTTTTTTCATTGCATTCAAATAACGTTATTATTGTTCTAAAATATGTGATTGCATATTTTAGTTTTTTTTTTTTTTTTTTTAAAGAGTTTTTTTTCAATAAAGGTTACACTTTTCACCAATTTTATTGAAAATGTGTTGCGATAGGGTATGGGGTGCCGAATGTGAAAACGTTGTCACTTTTTCATAGCCGACATATTTTGAATATTTCGCTACTTTTTCTTTCGAGACAGAAATTCACGTAAAACAGCATGTTCTATATCATTGTTAAAAATGTGTACATATGAACAATAAATCTAAATGTTGAATCTAAATCTAAATGTCGAATCTAAATCTAAATGTAGAATCTAAATCTAAATGTTGAATCTAAATCTAAATGTTAAATTGGTTGCCAAGTGTAAAGCTAAATGTTTTGAAATTATGCCATGGTAGAAGATCAGCGCCTGTCGATCACGAGGCCCCGCCCACCCCACTGACTCTGGCTCAGTGAGGGGCCTTTTCCACCGAGCAGGAGCTGTAGCTAACTTGGAGCTTGCGCGTGTTTTGGCTCCAATTCATTCTGTTTCCACAAATAGGGCTCCAGCTCTCGGAGCCAAAAACAAGAGCTACACCAGAACCCAAATAGCTGCTGGGTTACAGCCAGCTTTAAAGTGGGCGGGGTTATCGACAGTACTCCAAAAACGAAAAGCAGCCAATTTTTTTAAGCTTGGCTGTTAGCGTGCATCCGACAAAAAACGTTTCAAAGTGAGTCCAAGAAGGCAGAGCAGTGGTCAGAGGAGGATAACATTGTTTCCAGGTATGTGGGTGTCTAAAGAGATTCAGGGGAAAGAGGACGGAGCCCCACGGACCAAACAGAACTACAGCCACGGAGGAGCTTGTCCTATTGAACTGTTACTAATCCTGGTAACTTTTATTTCACCCTGTTGTTAGCCTACTACCAATACTCTTGCTACAATAGTCCTTCATCAGTATTACATCTAACGTGGTGCAGGCTAGCAGTTAGCTGCTGGTAAGCTTGGAAACCATAACAATGCTTTAATATTCCTGAAAACAGCAGCAATATTTCATTGACCTGTATGCAGAACTTCCCTTATTGTTACACAATGGCCAAGGAGTAGGACATTTACTGTAAAAAAAAAGAATGCAATTGAAATTTCCTCAAATCAAAAAAATTATCGAAACAAATCATGATATACAAACAACGGCATCTGCTAACAGCGTGTCTACTAATGTGTCCACTTTATTGACATATTTCACCACTCTCGATGCAATAATTTATTCAACAGCAAACAGTACTAAATAATGCCCTCAGACGGTTTAACAGATGTAGATTCACTGAGAGTTTGCTGGATGTCAACTCACTTATGCTAGTGCTAAAGGGTCGGGAGTGTGAAGTGTGGGAGGGGCCGCGTGATCGACAGGCGCTGATCTGCCAATTTTGTATAATTTCTAAACACTTAGCTTTACACTTGGCGACTGACTTAATATTTAGATTTAACATTTAGATTAAACATTTAGATTAAACATTTAGATTAAACATTTAGATTTAACATTTAGATTTAGATTTAACATTCAGATTTAGATTTAACATTTAGATTTAACATTTAGATGACCTACATGTGAGGAAAATGAGCTAAATGTTCAAAATATGTCGGCTATGAACAGTGACCGAGTTTTTACATTCAGCACCCCATAATAGGAGGCCTTGAAAATGTTTCATTCACAAAGGGGGGCACAACAGAAACCTGACCTAGTTTATTTATTTAGCTTACATAACTTGAATGGTTAATACACTTGCATGCGTAGTAAGTCCTGTCAATGAACTAATCATCTCTTCAACATTAATCTAAAAGAACCTTGTGGTATTAGTGGGTGCATATGTGTAAACAGCTCTGTTAGTTGTATAGGATGATTTAGCTGGTAAATACCGCAGCTGTTAGCATTGCAGTAATTCAGGATCTCATGAGTCTAAAGCTGACAGAAAGCAGAGACATCTGGTTTACATGAAGAGAGCCTTGGCTCTTACACTATTTCTCACTGCACAGAACAGCAGCAGCATGACCTGATGGTTGGCTAAAGTTCCTCAGGCACATACTTCCTCACACCAGAAAACTGTTCCAACTTGACGTAAAGCTAAATCTACTGGCTTGCAGCTGCTGCACAATAGCAAATCAAATCTGTTTCTGATAAATGGAGAAGCACATGGTTGATTGGTTATAAACACAAAAGTTAATGTTGTAGTGTTATAACAGAAGTCTGGATATTACTTCTAAATATAATGTGTTGCTTTCTTGTCCGAGGTGAGGTGTCATCATACACCTTTATTTGATCTCAGGTGGGCACGATCAAAAAAAATATTTGACATAATACCATATGAAAATGATGATTTCATTTTTTCCCATAAACTGTATAAGTACATTCTGAAAATGTTTACATTGAACTATCTTTTTGGAAATAATAAACAACGTGATTTTTTAAAAAAGCTAAATTTACAGCTCACAGTAGATATACTACAAAAAAATACAAATACTCTGGCTATCAAACTATTTTACAACTCCTCACTTTAATTAACAGCTTCTTCATTTTACAGTGAAGTTAGTCGATGGCTCACTATACTATACTTGTATTTATCTGTATCATATTTGTGCATATTTTACAATACGTGTGCACTTGTATTTAAGTATTTTACTTAAATACGGACATTTTCTTTTTCTTTTCTTTGTTTAATGTTTCTTATTTTCTTGAGCCTCTGTAAGAAATACATTTTCCCCTGGGATCATTAAAGTGTTTCTGATTCTAGATATGCAAAACATTTAGAACTAAACTATATAAGATTTTACTTCAGGACTAAAACAACCAGTCAAAGTCTACTCAGTATATTACATTTACAAACATTTCACCATCTAAAGTAAAGCAAGGCTAAAGGTGTTATTGCTTTTCTAAATGAAATGCTGACATAAAAGCATATATACTACATTATGAAACTAGATTGGGTAGGCTTGGCACATCAAAGGCATTTAGTCTGTTGTTCAGTTCTGGGCTTTGCTTTTTTGGGATGACTCATAGTTGTTCTAAAATGGTGTAACCCCCAGATCACAGATTATTGAACAATTGTGAGTTAATTTATTAATTTAATGCTAATATATATAGGAATGAGATGATAAACTAAGTTTGCAATACAATAAATGACAACGGAATCGCTCTAACGATACAATACACTATTGTGGAAAAGGAAAAAGTTGGAAAATTAAACAGTGTTTTAATTTGACTTTAACCTTGAGCATACTTACATATGGCACTTTCTCTGAGTATGACTTTTTCAACTCAATAGAAATATTAAAAAAACAAAAACAATCTGGTGTGTATTAGATGGTGAGGATTTATTTATTTTTTTGTCTGTTCTCCTCCAACCATACCAGGCAGTCGTACCCTACAATACATCTTGTGACATTTTAAATATCACAATATCTTGTCGCAGGATGTATTGCCCTACTTTGACTAATAAATTAAATAATGTTAAATTAATGTTTGGAGACTATAACTATGATCACTTTAATTTGCATTTGTATTTTGCACCCTTAATTTCTGCACAGACTGTGTATCTATCTATCTATCTATCTATCTATCTATCTATCTATCTATCTATCTATCTATCTATCTATCTATCTATCTATCTATCTGATGCAATACAATACTTTAGTGTTGCCTATTCTTCCCTGTACCCAATCAGTAACCTGTTTAATTGTGGATTAAACTGCAGTACCTCATTTTTAATTTATAATACAGTATTGTAATAATTGTGTCATCTTGAATCATTCGCAGATTTAAAAAAACTAAAGCTAAAAAATGATTTAAATCCTTTCAATTTTCAAATTGCAGCAGTGACTACAACATAAATACATTAACCTGCCTTTTGATTATTTATGTGTTATCTAGATGATATGGAAACATCATAAAAATAGGTATTAGTACCTTCCTTCAGTGGATTAATATTTAGGCTATTCAAACTTCCACTGACCCACATTTGCTTCCAAGTTCACATAAATTTAGAAAGATTTAGTTTTTCATTTCAGACTTTTCGAGCACTCACCTCTGGGTATGATTTAGAGGAATATTGGAAAATATTTCTCCCTTTCTTTTTTTATTACATCTTTGACGTTAAAACCTAGTTTATTAAAGTCATTAAGCACCTTTTCATTTATCTTTCCCTCAATATTCTCCATATAAAGTTCCGAGGAAATAGAGATAGTAATTTAGAACAGACCTCAGGCAGCGTGTGATGGAATCCTGATTCCTTGATATGAATTCTAACCTTTTCATCAAAAAGAAATCACTCCTCTGCGCTTCTAAAACAGGACATTTTTTAACCTCTTCGTTCAGTTACGTTTCTGTGTGGAACCTGGTAGAGGCAGGAACTTGTGACACCTGCACAGTGAGGCATTTATCACTCTGTTGTGCTAAAGTTTGAAATCATCAATCACTGGAACCAAGAATAAAGCTGATCATGTGTTTAAACTTGAGTATATAAAGTGAAATACACATTTGCTTGGTTTATAACTGAATTATCATTAGATATTTTTGCTAAAAAATATATATTTTTAATGCTTTTTTCCTTTATCACTTTGAATACTAAAGGAAGTTTTTTTTTTTTTACCCTAGAACAATAAGAATTGACTATATTGTTGGCTATAAATTACTGATTACTTTTTACACCTCACACCCTGGTGTAGAAACAGGTATCGGGTATTATTCCTTGTGCAAATAAGCAGGGTTTCAAATGTGAAAATGTAATATTTCATACATTCCTATTCATTTTGAGTAATATTTTTTTCTTTTAAATTGTAGATTTATTGATTAATTCTGCTTAGCGATCAGTCAGTTGTCTCACCTCACCTTGAAAGATGAATGACGTGAAGAAGCAAAACAAAACCATCATGGGCTCAGTAAAAGTAATTTGGATTATTGAAATGGAAAAACTGCACAAACTTGACGTTCAATGAAGTAGTAAATGACTTCAACTATTCTTTCCAACAGCAATCGTATACTGTACATCAAGTGAGCTCTGGGAAATGTAGATCATTAGTTATTTATACGGCTTATGTAAAACAAAAGGTTTCGGGGCAACATTCCGAGAGTAATTGCATACGAGAAGAAATTTCATGGTCTAATTAATGTTGGCAGAATGGATGTTGTTCAGTCTTTGTAGCAGGCTGTTTGATCTACACAATATCATACTTATCATCCCAGGTCATTATTTATGTTTTTATTCTGTACATTTTTATTATTATTATTATTTTTGTTCTTTTAAATTATTTTTTTTATTGAGTAACAATTTTGTTAAGAAATAATATTGGAAAGTATTCAATAAACAATACATTGCAAAACAGTGTTGACACAGTAGGTAGGTTGTTTTATTTTGAAAAGCACTTACCTTTCCCTCTTGTCACTGATAATGTGATTTATGTGTATTATGTGCTTACTCAGGTAATAAATCACTCAGTTGTGCTTTCTAGTATAAATAGCGACAAGTCTGAGTTTGTGGCTGAGTCCATGAGCTTTGTCGATGTTGATGCTTTCATTGAAATAGTCCTTGCACACATTAACTAGGGATGGGAATCGAAAACCGGTTCTTTCTGAGAACCGGTTCCCAGTAATCCAATTCCTAGAAATCCTTTGTTTGCTTGTATTTCAATTCCGCTTATCAGTTCATCTTACGTCGCAAATACGTAACGATAAACTCCTCCAGGTCCTGTATATTGTGTTTATGCGAGCACCAAGTGAAGCTCCTTCCACCATATAGTTGTTTGCTGTCCATTGCGGAGAATCCACTGTTTGTAGCGTCTCTGTTGCTACGCTAGTCACTTCCGTGTTTTGTACACTCGCGAAAAAGTTGCTTTTTGCACTGACTTTTCTTCTGAAAACAAACTTCAGCAAGAACACACACCTCGTAGCCAGTTTATGTCCTTATAACAAGTAATCAGACACAGAAGATGGACTGGTACTGATCGTTGTCTTTAGTTTGCTCTTTCACACGTTCACACACACACACACACACACACACACACACACACACACACACACACACACACACACACATGCACACACGCACAGGCGGCTGATGACGTCACATGTAACAATGGGGACGGCGTCTCTGAAGGTCCATTTATAGAAATGTAAAAAAAAAAGGCTAAACTAAAGCTTTACCATTTAAATACATAACAAGTGCAGCTGTATTTTTGGTTAATATGTTCTTTTTTACAGAAGAATTATTTGTTTTATGTCTGAAGTAGTTTTGGATCAAATTGTTCAAGTTCAAAAGGAGCACTGTAAATATTCTCAAATGTTTGCAGCCAAAATGTGTCACATGTTGTAATAATAATAATAATAATTTATCAATTTTATATAACGCTTCTGTATTTGGGAATTGGTAAGGAATTGAATCAATAAGCAGTCTCAACAATGCAATCGGGTTCGCTAAATTCTTATCAATTCCCATCCCTAACATTAACACACATAAACCTTGTTCTTTTTAATAGTGGGAGATACGTTTCTGGAACAAAGAGTTAGTCATTTCGTAAGTATGATATCATTTTTTTTGTCTCGGTGCCGTACAGTTTTCCAAAAGTTCACCGAAAAAAAGAAAAAACACGATTCTGAAAAACACAATTTGTTTGTTTCTCTGCTTTTGTAATAGTTTTTTGCTGATAAAAAATGTGAACAATCAAAACAATTATGATGTTTAAATGACAAATGAAGTGAAATAGTGAAAAGTGTTCTATTGAATCTAGAAGCTTAAGAGTGTACCACTCAAATAAACATGGGGAACAGGGTGAGGGCTCCTGTGGAAAGACGTTCCATGGCTTGGCTTTTTGAGCGCTGAAGTGTATTTATATTTATTGCTGTACTGGTTGTTGTTCAAGTGTGGTAAATTGAATTCATGTAAGCTTTCAATCTCACCATATTGTTGGAGCTCCCGTGCACGGTTCCTCTCATTGTAATTCAGGAAGTGCTGTTGTGTTTCAGCTCATGCTTAGAATTGGAATGCAGCCTCTGAAACTCCAACGTTTTTCTTAACGTGGCAAACGTCTGTGATTTTAGTCTTAGTTTAGATCTAGTTAAGAAAAACAATAGTTTGTAGACAAAACTAACTCTGTACAGCAAGTGCATTTATTTGATTATAAAGTTGTTAGCAATGATTGTACCTTCTGAATCATTTTTTCTTTAGTATTTCATCTTCTCCATCAATATGACTCACGTAAACTGTGGGAATTTTGCTCCCACTCCCATCAGATAAGGTTTCCGCTCCCTGAAGTTACTCTAAAGGAATGCCTAAACAAAAATGAGCTGTTCGCAGAAATAGTTCATGCGGAAATGATGTTTTTATTCTATTTGTGCCACGAGATCTCGCGAGATTAAACTGGACTAGATTTTTCGTCACATTCAAAATTTTCAAGATTTTTTTTTTAAATTTTAAATTTAAATTTAAATTTTTGTATTTTTTTGGTGAGTTTTCCAAACATCTAGCCTGCCAGAACCTAAAGCAGGAAAAGGAAAAGAAGAGGAGGAGGAGTAAATTTTAGTTCTAATTTTAATTAGTGGAAGAAGAAGTTTATTAATAGTTAAAAGAACATGGCTGTAATACTGGATATTATTTTATTTGAACTTTTATAGATTTTAATTTTAGTTTCAATTTGTGGAAGAAGTAGTTTATTAACAGTTAAAATAACATGGCTTTAATACTGTATATAATTTTAAAAGCACATGCTTACATCATGCATTAAAGAGTTATAAGAAAACATTTCAAAATGCATGTGCAATAACAGTCTGTTGGTCCAGTCATGTATTTTGTTATTGTAGTTTTTTAAAAATCTTGTCTCATCTCGTGAACCCAACATCGTGTCTCGTCTCGTTTCGTGAGCTGAGTGTATCGTCACACCCCTATTTTGTTTCTCTAAGCATTCCTTTCATAATTTTGAAATGCACATCCATTCATGAAGATGAAGAGTTGGTGAATGTTTGTGTGGCTTTTTGTTTTTTAGAATAATATAACAGCAGAGAAATATCAGCTCAAAATTGTAGAATTTGGATCACAAACAAAGGTTCTATATTTTAACATGCTTAATTATTTATCTATGTTTTTTTTCTTCTTTCCTTCATGTATTTAGGTTCACCTGTTTCACTGAGTTGTTATGATTGAATTGCAAAGTATATTCATTTACTAGGGAAAGGCTGGAGCTTCCTATTGGGTTTTCTACAGAATAAAACTGTAGATTACAGGACCAGTTTTCTTTTAGTTTCAGTCCTCATTTAGTCATTATAACAGGAGAACATGGGAAAAGATGCCTATAAAAATAACCAGCCCACCAAAAGAATTACCCAGATATGAGAAAGTAATAACATTTACTGCAATGTGTTTACTTGACCATAAGGGGGTGCCCAGTAAGCATTATTTTACAACATATGTTTCATATTTGACACTGTTTCAGAGGGGTACAACACAATGTTTTTGTAGTACATAATATTCTGTTGTTGTTTTTATTTATTTTTTTGTCTGGTTAAATACATGAAGTGAAAATCCTCTGTTGTCTGTCAGTTTTAATGCAGCAAGTGTAAATGAACTGAGGCATAATATTGTTAAAATTGCCGTTATATTATTTATAAAAAAAAAAATGGAATTGTGTAAAAGGATATTTTAATTAATGTCAGTATCTTGATAATGTACCAGTACTTTGTTGCACTAAAACAAACATAGATTTAGAGTTCTATGTAGGTATATATCATTATTTTAAAGGTCATGCTCACTTAAAATCAGATTTGCACTTTAGGTAAAACGAACACAACGTCCAATCATGTTTAAATCTCGGGATTTCAAGGATTATATACTGTATGACGGGACACCTAAATATTTATATGCATTTATTTGCATTTCTTTTAGTAAAAAGCAGGTTTAAATGCATAAAAAATACAAAATATGTAGTAACTTAGTATATGAAATTACTCCTGTAATTTATTCTCAAAATATCAAATATGTGGTGCAACTGTCTGGCCATGACTGCTTTTTTGAAAAAAATCTTTAAATTGACTTTAAATCTATTAAAAAAAGATAAGTCTGTCCTATTTTAGATTTATCATAGTCCTGTATAACATTTCAATGTATTTCTATTTTTATTTCCATCATAATATTCATGCAAACCTCGCCTGATTATGCCCATTTTATAAAATATCATGCGGTGAAATCCTTATCCGTCATTGACCCATGTAAAGCTGTCAAACGTGCATGATTAAGGTATACAGGTTTAAAAAAAATATGAAGGTGAAAGAAAGATTATTGAGACATCGTCGAAGGACTTTAACATTCACCCTGAAACATGAGATGCAGGTTTTCTTTCTCTGCATCTTTGAACGGTACCCGTGTGGTCCTGGGGTGTCGGAGCAGTTTTCTCATAAACCTCAAACACTTGTACTTTCTGCTCTTTTTTTTTTCTTAAACAGTAGCTACACGTGCACAAATGCATTATGTGCTACTGTGCAGTAGCTTTAGTTCTCCTTTATGGGTACAAGCTACTTTGCTGCGAGTCTTATTCTGATAATAAGTAACTAAGCCTCTTTGGGACATGGCTCATACGATTGGCTTGACTGTACTGGATCAAAGCTCTGTAATCTGCATGGGAAAGCTCAGAGGTTGAAGATTTCAAATCAGATTATTTAACCTGTCATTATTACAGAAATAAATCTTTTATATGACTCGAGGAATGTTTAATAATAATGTTACTGTGGATCAACTGTGAGTGATACACGAAAATGTGTTTGTAGCAGCAGTGGAGTAAAAAAACAAAAAAAAAATATTCTTCCGGAAGCTGCCAGAACAGTATAAACTGTCATTGTGCTTAGAGAAAAACAGTTACTGTCATTGTGATGCTGCCAAAAAAAGCAGAAGTGTCAGTTGTAATGCATACTAAAGTCACGAGTATTTGCGTGTGTGTGTGCGTGTGCGTGTGTCTCTAGGGTGACTTCACCTGGTGCAGCGTGTCAGGACACAGTGTGGGCCTCACGCCTGTACCTTTGCAAAGCCTTTCAGAGCTGGAGCGTGTTCGACTTCAGGACGTGGCCCTCAGGCGACTGCAGCGGGGTCAGGACCTCGGCTGTCACATCGCCATCCCTAAATGTACCTCTACCCTCGCACTGACACTGCATGCCACTCTCTTTCCATTTGTTCTGAATGTACATTTAGAAAACAGCCCTGCAGGCTCCCTTTCTGCATTACAGCAGATTACACTAATGTCTGCCTCTTCTTGCATATATATATATATATATATATTGCATATCTGTTTTAAGTCATTACTCATCCCTGAAAAAAGAAAACCCTTTGAGAGAAGGTACTTTTATGCAGAACCTTTGTGTTCTGGTCTTATCTATAAAAATATATTGTTGTATTAATAAAGAAAGGTAGGGTTTTAAACTTTAAACATCAATATTTAAGACTTTACAGACAATATACTTTACACAGAGTTTATAACTTTACCGCACAAGTTTACCGCACAAATGAGATTTTTGCCTCAGATGCTTAAGTTGAGTAAAATGATCTCCTAATTCACCTGTTACTCTTTTTTTAGACGGCCCCAAACACAAGAAGTCACTCAGGAGGAAGCTGGACTCCTTATCAAAAGAGAGAAGTAAAGACAGAGGTAATAACATAGCTCAGTCAACATGTGTCAGTGGGTAAATGTTTAAGGTGTATAACTGTAATTTCAGTGATTTTGGATTATCTTTCTGTGCAGCAAATCAATGCCTGCAATGACTGATTTAGTAATGCTATTAAAACTAACATTCATGTTTTTGGATGATGGTAAAAACCAGAAAACCTGCAGCAAATGAGAACATGCACAGGAATTTGCAAGCTTTGTCTTCAATAATTCAATAGTTTTTTTCCCTTTAAAATGTAAGTACACACGCGGTTTTTGCTGAGCTGCCACCTGGGGGAAATTTTAAAAAATGCCTTGATTATGGGTGTTGCTACTAGAGTAGTTAAGACACGCCCAGTCACAGCAGCCCCGCCCCCACAGTGCCTAATTAATGCTCACTGAGAGCTGTTTGAGGATGAAACGTAATAACTCCTCTCATCTTTTATAGGAAGGGCGTGTGAGTGATGTCACTAATGTCAGCCAATAGCAAAATTCAATTGCAAAAGCCGGCCAACCCATAGAGAATATTCACTGTGACATTTTACAACTAAAAATGCAAAACTTAAATACTTGTACTAAAATGTAAAGAGTGGGACTGCGTTCAATGAACTACATTACTTCATACCTAATCATATACTGTATGTGTTCAGCAGAAACAAGTGGTTTTAGGGTATACTTACACTTTAAGTGCATATTTGTGTCTTTTTTTAAATTTTATCTATATATATATATATGATATCTCTACAGGAAAATGACAATGAAGACATTTCTCAACTCCAAACTAGATAAAAGGCAGCTTCTACATTATATATGACTAGTACATCTAGAATGATTCAGTTTAGTGACTGTGAGCTAACTATGTGAACTTTAATCCTGTCTCTCTTGCTGTTTTGTTTTTCTCATACAGAAGTAGCACCGCAGGCGTTTGGCATACCGCTGTCGCGTGTCATATCCAACGACCGCATGCATAAACTGCGTAATGATGGCGTGCGGGAGGAGCACGATGAAGCCTCTGATTTGATGCTATCCTTCCTGCACCTGACCTCCAGCCTCAAAAGGGCACACAAAGAGCTATCCAGCAGCAACTCATCCCTGAGCTCCAATTGTGAAACCCCAAATGAATCACCTCTGCCTAGCACGCCGGACGCAGCTCCACGGATACAGAGAAGGGTAGGCATTTCTGTCAATAACCCTGACATACTGACACCGGGCAACAGGAAATCTGTCTGATTATTCCAGCACAATGGATTGCTCTGAGAATTTCTGACCTTTTCAGACATTTGCTTTGTTGTCTGGTGATGTGAAGGTTTAATGACCGCAGTGCTTTCTGTTTGGTTGTGGATGCGCATGTGCACAATGAGATGTTTGAGGGTCACCGTTTTGTGTTCACCTATACCTGCTTCACAGGGTGGCGTGTCTGTGGACTGCATCACTGACCTGGATGATAACCAGTTTCGGCTTTTGGAGGCCCTCCAGCTGTCGCTCCCCGAAGAGGCCGCAGACAAAAAGAAGAGCTGCCGTGACAAAAAGCTCAGCCTAAATCCCATCTACAAACAAGTGCCCAGAGTAGTGGATCTTTGCTGTCAGCATCTGGAAAAATATGGTACAAAGCTCAGAAAAGGATGCGTTTATAGTTGGATATGTGAAACAACTTGTGACTGAGTTAATGTTTCCGTTTAGGTCTACACACAGTGGGTATTTTCCGCGTTGGGAGCGCCAAGAAAAGAGTACGACAAGTAAGACCACAAACTGTTAGCACTATACAGGGTTGGGGATCAATTATAATTATAATCGCATAATTGATAATAAATTACAATTATGGCGTGATTATAAGTTTAATTGTAATTTAAAAAAATCTGTTGCTGTAGTAATCGTAATTGAGTTTAGATAATTGACTTTGTAATTTCCATGAAGATTCTATAAAAATTATCAATTAGAATTTAACGCATAAACTTGGGAACCATGTTACTGTTCTATGCACAGTTCTACACATATGTAGATAACAATTATTAAAATATGTTTCATATCAAGCTTTTCCACATTTTACCATTTAAAAAATAAAAATAAAAAAATTAAATCAAGGGGTATACTGACACAAAGAAAGGCTTAGATGTCCACACTAAAAATATTAAAACCTGTATTTTCATTGATTACGAAGCCTAATAAGGTAACCAATAGATAGCAAAAAAATTGGATGATAGATATGTGTTTTTAGTGTATTTTACAGCTGATTTTGGAACAGTTATCATTGAAAGCTAACACAAGAGGAAGGTTTACTTTTTTTAGGTTATTTATTTCAGAGTCAGTAATTGTGATTAATTGCAATTGAAATGTAGTAATTGAGAATGTATTTGTAAATTACTTTCTGACGATTAAATAAAATAGTCATTTATGGTAATTAATTTAATTGGAAAAAATGCTGGTCACTGTAATCGTAATTGAATTGTAACTGAAGCATGTAATTGACCTCAACCCTGGCACTATATTCATCTTGGTTTGTTATTTTCACAGCTACGAGAGGATTTTGACCAGGGTTTGGATGTGCTCGTGGATGACGACGAACACAGCATTCATGATGTTGCCGCACTCCTTAAAGAATTCCTCAGAGACATGCCCGACCCCCTACTGACAAGAGAGCTCTACACGGCTTTTATTAACACAATGTGTGAGGAATAAAACATTGAATAGTTGACGCTGAATAGACACTATAGTTTGTCTTTGGATATGGGTGACACGTGTTTCTGTCAATGCAGTGCTGGATTCTCCCGATCAGGAGAACGCGATCCAGCTCCTGCTGTTTCTGCTTCCCCCGTGTAACAGTGACACCCTTCAGCGCCTCCTCTGCTTGTTGTCCACTGTGTCTGCATATGCTGAGGACAGCCTGGACAATGAGGGAATGGAGGTAATGCAGTTATATAAGAAACCGTTTGAGTTTTTGAGCCCTATTATCTTCAAAAAATCCTCAAATTTTATTTATTTATTTATTTTTTAATTTATTTATTTATTTTGTCTGCACACGCTGTCAAAAGTCAACACTACAAGAAGTGCAATCTTTTTTTAGACAGCAATGCATCAAATTTTAATTATTGCCTCCAGCACATGATTTTCTTTTGCTTCACCATCAGGCCAAACTTTCAGTTTTAGAGTTAGTGTATCTTGAAAATCTTTCATGACTCTCACAGAAGGAGCCATATTGATTGATGTTGGTGATCCCCTCCTTTCCTCTCATGAACATATTTATTTACTCATTTTTATCTCCGTTTTTGTAACATATTTGGGTTATTCACTATAAAGTCCTCTTTCTCAGACAAATCCTCTTCTACGTCACTTTCACTGTGAAAGAGCTGTTTCAAAACCACATTGACAGTAAACCTTCCTTTCCCCATGTCATGTATCAACTCAGCACCTGCAGGTGTGGGGATTTAAGGTCACACACACACAGACAGACAAGTTTTATACAGCTAAAACAGCTTGAGGTCAGATTGACCTTTGATGAACACCAATTTGCATTCAACACAATGAAAAAAAATGATCATGATATTTTTATAAATTCTACCCATCAAATAAAAGTCAACTATAATTTTTTTAATTGAATGGGGTCAAATTGACCCTTAAGATAATAAGAGGGTTAAAAGGGTTAAGTTTACACTGATCAAACTTATAAAATCTGTCTTATACTGTGTACATCCATTTGATAAAATGAATCATACATATTATTAGATAAATGTTGTGTAAATATTGTGTGTAGGTTAGATGTATGTCCATAAAATCTAAATACTAAGTTCAACTCTGTTGTTTTGTTATAGTCAAATCTGGCCGATTTAAAAAAAAAAAAAAAATATATATATATATATATATATATATATATATATATATATATATATATATATTGAGTTTTTAGACAATACAAGGAATCTCACTTGTTGGATGGTGCAGTAAACAAAAAGAAACCAAAAAATGTATTATATATTGTATATATTATATATTAAATTATATATAAATACATTTTGTTAGACTGATAAAGGAGATTTTAACTCACAAAACACATTTCATTCATTTTCTTAATTTTTAGTGGGTTATGTTTAACATTTGTACACTATTCATGTCCCCAGTCAAAAATGACCGGTCATTAGAAATGAATGAGGGACATTACAATTTCTCACAAAGAAATCTGGATACATCCTAAGTAATCAGATGTACACAAACACACACTCGCACAATAATAACTTTATTTTCAGAGCATCCATTCTTACAACTTCTGCACAGTCGTCTCTCTCCCACGGGAACAACACCCGTTAGCAGTTTATTTTAAAATATGGAAACCTTTCTCATAGCTCTGGTTCAAATGGCTTTATCGAGGCTTTGCTCAAAGTTCATCATTTGACATCACCATGGTAGATCAATATACTGTGGATCAGGCATTTGGTCACATATTTGACACTGGTGAGGAGGACAGAGGCCTGCAGGAAACTTTCAGTCAGAATAGGTTGGAGGAGGAGGAGGTATCAGAAGCTGAGAATGACACAGAATATAACCCAGAACATGAATAACAGATGAGGAGTGATCTCGTAATGCAGAGCTGCTGTGCATGTTCAAATCCAAGAATGAGAACAGCCTCTCGGCCTAAAAATATCAGGTTGAATCCAGATTGACATCAAATCAAATGTTTCAGAATCAGAAATACTTTGTTTATTCCAGGGGGAAATTACTTATTTCTCCATTGAAGCCATTGTTGTGAACTTTGAGGAGAAACGGATTTACGACAACAATTGGAAGGAGATATCCTATAAAGAACTGGAAGCTTGTATTGGTCTTTTTATTTTGGTTGGTGTGTGTTTACTGTAGATCAAGAAATGAATCCACCAACAGTTTTTTGGGGTTGCAGTTTGGTGGAGCAATACTATTTATTTTGTATAATTTCTGTGAAAGCTTTCCAATCACCTTTGACCGTGAACACAAAAGGTGTTACTTTTTGTGATTGTGTAAAATGTTGTAATAGTTGAGACAAAGAAGACAATGATAACCAGCACATGTTATTTCATTTGTTCATTTGTTTCTCATAGTCAAAATAATCCAGAAATTAAATGTTTTTTGACACTGGATTTAAAGCTGTGTAGGCCCAGATCAGTGTAAAGCCATAAATAACAAATAGAGGTTCAAAATGTGAATATGAAGGTAATAATACAATATAGCACTAAAAGTAGCAGTAATAATAAATGTTTAAATAAAGAGTTTTATTGGACCTGTCGTTTTTCACCAGAAACGCAAGGTTTAACATGAAATGATCCCAACTCGAGGGTTATTAATGTGTAAATCTTATTTCTTTTGTTTAGCTGACAGGAAACAAGATGACCTCCCTTAATTTAGCCACTATCTTTGGACCAAACCTTTTACACAAGCAGAAAAATTCAGACAAAGAGTTTGTTGTGGAAAGTATCGCTCGTGCTGAGGAGAGTACGGCTGTCATCAGCGTCGTCCAAACAATGATCGATATGTGTGATACCTTGTTTATGGTAAGTCGTATTTCTACACATTATTATTTGGAGTGGAGCTGATTCATATCGTTTCAAAATGTATTTGGCAAAACACTTGGTATTGATAGCAATAAAGCTTATGATAAATAAAGTATGTTAAACAGAATAGGTGGAATAAAAGTGAAATGAATCAAGCCATTTATGAGGGTTTTTTCTTTGTCAAATTGAATTGCATACATTCCTTTTACTTTGCTTTTGACTACATGTGGTAAACATAAGTAATCAAGCAGTATTATCTCTCTATAAAAGCAAGAAAGTTCTGCATATTCGCTGCAGAAACAAAAACTGAATAAATGAAATGTGCTATTCAAGTCGATTTTACCATGATTGATCTATGAATAATACATTATTTCAGATAGCGTTATGATCCGTTTTATGAATTTCAGTTAAACAGACATTTTTATTGCTCTAGGTTCCTGCAGACCTGCAGAATGAGGTGTTGATGAGTTTGCTGGAAACCGATCCTGACGTCGTTGATTATTTGCTACGGAGAAAAGCCGCTCAGTGCACGTGAGTCCCTTTACATTTCATAGATATATACGTTTGCTATTCTAATACACGTTAGTTGTGACAGTTGTGACTTTTATTCATTTTCTGGTTGTAAATTCATGCATAAGTTTGCGGTAAAGTATGTTTGCAGATGCCTGTAAAAGCTGTTCTGTGTCGTCTTTTGTTTTCTACAGAGATAAAAGTCTTCATAAACCCCAGGAGGTTGATTCTCTTTCTGAACGATGCTCATCTACGGACTCCCTCAAAGCCTCCAGTGGAGAAGTGTCTCCATACGACAATAACTCTCCCATCCTATCAAATCGGCTGCATTTGAATATTTCACAAAAAAGTCCTCAACATACAGACGAGCAGCGTCTGAAAGACATTAGTGGCAGAACGCCCCCCACTTTCTCTCCTGATGAAGGTAAATTCAAACTGTTAACATAAATGACTATTATAGAGCTTAGCTTTCGTGCATGTGCATGTTGAATGGGGCTCCACATCCATATTTTTACATTTGTAGCTGAAGCTGGTTTAATTTGTAACTTTAGCCTTAAAACAGAGGCTGCATGCTAATACTAGCACCAGTCATGCATTAATTGTAGTAATAGTCTACTAGATGCCACCCACACACTTCCTATGTCAGACCCTGCAATGTTAACTACTCTAAACCTTTTTTAATAGAAACGTGTTGTTAGACAGTAAAATCAGCTTGGTTGCAACCTTTAGATGGTGGCCGTCATTGATTTTTTACAGATTTACATCTGATAGAGAGGAAAATTAACAAATAAAAGCATTAAAAAATATGGGGCGTTTAGTTTTTGGTTAAAAACGATAATATTAAATATTACCAGCAACTCACAAAAACACACAGAAATTAACTGAATAATAAGAAGAACAGACAGACAACAACAAAACACACAAAATGACAACAAAAACACACGTACTAAGAGAGAAAAATACTTACTATTACTAGCAGCACACAAAACAACAACAAAGACGCACTAAAATGAGAAAGAAAAATATACAAGATCACTACAAGATACACACAAAAAAAAAACAGAAACATACAAAACAACATAAGAAATGACACCAAAAACACACACACCGAGAGAGAATGATTCAAATTATATCAACAACCGACAAAGACCACAACAAAAACACCCAAAGTAAGAGACAGATATACTGAATAATAAAAAGAACAGACAGACAACAACAAAATAGACAAAAGGACACAAAAAAAACACAAAATGATGATAGAAATTATTTTGATTAGAACATGTACTAAAAATACAAGTCAATCTTGGTCCGACATCATGTGGGAGATGACCGGAATTCATAAAAACTATAGAAATAAATCTATTAAAGAATTAAGTATTTCTTTCATTTCTCAAGTTTTTTTGTTGATGCAGGGTCAAATTGAAATGCATTGGTCAAGTTTCACCTAAAATCTGGAAACAATTCATCCTTTTTGACCAGTTGTGTGTAGCCAGGTTTTATTAGTTTGGACAGGTGGGTACATTTGTAGGGTTGCAAAACACTTTAATTAAGGTTTTATACATAAAGACTGACATTACGCTGTCAATTAGCATGAATAAAGTGTCATTCATTCCCCTAATCCTTAACCCACCATTAGATTCCACCACCAAACCCAAAAAATGCCAACATAGCTCCAAAGGTGCCATAATTTAGCAAACAACACCCATTGACAGCCTTCATGACACCTTACTCGTGTTAATGACAGATAATGACAGTGTAATGTCAGCCATATATTACCCATAATCCTTGAATTTTCAAAGTTGTAAACTTTCCCTGAGAATTACCAATAATAAACAAACCACTGTCCAAACATCAGAATGCTGTCAGACTATTAGATTTAAACAAAGATCTTACAAATGTAAAACGTGTTGTCATTGCAGTGCTTGAATATAGTCTAGAAAAGACACATTTCTGAATACTTTTGTCATTGTATCCTGGCATGTGCTCAAAACCAAGAGCCATGACTTCTGTTCTGTCAAACTTTGCATTACCCTCATCTAATGATATTTGAAACCAACTGTGGATAATCCTCTTAGCTGCTTTGTTTCTATTAGACTCCTCAGCTGCCTGCATCTGGGATACCTGGGATGAACTGTTCAGGAAGGATTTTACTGCCCACCACCTCACTGGTAACCAAATCACATTCTACGTTGATCCAGATGGCCTTGAGATGCAAAATAAATTGCAAGATGTTATTGCATCCTTTCTCCCAGGCTCCCTAGAAGACACGTCTGAGTGCGACTCATGTGGCTCATCAGAGAGGCTGAGCAATCACCAAGGCAACAACAAGCTGCCCGTCAGCCCCACACAAATGTCATTGGGCATTTTGGAGTCCAGGCCACACCTCCCAGTGACTCGTAGCAACAGCAGTCCTCATGACAGAAGAGAGCGGGGACAGCTCCAATCATCTCCACATCAGGCACTGAGTGGCCAATCGGCATCAATGAGCTCAGACAACCTCGCAAAAAGGACAGGACGCCCGACATGTCCATTACTGCAGGTCAGGACGGACACGTCGTCTCCTCTTAACTGCTCCAGACGTCTGAGAGAGACTCATATTTCTTACTCCACACCCTCCCTACTGACCAATCAGCCTGAGTCCCTGAGACCAGCGCTGCCCCAGCAGAGCCCTGCCCTCCAGACAGGAGAGGGGGCTGATGTTCAAAAGACTCCAAACACCTTGAACTGGCAGACAGAGAGGTGGCATCTTTGGAAAAAGCTTTCAAAAGACAATCCAGAAGCTGTTTCTGAAACTTTGGTGTGAAACACCTAAACTGTTTAAACCTAGAGAGAAGATGCTTTTAATATATTTAAACTTGAAAACCTCCATGAACTTGATTTTTGTTTTATTTTTTTACTTAATGTAGATATGTTACAATAACACAGTGTTTTGTTTTGTTTAATTTTTCTCCAGGCAGCCTTTTTTATCCTTTAAAAGAAACATTAATCTGCCAAAGTTCTGCTCTTCACCAGTGTTTATATAATTACCAGCGTGCTTGTTTGAACTGCCAAATAACAATAATATTCAGATGTGTGAAAATATATTCGGTACAAAACTTGTATTAATGTGTTTATAATATGTATATATTTTTGTAGGTTGCATATTTTAAAGATGATTTTCTTCTAATTTGCGTTAACTGTTTATTCAGTAAATCACTTTTACTGTCTATAGGTCTGATCATTCTACGGTAATAGCAGTTCTGTTCAATAAATACATAAAGAATAATGCTGTTGGCACAATTTTGTGACAAATACGAGCATGGAATTTAATTAAAAAAAAAGCACATTCGGCTAAAAGGTTCATAGTCTGATTTTTGAAAACTCTAATTATCTGTTTGTGTCTTTGTAAAAAAATATTAATAATCTGGACCCATTATTAAAGGTCACAGAAGATAGCAGGGATGGTTATTACACCTCTGAGGTTTACAGGTAACATGCAGTCACATAGGAATATTTTTAGTTTTTTTACTGAGTGGCGAATACAATGCATACAACTAACTGCTTTGCACTCGTGGCCTAATAATAAAGCATTATTAGGAACCACACTGACCACTAGGGGGAAGCATGAGACCAATGAACAATGTTGAGGTTGTTATATTGAACACTTGGATTGATTCTTTTCTTAAGGCTTTTATCAGTGCATTATGTGTGATCAATGGGTGTCTATTCAATCTATTGCAGTCACACTTGTTTATTGAGACATTTGCCAAAAACAAAAGTTTTATTATTGCTTTTCATGGCATAGAATTAAAAAATAATTTCTAAATTAGACTTTGCGACCACGTTTTGATTTAAATCTAGGTTAATGAGCAACGTGGAGTCCACATTCTGGTAACAGCAGGATTCTTATTGCAACGATACATCATCGATGAAAACTGCTGTTCGCTTGATTTATAGTATTTCCAACCTTTGCCGCAAATACAAGTATTTCGTTGTAAAAATCAAACCCACCAACAGATGCAGGGGAAAGGAGGGAAGATGTTATTTACTTTCCTCCAGAACACAAAGGAAGAGATCCAATATTTGATTTCACATCTTATCCTCCCAGCCCTGATGGGTGTAAATTGATCTTTCTTGGCAGAGTGTTGCTGCTGTTCCCAGCAGGAGGTCCATCCTCTGTCTGGGCATCAGCAGCAGCTGCAGGGAGGACGATGGAAGGTCACGTTGGTAATGAGTGCTCAGAAACAAGAGAGCTCTATCCCTGTGGTTTCAAGGTCAAGACTGATGCACAAAGCTTTGTAGAGGAAACAATGGAGCTCCGTAGAGCTCATTAAGATGTTAGTCATGCCTTTTAATTGAAATGCCACATCTCACTGCCTATTATGCCGGTGCATACCTACTTATTTACTTCAATAACTTAAGTGCTCGCTGATATGTTTGCCCCATGTTTTGTAAAAGCAGTGAATCTTAAAACCAAACTACTCAAAGAAGTCTGTTTTTCAGAAATTTGGTCTTTTTTTCAGCCTCAAGATAAACTTTTGAGTTACAAAAGTTCATGTGCATTAGTTAGGCAATGGAAAATACATTAACAAGATATAGATGTCATCAACTGCAGCTGATGAGATTGTGCAACAGCCTTAATTTCAGGGTTGGGGTCAATTACATTTTTCAGTTACAATTACACCTTCAATTATCCATGTTTTATCCTCTGAAAGTAAATTACAATTATATTCTCAAGGTTCAATTACAATTAATCACAATTACTGAGCCTGAAATACATAACCGAATAAAAGTGAGCCTTTCTCGTGTGTTAGCTTCCTTTTAGCATCTCTTATGATAATGCATCCTAAATCAGCTGTAAAATACACTAAAAACCAAAATATATTATCTAGTTTCTTTCCTATCTATTGGCTTCCTAATCAATGAAAATATAGGTATTAATATTTTTGGTGTGGGTGTCTGACCCTTTTTTATTTCAGCATACCCCTAGATTTCAATATTTTTTTAAATGGTCAAATGTGGGAAAGCTTGATGTGAAACATGTTTTAATAATCGTTAATAGAACTGTAACATGGTTCCTCAGTTTTGCGTTAAAATATAATTGACAAATTTCATATACTTTTCATGTCAATTACAATTACAAAGTCAATTATCTGAACTCAATTACAATTTCATTAGGATTACGAATGCAACAGATTTTTAAAATTACAATTACAATTATAGTTACATCACAATTATAATGAATTATAAATTATGTCATTACATATATAATGGACCCCAACCCTGGTCTACGCCATTGAATAAAAGCAACTTTTATTTTTATGCTTTTACTCCTAATATGTTTCTGTTTAAAATAATAAGTCACTACTAAAGGTGTACATTTAATGTCTACTATAGGATCATCTGTAATTGCTTTCAGCTTTCTCAGGGAGCCAAACTATAATGACACTTCTTTATTGTAGATCTCCCAGTGCTTATCTTATCAAAGGCATTGCTGGTGAAGCATGCAACCACTCTCTTGATTTCAATATTTATTAAATGGTAAAATGTGGGAAAGCTTGATATGAAACATATTCTAATAACTGATAACTACAAATGTGTAGAACTGTACATAGAACTGTAACATAGTTCCCCAGTTTTGCGTTAAATTATAATTGGTCATTTTTATAGAATTTTCATGGCAATTTACAAAGTCAATTTTTTTTTTAAAGATTTATTTGTCATTTATTAACCTGATATAGGGTCATATTAATGTTTGTATATATACATAGACAGATTTGAAGTGATCATTGCACATAAGACCATATGATCACATTTGGTTCTGATTTAAATTTGTCTCGTGCGACGTAGTTACAGTATAGTTTTAGTTTTTATTAGATGACAGAAATATCAATCACATGTTTTTGTATTTCGTCATTGTCTCCCCAGATAGCGCGCATACGTCTCGCCGATGTCGGCCTCAGATCATTCTACTCCTAATGTGTCATTTTGTGTGTTTTTTTCCCCCTAAATCGGTGATACTACAAATTGTAGAACTGTAAAATGTCACTTCCATGAAGCTGTTTTGGTGCTGGGGCTCTTTTGGCTATGCTGCTGAAAATACATTTATGGTCATGAACTGTGTCTCTCTTTATTTTGTCCACACATAATAAGCTATTTAGTGGTAGTATATTGTTTTTGTTGTTGTTGTTGTTGTGATATTGCCATGTTCCTATCAGATTTAAGTAAATACTCGACTATGGATATGGAGATATTTATACTAATGGAATGATCCGAGCTAAATAAAGGTTAATATAAGCTGTAGAGAGGCCGCGCTGAGCATCTTTAATCCATCGTCCAAACATCAGCCAAACCCCAATGTCTCAGCGACGTCTGCCCAATGAGCAAACGCTCTCCATAATACGTCTCGCCGATCCAACTTCATTCATCGTGCCAACTTCGGCGAGATGTATGTGTGCTATCAGGGTTGTTGTTGCGAAACGTGTTGTCGACAAGTTAACATTGTTGTGCATTTTCACATGCGTCCTTGTCCACAAAAATATCAAAAATAATATAGGAAGTGTCTATTTGTACGATTGCCATACGGACAACCCCTGGTGCTAGTGGTACGGTTACCGAAGTACACGCACGTAGCATCTCAGGGTTAGGTTATAACCCAATAACGCAACAATTTTTATGGTTAGGGTTAGAGTTAGGTTTAGGGTTAGGTTTTGTCTTAGTCACGGACCAATGACTGACCTATCACGTGACCTAAACTGGCCAAATAGGGGCACTGTGTACGGATAGAATGTCAGTATATTGATACGGCAACAATACGAATAGCTACTGCCTAAAATATAATATATATGATGTAAATGTTTCACTTTAGTTTAGTTTGGATGGTTGGAGGATGCCAAGTGTGTTGCCGTCTGAACAACATCTGCATTTCTTCTTTAAGTGTTTGAAGTTTTAACACTTTCTAGTCTTGTTTTTATTTTTATTTATTTATTTATTTTTTAGTTTCATGTCAAACCCTTTCCAAATGGGATCGCGCCAGAATCCAGAAAACAAGACTTCTGTTCATAAAGCCTCCAAAAAAACTTCACTTCCCTCCCACCATCTGTTTGAATAATACTGATAATTTCACTTAACCATACATGTTTGATTTATTGAGTTCATTGTCCTGAGGTCCCACATGAAATGAATTAGTTTTGTTGCCAGCTGTGTTTTCTGCTTTTCTTCTTAGCTTCAGATGAGTCAGGTTTAAGCATAAGCGGACAATGAGTCAGCTCCAGTGTGTTAGTTCTTTGGCTTTGCTGGGCAGTGACTGATCCAAAGTTTGTATTGCATCAACAGGACCCTTTAGCACTGAGACACAACAGCAGATTTCTCTATTCACGCAATACGCTTGCACAACCACCCCTTCCCCCCCCCCCACCCCCAAGAAAAAAACAAACAAAAAAAAAACCCAATCCTAATGAAACAAAAAGAATGTGAAAAACCAGATGTTTTCTCTCACCGACTGTTGTTATGAGACTCAAATGAGCATATGTTAGTTGCCACTGATTCTTGCTTATTATTATAATTGTTTCATTTTTCATATGAACTATTTGGGGCTTGTTTGCATGTCATTTTAGCAGTTGCTTATCATAAAGTCAGGGCTTTTATTACTGGCTGAAAAACATGCTTGTGGTAGACGGCTTAGATAAAATGAATCCTTTTTTTTTTTTTTTTTTTTTCCCCCCAAATCTAAGTAAACAAACAATAAAAAGAATTTAATAAATCAGGAATATTTTTTTTTCCCCCAGACTTATCTTTTTAGAATTTAAATAAAGCAATAAGCCTGAAAAGAAAATCAGGAGCTTTTTAATAAAAAGTGATTGAATGAGAAGCGCCTGCTCACGAGCAAATAATTACGTAGATTCAATTCAGATGCACAATCACATTATGATGACAAAAAACAAGCAAACAAAACATCTTCAAGATGCTCTAAATCAGTTTTTCTCAAATGGGGATTTGCGATGGTATTACAGGGGGAACTTGAGAGAGTGGAAAATTAACAAACTGTGTTGTACAAAAAAAAAAGTAGCAATAAATTTATTCACGAGACACTAAAATCAGTGTTTTTCGATCTTGTGGTCAGGAATTTTTTCAAGTACTATCTATCTATAAAAGACAGAAAGGTCTGTGTGCGTGCATGTGGAGCGAATATCTCCCAGACTCAGTGTCTGATCGACCAGAAACTTTGTCAACGTCTTGCGCATATCGCGAGTGCACATTTGGCAGTTATTTGGTCATTCCAAAACCAATTTAAAACCAATTTGAAATTTAACTCCTGTCAAACATTGTTTTAGAACACTGATGATGTCATCATCAGTGATGTCATCAGAGTTGCAATCAGAATGTTCTAACTGATGACGTCATCAGCGGTGATGTGGATAATGGGTCAAGGAACAGCTGATTACATTTTGGTGATGTTCTAGCAACCAAAAGAAAATATATAGATATACAGTATACATCCCATTCATTTTCCCATCCACACTGTGGAACTCTAAAACAACACACAGCTGTATTTATATACTTTCACTTTGTGAAATATAAATCTAGTTTAACTAAAATGCAGTAAAAATAAAAATATTATCTGAGCTCAAACATGGTCAAAAACTAATTCGAGAAAAAAAAATGACATTGGGGTCACCAGAAATTCCTGATATCAAAATGTGGTCACGATCCAAAAAATGTTGGGAACCTCTGCACTAAATACTGCTTCTTTCCACTTATTTACAAAATTAGATTCTTTAAAATCTATGTTATCTCTCATTCATTCCATCATTATGCTCTATTGTTTTTTTGTTTTTTTTTTAAATCTTTTAGTTTTTGTTTGATTGTTTGTTTTTTGTTTTTGTTTTTTACAAAATATTGTAGTAAGAGAAAAGGGAGAACCACTGCTCTAAATGTTTATTTACTTCCTGAGTGGTAACATTAAAATACACACTCCTGACTGGCTGTATTTGGAAAAAAAAAAAAAAAAAAAGATCAGTCTGTTGGATTCTGTTTCATCTAACATCAACAATACTAAACAACTACAACTAAAATCAAAGACATTTTGTTGTCATGACATCTGGCAAATAAATGAGGGCCCAAACTGTGAAGAATTCCAGTTGCCTTTATCATTTCATTCTGCTACTATTTGCTTTTTATACTAAACTGTTGAGCTTGTGCGTCATATGGTGTTTGTGTTGTTTATTTTGTTGTCTTTTTGCTGCTGGCTGTAAAACAGGTTAGCTCCAGGGCACTATAAAAAAAAAAAACACAACTTTTGTTCTCTGAAAAGAATCCACATGTAGAAGCACAGAAACTCAGCTTGTTTTTATTGTTAGCCCACATGACACAGTGAGTATGGCACCACTGCCTCAGAGCTAAGGTCACAGGTTTGTGTCCCCCTGAGCATCCGTGCCTTTTTTTTTTCTTTCTTGGCGCCACCGTTTTTTTTTCCCCTACAGTTGAAAAACGTACGTGTCAGAGTAACCGAAGACTGATTGACTCTATGAACATGTTTGTGCGTGTGATTGTCTGGCCTTTATGCAAAGGATTTGGGGGCTTGTCCAGGATGTATCCTTCCTTCCACTAATAGTAACCTGTAAAGCCCCACCCCCCACACCAACCTCAAACAGAACATGCCAGTAGAGAAAATAGATGGATATAATGAGTATTTGTTTGATTGTGATACTCCACATCTGCAGTAAATCTTTGCACGCCCACATGCGTTGGCATCATAGCTTCTGTTTGTTGGAAAGTCACTGACTTCATCATCTCAAAGGAAGCATAAAGGTGTAATTACTCCATCTCAACAGGTGTGTAAAAAGTCCCTCCTAATCACCATTTTTCCGGTTACCTCCTGCACCGATGACATGTAAGATTTAGGACTCGACAGAAATGTAAAACACATAAGCTACATGGGAACTTCATGGTTTCTTATGACTTAAAAGATGAAAAGATGCAGGAAAGGCAAAGAGGCAGCTTCAATCTGTCACTTTCACATGCTCCATTAGAAGAACTAAAGTAAAAGGTCTCACCATCCTCTCAAGGTTCACTTTACCAGTGAGTAGTCAGCAAATATTTCAGAGCTTTATTGCATCCAACATCAAGGTTAGCAGACAGCTGCAAGTAGACACTTGTTTATTTTCCTTTTTCCCAATATTACACCCAAGAAAAGTGACATGCTCAATGGTTTAGGTCAGGGTTAGGCAACTTTATCACAATGGGGGCCACAAAACATTCATTGTATCTGATTTGAGGGTCACGTGATCAACATCCATGTCAGCATTAACACTTTTTTGTCTTGTTTTTGATGTTGAAAGTGTCTATTCGTACAGTTGCCGTACGGACACCCCCGGTGCTATTGGTACGTTTACCGAAGTACACGTACGTATCGTCTTAGGTTTAGGGTTTAGGTTAGGTTATAACCCTATATCGCAACAATTTTTAGGGTTAGGGTAAGGTTTAGTCTTAGTCACGTGACCTAAACTGGCCAAAAAGGGGCTCTGCGTACAGATAGAATGTCGGTATATTGATACGGCAACTGTACGGATAGCCACTGCCTTTGATGTTTTGTCAGTTTTAAGCCATTTTGTGTTTCCATTAACCTTGGAAATGCACAAAATCTGTATAGCGCAATAAAAATATATAATGGAAACACCAGAATTTTGAAAAAAACACTAAAATATTGCTAAAAAGGTTTCACACTTCCATGAGGAGGTAATAAACATTGAAATGTGTTGCAAAAGCCTGAACTACGTTACGAACTAACTAACCCTAACCCTAGAAACCATAAACCTAACCTTAACCCTGAACCCTAGATCATTGCAATATAGAGTTATAGCCTAGTCCTACACCTAACCCTAACCCTAAGACGCTACGTAAGTGTACTTTGGTAAATGTACCAATAGCACCGGGGGTTGTCCGTACGGCAATCGTACAAATAGACACTTTCTTCATTTAAAACCCAGCTAAGAAAATGGCTTTTGAGTAATCAGAACTACAATTATCAGCCATTGTATTTAATGTTTATATTCAAAATATGTATTTAACTATTTATTGAAACCAAATTATACATTTTAGTAATGTTTTTATACTGTTTTAGAACGTGACTTTTTTTAATGTACTAACGAGGATATGTTTAGTTTTTAGGGTGACAGCAGATGAAAAATAGCCGTCAGGCTAACTCTGGTACATTTACTGTAATGTTTATGAACGTACATTGTCCCTGTCAAATAAACCAACAAATAAAAAATAAAAAGTGTCATATATCTTCTGAACTGAGAGGCTAAGAAATGTTGAACTCTCCACTTGGGTCATGTACAACGATTTCTCCAAAAAAAAACAAAAAAAAAAGATCTAATAATTGCAAGTATGGAATTTTGCTGACTGACCCATCTGTCTCACAGGATGAATTCTCATTAGGGTGGAGGAAACCAATTCTCTTACTTGATAGCAATTTATTTCTTTCCTTTGCCTGGTGGCTGCTGGGAATCCACTCTTCGTGACTTATTTTTCCACACAAAAGAGCATTTTCTGTCAGATGGTTTACAGTATATCACATTCCATGATTTTATCCTTCCCTTTTCTCTTTTCCTCGATCAATCGAGTAAAGAAATTGGAGTACTTGATGATGCCTTTGTTAGTTAAGCTTAGTGGCTTTAATGCTTCCTCATCATCAAGGGGTTAAGTTTTCTGTGCTCCTGTGTCAACCTGCAGGGCAGAAGAGAAGCAGAGAGTGTGTCACTGAGGTATGTGTCAGTACACACACCCCAAAAATGGGAGTGGCCCTGGCCCTACCTGCAGACTGGAACCCATTCAGCCTTCTGTCTCCTTACCTGAGGGGAAGTGATACCCTAGCCCCTGCCTCGTATTCTTTCACCACAGAGAAAGGCCTATCACCGCAGCCATGGGGAAGAAGGTAAGCTGTGATAAAAGACAGAGTTTAGTGCAAGAGTGGCATTGTTAAACAGCTCAGGCTGGGCAGAGGAGAAACTGACAAGCACTGTGCCTCAGACCCATAAAAAGTGTCTTTGAGGACAATGAATCCTTTTGCATAGAGTTCCAAAAGTCTTTAAAAAGAAGATTTTGCATGCACATAAATTACTGCTTTTATTTTATTGGGAAACGTATCCACTGAAGTTTGCATGAAAAGGCGTGAAAATACTGAATGAACTCATGCATTAAAAGGACCTTGACTTTTTTCGGTCAAAATGTGAAGCAAGTTTAGTTGTTTTTATGTAAGAAATGATTATATAGTAAAAAGCCAGTTAAGCAGCCGTGTTGACAAGTTCACTCTTGTTTGCACATGCATCTCATCTCCTGTCTACTGAAAACACTCTGATTCTACTACCAGTAATGGTTTGGAAACTACAAATGAATTTATTACCAACACTTTTCTGCCTGAACATTAATGTTTAGTTGAGCATTTTTTTTCTTTTGTTTTGGGAGAGAAAGTAAAGACCTGCAATTTTTTTTATCAACATTAAAGCTGCAGTTTGTAAATTTTTTTTTGGTATCAGTTGGTCCGAAAAAAAAAAAATCCGTTGTCATCTATGAGCATTCAGAATATTGACCAATCTGAGGATTAATACAGGAAAGGAAAAGGTTGTCTATTTAGGTCTCTTTTTTGTTGTTCTTGTTTTGTGTGTTACTCTTGTCATTTCATGTCTTTTTTGTGGTTATTTTGTGTGTCATTTTTGTATTTTCCTATCTTTTTGATTGTTTTATGTGTTCAGAGTCATTTTGTGTATTTTGGATACATATTGTGTATATTTTTGAGGCAATTCAGTTTTTTGTCATTTTTGAGAAAATTTTTTGTTATCTTTGATCTCATTTGGAAAAATGACCTCTCATTTTTGTCTTTTAGTTGTTGTTTTTGTGTGTTACTGTTGCCGTTTCATGTGTTTTGGTGTAACTTTGTGCTATTTTGTGGTCATTTTGTGTATCTTTCTCTTATTTTTGGCTGTTTTTTTATTGTCTTGTATATTTTTGTTGTTATTTTTGTGTGTTTTTGAAGTCATCTTTTGTATTTTCCTATTTGGTTTGTGTGTTAGGAGTCATTTAGTGTTTTTCTTTGGGCATTTTGTGTTTTTGGATTCATTTTGTGTATATTTGGGAATTTTTGAGAATATTTGTTGTCGTTTTCGGGTTTCATTGTCATTTTGTAAATTTTCCTCTTGTGTTTTCTCTTGTAGTTTGTGTTTTTTGACTCAAGTGTATTTTTGATGTATAGTGTATTTGTATGTGCGTATTTACCTTGGGGGGGGGGGCTGCACAAAGTTAGACCAAGGTCCGTATGTGGTCCCCGGGCCATTGGTTGCCCACGTCTGGTTTACTTAAAGTATATTGTTTTTTTTTTTTTTTTACATGAGAGGAGTCTGGGGATTATGTTTATTCTGCCTCTTCTATCTTGACTGCAGATGATAAGCAGTTCGATTGGGAGTGTCAGATCGTGAGCAGCTGTGAAACTTCTCAGTGAAAGTTTTGACAAGCCAAGAACTTAAAACTAGCTTCTATACTTGCTTCGATTTAATAAATCTGGTGATAAATGTCTTTTTTTTTTTATTTTTATTTTTTTACATGTACATCCATTTAACATACTGCACAGCCAAATGTATTTCACCAGTGATGCATTTGCGCTTGTTGCATATTATTTTAACTAAAGGCTGTGCTTGTCAAGCCAAAACTGAGGAGTGTGTCTTGCATCGTCTTGAAGGAATGCTTTGTTGACATGAAGAGTGGAGTGTAAGAAGAAATATTGTCCAAGGTCCCACCAGGCCAGCGTACACAGTGCGAGTTGAAAACTGATCAGTTTGACAAGCTTTTAACCTCCAACACTGGAATGACAGGCGTTTGTGCTTTTAAACATCGGTGATTACTGCTGAAAAACAGCACGATGACTGTTTTTAAAAAAAGAAAAAACACACGTTGAATTCAGCTGAACTGGATCCTGACAGCTGGGTTTCCGCCTTTGGCTCGAAGAGTCTCTTTGGACACTCAGATACAGAACACCACAACAGATGTTCAGACAGCAAATCTTAAGGTAGTTGTTTCCCATCATCTGTTGCACTGTTTCAGTTTCTCAGACTGAGAAATTGAAGAAGCTGTTCATAATGGTTCTGTTTGAACAGGCAGAATGTAAAGCTTTTATTCTATGGCTTTATTTTGACAGGCGGTGTTCGTGACTGGCACTTCTTGTTAAAAACAGTACTGTCTTCAGGGGTCGGGGGGGTCGTGAGGCGTTGCCAGACGAGAGAGTGGTTGCATGCTTCACCAGCAATGCCTTTGATAAGATAAGCACTGGGAGATCTACGATAAAGAAGTGTCGTTATAGTTTGGCTCCCTGAGAAAGCTGAAAGCAATTACAGATGATCCTATAGTAGACATTAAATGTACACCTTTAGTAGTGACTTATTATTTTAAACAGAAACATATTAGGAGTAAAAGCATAGAAATAAAAGTTGCTTTTATTCAATGGCGTAGACCAAGGCTGGGGTCCATTATATATGTAATGACATCATTTATAATTCATTATAATTGTGATGTAACTATAATTGTAATTGTAATTTTAAAAATCTGTTGCGTTCGTAATCGTAATGAAATTGTAATTGAGTTCAGATAATTGACTTTGTAATTGTAATTGACATGAAAATTATATGAAATTTGTCAATTATGTTTTAACGCAAAACTGAGGAACCATGTTACAGTTCTATTAACGATTATTAAAACATGTTTCACATCAAGCTTTCCCACATTTTACCATTTTAAAAATTATTGAAATCCAGGGGTATGGTGAAATAAAAAAGGGTCAGACACCCACACCAAAAATATTAATACCTATATTTTCATTAATTAGGATGCCTAACAACTTAACCAATAGATAGGAATGAAATGATAGATATATGTTTTTAGTGTATTTTCCAGCTGGTTTAGGACCCATTATCATTAGAGATGCTAACAGAAAGCTAACACAAGAGAAAGGTTAACTTTTATTAGGTTATTTAAATCAGGCTCAGTCATTTTGATTCATTTTAGTTATCGAGAGCATCATTTTAATTGGTTTTCTGAAGATTAAAAGAAAATTGTAATTTAATTGTAATTGGAAAAAATGCTGGTCACTGCAATGTAGTTTAATCGTAATTGAACATGGGTAATTGAAAATGTAATTGTAACTGAAGAATGTAATTGACCCCAACCCTGCTGTAGTCTAGGCACAAAAATATGTTATTTTCTTGTTACAACATTATCTTTCTTTCATTCTACCATGAAAACAAAAGCCACTTTGCTTCAGATTTAACGCAGTAAAAATAGAACACAGACCTCCACCAAGCACCAAATATCCTCATTACCAGATATTGGCAGTTATCTAGATCAGTGATCCTGATCTGGTACCATGATGATTAACACTTTAAAGGCTCGGAAGACATTTTTATCCACGTCAGTGATGATACCGTTTCAATTGTATGGGCACTCCCATTTTATTGAAGAATCGCAATGAAATACACAATCCGGATCGAATCTGCATGAAACTTGGTGGAGTAATTGAAGAACCAACCTGACATAAACGAGTCAAATTTCATTAAGATTGGTCAATTACAAACTGAGATATGAGTTTTTGAAATCTCACCAATAAGGAGAAATAGAGATTTACTGTATCTATTTATGAAAATCATCCAGAGTCAGAATATTCATCCAGATTTGCTACAAAATGTAATAAAATCTTCCATGGCATAAGGTCTAAAATAGGGATAGACCGATAAGGATTTTTTTAGGGCCGACGCGATACCAATTTCTTTTCCATCAGTCTTAGCCGATGACCGATACGGACTGCCCATTGTCTTGAGCTGATGCTACTTTTGCTCCTTCAATTTACATCATAAAAATTACACAATGATGATAACAAATGGGACAAATCTCCATTTTTTAAAAAGGAACATGAGGTAGAACGACAACAAGTAAAAAAATATTTAACAAATATTAAAAACAGGTGATGTAGAAGAAGAACAAGTAACAAATATTTCTGCTCTCTGTAAATAATGCGGTTCGGCGAACGCAGCAGCCCGCATCGGCCAATGCCGATATACTGTACATAAAAAACGCAAAAATCGTCCGATGTATCGGTCTATCACTGGTTTAAAATAGGTAAAAAAAAGACAGCTATTGTCAATGTTCCTCGAAATGATTGCGCAGCAAATAGATATGAAACCTGCAAGAACAAATTCATTCTGCACGCCAAATATCAGCCTCATTGTCTCAGATTGCTCCTTGTGTTTGTGCAATTTGTTAAATCAAAGAGAAAAACCAGGGTGACAATTGATTCTGCTGTTGGCAAAACTCTGATTTGTGGCAAGAATTAATTTCAGGTCAGTGATTGCATGTTCTGATGCCAGCGAATCATAAACCATGACAAACGCATGCAAATGTCAATGGGTGTGAACACTTATTTTTGTAACATCAGTGTGCACAGGGTGGCAACATCCTGACCTAAAACCTAAAGACAAGTTGCAGTGAGTCTTAATTGGCTTGATACAAATGTGTTCATTTGTTTTCTTTGTTTGATGCTTGGATTGATTGTGTGCTGCTTAGTTTATGGGCAGCAGGCCTCAGGGATGAAAGCAATTAAAATCCTGAGCCTTTTCCATGATGAGGCAGGCTTTCATCTCACTGTGTATTGGCAGAAAAAAAGCATATTTTCTACTGTCCTAGTTAGGAAAATTATTATAACGGCTTGGATCGGAATTTGCACCCCAAAAAAAAAAGAGGATCTTGATGCTGAATCACGTCCTAACTCAATTAGGCACGTATAGTCAGACTTTAATCAGTGGCGTTTCTGACGGCTTAATTGCCAACATAACAGAGGAACGCCATTCTGCTTTGTGTCGCCTTTTGTTTGTTTGCCGTCTATGATCTGATGAGTGCCATTCAGAGAGCAGTGGGACACTACATTTATCGTGAGGACGTATACCGCTGCGGATTAAATGCAGCGATGCAGGATTTCCCCGGAGACTGATCCCATCTGTTCAAGGCCTGGCTGGTTAGTTAGAAATTCATCAAATTGTGTTCCCCAAGGATTCTGCAAAAACCCTCCCACCCCCTTTTGTCTCCCCATTTGCTACCCCTTTGTCTTACTGCAGAGAGGATGGGGAGCCGGGGGCAAGAACTCAGCCCAGATGGAGGGGGTGGGGTGGGGGTGGGGGGGCAAGCCCAAGCCCTAATGGAGACGGTATCCCTGGAATGACCCAGTGGAAGTGACGCTTCCTGGACATGTTTTCTGCTTGCATGAGCACACGGATGGGGCTGCGTTCGGGTGGGGAGCCTTTTGACAATGAGGGAGGGAGACTGCACTGTAGAGACTTACTGTAGCTAAAGATGCTACTGTATGCTTTGTTTAACATTGAATCCATGTGCTTTTTGAATGGACGGCTAAACTGTCAGTGGGTGTAGCATCTTTCCACTGCATTAAAGAGAACACTGTGGACTGGAGAGTGTAAGTTGAATTCGTTGATTATTTTGTGGTCCCCTGAATTCCCTGGAAATAATTTGCTTTGCCTCAGTTAGCCACTCTGGCTCCTGTGAGGTGGTTTTTAACCATGTGCATGTTTTCCTCCTGCCGAGCAAAACACGACCATGTGGCCATGCTTTTCAAATGTGGTGATATCTGCAGACTTTGCAGGAATGTTGGAGCTTTTCTCTCAGTAAGACAAGAGATTGCTCAAGACTGATGAGCTGAATATGAAATATCGACTAATAATGTAATGCTGCATTATAGATTTCAAGTGCAAAAAATATGGCTGTGCTTATAAAAGCTTTGTGTGTTTTTTTTCCCTCTACAGCATGCAGAAACTATTCCAATATCTTATCTGAGCTTTTGCAGCAGGGTGTTTCTGGCCTTTTTTATGCCATTTTCCATTTAGTGCTGCATATAATGTTCAAGGAAAAATGCCTCAAGCACCAACTGGCCTTATTTAGTCTGAATGAATATTCATTAGTTTTGATTTTTCTATCAACATTGCTGTTAATTATTGATTACAGTTTAAAAATGACCTCACAAAGTGTTCATATAGTGAGTATCACTTTTAAAGGTATTTAAGTGGATTGCAGTGTAAAAAAATGACTTATCATTGATTTTGATATATATGTAATCGATAGCCAACCAACATCTGAAAAGTGTCCTTTTAATAGACCAACAAACTATTTTTGTTTAAAATGTAGATTTAAGCAAGCCCTCATACTTGCTTTAACCAAGGAGATGGGATCGAATTTCTGGAATGTACCAAAATAAATGCTTTTGGTCCGTTTTCTGGTTTGGAAGCCAAAATAAATTTCCATAAAAAAAGTTCTGGTTTCCTGCTGCTGAGTTGGGAAAGAAACACACATAGTCCAGATGGATTTATTTTACAACACAAAAATCCGTTTCTAATCCTTGAGTTTCGTACAGTTCAGTAGGAGGAGTGAATTTGAATTGACCCTAAAAGTAGTCCGCAGCCATTTGTGCTTTTGAAAAGCACAGGCCCCAAATGTCAGGGTGACTAAAAGCCAGAGCAGCGTCCTCAGCGTCTAAAGACATTTTATTGCCTTAAAATGTAACTCAGTGTAAGAGCGTGTAGCGAGGTCATTACTCCAATGATAGTTTGTGATAAATATGGCAAAGACATGCATGCAGGGATGATGATGTTCTTATAACCATTGATTGGGGAGGCAATGTGCTTCCAATGTAGCTTCGCTGTCCGTGTGTTTCACATGCACTGAGCTGTTTACAAATCCATTAGCGTTGTGGTAATGTGTGCAGAATAATCCATCCAAGTCCTTAAGTCACATTGAAAGTCTAGTTTATTCTCTCATTTGTTTCCCACTGCTTGTCACACCGAGTTTAGTTATGGTCAGTGACCTCCCTCGTGTATTGTTGACTCACACTCAGTGTCTTTATGCTTTCCCCACAAAAAGCCCCGCAGACTTTGGTTTAGTGTGGACGGTGTAAAGGAAGTGGACATTGACAGACAGCAGAGAGCTTGACTGAGAGACAAAAACAAGCTGTGGGGAGAGGAGTGGAGGTTTGCCAGTGAAAAGACTGGAGTGGCGTTTGGCTCAAGTACTGGGATGCATCGTTGCTCGTGCCACAGTGTCATGGCAACGGAAGGCTTCGTTCCTCTCTCACAGTCCCCCACTGAGTGTCCAGACCGTATCAAAAGGCTCTCTGAGCAACTCATTCACATTCACTTAATTCTACGCAGTACTACAGACAACATTTTATTGACTTTTTCTTTTTTTGTCTTATGCTGTTGTGGGATGACATGTAAATTAAAGTCCATTGTGGAATGGGCGTGTCACCTCAGCTGTGTCATTCCTAAATTGCCGCTCATCCAAAGGCTCCCATTTGTCACGCAGGACACCTCTCTTCCCTGGTGGCCAATCAGGAGAGGATCCTGGGAGGCTGAAAACAAACCCTCGTCTCCCCCCCAGGAACTCATCATCACACTTGATTGACAGGCTCACACATGATGTGGGTGGGGGGGGGGGGGGGCACACGTTATTTACCTCCCTCTTTCCTCATGGGACGAAGTGATGCCGCCAACAAAATAACACAAAGAGAGGAAAGCCTGAGAAATCGGCGCTAGGTTGAACCGTCTGGAGCACTTTGGGCTTCTTTTAGAGAGGGTTAGTGAGGACGAGGCTGTGCAGGAAGAGTTTTAAAAGGTGTAGCAGACACAAAACTGTTCTCCCTGACTGTAAATGGTTTGGCAGACAGACTGACTGACTGACTGAGAGGTAAGATCACATGATCTCTTTCTCCATTGGATGAAGCTTTTGAGTTTTTGTGAACTGAGCTAAACATGCTTTACTGAATTCTTCATACTTTCAATATTGTTGTGTTTTAACTGTAACTGTAAATTTGATTTGACTTTAGAATTATATTAATGCGAAACTAATAAATCTACTCTATATTCACTCTAAACAAACAACAGAGAAGTTTGATGGCTTGTTTGGTTGTTGGTTTTTTTTTTCTTTCCAAGAAACACATTTTCTCCAACATTAATACTTTTTTTTTAACTCTAAGATTGTTTTTTTTTTTACAGTACAGACAAAACTTCCATTTTTTATGATGTTACATGTGAATTCCTCAATCTCTGGATTATTTTTTTGGCTTTGGATTCACTCGTTTTTTTCTACCTTGCATTTTGTTTATTTTACACTTCATTTGTTTGCATTATTTGGCTTAGAATGTAGAATATAGATGCTTTATTGTCATTGCACTGATACAATGCAATAAAATCTCATTGTCAGCACTCAGTTTAAAAAAAAAAAGAAAAAAAACCCAAAACCTTTCAGTAGTTAAAAGTAGAATTCATCTCCATCCATGACGTCTGCTATAGAGCGGTTTAGATTCTAAGTTGATGTTGTCAACAATGCCTTGTCAGGTAACAACACGAGGCCTTGTTAATGAACCGTGAACCTATAGTGATCATCATTATGCCATTGCCAGATGTGTTTTCTGAAGCAGCTGTCACACAGTGTATCCTATTTTGTCTCCACTCCAGTTAATGTGATCTTATGAAAAAGTGAAAAGTGTGTGTGTGTGTGTGTGAACTCAGAAGTGTGGCTGGGGTAAACTTTATTGTTACTGTGATGAGCAGTGAAACAATGTATCACTTTTGTAGAAAATGTGATACTAAGTGTATCCAAGTGACGGTCTGTGGGCTAAATTTTACCTTTAAGATTTTGCAAGTCTGGCCTGCAGGATGATTTTGTAAAAATGAATCTTTAAAAGAGAGAAAACAGTGGCACCTTCAATGATACATGTGACTAAATGCTTAGCAATCTAGTAGATTCTCATGATATTGAAACAAAACTATTTGTGTGTGCGTAATACAATCCGTGTGTCTGTACACTGATCCGTGTGTGTAGAACAAGGAGTTGTAAACGAATTTGTCTGTGCGTAATCCAATATGTGTGTCTGTACCTTGTTCTGTGTATGTGTGTTTCAATTTGTGTGTCTGTACCTTGATCTGTGTGTGCGTTTCAATCCGTGTGTGTCAAATTAAGATTTGTAAACAAATTTGGTCTGTGCGTAATCCAATCTGTGTGTCTGCATTAACATCTGTATGCTTGGGTCATCAAACCGGGACATTCTATTGGCTGTCTCTGTGCACGGGACTTTTGGAACACATTTGGCGAATACGATCTGTAACTTTTGAATATTTGTATCTCGTGCAATACCGCTAGAAACCAGCAGTTGTCACCAAGTGACAGACCTTCCAATTGTAGGCAAACTTCACAATACACATTCTTTTTTCATTTTTTTAATTAAAGACACGTTTTTTTTTATTTTTATAACTTACGTCATATACGTTACCCAGATAAGCAATGTTTTTTTCTGTTTTCAAATTCAAAACTTAATCTTGTTCTGTGAGATATTTGGATATTTACTGGGGAAATTAGAGCGTCATTCTGAGCGAACTGGACCACTACGCTGCACCTGGTTTCCCTCCTTCTACAGTTTTCAGGTTCTGCTCCTGTTTTCATTCAGTCTGTGGATGTTTCCATAACAAGATGCTCACGTTCAGCCGTCAACACACACGAAAGTTGATCACAATAAAGGAGGAGCACCAGTAGACTCATTACACCACAGAAAAGTGCTGCTTGTCTGGTTTTTGGTTTTTCTGCATTTCTATTTTGGTTTTGAATTCGGAAAACAAAATAACGACACCGTTTATTTGTTATTTTCTTTTTGTTTTGAAACAAAATCACCAAAGAACAAACGGTACAGGGACTGTTGTGTTACAAAGATAGTGTTTGTCTGCTCCACGTTTAATGGAATCTGCCTCACTGTTACAAGGAGCCGAGGCACTCGATTTATCAAGTCATCGTCTAGTATCATAGAGACGCCTCGTAACTGATCAGCTATATTCATTTCTTTGCTAAGACAAATAAAGATGTATTGGTGCACGCACCGAGTGTACATTTCCCCTGCTCTTCTTTTTTAGCAGTAGTTTCCTCTTCTGCTTCTTCTGCGTTTTTTGGAGGTGGCTTGGATGGCAAACGTGTCTTATGAAAGCGTGTTTTCTTAATTATGAAATTTGCCTCCGATTGGAGGGTCTGTCACTTGGTACCAGCGACAACTGCTGGTTTCTAGGGGTATTACACAAGATACAAGTATTAAAAAGTTTCAGATCGCGTTCGCCAAATGTGTTCTTAAAGTCCTGTTCACAGAGACAGCCAATAGAATGCCCCACGCATACAGAATTTAATACAGACACACAGTTTGAATTATGCACAGACAACTTTGTTTACAAATCCTAATTCTACACACACGGATTGAAATTTGCACACACAGATCGATGTACAGACACACGGATTGTATTACGCACACACAAATAGTAATGACCCCATAGATTCTCTGTGATGATTTAAAACAAAATATGCAGAAAACTGGTCAAATTTAGGTTCTTTTTTTTAATTTTTGTTGTTGTCATTTTAATCGTATATTTGGGGGATTTTGCGGCCATTTGGTAAATTTGTGTTGACATCTTGCTTTCAGGGCCACAGAAAATTAGACTGAGGGCCACCAGTTGATCATCCCTAGTCTTTTGATGTGCTAAATAGTGAATTGTTTCTATTTGGCTAATTCACAACAGCAGTGGTGCAAATTATGGTAATGCTGCACAAAGGATTTTCATTTTTTAACAAAAAACATGAATGTACTGTAAACTTTAAAAAAAAAAGACCATTTTAGGACTTGAGTTAGAGGATTTCCAGACTCGCTTAGAGATCAAACTGAGTCATATCACATTAGTATGATATATTATTATCATTATCGTTAAATCTTTCCCAAATCAGGATTGTGTTGACATTAACGTCAGCATGGTTGATGATTCTTATGAATGCGGTCATGCAAAATGAGCATAACATGTGTCCCAAATTTACAAGCCGATTGTTGTTTTGTATAGCTCTGCTCCTTAGAAGATGCCATATGAGGATAATAATAAACTTTTGTGGGAGGCTGTAGCAGAGCAGGATGCGTTGATAGCCTTGAGTGATAGACCGAACTACCAAGTCCTTCCCCTTCCTTAGGATTGGCTGATGCAGAAACTGCAGCCCACTCTGTGTGGATGGGATAGGTGCAGCTCACTGTGAGAGTTGGTCCCTCTTGAAGTTTTCATCCTCGTCCTTTAGTTTATTTTAGAAGTTCAGGAGTTGCGTTGAGAGGAAAGATCAGAATAACTGGAAAATCGCCACTGACACATTCTCCAGGTGGCCCTTCTCTCCTCCTGCTGCTTGTTCATGCTGTAATCATGTGGCAGGTAAGACAGAGGGTGATTCGAAACTCCACTCTGTGTGTTTTTTCTAAAGCTGCTGCGTTGCTGTGTTATTTTCTCGAAACAGTGAGTCATCACATATTTCCAAGCCCTGCAGGCGGGGATTTGTTTCTGTGTGCTGAGGTTGTCGGCCTTGTGGTGCTCAGAGATTCCTTCATGTTCTCAACTGTGGATAATTCTTGAAGGGATGAGATGATGAATATGGAGGCTAAGTGGGTGGGGTTGTGTGTGGCAAAGGATTCTTTAATTAGAAAGCCTCACAGAGAGTGGGAGTACGGAAAATAGGTTTTAGGCATTAAAAGCAGTATGGCTAATTTACTTTTTGCTTTTTACTGTTTCAATTCACACAAGAGTTTTAATTTCCAAGAGTAAATGCAAAATTTTACAGGACTTTTTGTTGACTTAAAGTTGCCAAAAACCCGTCTTTAGTTTTTCCCATCAGTCAGACCACACGTGCATTCACTGTGTGGCATTCTAATGACCTACAGCATACCCTTTTGCTCCACTGATAAGATACAGGATGGAGACATTTCCCATCTGTGCTCTTCCATTACTGCTCTAGCACTACATCTGGACACAGTTTGGGACATGGCCACGCACGCACACATAGAAACACAGACTGTGAACGCAGTCGACTAGAACTAGGGCACTGCCGTGTGTGGTTTTGCCCCATTAATTAGTAACTTATCATTTTCTTGTTTGGAGGAATGTTAGACATCTTTCAACCAGAGAGCGGCCTGTGATCACAACTGTGGCAATTATTAAGCTGTCGCCATAGCAACACATGTGTATAAAGGACAGGCATATTATTTATTTATAATAAAAAAAAATGAAAAGAAGTTTGAAACTTGTTTATTCCAATAGTTCTAAATATCTAGTAAATTGATTTGGAAGGTAATGAAATAACTTGGGGAAAGTTTTCCAGTGACTGCTTTTAGGTTAAAACCCATTGATAGTTTCTGTAATTCAAACATTGACCTCATGGTGTCGCTCTTTATGCGTTTTCCACAACGTCTGATTTTCTCCACAATGTTTGTCCTAAAAGTAGGTAGGTAGTAAAGAGTAGTTTAGATGAGTTCATTTTTTTTTTTTCTTTTAAATGTAATATTGAGTACCCTTTTGCTGAGTGTGGTATGCTTTTATTTTCTAAATCTCCGCCTGGAACGACAATGTAACACACTGCTCACAAATGCTTGGAAAGTCACATCCTGTGAAGTTCCTGTGGTTGTGGAAATGATCCGGTGTTTTCCCACTGATGCCACCTGCCAAGCCAAAGGGAGGAAATGAGAGTTTAGTGCAGCTTTTGGTGATCTTTACAGACTGTAAGCAGAGGGAGAAAAGAAACGAGAGTTTACACCAACCATACCCACCTATCCTGTCCAGGGCCAAAGGGCCACTGAAACCTATTCTAGATAAATCTGTGAGGAAGATTTGGTTTACCCTGGACAGGATGCTGCTGCATTAACAATCACTGATTGTTTGCTGCTCGTACACATTTAATGTTATGATCAGTGTTGCAAAGAAATAACTGCCAATGTTGAAAAAATCCCATGTCCACTCATATCCTGCACAAAAAGACAAGAAAATAAAGTTTGTACTTAGTACATAATAGGGGTGAGTATTGGCAAAGATGTTGCAATACGATACGTATCATGATACTTGGGTCACAATGCAATATTATCACGATTTTGTGATGTATTGCGATATTCTACCCATTTAATATCAAAATTAAACGTAGAGATGAAAAATGAAGTTGCTGTATATGTTCATCAGAAGATATTGATCATTCAGAGGACAAACTGAGTCAAAACTATTTGCTTCAAATCATTCTATTTATTATTATTATTATTGTAATATCACCATCTACTGGAGTGGAGGTGCGGAAGTGGCACAATTTTAAAGGTTTTTATGTAGGAACAGGAACTGGTCAACATGCCCAGTAGTTAGGCTGCTCCGCTGAGAAGTGACAATGTCTCAGGAGGGGTATTCCAGAAAGCGGGTTATGTTCAAACTCTGAATATGTTGGGGCTCAAATGAGGGAAACTGAGTATCCTATTCCTAAGAGTGAGGTATGTTCTTCTCTGAGTATGTTACCATGGCAACATTGTCAGTGAACTAATCCTGGTCGCTGGCAGGTTTTATCGAAGAAACCCTGGGTTTCTACCTGGCTCCGCCCACTTGAACACCGTTTCTGAACACTTTAATGTACCTTAACCCTCTTTTCTGAAACATATTAGTAACATCACACAACACAGACGTGCTCACAATATTACATTAAAAATAAATATAAATGATGCAATATCAAGCGACAGTCACTGTCTTTATATCCAGTGTATCGGGAGGGCTCTCTATGCAGCCATCCTATGCTGCTGCCACGTCTCCTCAGACACATTTTATTCATATCATTCCCTGCTCGTCACGCCACTGAAGCGATAAAGTGAAGCGACTAATCACGGGTGATTTAAACCACTATAGTCACTAAAGGTGCATTCAGTGTGTACGCACCTTTAGAACAGGCTCATATTCCTCAAACACCAGCCTTTTTCACCCATCAAGGTGAATAAATCACTCTCTTCCGGGTGGTTGCCATGGTAGTTTGTCTAACCTTCGATCCATTGATGATGGCTTTTTATCGCGCACATGCAGGTAAGTAACCCAAGGTTTACATACTCAGGGTTGATTGACCCACTTCATATCAGCTGTAATGGAATCAGATACCCAGAGTTTCCCATCACATTGACCCAGACTTTATGGATAGTTTGTTGAACCTCCTTTAGGGACTACACCTCAGCAATAGAAAACACATATCAATATTGATTAAATATCATAATATTGATTATATATATACAGTATATATATATATGTATCACGATATATCGTGAAATCAATTTTTTTTCACACCTCTAGTACACAATAGGGTTGGGAGAATATGCAAAGTTTACGAGACAATATATGCAACTGGACACACAATAACGATAAGAGATTATATATTTGGAGAGGGAAATGCAGTTGGAAAAATAACCACACTTTTATTTGTATCTCTCTCTGGAAATACTTACTCTGGGTGTGACCTTTTAAACCATATAGGAATATTTAAAATAAATAGATAAGTAATAAAAATAAATAAAAATAACAACATAAATAATCTTTTTTTCCCCCATTTTAAATGCAAAAACACAAAACCAGTCTTCAAAAACTATTCCTATCTGTGCATGAACTTTGCATGAAACATCAATAAGGGGGTTCTCAACTCGTCTCACCCTGGGACACACATTTTGCCACGGTCATCAAATCGCGACTCAATTTTTTTTTCTTTTAGAATTCAACCAACCAAATTTCATTTTTCTCAAAGATAGTTGCTGAAATTACGCATATATAATCTTTTTTTAAAACATAAATCTATATATTTTGCTGTGCAACATGCATTTCACAGCATGCCTGTAAAAAGAAAAATTTCATTCAAAATAAAAGACAAGTCCAACATGGACAGGTCTGTGACCCACTTTTGGGTCCCGACCCACCAGTTGAGAATTGCTAGTCTACACAACCCAGATTTAAGATATGGACATGTTTTTTTTTATTTTCAAAAATATTAGCATCTTTACATTTTCTGGAAGGAATAAAGATCTTTAGACATTGTCTCCTGGAGTTGAAAAGTCACGCGTGCTTAGTACAGATGTAACAGAGATGGAAAGGTATCCCCATATCCCTCCTCTCACAATATCACAATACCACTCGTACCATCCGCAATATATCTTGTGACATTTTAATATCACAATATTAGAGCACACATTATGGTCCCAACCCATACATAACCTACATGCTAAGAGGTAGATATTAGGGGTTCTTATTTTCAGATTTGATCCGATTGCAATTACGGAGGTCTCGATTCGATTTCAAACCGATTTTGAAATTGATTGCTGATTTTCCATTTATCTTCAGTGAACTGCTGAATTATTTGACTTTTTCATTAGTAACATCTCACAGCACTTTCAATATTGTATAGTGTATTCCAAAATTCTAAATTAGGAGGACTCGCCTGGTTTGTGTTACGATTTGAAAAATATCGATCAATGATCCTTGTGATTTTAAGAATGTATTAATAATCGTCAATAATAGAATTGCAATTAATTGACTATCAATTTTTTCCACCACCCTTTGCAGACGTATTGGCTACCAACCCTAAAAAAAGCGGCCTAGCCTGCTTTTATTGCTTACTGAAATTGTAACTATTAAAAGAAGATGGATCACCTGATGATAGTGTTTAGGGGTGTTGAAAAAATTCGATTCGCCGATATATTGCGATATTACGTCGCACGATTCTTGGATCGATTCAAAATGTATACATATCGAAATTTTTTTACTTATTTTTATTTATTTATTTATTTATTTATTTATTTATTTATTTATTTATTTATTTAACCAGGAAAGTCTTTTCCACTGCACAAAGAAGTGTGCTGAAACCTGGGCATGTTGACCAGCTTGTGTTTTTTTTTTTTTTTTTTTTTTTTTAAATCTAAAAAGAAAGTACTAACTTTCTGCATTTATTTGTTATTCTAGGCATATAGCTCAGTTATCTTGCACTAAAGTCATGTTGCACTAAAGTCAAAGTTGGTTTTAAAGCCACAGGCAGATTGTATGTTATTTTTTTTATTTTAAGTTGTTGGCACATGGCATGTTAAAGCCAATGTTTTGAGTGTAAAATATGAAAAATATATATATATATATATATATATATATATATATATATATATATATATATATATATTTCATACATAATGTTCTCTTGAAGGTGTACAAATTTGTATCATATCATGACCTTGTATTGCCAGATGCCAGGCAACACACACCCCTAACAGTGTTATCTTACAGAGATTGCATTAGGTTGTATGTTCATAGTAGGTACGGTACCTACTTTGGTTTTCTTTCCACTTTTAAAAAACACTTACAGTAGGTCTATGTTTGATTCATTCAAGTTACTATTTGACTCGGAGTCGATGTGTGTGGTTGCTCTGATGCTCCATGGCCCTATCCATCCAGGGTCTTCCCTGCCTTTCTGCCTGTGTCGACGCCTGATCAGAATAAGTCGCGCAAGAAGAAAAATGACTATTGTTGCCGTTTGTTTACCTGGCTTGTGTGCGTGGCTTCTGCTATTTGCTGAACTCTCTGGCAAATGCTTTGATTTAAACATCTGAATACGGTGACACAGCTCTTTCTTTCCGCGCAATCGTGTCTGACAGATGTGTTTTAAATGAAGCTGGCGAAATGTTTAGATTTCTAATTAACTTGTCCTCTATAATCATTTAAGTAACAGCATCAGTGGCTGTCGGCCAAGCCAGGCTCCATTAGGCTAATCTCAGTAATGTGTGCAGCTGCAGATCAGGTAGATTTGTCAGTCTAATCATCTGGCTTGTGCTGCTGCAGCTGTAAATCACATTAGGACTGAGTGGGACGCTGCTGCAATGGCTGCTTCAGGGAGCAGCAACAGGCCACACATTGGTCACAGCTACGCGGCGAAGACAGGATTACAGATAAATATGTTAGGTGTCCGCCCCAGGAAAGAAGACAAAGAGCAATCACACTCCCTCAGTCGCTGGATACATGGTTCAAAGCTATCATTAAGGATGATAAAAGACCATAACCAAAAGGATTAGAAAGTGCTTGAGCAGGAAATTGTCCTCATATCTGAGACAGTGTAATTGTTTCATCTCTAAATGACCCATTACTTCCTAATCAAATGTAACTCTAAATGTCAAGCCAGCTCTCAAGTTCATCATTTTTCAAAGAAGCGCACAAAAGAACGCCTCACATCAATCTATGGTGACAGCTTCAATAGCACATTGGAAATCCACACTCACGTCTTGCAGTGACTCAGTCCCGGGTGTCTTAAATGTTATCAAAAAAGGAAAATCTAAATCTAAAGGTGTGTCGTCATGCATCTCTGCAAAAGTCAGACATCTAAAACATGCAGGACTTTGGTTCAAAACCCTGAAAACTTTCCAGCACTTTATGGCCAAAAAAAAAAAAAAAAAAGTTCGAGGAGTGAAAATGTGGCAATTAAAATGGAGAAACCACAGCCGATCGTTATCATGTTTACAGTGGACTAATTATGCTGAATTTATTGCTGCGGTACAACTTTGAGCTGTTGTAATTTAAATGTATCACATGTTATTGTTTAAGTTTTTTCATAGAATCATACAATGGTTGCTCAAGAACAGAAAAAGATTACTCTTTTTTTTGAAGTGCTAATAACTACGCTAACATGCCACCCTTATTCAACAGTTACTTTTTTCATTAATATTAATTTGTTTAGTTTTTTTTACCAAAAAGAACAATTACAGTTACAAAAATTCTCAAAATAGTGTCTGTAGAAATGAGATCTCAGTAAAATATACATACATGTTTGTACTCCCCCACACAAACGAATATCATATGTACTTCCATAGTTTGTTTTCATCTGTTATGAAGCCCAATATGTCACTAAAGGTCTGGCAGCTACTCATGCATGCATGATCAATAGAGTGAGAACAACTGTTTTATATTACTTGACTAAAATCTATATCCCGCTGCCAGGTTTCACAGTAAATAACGACTGTAACAGCACAAGCTTAAAACTGAACAGGAGTCGTTTTTTTAAAAAGGCAAATAATGGATTTGTTTTTCTCGAGTCATTACTTTGACGATTTTTCTAAGAATATGATTATTTCTCTCGGTGATCTGCAGAAACAGTTTTCCCTCCCAGTCTGAAACAGTTTGCCCGGGACGTGCATTTGCCAACAGTGCCAAGCAACACTCACGGAGTAGCCTCCCATTATTATTTACAGTGTGTGTCCGTCAGAGTGTAAAGTCATGCTGGGGACTCCTTTGAATGACAGGTGGACTCATACAGAGCCCATCAGGGGTGAGTCTAGAAAACAAAGGAAGAGGGTAAGCAGACTGTACCAGTGATTATCACACCAGTGACCAACTGGGAGAGAGAGAGAGAAAAAAAAACACACTGAATTTAACTCACAATGTTGTATAAAATATCTTATTTAGGTTCATTATACTGTTGTAGGATTTAATAGTAATTCAATCCTTTATTTTTAGTATTTAAAGAATGTCTTTTATTTATCAATTACCAAATTAAAATAAGCACAACAGCAAAACCCATGCACATTATTTCCAAAATCTCATAAAAAAAAAAATTTAAAAAAATGACATAAATAGCATTCAATTTTCTTCTATTGATAATATAAAAAAAAGGCAGTGGCTATTTGTACAGTTGCCGTATCAATATATATCTGTACGCTGCGCCCCTATTTGGCCAGTTTACGTCATGTGATAGGTCAGTCATTGGTCAGTTTTGGTTGCGTGACTAAGACTAAACCTTACCTTAAACCTAACCTTAACCCTAACCCTAAAAATTGTTGCGATATTGGGTTATAACCTAACCCTAAACCGAACGTTAAACCTAACTCTAACCCTAAGACGCTAAGTACTTGTACTTCGGTAACTGGACCAATAGCACAAGCTTTAAAATAACCAAACACTATATAATGAATACAATATTTTACCACTAAATTAAATGTCAATACAGGGAAGTATTTTATTCAAAATGTCTCCTTTTATTTTTGAAACAGTGGTGGTAATCTTTCAATTATTACTCCAAGCTTTTGAATTATTAATAGAAGAGAGATGGTTGAACATTATAATTTACACTATGTCTAATAAATTGATAACATTTTACTTGAAGTTTTATACATACTGTAAGTGTCATGCGCTAAATTATGACACCTTTGGAGCTATGTTGGCATTTTTTGGGTTAAGTGGAGGGATCTAGTGAGGTTAGGGGAACAAACGACACTTATTGACAGTCTTCATGGCGTCTCATTTATGCTAATTACATGTCATTTCATAATGATAACAGCGTAATGCCAGCCTTATGTGTAAAAACTTCAAGTGTTACCAATAAATCAAAGTGTACAATTTTTCTTTAAATAATTTGTATACCTTTTTGCGTCCCCCAGTTTGCAGGTTTCACATGAATTTTTACAATCTATTGCATGTTGCAGATGAGCTGTGCAAGGTTTTTGTATAATCCGTATTTGGGTCTTTCTTTATTTCATTCTCTGGAGGGAGTCTCTGGGAAAATCCCAGTCCACTGCATAATGCTGCTTGAAGAAGAGGGACACAAGACAACCCTGAAACTGATCCCAGAGCCTTTAGAACTGTGAGGACACTACAGGACTCATAGTGATCAGAGGTGAAAGTAATGGATTACAAGCACTCACATTACTGTAGTTGAGTTGCTTTTATGGGTACTTGTACGTTTTTGAGTATATTTCTAAATCAGTAATTGTACTTAAATACGTTTTAGAATAAGTAAAGTCATTTGTTACATTTCTACACCCAACTGTTACTGAGTAAATTATTTTCTTTTGTGATTTTTTTTTTTTTTCTTTAATTTCCATTTCATGGTCTCTTCATAAACTAGTTTTATGAAGGCACATTAAACATAATTCATTCGTTCTTAGTTGCGCCATTTCTGATCAACGTCCAGCCACATTCTTGGGTTTGGGTGGTTGGGGTTTCTACCTTTTGCGTTGTTACCCACATGGCCCATTTGGCATTGCACTGTTTTAGAGTTTATAAATTTAGATGTACTTAAAGCCTGAGAATTTTTATATTTTGAATTTAATTCATTGGTGTTATTATCCCCCGCCACAAAATGTGGAAGGGGGATATAGGTTTCGAGCTCCATCTATCTGTGCGTCCGTTTGTCCGTCCGTGCTTGCGTCTGTCCGAGTTAAAGGGGACAGCTTTTCTCAGAAACCATTTAAGATAGGATAACCAAATTCGGTGTGTGGCTTCAGGGTATCAATACCTTGATGGAGTTCGAAAATGAGAAGTGCACAATTATTTTTTCCGGAGTTATTGCCCATGTGTCGTTTTTCTTTACTGTGTTCGAGGTATCTTCAAAGGGGACAGCTTTTCTTAGAAATCGTTTAAGATAGGATAACCAAATTCGGTGTTATCAATAACTTGATGGAGTTTGAAAATGAGAAATGTGCAATTATCTTTTCCGGAGTTATTTTACTCTGAGGTGTCTTCAAAGGGGATAGTTCGTAATTTTATATTCTGATGTGACACTATTTTCTTATGTATACATCTAAGTTAGATTTAGAGCTTTTAGGAAAAGGTTGTGTGCTACAATGAGAATCAATCTGGTGGGGGCTGTTGATGTCTATGTCTTCTTGTTTTATTTAAAAAAAGAATTGTGTATATTGACAAAAATAAATATTTGATACCGATGCCTTTGTGGAAAATAAATTAAGTTCCAATTGTGCAAGATTTGGTCTCTTCCTTTTTAAGTTCATACATGAGATGTTTTACTGTATGCAAGGATTGTTACCATTAGAAATGTGTGTGTGTGGGGGGGGGGGGGGGGGTGAATGTAACTAAGTAACTTTTACTTTGAGGACTGTTTGATTGAGTTACTTTTTACTTGTACTTGAGTAGTTTATGTATGACTTATATGTACTTGTACTTGAGTTTTACTGATGATTTTTAAATGTTTTTGCTGCTGATTTTAAGGTTCCTTTTGATTTTTAAGCTGTTGTTTGTTTTCTCTTGCACTATTTGATCTATTTGAAGCACATGGAGTTGCCTTGTGCATGAAATGCGCTTTACAAATTGCTTTGCCATGTACTTGTACTTGAGTACAATTTCAATCAAGTTACAGTACTTCTACTTGAGTCGGATATATCGGTTCGTCTTTACACCTCTGATAGTGACACACCGCCTCTGCCTTTTGGCTGATTCTAACCTCAGTGCCCTTATTGCTCTCTCTCTCTCTCTCTCTCTCTCTCTCTCTCTCTCTCTCTCTCTCTCTCTCTCTCTCTCTCTCTCTCTCTCCTGCTGCTGTCTGTACTCTCTCTTCTTCCTGCACTGGCCAGTGCTCCAGCTGTAGGTGGAGCTGGCTTTCCTGGAATTGTCGGGCAACTTTTCCTGTTGTGGTTTCTACCTCTTACTCACTGCTATATGCCATAATGACCGCTCTGCTGCAGGACTACTGAGAGGATGAAGAACCTGTGCCTTCCGGATGCATTCCTCTAGTCTACAGCATGTTGGATTTTTGTGGCGGTTGCATTTGTTGTTAAAAAAAAAAGAAAAAAAAGCTGCTTCCTGATTGAGATTAGAAGTTTTCCTTCAGCAAAAATGTCTTTCCTGTGCAACATGGGGCAAAATCCATCGGTGGGTAAAGTTACCGTGTATGAATGGAGAAGCTTTCAAGCTGTTGTTACAGTGTTGTTGTTTTTAATGAGTTGTGCAACTTCTGGATGTTTTATCCTATAGATGATGAAGTCATGGGAAGATTTGTGTATTTGTGTTCTGTTAAAGAGGTTGTGGCAAGGTGATTTACTTGAAATGACATCATGTCTTAGTTTTAAAGGAATTGCCATAACAGATTGGAGTAGTGGTAATATTTCATGTGGGGCTTCATTTAGATTGTGGACATGAAATATTGTATTAGTTAATGCATTTCACAATAGATTTGAATTATATTTCATAAATAATAGGTTTGTTCTGAAATCCTGTGGAGTAAGAATTTTCGTCATAGCTTTCGTTGACTTGCATTGAAATTTTTTTCAATGCTATTATAACAAGACTATGACTTATTAAAAAATATCAAAATATATTGATATTTTTGTCAACTAATAAAAACTAAACTACAATTTTGTCACATGGGACGAAATCCAATCAGAACTCACGCGATCATGATGGTATTTACATATAATACCATCCCATATCAGATTGATCAATAGTAATTCAATCTTTAAAAAAATGCATAAACTCATATGGTTTATATTTTATTCAACTGTATCTGTAACATATTTGATAACCTAAAATGTTACTGTCATTTAGTTGAACAAAAACGACACTATAACTGAAATGCCCCTGATGACTAAATTTGGACCAAATTCTAAATTTGAGTCACATTTTCGTCATTTTAGTCAAAACACTAAGACAAACTAAACAAAGGTTGTTGTCAAAGTTAACACTGATCCTTTGGTGATGAGGGGACAATGTCATACGCTGGGGTTCTTGATCCTCTGTTCGTACGCACCTGCGTTTGTCGCTTCATCTGCGAGGAACAAAGTAGATAAAAACTACAAAGACAACTCGATCCAACCAACATCACAGTCACAAGGGACGAACACAACAATCGCCTCTTGTGTCATCCAGCACCGTGGGATAACTGAACGCCTGTAAAGATTTGAATAGCATGGGAAGAAAAAAAAAGCCCAAGGATCAGATGTAATTGCTGTATCCTACAGCATCAAAAAGGCGGCTTGTGTCTGACTGTCCTGATAATGAGCATTTGCCTTCTTCACACATAATGAGTGGAAGGAGTGAGTTCTCAAGCAGAGCTGCTGTAAACACACTGTGTCCCACTCGCAGCTGGGGTGTCTAACTCGCCAGGAACAAAGGCTTTAGTGTCTGTGATGGTGTGGAGCCCCAGCCATCAGCAAGCAGGCCAATAAACTCATGCTTGACTGAGCTGTCAGTCTTCACTGGCCTGGTGGCCTATAGTTCACAGGACAGCAAAGAACACATGTGGACAGCAAGACTTTCCTTGTGCTAAATCCAAGCCACCCTGCTGCATTCTTTATATTGTCCATTTGGTGAGAATCCAAACAGGAATATGATACATTTCTAATGTCCCTGCTTTGTTTTCCTTATCACTTTTTATTATTGTATTTGGCAATTGAAGTTTGCCAAATACATTGTTCTAGTAGGAGTTCTTATTATTTTTCTTCTGCAACTCCTTTGTCCTAGAACTCCTCCTAGGCTGTTAATGTAGCACTAATGACACCCATGTCATCTCATAGGGGCAATGTCAAGGATGCGCAGTCAACCTTTTTTGGAGCCAAAATGTCAAGGTCAAGGTCAAGGTTGAGTCAAATGTCAGAAACCAAGATTTTCCATATCTCTATCAATATTTATGGTACAAGTTTGATGCTTACATTTATGAAAAGCTCATCTCAAGTAGAATATTTTATTTAATTGGACCAAAGCTGTACCACCTACCAGTAAAAAGATTGGTAGGGGTCAAAGTTAATGACAAAAAAAACCTAAAAAAATACTTTTTCCCTATAACTTGGCCACAAATTGAGACTCAGACTCAGACTGGTACCATTGAGCAACATTTCCTTTCAATGTGTGACCTTGACCTTCATTCAAGGTCATATTTAAAGTCAAGGTCAGTCTTCTGTTTTTCCTTCATTATTACTTTCAATTTAATTAGTAAAAATAACAAACTTGTCAACAAATCCAGATACAGGTTGTCATTTTTGCCAATTTTTTAAAATTTTCAATTACCAAATACATATTCGCCTTGCAAATACAGGTCTTGCCTAGTTTATTTATTTATTTATTTATTTAATTTGCAGAATCATTTCATATCTGTGATTTTGTAAATTACAAATTGCATTTATTTATTTGTGAAAGGTACAATGCACATTAATAGACAAATATGCAAAGGTATAAAGAGTACTGTATATCCTACTCAAGTAGATTTACTGTTACTTGATTGAAATTGTACTCGTGTACAAGTACAAGTAAGTCATACATATATTAGTATAAGTAGCTCAATCAAATAGTCCTCAGAGTAAAAGTTACTTCATCCCCATGTTTATTTTTGGTAATAAATGTTGCCACGGTTCCCATGCATACAGTAAACATCTCATGCATAAACTTAAAAAGAGACAAGATCTTGCACAACTGGAACTTAATTCATTTTCCACTAAGGCATCTAAAATAAAAGATCTGTCAAAGTGTACAATTCTTTTTCAAAATAAATAACATCAATGAATTAAATTCAAAATAAAAAAAATGCTCAGGCTCTCAGTATGGCTAACTTTATGAAATACAAAACTGAGAAAATAAGCTACATTGCAGCCTGGTTGGTTAGTGCAAAAATTATTGCAAAAGTGATTTTACTTGCATGGATTGGGCTTGTGATCTCTGTATCACATTATACTTTATGTTACTGATTTGGATAATAATGCAGTAACTGTATAAACACATGGTGAAGAATATAATTATTTCCCATTCTCTGTTTCATCACAACAGACGGCTGATCAGCTTCCCTGGATTTCGCCCACACTTCTACTTTGTTTCGCCTGAAGATGGAAACACTGGAGTCAGAGCTGACCTGTCCAATCTGTCTGGAGCTATTCGAGGATCCCCTTCTCTTGCCCTGTGCTCACAGTCTGTGTTTCAACTGTGCCCACCGAATCCTCATTTCCCACTGCACACCCAACGAGGCAGTCCAATCCATCACCGCCTTTCAGTGTCCGACCTGTCGCTTCATCGTCACCTTGAACAAGAGGGGCCTGGAGGGACTCAAACGCAACGTAACCCTGCAGAACATCATCGACCGCTACCAGAAGGCTTCTCTGAGCGGACCCAATTCTCCCAACGAGACTCGGCGGGAGCGACCGAGCCAGGAAGGCAAAGCCATGACTTCTCCCAGGGACCGAGTGCAGTGTCAGTTCTGTGAGCAGGACCCTCCTCAGGACGCTGTGAAGACCTGCATCACCTGCGAGGTGTCGTACTGTGAGGAGTGTCTAAAGGCAACTCATCCCAATAAGAAGCCTTTCACGGGCCACCGTCTCATTGAACCCTTGCAGGACTCCCACCTGCGAGGACTCACTTGTCTGGAGCACGAGGACGAAAAGGTCAACATGTACTGTGTGACTGATGAGCAGCTGATCTGTGCTTTGTGTAAGCTGGTTGGTCGACACAGAGATCACCAAGTGGCAGCGCTCAGCGACCGATATGACAAACTCAAGGTAAGGAATAATTGGCTGTCAGAGCTTCTAAAATGAGAAGCAGTGAAATTGTTTTCAATTATCTCTCTAATAAATCAAGGAAGTTCTGCGTGCATGTGTGTGTGCTTGTTTGTGGAGCAAATTTCTCCCCGTCGTTTATCATGTGCATGTCCCATGGACTAAAACCAGGGAAAACGCATACGATATTTTATTTTGTATCCGCAAATATATCCCTATATAACACTACAGAGTACAGAGTATGTACAGCCCTTTGTACATCCAACCTCATTTAGCCATAATTGACAACTCTACTTAAGCTCCCACATGAATACATATTTTTTTTTACAGAAAGGCTAGTTTAAAAGGTTAAGTCTCCATTCTAAAGCTAACGTGGTTTCATGAGCAGCAGGAGTGTTCGTACCATACACAGAGTGGTCAAACGTTGTCATTACGGTTTTTTCCAAATTCATTCGAAAAAACACAATTCTGAATATAATGTACATATGTATACTTTAAGTTTCCATAAAATACAGTGACTGTACAACATATATATGAATTAATCTGTTGTAGATTGTTATGTATTTGTTGTTGTATAGGTTTTCAGTGAAATGGTCCCAAACTTGAGACTTTAGGTTGGTTCTTCTTTTGTCGTGCAATTCCTCTTCACAATGTAAATGGTGAAGCAACACTGCGCCCAACAGGTCATGTGTGGTACTGCGTTTACGCAAATTTTCAATTATGTTACACACTGTGGTTGGTGCGAATCTTGAGACGGTCTTTATATCAAACTCCACCTATGGTTAAGTGTGGATACCAAAGGATGCCCTATCATTGTCTTGCAAAGCTGACATGCTGATTCAAGTTTGACGTCTGTGCGACATGTTTTAATCCTTAAAATGCTACTACATCATCAAAATATTGTCTCAGCTATTCCTTAAACCATTAAAGAATTCATAGATCTTTAAACTATCAAATGTAGTTGACTAAATCTGAAATTAAATACTAAAAAAAGACTAAAAGCATTTTTTTTCTGACCAAATTATGAAAATTTAAAACAGTTGCATATAATGAAGAATTCATTGAATGAGCTTTTTTAAATATAAAGAGTCAAAATAGTAGCTGAAGTTAATGAAATTGATGCTTTTAAACAGACATTAAAACTATTTTGAGAGCATCTTGAATTGCTCAGCTGCTTTATGAAAAACAATAAAACTCAGGTAAAGTATCGTTCTTTTCTTCTTTTTATGATTGTTCACTTGTAAAGCAAGTGTTTTTTTTTTTTTTTTAATTCAGATCTAAACAGCAGTGGCAGGATGTAGAAAAACGTCCTAAAATCACTAGCGTGAAATAATTACCTCCGCAAAATGGCTCCTTATGCAATTAAGTTTTACAGTAATGTATTTGTGTGTGAGTCGCAGGTTGTTTCTCACTTGGTCGATTTTAAATGTAGTGGCACTGAGGCTAGACACTTCTTTCACAGTTTCAGGCTAAGTGGAACGGCTTGCTTTCAGGAGATGGGCTCACATCAATAAGACATGAGAGGAAGCTGTTGAAGCATGAAAAGGTAGCTCCACCACAGCTTTTACTCTGAAGCAGGTCGTATTGAACCAAAATTCAACAACGACAATTTAGGAACATTTTACAAAGAAGCGGTTGCGTAAGAGAAGGTTGTTTTAAAAGCTTTTAAAAACAAAAAGGCATCGAATATCACTTATTGTATTAAATGCATCTGTAAATCTCAACTGGGTGTGTCATTTGGTTTGAGTCAAAGTGACCTTATTTTCCTCACAAACAGATTTTGGCATGACTCAGTAGAAAGGTTTCAAAGCAAGGCATGGCAAGGCAAATTTATTTGTATAACGCATTTCATACTCAAGGCAACTCAATGTGCTTTACATGATGAAACATTCAATTGTTTAAAATCAATAAGAACATTTAAAATCATCAGTAAAATCAATTAAAATCATCAGTAAAATCATCATGACATCAACAACATGACAAAAAAATCTCTCTCTCAATCATATGCAGTAGAGAAAAAAGTGCCTTTAACTTTGATTTAAAAATGTTCACATGTGACGCTGACTTCAGCTCTGCTGGCAGTTTGTTCCACTTCTTTGCAGCATAACAACTAAAAGCAGCATCACCATGTTTACTGTGAGCTCTGGGCTCCACTATCTGTGTCCATAGATCTGAGAGACCTGCTGGGTTCATACCTGACTAACATGTCACTGATGTATTCTGGACCAAACCCATTCACAGATTTATAACCAGCAGCAGAACTTTAAAGTCTATTCTGAGGCTCACTGGGAGCCAGTGTAAAGACTTTAAAACTGGAGTAATGTGCTCTGACCTCTTTGTTCTGGTGAAGACCTGAGCTGCAGCGTTCTGAACCAGCTGGAGATGTTTGATGATCTTTTGGGGGATTCCTGTCAGAAGACCATTACAAAAGTCCAGTCTGCTGGATATAAACGCATGGACCAGTTTCTCCTGATCTTTCTGAGCCATTAAACCTTTCACTCTGGAGATGTTCTTTAGGTGGTAGAAGCTGTTTTTGTGATAGATTTGATCTGACTGCTGAATGTAAGATCTGAGTCAATCAGAACACCAAGGTTTTTGACTTGGTCTTTAGCTTTTAAAGATTGAGACTCAAGATAATTGCTGACAGCAGTCCTCTTTTCCTTGTTACCAAAGACAATCACCTCCATCTTGTCATGGTTTAGTTGAAGGAAGTTTTCACTCATCCAGCAGTTTATTTTTTCTAAACAGTCACACAACACCTCAATGGGACCATAGTCATCTGGGTTCAGTGATAGATATAGTTGTGTGTCATCTGCGTAGCTCTGATAATCAACCTTACAGTTCTGTAAAATTTGTCCTAAAGGAAGCATATAAAGGCTAAACAGAAGAGGTCCAAGAACAGATCCCTGAGGAACCCCACAGGACATTGGTAATCTGTCAGATTCAAAGTTTCCAATGCTTACAAAATAGCTTCGCTCCTCCAAGTATGACATAAACCATTGCATTACTTTTCCATTTAGTCCAACCCATGTTTGCAATCTGTGCAACAAAATTGTATGATCTACAGTGTCAAATGCAGCACTAAGATCCAACAGAATGAGAATCAGTGTTCAACCTTATGTCATTGATCACTTTGATAAGAGCAGTTTCAGTGCTGTGATGAGAGCAAAAACCTGACTGAAATGTATCAAATATTTTGTTGAATGTTAAGAATTGACTCAGTTGGTTGAAGACCACCTTCTCAATGATCTTGGCCATGAATGGAAGGTTGCTGATTGGTCTATAGTTAGCCAGTATAGAGGCATCCAGTGTTCTCTTTTTTAACAGAGGTTTCACAGCAGCTACTTTCAGGGATTTTGGTACGGTGCCTGATTGGAATGAGCAGTTAATTATCTGACACAAATCAGTGACAATTGACTTTACAACAGTTTTAAAGAAGTTTGAGGGTTTCATGCCTCACATTGCAGCCTCTCCTCTTATCAATCTTAGTCATAGAAAATGGGATGCAATTGGGTTTTTTGCAGCATTTTGGAAAGGTTAGAGCACATGTCACTAGGGCTGAACGATTTTGGAAAATAATCTAATTGCGATTTTTTTTCCTCAATATTGCGATTGCGATTTAATATGCAAGTATTTTTTTTCAAGGGCCTCTTGTCATGTATTTTTCAGTGAACACAAGCAATACATCAATCTATTTCCTAATAAACAATTTCAGATTTATAAAAACTTTAAATAAATGTAAAATATAAAAAAGCACAGATTACAACAATAAAGCAAACAAATCTGTGGCTTTACTTCTTCCACATATCGAACTAACTTCACGTTTCATGAAGCATGTGGACTGCACTTCTTAAACACTCTCTGAACTTAACAGGACAGTACAAGAAAAAATCTAATTAAATAAATAAATAAATAAATAAATAAATAAATAAATAAATAAATAAATGTAATTGCAGCCTTCGATTCGAAATTTGCATTTTATGATATCGCGATAATATCGCAAATGCAATTAATCGTTCAATCTTACATGTGACCACCTCATGGCCCTGGGGCCAAATCCGGCCCTCTGGAGCATCAAGTTCGGCCCGCAAGAGAAAGTAAAAATGTCGGAGAAAACATGAAGTCTTGTGTGAATCTCAAGGAGTACATGTTACAAAGTCAGTCTTGGTCCCACCCCAGGTGTTACTCATTCATTCCATCATTGTGCTCTATAGTTGTTTTTTAAATAGTAAATAGTTTTCTTAAGCCAAAGAAGTTTGAGAACCACTAGTGTAAATAAAACTCGACAATATTTGCAGGGGCTTATTTTGGATGATTGCAGTCATTGTTAATGTTAAACTACAAAATCCTTCAATTTTCTTTAAATTGTTACATTATATTTCCCTTAATTTAATAGAAATTAGTCACAAAATGTAGAAAATTTAAATTAAAGATCCTGTTGGGACTGATATCTGTCTTTTATTGCTTAGATATTGTCGGTTTCTTACATACTTATGCATACCTAAAAGTGCAAACTGTGGCACAATAATGCTGAAATGACTAATTTTCCGGCATCTCTGACCCACTTAAGATCAAGCTGCTCCGTATTCGGCCCCTGAACCTTAAGAGTTTGACACCCCTGGGTTAGAGGAACAGTTTTTTGTTTTGGTTTTTGGTATGATCAAGATTGGACAATTTTATTGGGTTGTGCTACGTTTAACCACTCCTACTTCAGAGAACAATAGAGATGGGAGGGGGGGAGGAAGTCCATCTCTGTGGTTTTCTGTTCCTGGATTTACGAGGTCAGTTTATTTAACTCATATCACATGCAGTTACTTTCATTGTTGGAAGCCTGGAGTACAAGAGGAAGCAGCACTTCCCATCTTGGAGAGAAGTGCATTTTTCCTCATGGTGTGCAGGTCAGAGCTCACATGGCATCCAGCTGAGCTTGTTGTTGTCTGCTTTTTCTTTTAATTTTCAAAAAAGAAAAGTCCCACACAAAGAGCACTGTAAGGACATTGTGAAGGTGAAGTACAGTCCATGATACACTTTTTTTACCTTTAATCTGACATCATCCAGGGTTAATTTTTCATTATTCATCTATTTTTTTTATTTTTTATTTTTTTTTTTGTCAGGTTTTTTTGATTTTAGGAGCAACAGAGGTCTGAGTAGAACATTACCTGTCAGTTACAGAGCTGTATGTAAAAACACAAAATGTCCATAATCACTGACATATTCAAAGTGATTTCACATCAGATGTTTCTGACGACAGGACATGCTCCACTTTCTAGCTTCTAACTCATGTGGCCAAATTCAAAAGCAGTTTTTATGTTGTACTAAAGGTTCACTGACTCAGAATTGTCATATACTATTCACTCAAAAATATTTCTCATCCTAAGACATCATTCATTGTACCGTACACGATTACACTGCAACATGAGGAAGTCAAACACCGGGGATTTGATGCTTTCATCAAGACAGAACGTGCAAAGACAAAGCCTAAAATCAACCTAAAAAGTATGTTCAATTCAATTCAATTCAACTTTATTTACTGTATATAATGCAAATTACAGCAAAAGTCATCTCGAGGCGCAACATTTTTAACGTACAAAAAAACGTAGAATAGAATATGTTTCTGGTTCTCAACTTTTATGATTTTGGGACTCATCATCAGTATCTGATAACTAATAATGACCCAAAAAGAAGAAATGGTTTACTTTCTTAATGAAACCTTCTCAATGAAGACAATACAGTTTATTACATTTTATACAGTTAAAATTATATAAAATAATGTTTGATTTAATTTGATTTGATTTATATTGATCAGATGGATTTAAAACTTAAGGTTTGCCACAGGTGCAGGAAAATTAATGGTCTGTAGATGTTGCAGGAGGTGAAGTAGGAAGGTGCTGAGTCGTTGCACAACGCGATTTATTTTAGGTTAACAAATTGTTAAATCTTGATTTTTTTTTTTGTCAATAATCATTAATAGCTTATGTAAAAAATAGCTATTTATTTCAATAGTTTTATTTTATTTTTTTTAAGCTATAGGGAGCCATTGCAACAAAGTCAAAGAGCCACATTAGACTCCAGAGCCACAGGTTGCAGACCCCTGGTTTAGACCTGATGAGATGCACTGTAAGAATGTATAACTAAAAGGACAAACAAACAAGTATATAAATAAATAAATACAAATTTAAAGAGGGTTGTAACAAAATATACATATTTTTTATTTACCTTTAATTTAAAAAGTAATTCAATTGGTTAATCGCACTGCTTGAGCAAAAACACATCTCCCTAAAGGCTATTTTATGCAGTGGAATTGTTAGAAAATATTTTTTGACCTGTAATGTGTCACATTCTGTCAATCTTTAAATCCCATCAAGTTTTGGAAAAAATAAATTCATCACAATTGAAACAGCTCCTCCACAGAGAACTGTCAATGTGAAAAATATCATTAAAGGAGAAGCCAAATAGATATGAAAAGAAATGAACATTTTTGTGTCTTGAACTTTATTAAATCCCCCGTTTATTCTCTATTTCTAAAACCTTTGGTGATTTTCATTACGACTTTGATGATCATGTGATGAATCATGAGCTGGTTTTGGAAAATTGAAACCTTCTTTACTAGCGAATGGAGCGCGGCAGCTCAAAAGGCTATCATATTTATTATTTTTTTGCTTTATGAATAAATCATATTTATGAGAGTGCTGAAACAAAAGCCTTTGCTATTTTAGTCGACAGTGACGCATTTATCCCATGAAATCACAATGTGAGACATCCAACATAAAAGAGTTATCCTCACTCTTTGCTTCGAGCACCTGATTTGTTTGACTTTGCAAACGTCTTATCAAAACGCCATTTTATTAGATCAAATTAAGAATTATGATTATGAAGTCATTTTTTTTTAGGACAAGCTTTATATCATTAGAGCTTTCCAGAAATACAATGACTTTTTAACTGCTTTTGTCACACATGCTTAGTGCTAAAGCCTGTCAGGGCATATTCAGGGCATAGGCCATATTTAACAGACTATTAAAGGCACAAGCAAATTTACCCCTAATGTTTATTTATAGACTAAAAATGATTTCATAGAAATGAGTAATGTTTTTAACTGCCAGTTGTACTTGATGCTAACTGATCCTTAAGCCCAGGGTGTGGACAAGTGCATCATGGGTACAGACCATAAACACATGTTACAAGCAAGAATATTCAAAATGTCATGTGTATTTGTTGTTTCCTTTTTTCCCACATGACTGTTTTTAGATTCCAGTGTCATTACATCCCTGGTGATACTAACAATAATACTTAACCGTTAAATTATAACTTAGACTAAACAATCCCCCGAAGACTTGAATTCATCTCAGTTCCACAATCATCACGAAATCCAATTATTGTTAGCCTTTGATGTGAGTCAGTGATTAACAAAACCAGTTTTAATGTCCAAATCATAGCCAGATGCTCCACTGGGCTTGTATTATGGGATGGTTGGCACACAGTGACAGTAGAAACTGGGACACCTGCACAAATGTGACCCGTCATACCCAGAGGCTTCCTTTTGTATCCTTGGACCAGAAATGATCGGATCCTCGCGTTCCCATTCACCAACGAGAGTCCATCAAAGGCACACTTAGCTCTTTAATCTAACATTTCCTTTCATGTTTGTTTTGCAGCAAGCGTTGGATTCCAACCTCAGCAATCTCATCAAGAGAACCAGTGATTTGGAAAGTCTGATGGGCAAACTTATCCAGACCTGCCAGCACGTGGAGGTGAGGCTGTTTATCTGTTGTGTTGCTGCTACATTAACCTGTTACATTATTAACTTCATGATAAATTCATGTACATATGTTAGCAACATGCTATGGTTTGGGGAAAATGGTGTCCAAAAATGAATACTTCAATAATAGTTTTGCAAATCAACATTATTTCAGAGCATTTAGGATCGTTAACAAGATTTATTATTATTATTATTATTATTATTATTATTATTATTATTATTATTATTATTATTATTATTATTATTATTATTATTATTCGTAGGGATGTAAAGATTAATTGTGAGGCAGTTAAAAATCGATTGAAAGATGTCATGGTTCACGTTGATAATTTAAAATCGTAGTACTACATCGAGTACAGCAAAAGGCACCGTACCAAAATCCCTGAAAGTAGCTGCTGTGAAACCTCTGTTAAAAAAGAGAACACTGGATGCCTCTATACTGGCTAACTATAGACCAATCAGCAACCTTCCATTCATGGCCAAGATCATTGAGAAGGTGGTCTTCAACCAACTGAGTCAATTCTTAACATTCAACAAAATATTTGATAAATTTCAGTCAGGTTTTCGTTCTCATCACAGCACTGAAACTGCTCTTATCAAAGTGATCAATGACATAAGGTTGAACACTGATTCAGGAAAAGTATCTGTTCTCATTCTGTTGGTTCTAAGTGCTGCATTTGACACAGTAGATCATACAATTTTGTTGCACAGATTGCAAACATGGGTTGGACTAAATGGAAAAATAATGCAATGGTTTAAGTCATACTTGGAGGAGCGAAGCTATTTTGTAAGCATTGGAAACTTTGAATCTGACAGATTACCAATGTCCTGTGGGGTTCCTCAGGGATCTGTTCTTGGACCTCTTCTGTTTAACCTTTAAATGCTTCCTTTAGGACAAATTTTACAGAACTGCAAGGTTGATTATCAGAGCTACGGAGATGACACACAACTAAATCTATCACTGAACCCAGATGACTATGGTCCCATTGAGGTGTTGTGTGACTGTTTAGAAAAAATAAACTGCTGGATGAGTGAAAACTTCCTTCAACTAAACCATGACAAGATGGAGGTGATTGTCTTTGGTAACAAGGAAAAGAGGACTGCTGTCAGCAAGTATCTTGAGTCTCGATCTTTAAAAGCTAAAGACCAAGTCAAAAACCTTGGTGTTCTGATTGACTCAGATCTTACATTCAGCAGTCATATCAAATCTATCACAAAAACAGCTTCTACCACCTAAAGAACATCTCCAGAGTGAAAGGTTTAATGACTCAGAAAGATCAGGAAAAACTGGTTCATGCTTTTATCTCCAGCAGACTGGACTATTGTAATGGTCTTCTGACAGGAATCCCCCAAAAGAGCATCAAACAGCTACAGCTGGTTCAGAACGCTGCAGCTCGGGTCTTAACCAGAACAAAGAGATCAGAACACATTACTCCAGTTTTAAAGTCTTTACACTGGCTCCCAGTCAGCCTCAGAATAGACTTTAAAGTTCTGCTGCTGGTGTATAAATGTGTGAATGGGTTTGGTCCAGAATACATCAGTGACATGTTAGTCAGGTATGAACCCAGCAGGTCTCTCAGATCTATGGACACAGGTCAGATAGTGGAGCCCAGAGCTCACAGTAAACATGGTGATGCTGCTTTTAGTTGTTGTGCTGCAAAGAAGTGGAACAAACTGCCAGCAGAGCTGAAGTCAGCATCACATGTGAACATTTTTAAATCAAAGTTAAAGGAACTTTTTTTCTCTACTGCATATGATTGAGAGAGAGATTTTTTGTCATGTTGTTGATGTAATGATGATTTTACTGATGATTTTAATTGATTTTACTGATGATTTTAAATGTTCTTATTGATTTTAAACAATTGAATGTTTTATCATGTAAAGCACATTGAGTTGCCTTGAGTATGAAATGCGCTATATAAATAAATTTGCCTTGCCTTGCCTTGCCTAGCATACTGTAGGCCTACATGTTTTTGGGTGGTGGAAAGAAATCAGAGTACACAAAGAAAGCCCATGTAAACAAAGGGGAAAACTGGCAAACACCACACAGAAATGTGTCCACAGCGGGGCTTGAACCCATGACCTTCTTGCTTTAATTCAGTAGCACTGAATTTGCATGTATTAGTTGTTAAAAATTAGTAAACATGAGCCTTGTTTCCTACCTAAAAACAAAACAAAACAAAAAAAAACGTGTGATTTTAATGACAATGTGAGCAACGTTAATTCACCTCAAATGTATTATGTATCTCCACCTGCGCAGGGCCATTTAGAAACCATGTTACTTTCAAAACCACTTTGATTCACTGTCTCTTTATCTGTGCTCCTGTTGTGTAAGGTGAATGCATCACGGCAAGAAAACAAGCTTCAGGAGGAGTGTGACCAGCTGATTAATATCATCCAGCAGAGGAGACAAATCATTGCTGCGAAGATTAAAGAGGGGAAGGTATTGTCATCACTTGTAACTTCATAAGCTCTGTTTGTTTATCACTTTGTTCATGTTTATAACCTTGACTCCCTGCACGCACTCAAGCATGTTGCTATTATTATGCAGTAATGATGAATCACCCTCATTGGGATTAAAGAATGCATCTTGAAACAACAACATTCGTTTTTATCGCCACAAAGACACAAAACCTTAGACATTTTATATCAAACACATCATCCATCTGGATGACTTGTATTGTGTTGAGAATTTTGGAGCATATAACTCAATGGGATGAAATTATAACTACACCACCAAAAAAAGTTGTTTGTGTCCGACTTCTGTTGATAAGACCAAATATATTGTTCCTACTTTGTGCTAATCTGTTATTAGCTTTGACTCAGATTAGCTACAATAAACAGTCCGTCGCAGAGTGTTTCCAATGATAGCATGGGACATTATTAACGCTTGGTTTTTTAAACTGAAGACAAACAGCCATCTTTTAGAACATGTGTCAAACTCAAGGCCAAGGGCCCAAATCTGGCCCTTTAGAGCATATAATTCAGCCCACAGGTCAAAGGACAGAGTAAATGTGAGTCATTGTGTAAATTACAAAATAATTCAGTTGTAGATGTCTCAGCCCCTCCAAATATACATGACACATTTACAAATGTGCCATTAATAATACATTGGCAGTCATTTTTAATCTCAAATTGTTGAAAGAAGCAATTTTCCTCAAATTATTCTACAAAATTTCCCCAAATGGAATATGAATTGATTCCAAATTCGGTGAAATCTAAGTGAATTTAAGTTAAAAGTCCCCCTCCCGTACGGGCCAAAGGAAGGTGTCCGTGGAGCGCCCAGAGGCTGCAAGCCCGCTCCTCCCTAGCGGCTGGAATCCTCTCCCCCAATCCGCCTTTGCCCCCACCCCCCAACACCCACACCCCTCCCGCCTACGTGTTTTCGTGCTCTTCTGTGACTGTGTTTTTGCTTTGTGCTTGTTCAATGGGGAGGTTTTTTTTCCAAGCTTGACACTGACCTCCACTATAGGGAATTCAGTTTAAAACCAGCCTTTTCCCCATCACCTATCCTCCTGTTGTTGCCCCTTTTTTCATCTAAATTTGGGGCGCCGCTCTTGTGGCGACCCACAGTTCTCCCGCTCCTGTCTCCTCACGTTATAAGTGTTATATATGTGATTGTTTTTTCATATTTTTCTTGGACGGGATGAAACTGAAATGAAATTGTGTTGCTCTGTAACATGTGCAATGACAAATAAAGCTATTCATTCATTCGTTCATTCATTCGTTGCTTAGATATTGTCAGTGTCATATTTACTTTATATGTTGTTTATACCTTAAACTGCAAACTAGGGCACATTAATGTTGAAATTGCTTTTTTCCCACCTATAATCTATGACCCACTTGAGATCAAACTGGTCTGTATTGGCCCCTGACCCAACGATGCTCTGCCATATTACAATTATCCTCTTTGAAGCATCTGGCGTGTTTCTATGTCCATGTAATGAATCCTTCCGATCTCTTGTCCATTGAAATATGAGGACGAACTGTGTCATTTCTGATGTCAGTACAAGTTCACCTTTCTCTGTAGGAAGAATGTTTCCTTTCTCTGTTACTTTAGCCTTGTTTTGGTTCATAAAAAAAAAAAAAAACACATTGCTTATTTTATTAGTTTCTTTGATGCAGGATTTAAGGATTTAAAAGAAAAATGTTTTGCAATCCGGCCATTTATTCAGAACAATGTAGCACAAAAAGAAAGAAAAAAATGTGTTTTGTGGATCATTTCTTTGTTGAAATCATATTTATTTACTGCACTTTTTAAATGGTACCACATTTGTAATAAATATGCATATGATGGTATGAGCAGCAGAGTTGATTATGTGAATTACACCCATGAAAAAAATTGTTTTTGTGCCAATTCCATACAGCTCAGTATGCCATTATTTGACTCTTGTTTGGCATTTGGTATATTGGATGATAGAAGTCTGTAGAAACAATCTTCCAAACACAAATGTCCATACTTTTTGTGCTAGGTGTGTATATACTGATATCCAGGTTTGTAATGAGTGCCACCCTTTTCCTGCTCAGTCTGTGAGGTTGAGGAAGCTGACCCAGCAGATAGCAAGCAGTAAGCAGTGCGTTGAGAGGTCCTCCTCCCTCATTTCTCAGGCTGAGCAAAGCCTGAAGGAGACTGACCAGGCTCGCTTCCTTCAGACAGCTAAAAGCATCTGTGAGAGGTAAGAAAACACCCACATTCCAACATTCAACAGCTTTAGTTCATCAATCTAAAAGCTGTCAATTACAAATGCGTGATGTCTGTTATTACAGAGTGTCTATGGCAACTGCGTCCTCCCAAATCCTGCTGCCAGAGGTTAATCTCAATGACACCTTTGATACTTTTTCTTTGGACTTTACGAAGGAGAAGAAGATGCTGGAAATGTTGGATTACCTTACAGGTGTGCCTCACAGGTTATGTCATCAATCAGGAATTTCATTTCATTTCATTTCATTTAAAACTCGTCTTAAAACGCACTTGTTCACTTTGGCCTTTGGCAGCACTTAGTCACTTTCATTCTGAAATATTGCTGCTTATTGAGTGTTGTGTACATATTTTGCTACTGTTTTTACCTCTTATCTGTTTTATTGTTTTGTAGGGGTGTCCCGATCCAATATCGATATCGGATATCGGTCCGATATTAGCCTGAAAACGAATATTAGATATCGGATTAAAATTTCCAGATTTTACGATTTTTCATTTAATTAATTTTTTTCAATTATTTTTTTATTTATTTTATTCTAATTGTAGAATACTGTAGATATTATGTTGAAGGTTAATAATTATGTAACCACTTGGTTAATAATAAATGAGTCCGTTTTTCTCATACCTACTGTTGCTGACTATTGTTCTCTGTTTGAATAACATCACATCATCAAGCCTTTTTTAACATTCCACTCTACAAAATAAGTATTTTTTTTTTTATTGAAGAAAAAAGAGAGAGAAAAAAAAGAGTATGTACGATTCATGCTGATATCGGATCAATATCGGTATCGGCCGATACGCAAGGCTGGAATATTGGTATCATATCGTAAATGGACTAAGTTGTATCGGGACATCGCTATTGTTTTGCCTGTTTTTATTGTATCGGTCAGCTTTGGCTGTTTAAACGTGCTATAGATATAAAGTGGACATTGACATGTCTGAATAGAAATATATTCAGAAAGAACTTTCAATGTTTCTGTTTGATTAAATATTAATGTTGTTTGTCCATTTTGACGAAAGCTTTAATAAAATAAAGGCCTACCTTGTAAATTTAAAAAAAAAAGGTGTAACTGCATAGACTGTTATTATTGTGCAGAGGATGTTTAATTCTATTTGAGGCCTGTTACTGTGACCATCAGAAGAAAAACTACAATGAATAATTACACTTGACAGATTAAGTGTGATTTTTCTTGTTATTTTGAAAAAAAAACAAAAAAACATTTTGCTATTAATTTTACAGTTTGAATATTTTCTTCTTGTTTTCTTGCTCACAGCACCAAACCATCCCGTAATCCGTGAGGAACTATGCACGGCTTCGTACGACACCATCACCGTTCACTGGACGACAGATGATGAATTCTCAGTTGTGTCGTATGAGCTACAGTACGCCATCTTCACCAGCCAATCTAATGTTGTCAGTAAGTCCAAACTCAGCTTTCTAATAACGGCACGGCATGACGTTTTAGGCGGAGCTGCAACAACAATGAAAGGATTTTAAATGAAAGGATTTTAATTGAAAGGATTTTAAATGAAAGGATTTTAAATGAAAGCAGTTTCTGAGGAGTAAAGTGTTACATTTCGTTGTGCTCTCTCTGGCAAGATGATGTTACCATCTCACGTTGCAATGTTTGCAGTGACTCAGAAAGGGCTAGTAAAACCAGAGTAACACTGATTTTACTTCCAGATGCACTCCATCAGCTTGATATCATCTCGGGTTGAAATGAGCTGCAGTCTATATGATCTGTTCATCATATCACAGACGGTCACGACATACTCAGTGAAGCAATTTATTCTTATCTGCCTCAGTGCTTATACACACTCTGTAAAGTGCTAAAGTATAATTAGAGAGTCTAAAATAGCCTCTTTGGGATGACACTCTGCAGGGAGTTGTCCTTTGCATGTCCTTACTTTCCTATATCAGCGTATTTCAAGAGCCCGCTTAATGAAATGGTGTCTAATGTTTGCTGCAGGTTTGTGTAACTCGGCTGACAGTTGGATGATTGTGCCAAACATCAAGCAGAATCACTACACCGTCCACGGACTCCAGTGTGGCACCAAATATATTTTCATAGTGAAAGCCATAAACCAGGCCGGCAGCCGGAGCAGTGAACCAGGAAGACTGAAAACCAACAGTAATGTCATGTGTGGTGTTCTCATGAGAAATGCAGTATGAATGTATGGGAGGGTCGAATGTAAAAACTCGTTCACCATCTCATAGCTGACATATTTTGAACATTTAGCTCACCTTCCTCACATTTAGCTCATTTTTCTTTCATTTGAGAGAAATTCATGTAAAACAACATGTGTATATCATCATTAAAAATTAAATGTTATATCTAAATGTAAAAGTTAAATCTAAATGGTAAATCTAAATACAAATGTTAAATGTAAATCTAAATGGTTAATGCAAATCTAAATGTAAATGTAAATGTAAATGTAAATGTAAATGTTAAATGAAAATGTTAAATCTAAATCTAAATGTCAAATCGGTTGCCAAGTTTAAAGCTAAATGTTTAGAAATTATACAAAGTGGAATGGTCAGGGCCTGTCAATCAAGAGACTAATTTCTAAACATCTAGCTTTACTCTTTTTAAGATTTTTTTTTTACTCTTTTTAAGATTTTAAATTATTTTTGCTGACTTCAATGTTCTCATAGGTTTTAAGCCGTTGAATGTTTTCTGTTGCACTTTTTGATCATGTAAAGCACATTGAGTTGCCTTGTGTAGGAAATGCGTTATACAAATAAATTTGCCTTCCCATTGCCTTGCCTCTTGGTGACCTATTTGACATTTACAGTAGATTTAGACTTAACATTTAGATTTAACATTTAGATTTAACACTTAAGATTTAGAGATAGATGTAACATTTAGATTTAACATTTAGATTTAACATTTAGATTTAACATTTAGATTTAACATTTAAGATTTTGAGATAAATTTAACCTTTAGATTTAACATTTAGATTTAACATTTAGATTTAACATTTAGATTTAGCATTTAGATTTAAATATAAATTTAGCATATACATTTAACATTTAATATTTAGATATAAATTTAACATTTAGATTTAGATACAAATTTAACATTTAGATTTACATTTAAAACTTACATTTAGATTTATTTTTCATGTGTACACATTTTTAACAATGATAGAACATGCTGTTTAACTTGTATTTCTGTCTCAAATGAGAGAAAAATTTGCTAAATGTGAGGAAAATTAGCTAAATATTCAAAATATGTCGGCTATGAAAAATTGACCGGGTTTTAACATTCGGCACCACATATGCATGAGTACGAGTGCGCGTCACAAACCTGCATCCCCAACTTTGCATTTTTTTTCAGGTCAGCCATTCAAACTGGAGCCAAAGTCAGCTCACAGGAAGCTGCGGGTGTCCCATGACAACCTGACGGTAGAAAGGGACGAGGCGTCGTCGAAGAAAAGCCACAGTCAGGATCGTTTCTCCAGTCACAGCAGCTACGGCGTGACGGGAAATGTCTACATAGACAGTGGCCGACATTACTGGGAGGCTCTGATTGGAGGAAGCACATGGTAGCAAACGTTCTCTCTTTTATATCAATGAGCAGAGTCGCTTTCTGAGCAACTGTGAAGGTATAGGTGTCAAACATTCAGCCCGCAGGCCTGAACTAGTCTGATCTACCGTAGTTTATTTATATATTATAGATATGATGCTTTGATTTTACCAAACCAGGCTTCTAGAGAACAAATCAAGCTGCATGTGACCCCTAAAAAGAAAGCATTGTGGGGCATCTGACAGAGGATATTACGATACTATAAAGTAATGGTTCAGGCTTTGAATCCACCATAAGCCCTCCATAGTGAAACATAACCCATTTTAAGGAAAATTTCCAAATTTTTAGATATACTGTATTTGATGCAAGGTGGTAAAGTTAGTACAGTATATGAATTTATATAGAAAATCCCAGTAGTGCTGCATTTAAAAAAAAATTTGAGATGAAATAAAAATGTTAAATTATGAAATGTTCTTTTTCATGCTCAATTAGCTGCTTTTTAATCAAAAACTTAACGCAGGCAGCCGTCTTTAGCGAAGCGTATAGCTTAAAAAAATATTTAAAAACTTTTTATTATCTTTATCAAAAAGGACAGCAAAGAACCAACCTGATTATTTTTATGTCAGACAAAAAGCATCATTAAATCCACTTTGAAAAATGTATTGATTGTGGATCTTCAAACCACATGTGGCCCTCTTTCTAATTTTGTGAGGCCCCCTAAACAAATACCCAAAAATTGTATTTCAAGATGTTGAAAGGAATATAAAGCCCGACATGATGCACAAAATAACTCCCAAAACACACAATTCAACAGCAAATTGGACAAATTACACAAAAAATTCATAAAGTACACAAAATGACTCATAAAAGACAGACACGACAACCACTTAAACAAACAAGATGACTACGAAAACACAAAAAAACAACAACACATTACAGAATAGCTCCAAAGACACACAAACTCTCAGCAAAATTTCACAAAATGACAGGAAAATATAGAAACAACAAAAATACAGAAAGTGACCTCAAAAACGCACAAATCGACAAAATGAAGACAGAACATGACAGAAAAATACACAAAATTACAACAAAAGCACAACAAATAACAAACACACAAAAGGACTAAAAACTGACAAAATGACAGACAAGGACAAAAAAAAAAAGACAACCCCACCCCCCCACACACACCTGTATAAATGCTCAGACCGATCATTATTCTAATGCTGACATACAATACATGTATAATGTGGCGCTCGGATCAGATGCTATCACATGTTTGTGGCCCCCGCAGTGACAGAGTTGTCCATCCCCGGCCAATGACTCCACACAATGGATTTCACTCTCAATCCTTGTCAACTTCTTGTTTAATCTTGTATTACTATTACAATCGTGAATGATAATTTACATTTACAATGATTGATGTGTAAATGTAGTTATGAAATCCTATGTTTAAAACCGTTTTCTTTGGCTCCACAGGTTTGCAGTGGGCGTCGCTTACAAGTCTGCACCTAAACATGAGTGGATTGGCAAAAACTCGGCCTCCTGGGTTCTGTCTCGCTGCAACAACTCGTGGGTGGTGCGTCACAACAGTAAAGAGATACCTATTGAGCCCTCCCTCCACCTGCGGCGTCTTGGGGTTTTGTTGGACTATGACTCCGGCTCGTTGTCTTTTTACGACGCTGTCGGCTCACAGCACTTGTATACCTTTGATATCCACTTTGTTCAACCAGTTTGCCCAGTGTTTAACGTGTGGAATAGGTGTCTGACCATCCTTACTGGACTCCCCATCCCTGATCACTTAGAGGGGACAGACTTCAACAACTAACAGTAGATCTGGAGTTTTAGTTTTGTATTAATAAAGAAACCAGATCGTCTGCAGTTCATCAAACTGGGATGACCTGGGATGAAATTATTTTTCTTTAATTTTTAAAAAAAGTATTATTTAAACTCTTTTATGGCACACATTGAATTGTTTATCTTCTTTGCACTATTATTGGCTATGCTGGTTCAAGTTTGTATGCAATTTGTAATGTGGAAACATTTCAACCACTGTTTTTTAAATGTTTTTTAATTCTATATTCTATAATACACATTTTCTTTAGGGTGCTTTTAAGGATTAATAATAAACCTTGAAGTGGGTGTTAAGACACTTTGGCTTCAATGATCAAACATTGTTTTACATTTTTAAAAGTATTTTCCTATGTTTTTATTAGCACTTTGTTGACAAAATTTGCTTATTAAAGGTTTTTTAAGCCACTATTTGGAGCAATCGATGTTTTTGTACAGATATGGAGATATGGACCAAAACTCATATCTTGATATTTTTTCTCAAAATGGCGATATACAATATTAATCTCAATTATTTTAATTCAAATGAAGTCTGACCAGAAAGACAGTTTTGGGTTAAATTTGCTGATACAAAAGGCCACGCAGGCACATTTATTAACAAACAGCTGCACAATATGGGCCACTTATGCCTTTTTCTCCTATAAAGGACAGCACGTGTGAGTGAGTTCTGTAGTGTGGCTTGTTTAGAGGCCTTTCACGCTGTTCTGAGAAGTAGAGAAATCAGCGACTGCTAAAATGAATATTTTGATACAAAATAAGCTATATTAAAAAAAAAATTAAAAAGAAAAAAATAATAATATATATATATATATATATATATTGCCTCTATATATATATATAGGCAATATTGTACTTTTCTATATCACAAATGTAGAAAACGTGATATATCTTGAATCTAGATATATCCCCCAGCCCTAGAAATTGTTACTGTATTGTAAGAAAAACTGATGATATTATCAGTTAAGAACAATAACTATGCTTTTAATGGGATTGATTATTGACAATCTCATTATTTCAGCAGTTTTAACTATTTTTTTAATCACAAGTTACATATTAAAATTTCTCTAATTTCAAGATACAATAGTTCACATATAGAGACGTGCATTGCACATCTTGTACTTGTCATTTTCCTGCTTCTCCAAAGTGATCTCTGCAATTTTACATGTTTTTAGACCCATTTATAATGGGTGTCTCAATTAAGCCTGAAGACATTGTTAACAGTGAATTAAGAGCAACAAGAAATGTGTCAGCGTTGCTCCTGTGACCTGCCCTGAACCAAAACACAACTTTTGACAAGATTGGCTTTGACATCTTGTTTTGTAGTGAAGTAACGTGGCTTGAATTTAGTGGCGTCTCTCTTTGACAAAGTGGACCATGTGAAGTAAGTGACAAAAACAACTTGAACTCCCTGTGACCTCATCCTGTGACACCCTCCAGCCATCAACGCCACCTCCCTCTAATTACTTCACTGGGGCTGGATTCTAAAATGTGTCTTGTTTTGAGACACATATACAAAACCTTTTGTTTGCTTAATGACTTGTTTTGATTATAACTGCAGCCTGACACTTTTGGTTTGTTTACACGTCCTCACTCACATAATTGTCAAGTGAAAGATTTGAAATTGTAGGACATTTTCTAAGATTAAGTACATGGATACATTGCAAGAAAATCTCTCTATCTATCTATCTATCTATCTATCTATCTATCTATCTATCTATCTATCTATCTATCTATCTATCTATCTATCTATCTATCTATCTATCTATCTATCTATCTATAATGCAAGAAAGGTCTGAGTACGTGTGTGTATGGAGCGAATATCTCCCCGACGCGGTGTCTGTTCGACCTGAAACATTGTCAAACAACTTCCAAATACCCCAAGTGTGTGCATCGATTTTTTTTGGAGTAATTTAGTCATTTCAAAACGTTTATTTTCATGTTAGTTTGACCCTTCGCTCTTTAGACCGGACGGACATGACCCAGAAGTTATGACGGGCAATGGCCGCGGCAAAGTTGTGCAAATACACCAAAATGATTCAAAATAGACCAAACTAAACATTTATAGAAAAAAATACACAAAATGACAACAAAAATGCACAAAACTACACTAAAAAGATACACAAATGACACCAGAATCACAGTACAATGGCAACAAAAAACAAAAATTTTCCAAGAAAATGCACAAAAACACAACAGAAAGATACAAAAATACACATGTTGACTCCAAAAAACTTACATTACAGAAAAATACACCAAACAAAAAAAAATATATAAAAACAAGTAAAAAACAGCAACAAACACACTCATTTGGCCATATTTGACAACTCAACTTAAGCTCCCACTCTATGAATACATATTTCCAATGGGCACTGTGCTAGTATAAATGATTATGACAAAACAAACTAAAACATTCTTCAATTAAATGATTGATTTCATTGTTATTCCTGTGATATAAATAAGAGTTAAAACAATCTTGTGTCTCAATACTGTGATAAAAACTGCTTTTTTTTTTTTTTAAAAAAAGGGGGGAAATTAATATTTCAACCTTTAATTATTTAATAAATATAAGATATCTTGTGTATAAGCAAAAATCTTAAATTCAAAAAGGTATCAGTAAATCAGTCAGTTTTCCAGTAGTATTAAATCAAACAACAAAATAAAAATGTAATCTTACATGTATTTTAATACAATGCAATAGCTATTACTTTGATCAGACATTTAAGTTAGTTCCAGTATTTCTTTATAAACTTTATTATTACTAAAAAAAAAAAAAAAAAAACATATTTCAGGATTCATCATCATCAGAAAACGACCCTCCTTTTATTTGCCAAACCACGAGTTGAGAAGCCTTTTTTCAGCATTCCAGTGTAAATGCTGAAAAAAGGCATTTACACTGTAAACTATGTAGATGTCACCTATGTAGATGTCAGGTGACATCTACATAGTTTAATAACAGAACCGCCCACTTCTGAAGCTCCGCCCACGCTCCCGGAACAGGAAGTAGCGACGTTGCTACTGCTGACGTCGATGCTGTGTACGGCAGTGATGGCGTCCACAGAAGTATTCCTCTCAGACCTTACAGACAAGGAAACCCGGGAGAAACTTTCCTTGTGGGATCGTGGTACTGATGCCACGGCCTCTCTTACAGAGAGGCAGAGGGACTCTATCCTGGAGGTCCGAGAAGCGGCAGAAAGTCTATCTGTACCGTCAGAGGTGAGCTCGAACTACGGAGCTATCAGGCTAGCATAGTTGCTAACTTACTTTCCAGAAGCAGGATAGACGACATAAACCAATAAACTACATCAGTATTCTTAACTGTTTGTGTTTTTCATTGCTGAAAACACACTACCACCTTTTAGATAATGTTCTTGACGTGTGTGTAATGTATAATACTCCAAAGCTAAGTGAAGAAGCTCGTGTGTGTTGTGTAGCTTCCCATTGAGGACCTGTGCAGCCTGTCGTCCCGGTCCCTGCGTTCTACATTCACTGCTACAGTACCAGAGTCTACAGAGGACGTCCTGCTCAAAGGCTTCCAAATGCTGGACATGGAGAATGACAGAATAGAGACGGCACAGCAGGTAGCTGTCGTTGTTAGCATTTTCCTTTTTAAAAATGCATTTAAACATCATGACACTGATTCAGCTACTCATTCTGTTTTGCAGTTTTTTGCCTGGTTTGCAAAGTTACAGACAAACATGGACCAGGATGAGAGTGCCCAGCACAGGTGCTGAAACTTACAGAGCTTCTTATGACTTTTGTTGGTACTTCTGGTTATAAATAGGCAGTGGCTATCAGTACGTAATACGTGTCAATTCACTGACAGTCTATCGTACGCAGCGCCCCTCATTGGCCAGTTTAGGTGACGTGATAGGTGCACTACGTGACTTAAAGTTCCGTCACTTTTATTTTAGCTCATATTTATTTTTAGCTACCCCGCTAACCCTTTTATGTTAACCCTATCCTTATCCCAGGAAATACCCTAAAATGTTAATATTTTTTTGTATATGTATTTTTAAAGGTGGAATTTGTCATGTTAAATATGTTAAAATTAAAAAATATCAGTGAGGTGCCGTGACCACTCGGGTTGGGTAGGCACGTTGCGAATTGAGACCACCAATGACAATTTCATATGTTTCTGCTGGCAAGTGTTAATTCAATTCAAATCAACTTTATTTGTATAAAGCAATTTACAACAAAGTCATCTCAATCTGCTTATCAAAATATAAAATTCATAATAGGAAAGAAAAAACCAACAAGATCCACATGAACAAGCATTTAGCCATCTAACAAATCAAATCAACATTGTAAAACACGATTAAAGAAACATAAACATTATTTAATATAGCCTCCATACTCACCCAACAAGATATATCTCATGACATGGCAGCGCATCCGTTGTTTGTGTTGGAAACACAGAAACACGGAGAAAATGACAACAACAACAACTCTGAACAGCCTCTGTGAGGCTCATCTACAAAGCCAATCCTTTATTTTGTATCATTCGCTGTGAAAAGTATGAAACGTTTTTTGACCTTACCTTTGCTGAAGGTCTGGTAGCTCAGGTGTTGGTCTCCCATCTTTTAAAAGCTGTGGTTTTTCCTAAAAAAAAGTGTCTCTATCGTCTCTAGTGCTGTCATCCTGCCTGTAGTGTTATCCCGCCCTCTCGCTAGAGCGAGAGAGAACGTAGCAGCAGCGGTCACATGGGATCAATTCACTAATGTACTGTGAACTTAGGTATAGCATTTAGCATAGCGCGGTTACGTCCAAAGACAGGGTAGAGAGCTGCCGTTGGACGTAAATGGTTGTCATCTTGGGGAACTGCGCATACCCAAACGCATAAAAACACGCTATGAGAACAGAGGCAGAGCAGCCGTGTGCTTTTGGGAAGGGGCGTGGCATCCTCCTGCCTTACAGCGGAGTGAGACGGCAGCCATTCCAAGAAATAGCGCTGTTTAGTAATTTGGGCTATGAAATGCACAGAATGCGGACACTTTCAAACTTATAGGTACTGTAGGCTATTGGAAATGGAAAAATAAATAATTTATAATGACATTATAATTAAAACAAATAATCAAAATATCAATTCACCCTTGGGTAGGCACTGCCTACCTTGCCTACCCTGACTGCACATCACTGAAAAATATATATATGTCAATAGTGGGATTTGAACCCACGGCAGCGGAAGGGAGAATAGTTAGTCAGGCGCTTTAGACCACTTGGCCATCCTGACACGGTGATAACATGGGCACATTACGCTTATGTAGAAAAGGTTCGGCAACGTCATTTTTTGTACGGGTAGACTGCCGGTATATAGATATGTATTACGTACCAGGAGACACTTCCTTATAAATAGGCCGTGGCTATTGATACGGAAACGTAAGAATAGACTGCCAGTCTATTCATACGCAGCGCCCCTCATTGGCCAGTTTAGGTGACGTGATAGGTGTACCACCTAACTTAAAGTTCCGTCAGTTTTATTTTAGCTCATATTTATTTTTAGCTACCCTGCTAACCCTTTTATTTTAGCCCTAACCCAGGAAATACCCTAAAACGTACCCCATAGTCCTGGGGAATATTGATTTGTTTCCGTATCAATAGACACTTTATAAATATGCTGCATATTGGTATAGACAGACTTGTTGACGGGGAAATGATTAACCGACCATCTCACTCTCTTTACAAAGGTATTATTAAACCTCCAAATTGCAACAACTAAAGTCATTGCCTCTCAAAAGAAATTTCTGCATTTCTTAGAACTCTAAATGTTCATCAAGTAGTTTAATGAAAAGAAACTGGATATGACTCATTTAAGTCAGTTTGCATTTATTGATTCTATGATGAGTGTGACTACCTGTAACTGTATCACCAGGTGATCCTTCATTAACAGGGCGAGCACCAGAAAGATAAATGTTTTTTTTTTATACCTGGAACCTCGAATGACACGAGGAAACGCCAAGTAGTCGGCGATGTGTAATTGAAAATAACCAAAGAAAACATAAAGATTGCTTGGACATTGACATTTTTTGATCCAGCGTAAAGTGTGCTTTCTCTGTGCCTCGTGGACATTGATTTGAGTTTTTTGCTGGACAAATATGAACTAATACATTACATGAATGTTGACATTACATGAATGTTGAAACTGTTCTGGATGTTTGCTCATTGTAAACAAACATAACGTTAGAATTAAGGGCAGTATATAATAAGCACTAAGGAATTACTGGTATGTGTTTTGTCGATTACTTTCGTTGTGGAACAATATCATTGTGATGATGCCCAAATTATAGTGTCAGTGTCGACGCTGATGTGGTTTTGTTTGACCAAAAACTAGACTGCTTTTCTTGTTTTTGTTGTAGAAAAATTAGAGATGATCTGTACTGCTACCAGGAACAATGCAATGCTATTCTAAAAGATGTCAGTGCAGCTCTGGAGCAATTGGACTCTCTTCAGAAACAGTACCTGTTTGTATCCAATAAGACTGGAGCCTTGCACGAGGCCTGTGAGCAGCTCCTTAAAGAACAGGTGAGATGTTTACAATCCCACCATCTGTAAAATGTGTTGTAAGTGTAAAATAAGTTATTGAGAAGTTGTTACAGTTGAAGTAAAACGAATGGTTTACTATCCAATGCAGTTGAAAATAAATGCCACACCCTGTTGAGTTCAGATCAAAGTGACCTAGATAGGCTAGTCCTTAATTATTTTTTTTTTATGCCATATTCAAGTTCTTCAATAATGCCGATTTTGCCCAATCCCAATAATAAACTTTTTTTTCCTTTTGCTGACAGGCAGATGTTAATGTGTGTAAATTATACTATTAGTCATGGTGTATTCTCCTGATTGTGCTTTTTTGTTCTCTCCCAACAGTCAGAGCTTGTTGACCTGGCAGAAAGCATTCAGCAGAAACTTTCATATTTTAATGAGTTGGAAAGCATTAACACGGTAGGCTGGGTGTTTTTTTTTTTTTTTCCCTATAAAAAATATTAATGGGTTTCATAATAATGAGTAGGGATGTTGCAAATAGGATTTTTTCTTTGTCGACTACACTTATATTTCCTTATTGACTCTTCAAATAGTCTGTAGCATATGGTTTTTCTGAGACAGTTCAATTTATACACAATAAAAATATTGTGTGCATTTCAAAACTATCTGAAAACATATTCTACTTGTCAATTTATTGGTTAAATTACTGCAGAAATGTGTGCACGCTACAAAACTACCAGAGGTATCTCAAATAGAAGTGAATGAAAGCATGGAAATTAAACTGAAAAGTAAAGAAAAAACCTCTGGAAAAAATATGTGGCATTTGCAAGAAATATATTTTAGTTTAGTTTCGTTTAAATTGCTGAACAACAAACATTTGCACAATAAAAAGTTTTACATCCCAACAGGCAGAACAGGCGGTAGTTATATTATCCATCAGTGTGATTAACAATTACATTAAACTCTGGGAACTCGCTATGTAAAAGGAAACAAAATGAACAGCTACATTATAAATCTGTAATCACAATAACTGTAATGAATGTGTTAAAACCACAAAATAAAGATTCGCCTTCAAAAGACCTTCACATTTTTTCCCTTTGTTTTTGCAGAAACTTAATTCACCAACTTTGTCAGTAAACAATGAAGGCTTTATACCAATGCTGTCAAAATTGGATGACTGCATTGAATACGTCTCTTCACATGTGAGTAGCTTGTGCTCTTTTCAAAGCTGCTTCTCTACATTATTTATGGTAATCAAGTCAGTCTTAATCATATTGTTTTTGTTGCATATTTTGTATGTGATATTTTCAGCTGCCATGCTGAGATGATCTCAAAGCTGTTTAATTCTACTTGAAATATAATAGTTTCATTGAATTCATAGAGGTTAAACAAATAAGGATGAATATTCTGTGTGTAGGTCAGATGTCTCACTCATGAAAACAGCTGTGTTGCTTTTTGGTCTTGAATAAACAAAAAGTTGATGAAGTGTTTTTTTAGGTATGAGTTTGCAGGTTAACGTTTGTTCTGTAGAGGTTTTTTTTTATATGGTCTGATGTATTTATTACTATATGGTAGCAATATTAAGTGGAAAAACCACAATAAAAAGGCAGGTCTTTGTTCTGAAAAGCCATGAACGTGAATAATGGTTGGATGTCTTCCATGTGCTTCTTCAAATCAAAATTTTGTAAATCTCGACGGTGTTGTCTAGTATTAGGAAGGCTGTATCCCAATACCCACACTACACCCTATGGACTTCCACAAAAGGTTCACTTGGTTTAAGTACACTTCGGATGTAAAGTGTGTAAGGGAACAAGTGTGCCGAAAGGGTAGAATCTGGGACCGTTTGTGGTCACGTCATTCACCTGAGTCAGGACGTCATCAATTGTGACTGCAAATTATATAAAGTAATTAAAATTTAAAAAAAATTAGCTTTTCTTGGGAAAAAAAATTAAATAAATTCAAATAAGTTGATCGTATCCTTGTGTTCAAGCATTTTGGAGGTCTGTAAAAAGTAATTTTCTACCATCAACTGAATTAAATAAAATTTTGTTCATCCCTGTGAAAGATTCTAAATTGAATTAGCAAGTTCATGTATATTTCATATTTTTACTATTACAAGGAATTTTGGGAATGTACGGAAGTTACAGAGCATAACTACAAGTACCAAAACCTTTGTAATACAAAATGTATTTTAATATAATACATATTATAGAAATGAAATAATTGATACCTTACTTACACTTCAAAATTATTATTATTTTTTGCCTTTTTTGTTGTTCAGCGGGTGCTAAAGCAAGTGTGTGTATTGGGACGCAGCCGAAGTATGAGAGTCGGAGACAGTGGAAGTTTCATATTTTGGAAAGGAATGTCTTAGGTGTTTGAAGTGTACCTCTTGTTGGGAATCATTGTTGTAATTTGTTGTTTTTTTCATTACTGTAGTGGGGAAATTAGACTTAATTTCTGATTACTTTATTAAGCTAGAAATTAATGGTTGTATCTCATCTCAGAGCGAAAGAGTCCTAAATTGTCATAAAATTGAATAAATCAATAATGTATGAATAGTATGTCATTGCAATGGTTTAACAACTGCTAATCTTCAAACACACAACAATACATTCTGAATAGTAAGAAATCCAACATATATATTCAGTGAAATCGTCAAATAGGAACGTGTTTCACTTTTTAATAACTAACTATCAAACTGTTCTGTCTCGAATTTCAGCCCAATTTCAAGGATTATCCCGTTTATTTGGCCAAGTTCAAACAATGTCTCTCCAAAGCCATGCACTATATGAAGGTCCACATCGTAAACACAATGCACAATCTGACAAACCAGTTAACAAAAAGGGTAAGTAAACAACACATGCTCTCCTCCCTGATAGTCAACACCAGTGCTTCCAGCTGAGAAAACTTTCTGCAAGAAAAGTGGTCCAACACAAGTATTTGATTTTTTCTCTTTAAATCCCCTCACCAGGATCCACAAGGCTTGACTAATGCAGATAATGCCTTCACACTTTATTATGTAAAGTTTAGAGCAGCTGCACCCAAAGTTAGAGTAAGTATCCCATCCCTTAACATTTATACAGCACTTAAGAATCCCTCTGAGAATTCTAGTAATTGCTCTCGACACTTTTTTCCTCCTTCCCAGTCACTTATTGAACAGATTGAACAGCGGACAGAAAAGATTCCTGAGTGAGTATTATCAGTTCTTTACCAAAGCTGTGCCTGTTTTTCAAAGTTCCCTTACAAACTCATCTTTTTTCATATTAACGGGAGTAGGTATCGTCAGCTTTTGGAGGAAGTACATCAGTGCTATCTCGACCAAAGGGAGCAGCTCCTCATTCCCTGCATCACATCCACCATTAGTGACTTGTCCAGCCAGAACAGTAAAGACCACTGTGCTCTGGTAAGGCACGAGCAGTAGGAAGTTGAGAACGTCTTTTAGTTAATACAAGGTGGCACTTCAGAAACGATCCCATTAGGGCTGCTTGATTTCAGAAAAAAAGAATTATGATTATTTCAGTCATAATTGAAATCACGATTATTTGTCAACAAAAAGTTTTTTTTTTTTTTTTTGTAAAAACAATATGAAATATATTGTCCCATAGCATGCTATTTTTCACCCATCTCCATTTGTTCTAAGAACCCCAAAAACATAGTATTTGAAGTTTATTTTCCCAAACTCGCCTGTTTTCCAGAGTTTTAGCCTCTGAAAAGTCACTTTTTGAGCAACTCTACACAAACAGGCTGATTCACGGCCTACTTATGCATATTCATGAGTGGGCGTGTCTATAGACCGGACACTGACTTCCTCCTCCCCGCGTGGTGAGTAGGGCCAGAGTTATGTTATATTTGTAATTGTTGAATGTAATAATGAAAATCGTAATCAAATTTCGATTAATTGCACAGCCTTAGATCTCATAGGTTTTAGCTTCGGTTTTAATTTCATATTCTCTTGTTTTGTTCAAGGGTGTGAACAAGATAAATGGTGTCACGTGCTCGTGTTAAACAGGTGTCCAATGATTTCACAGATGTAGTGCAATGCAGGAGTTTGTTTGTTTTATTTCTAGCCAATGATCACGTTTCACTCATCAGGTTGTAAATTATTTTTACTCCTCATTGTGCTTTCGGTTCAGTAAACAACCCAAGGTTAATTTATAGTGAATATTTCTTAATTGTGTTTGATTCTGTTGAGAAAACATGTCCAGTTAGGCACGTACTGATGATTTATCCTCATGTTGTTATGGCATTTTAAACACCTCACTAATTGGCTTGATGGGGATGCAATAATTAAAGGTCAGATTTTCAAGCAATAAAACATCATAACAGCTGCGCCACCTGTCCACATCTTTTCTCTAATGAACCTTGAAAGGTTTAGCATCTTAGTAGTGTTTGCTGTAATGGTTAATTGGGAGAATGTGTTTACTGGCTCACTTGTGAGCCCAAAGTATTAGCAGCCTCTGCAGCTTGTGATCATTTACGCGTTGGTTGTAGGTTCGCAGTGGCTGCGCCTTCATGGTCCACGTGTGTCAGGACGAACACCAGCTGTACAACGAGTTCTTCAGTAAACCAACACTGAAGCTAGAGTGAGTATCACCCGACTCACTAAAGCATCGCTAAATGTGTGAAATATGTTTGGTCCACACACCATGAGGCAGGTGCTGGATGTTTATGGTATGGCTACTGTAAAATGTACACACTGTACTATGAAGCTGGATTCCCTCTTATCGCACTAACCAGGGTTTGGGTCAATTAGATTTTTCAGTTACAATTACGTTTTCAATTACCGATGTTCAATTACAATTACAGTGACCAGCATTTTTTTCCAATCGCAATAATTTTTTATCCTCACAAAGTCAATTACAATTACTTTTTCATTTACTAAAGTTCAATTACAATAAATCACAATTACTGAGCCTGAAATAAATAATCTAATAAAAGTTAACCTTCCTCTTGTGTTAGCTTTCTGTCAGCATCACTTATGCTAACAGGTCCTAAATCAGCTGTAAAAACATATATCTGTCATCTAATTTCTTTCCTATCTGTTGGTTACTTTGTTATTCTTCCTAATCAATGAAATTATAGGGCGTGTGTGGGCGTATGAGCCTTTTTTTGTGTCAGTATACCCCTAGATTAAATTTATTTTAAACAGTAAAATGTGGGAAAGCTTGATATGAAACATATTTTAATAACTTAACTACATATGTGTAGAAATGTAAGATGGTTCCCCAGTTTCGCGTTAAATTATAATATATATAATATTTTCATGGCAATTACAATGTCAATTATCTAAACTACTGTAAATTACAATTTGATTACAACAGCAACATGTTTTTAAAATTACAATTATAATAACACCATCATTGTAATTAATGATCAATTATGCGATTACAATTATAATTAACCCCAACGCTGGTGCTAACCTCAGGATTTATTCGGCGTGTCCTGTACATGACACTGGCTGTACATGACAACCTCTTACCGGGCTAAATCACCGTGGTAACAGGCTGAAGGGCTAACCTGGTTGGGAGTAGATTTTGTTCTGGCTAGGACATAAACAGGTATGAAAATGCTTTTTTCAAACCCCCGATTTTTTTGGGTGCCGATTTTAAATCGATTTTTTTTTTAAAATTTATTATGTTTTTTTTATTTTTTATATTTAATCAATATTTTTGTGTATTTGTGCAATATTTCAGTGGTGGTTACAATGATTTCATTGTGTTGCAATGGTTACTTGATGCACTTGATTTTATGATGGCAGTGTGTAATGCCTGCAATATTTATCTATGCACAAACATTTTATTTTCATATAATCTGTTCAGATCAGTGCTTAAACTGATACAATAGGATAAATTATTTTTTTTATTTTTGTGCATTATCAGTAACTCAGGGTGCTTTATCTTTAATGTTCGCACTTACAGTTGTTACAATGCCATCTTTATGTTGTCATGGTTACTTTGATACTTCTACACAGTAGTTTCAGTGAAAAGAAACTTGTTGCACGTTATTTTATGATGATAGTGTGTAAGAGTGTTGAGAGTGTTTGGTTAGGTGATGCCTGCTAATGGGGAGATATCCCGGATTTACTTATCCAGCTTTGTAGTACAGGCACTTAAGGTTTATGTTTTGAATACTTTGTGTATCTGAAGATCATTTAGATTTGTTTACTCAATAAACCTCAAAGCTTGATCATAGAATTATAATTCTTGATTTTTCTAACTCGTAAAATGTATCAATTCTGTTTTTTTTTTTTTTAAATGTGTGAAAACAGTGAGCTGTTAGAAAAGCTGTGCTTGTCACTCTATGATGTCCTGCGGCCCATGATAATCCACATCATCCACCTGGAAACATTGTCGGAGCTCTGCAGCATCCTAAAGAATGAGATGCTGGAAGACCATGTTCAAAACAACGGTACCGCATGTTATTTGTGTTAAGCTACTTAATCATTTTTATACCTTTTTGGATTTTCTTTTTGTTTGCTATAGAAAACACCTTAGTGAATTACTTATGCTTGAGGCTATTTACAAAGGAATTGTTGTCTTTGTTGTTTTAAAAAGGAAAAATCATCTCAAGAAAAACCACCTGTGGCATCACCTCAAGTATATTTCATCACCGTTACTGCAGAGGTTTTTACCGTGACCGGCACACTGATCAAATGGACTAAGACACTTTGAAATATCCTGAGATGGATAAATCTTTAATGATTGTCAATAAGCCCACAGCAGCCTCTGCTTTAAAAAAAAAAAGTCTGGCTTTGTTTTTAAACTAAACACTCACACAATGAATGCACACCCCATTCCTTGCGGAAATGAATATTTCAGCATTTTAAGGAAACAACAAACAAGTCATTGATTTTTTTTTTCTTAACAATTCATCAAGTGTGTAGGTTACACATTTGGACAGTCAGTGGTCGTAATGCCATGTCAGACCTGTTAGATTTGTATTATAAATGTTTTTTGGCAATACAAGAAACAGGCTTTTGTTGTGAATTGAGGTTTTGGGTCAACCTGTGGTGAACTGTGGGTGCATGTGTGCAGCTGCCCAGCTGGGAGCCTTTGATGTCGTGATAAAGCAGATGCTGGAGGATGTTCAGGAACGGCTTGTCTACAGGACTCACATTTACATCCAGAATGACATCATCGGCTACAACCCGGCTCCAGGGGATCTGGCTTATCCTGAAAAACTAGAAATGATGGAGGTAAGACCTGTATATCCTCACTAGCTTTTTGTTGTGACACAGTCGAAAGAGTTTGTGCTTTTCCCACCAATACAGTTAGGTTGAGACAAAAATTTAAAGATGCATTTAATGCAAGGCAAGGGAAATGTATTTGTATAGCACAATTCATACACAAGGCAACTCATTGTGCTTTACATGATCCAAAAGTGCAACAGAAAACATTCAACAGCTTAAAAATTAATAAGAACATTTAAAATCATCAGCAAAAACATTTAAAATCATCAGTAAAAACATTTAAAATCAGCAACAACATGACCTCATAGTCATACGCAGTAGTGAAAGAGTGCCTTTAACTTTTATTTAAAAATTTTCACATTGGATGCTGACTTCAGCTCTGCTGGCAGTTTGTTCCACTTATTTGCAGCATAACAACTAAAAGCAACGTCACCATTTAAGGACAGATCTTTAAATATTTGGATTTTAAGTATTTCAATTCTAATCAACTGATTGTTACTGCATTTATCAAACGTTCTTTATGTACTCTTTTTTTATTTTTTCCAAAATAAATAAACGGGAGCCAACTAAGCTGTTTTATGGCCTTGTGTGCATTATTCTTTCATTTAATTTATGGTCTAATGTTAGAAATTGGTTTTTATTGTCTTTACAGATAGTCTTTACAGATAGTAAAGACAATAAAAAGACAATGAATGAGGACAAGGCTAGAAATTACAATTTATTATATAATTTGTTCATTTAAATTAAATTAAAAACAGGAAATGTGAGAAATTCAGAACATATGGTGATAAAGATAAAATATTTAATAAAACAAAGTAAAATTAAAACCCATAGCATTAAAGAGAAATAAAATTATACTGTAATGTCCTGCCTGTGACTCTGCCTTAAATAGATACGGAGTGAAACTTCTCATGGTCCAAAGTTTACTACCACTTTAATCCCTATAAACTGCAAAAGTAACCAAATCCAAGTTGGATTATATTTAACTTGTGGAGACATAAATGAAATTAAACCCAGCATCTCATGATGTCAATGGGTTCTAGACATCACACGTGAATTGACTGCACATGATTTGCGTTTCAGGCATCAAACTCTTGATTTATAACACACATTTTTCAAATAACTTCAGCTCTCTTCAAAGAGTAAAGAGCACTTATTAAAGGTGTTGCAATTTCTTCACCGTTCACTTGGTTCCCTCAAATTTAAGCTTTATCGTTGCATGTGGATTATCATTCAGTGGATTGCACAGCTGCAATGCTGAGCTGAAAATGTTGTCACTATGAATATTTATTACCCCGTTTGTTTAGAGCCTATTATAAGCTGCACATAGTCTGTCATATGGCTTTGTTTATTTCACCATGAATTATGTGTGAAAAACTGGTTTTCGATCTGCTGTTTGTAAATGTGTAGCATGTCGTCGATGATGAAATGTTATCAAATAGATAACGCCCTAAAGTAAGTTTGAATTTGAATTTTATTTCATCAGTCTTCAAACAAAACAAACAACTCTCAATTGTCTAACTAATCAGCCAAAAGGGTGTAGGCTGAATCAAAAGCTTATACACACCTACTCCATCACAAAAACAAAACAGTGTTTACTCTTTTTACAATACGCATTTCATATATATATTCGCAGTTTTCCTATATACAGTTTATACATTCACTTAAAACTTATATATGTACACACACATATTGTACATGCATGTACATAATATTTAATATTTAATTTCACAACATTCTCCATCACAATATGTATATTTTATTATTTTTATTAAGTATTAATATATTTAGTACCATTATATACATATTATATAGGGCTAGGATCATACCCTTTGTCCCGATTTAATTTTAATCCCGATTCTTGGGTGCCGATTCGATTTAAATTGCGATTCTGATTTTACAAGTATTGCAATTCTACAGTGACGATTATCACGATTTGTTCTTTATTCAAACACAAAAGTTGAGTCCTAAACTTATAGAAATATGTCACAGTTCCAAAAAACAACGCACATCACATTCAGTCATTCACTGATGTATCATTATTTATTCAGTGATTTATTATTGTTTATACTGAAGGAAATAAAATAAAATAAAACCTCCACCATAAAGTACAAAAAACTGATTTTTACATATATTTTTGAAGTTAGTCAACTGAAACTTTTAATATTCATCAAGCTAGTGCTTTGGAGTGTCTAGGTTTTTGTGTAGGAACAGGAGCTGGTCAACATGCTGGTAGTTAGGCTGTTCCAAAAGAGAAGTCATAATATATTTCAGTGTGGGGATCGGCCTCATTTTTCTGTCTGAGCCACAGTTAAAATCTCTCTTTTTTTTTTTTCCCCTCATACTAATGACAGAATAACGTTTGTTTGTGTGGAAAGCCTGATTTTATTAACTTCTTACATTCAGAAATGATCATCCAGATTAGCCATCATCATTTACATAGGACACAGTATTAAAATAGTTGACCAGCGTGGACATCATTCAGACGTCTGTCAGAGTTTCATTTCACAAGCTGCAGCTGACGCGGCACACAGCTGATCAGCTCTGCAACGCAGCAACCACCATCCTTCTGCCTCATCTGACATAACACACGTAGCCACCTTTACTGGCTTCATTACCTGGATACGTGTATTCAATATCCCATCCAGGGTCCGTTGGTCTGCTGCTGGGTGTCTTATTTTGCTTGCTTTAGCTTTATGTCCGGATGAGCATTCTGTTCGCCATGGAATCGATCCAAAGTATGTCCATACTTTTGATTTAAATCGTACAGTTGCAGGTTTAATCACGGTTGTTGGTTTGTTTGCTAAAGGGAAATAAAATCACAGCTGCTGCAACTCTTCTTCGTGCTGCAAGTCTTCCTCGTGTTTGCACTCTCTTGTTGGTACATTACCGCCACCCAGTGGTCGCCCATGAAATTGTGAAAAATACAATTAAAAAAATTTATACCGGGAAGCAGAATCGATTATTAAAATCGGCACACAAAAAATCTCGATAAATCGTAAAATCAACCCCCCAAAACAATATTATGTATTATTGCTGTTCTCGGTAAAATTGTTGCTCGTCTTTCTTATACTTACAATATATAGCTTTTTAAACTGGTTCATGTTGGTGCTTTGTTTTATTTCATCCTTTAGGCAGTTCTATAATATCCCTGTTATTGGCATATTGCATTTTGAAATGTAGTTTTTCTTTTAAATTACATTCCCCTTCTCTCTATAAAAAATCTTTTCTGCAAGCCTTTTGGTAGTGAACCTTTACTTGCTTTATATATCATTTGGACAGTTTTGAGTTGGTTGGGATCTAGGAGTTTTAAATCTGGTGTTTAAATCTGCATTATGTATTAGTCTGATGGCTCTTTTTTGCATTATGAATAACTGTTGGATGAAAGTACACGTGTGCCTTAATTACCACCTGGTGTTTCCTTAGAATCATTCTGCTAGAGCAGGAGTCTGCAACCTGCGGCTCTGGAGCCTCATGTGGCTCTTTGACTCTTATGCAATGGCTCCCTATAGCTTTAGAAAAAAATCTATTGAAATATATTGGTATTTTTTTTACAGATGCTATTAATAATTAATGATATCAAGATGTAACAATTTGTTTACCTAAAATAAATCATGTTGTGCAATAGAGATTTTAATTGTGTGGAGACAGATTAATTTAACCGCCACTGGTAAATATGCATGCTTTATGTGCGGCAATAAATGAGCAATTAGCATGTGTTGACCACATGATCATGTTTTATCAAATTCAAGTTACTTTTTGTGGCCTTTCAGTTACATTAGCTAAAAAAAACTTCTTTATATAACATTGTGTTCATGTAAACTAAGATGTGTAAGAATTTGAAGATGCAAGATACTGTTTTATTTATTGATGTCAATTTATTTTATTTTAAACTGTTTTTAAGTTGTCATTTACATGATCATTATAAATCAAATCAAATTAAATCAAACATTCTATATAATTTTAACTGTATATGATTTAATACACTGTATTGTCTTCATTGAGAAGGTATTTTTTTCGGCTTCAGGAGGACTTTAATCCAGGTGTGATGAGGCAAAATGGCTCCTTTGAGAGTAAAGGTTACAGACTCCTGTGCTAGAGCAAACACGTGTCTTTCTTAAGATTGGTGTCAATTTCATGATTGTTTCTGTTTAATCACAACTCCTTTTTAACAACTATTCAACTTGTTGCATCCTCACCGTTTTAACAGAGAATGAAAGTTTTTCAAAAAAATACATGTATGCCTGTATAGAATGATGGATGAATAAAGATACAGAGAGATACAAAGAGATAAAGTATTTATCTTGTTGTTCAAGGTGATTGCTTTGTATTTGCATCTTTTTGAGGCCCAAAGGCGAACTGTTGGAGGAGGCCTTGAAAAAAAAACACACCTTTTCAGAATCCTACCCGTATTCTATAAGCTACTGTTGCCTCTCCTTGTCTCCGTCTGAATAGAGAATCGCTCAGAGCTTGAAGGAAGAGCAGATGAAACAGATGTCACACGAGCCCGTGTTTTCTGATGTGCAGCTTGAGGATCCTCATGGCAGAAGAAACAGTAATCTTGGTCTGTTTTCCGACTGTGACACCTGCATCAACTCGCTTTTTAAAAAAAAAAAACCAAAAAAATCAATTTGATGGTCTTGTCATCTACCAGTTGTTTACTCTTTTTCTGTATATTGATTCAATGAATACAGGCAGTGCAGAAGCATCTCGTCTGCAGACATCTGTCTCTCCCGCTGATCTGCACGGCATGTGGTACCCTACTGTCAGACGAACGTTGGTTTGTCTATCCAAGCTCTACAGATGTATAGATGTGAGTCACCATCCGCTGTATCTCGTTATATAATGGTACAAGTAGATATTTGGTTTAGAGTTTTGTACATTTTCTTTTTAAATGATGGATTCTTTGATGCTAACTTCGGGGTTTCTTGTGTTTGTTTTTTTTTTTTAGCGAGCAGTCTTCCAAGGTTTATCCCAAGAAGCTTTATCTGCCTGCATCCAGTCCCTTCTTAAAGCATCTGATATTATCCTCAAAAATAAGGTTGGCACACGTGTTTTAAAAGTCTTTTGCTGTCCTCTCACAGAACTTCATCATTTTATACACTTTGTATGCATATGACGATGCTAGTTTTACAGAAATTCAACACAATTTTTGCCAATAAAGGTCCCTTAGGTACTTAAAATTTCAAGATAAAGCAGCTGGGCTGTCATTTGGGGTTTTCTTGTAATACTTTATTATGCTCTACAGCATGTGCAACAGATCCTCTTTTATTTATGGGCTTCTCTGACCTTCAGATTTCTTGTCAATATTTGTGCTAACTGGCTCGTTTCAAACCAGCGCATTAAATTAAAGCAGCCACTTAATTCCCAGAAGTCTCCTTTCATCCTTTATTGATGGCATCTTTTTTTTTTTTTTTTTAAGCGTTTTAGTTGCCACACTTTGCAATTTTTTTATTTTGAAAACATGTCACTTTCCTTCCACTTGACAATTATTTGGCATATTTTGTTGGTCTATATCATAAAATCCCAATAAAATATATTTATTTTAGTAGTTGTAATGTGACAAAATGTGGAAAAGTGATGTGGATATTTTATACTTTAACAACGCACAGTAATAAATGTTATCAGCCACCCTGTTTGTTGCAGTGACATGTCCCTTTCCAGTTGTGGTTAATCAGCAGTTATTAATTGAACGTGCTCCCTTATCATCTCTGAGCTATTTATATTCTCCGCAGCTTAGATGGTCTACAATTCTCTTTTGTCTTGGCAGCGGGCACTGTGGATTTCAGTGTGTTTTTTTCACTTTCCGTAGACACAAATAGACGGACAACTTTTCCTGATCAAGCACCTGCTGATAATGCGCGAACAGATTGCTCCATTTCACACCGATTTTGCCATCAAGGAAATCTCAGTGGACCTGAAAAAAACCCGAGGTAAGATAATTAAAGGTGGGGGAACATTGGTGTTCAGCCCCATAAAACCAGTCATTACATTTTCACGCTCATTAAGCAACTTGTGCCCATCAAATGCATGAGTGGTAACAATTAATGTGGAAATTGTTATGCAACACAATAATGTGTGCTGATACTCCTCAGTGCTTCTTTTTTGCTCCCACTGTTGTCTTTTTTTCTCAGGACAGGACAAATTTAATTTGTAGCACTAGGGGGCACTGTAATATTACGCCAGCCCCTGATTAAATCTCTGCTTTGTGTGAAGATGCCGCCTTCAAAATCCTGAACCCTAAGGCTGTTCCCAATTTTTTCCGACTCAACAGTCACAACGCAATACTTGAATTCCTGTTGGAGGTAGTGTGAGTCTTCATTTTCTCCAGCTGTCCTTCTCGACATACCTTAGATTCCTCTAGATTGAGCCTCTTTTGTGTGTTTGATCCCAAGGGAACGCCAGAGATAAAGGAGCACTACATTGACTCCAAGAAAGATGTGGACCGCCACTTGAAGTTCAGCTGTGAGCAGTTTATTCAGCAGCAGACTCAGATCTTTGTGGGGAACCTGGAGGAGTTTCTCACAAAGGTAAGAGTGTGAGAGAAAAGGCAGACTTAGCCTCAGGCTGTAGTGGCTCATCTGTACCTTTTGTTGCTCACAGCTTTTTCTGTTTAAAGACCTTTAGCAAATAATAAATAAATTCTCATTCACTCATCACTCAGGGTCACGGTACCTTAAGCTGCTACCTTTAACTAATTCAGTGCCAGCCCTTTTCAAAATGTTTACCCCCCCTCAGTGCCTCAGAGCATTTTGACAGATTTTTAAAGACCCACAGAATATTTTGTCCTATGACAATCTGACATCTGAAAGATTAGACTCTCTACTTTCATCAGAACAAAGAATTTTGTTTCTAGCTTGTTTCGTTCTTCTGTAATCAGCAGTTGAATAGAGGCATGTTTCACACAAATCGCCAGTTTGTGACAAAAAGCTGAGAAAAATGGCTTTTTCTGAAAAAAGCCATTAGTGACTTTGAAGCATTTTTATTTTTTTTTACTTTAGGGACACCTCAACATTGGTTTCCTTTTATAAAACTACAAAAACAACACTGAGACCGGGCTTTTGATGGCAACATCATTATTATTTTGTTATCCGAGTCAGAAGTGAATGGTTTGCTTACTGTATTTTAGCCTTCCTCCAAGTCTCTCCCCCCGTCATTCTCCCCACACGCAACTTCCTCCTCCTCCCGGACATGCCGAGTGTCACCGCTTGCCCCATTTTTTTGATCGTTTTATTTCACTATCGCAACACTCTCAATAGTCCACTTAGGTTCCGCACATGCTCTGGTTGAGTGTGCTCTGCTGGGAACTTCAGCATCAACTCTCGTAGCGCCATTTTCTGTCTCGTAAACTCTATTCCTCTCCCTCTGAGCTCTGCCCATCATGGGTGATCTCTCATCCAAAGGTACACTGCTGCCACCTACATGTTACCAGTTGGTCTCTACATCATTGTACAAATAAGATATTCACCGGAGAGCTTCGTCACAGTGTCTCCTAGCAACCCCAGCTATATACGTCAATAGATGTGAATGGCACTCAATGAGTTAAGTAGCAGTTCTTTGGTAGATTAAATTGTAGTGTAGACTTTATAGATTATTGCAGTGGTTCCCAACCTTTTTCTTGTCATGACCCCATTTCGTATATCATAAATTTCTGGTGACCCCCGGTGTCATGTACTGAGTGCGCATCATACTGAAATTGTATATTCGCATGCGCACTACCGGAAAATTAATTTTTGCAAAAAAAAAAAAAAAATAAATAAAATTATTATTGTTTTCAAAGTGAACGGACACATGTTTTATCTGTTTCATGGATTATGTTAGGGTTAGGGTTACAAATATAGAGTAGCCAGTATTAGTGCACAAAGTGACGAGATGTGCCAGCTCAGATATTTTTATACTGCATTTATATTTGAGAAAGTGAAAGTATAGAATATAGGTGTTTGAGATTGTGTGTGGTATTTTAATTTGAAAAGTGCAGGAAGAGTTCAGAAAACTCAAAAATCTTAAATAATTTAATTTAATTTAATTGATTTTTGATTTTTCTGTCTCTTCCTGCACTACGTATCTATTTCTGTGCTATTATGTATTGTTTATTTAATTGTGCAAAATAGATGAAGTAAGTAATATCTCTCTTTTTGACCTTTTCAAAATAATGTTGCAAGTTGCATTGTGGGATTGGCGTAGGTGGATGCATAGAAGCAGAGATGTCCAGGAAACAAAACAGTAGTTGGCTTAAAAAAAAGTAGAAGGCTAAAACTTGCTGCGAGTTGCCGCCGCTGCGTGTCGATGACGCGGAATACCCCTCCATGGAAAATTTTACAAAAATGATGATATATGGTGGCTTTTGATGCATTATATTAGTGTAATTGTGGCTTTTCTTCTGTCTATTTTGTAGCACTTTTCTTAGCATGATGTGTTTTCTCTCACCTAGTTTTTGTTTGCATGATGCATTTACAAGTTGAAATCTGAAAGAGTTGTAGGCGATTCTGCCACCGCCTCCACTTCTGGACATCCCTGCATAGAAGGTTTTTTTAAATTTCATTTTTACTGTGATTTCTTCTGCTTTTCACCAAACAACAAGGTCAGATTCACTTGACACAATTGTTCTAGTTTATTTCCCATACTGCCCGTGTTAACAGAATGAAGTAAAAACACTTCTATGCACCCGTCTTCATGACTCCACATCCCATAATGCATTGTACGAAAATATCAACAGTGTGTTTATGGTGGAAATAAAAAGATGAATCTGATTTTTAAAAAAAAAAAAAAAAAAAAAAAAAAAAAAATGGTTGTCCTGCAGGCAATTAAAAATAAAAATAAAAATCCTGCGTTTTCTTTCATATATGCTCGGCTTTAAGTTGTTGGTGTAAATGTTCAGTGCTGCGAGAATTTGTTCCCTTTTTTTTTCTGCCACCCTTGAACTACAATTTATAAACAGTCCAACATAATAAGAAACTATTTAATTAGTTCTAGTGCCAACACTGTGGATTCAGTTCTCTGCTTGTTTGTGAGTAATGCAGTGAAACAGATCTTTAGTTTATGTCTAATGTATCCTTTTTGCTCTGTGTACACAAAGGTTGCAGCACTCAAAACTATGGCAATCCAAGGTGGTCCGACATACAGTCTTTCTCAGCAACCTTGGGCGCAGCCAGGTAAGATTTGTCTCAGGAAACATCCTGAGCACTGAGCAGTAATTCATCAAAAGCTTGCCAGTAAATGCTAGAGGGCATGTCAATGTGTTTTTGTTTTGTTTTTTTAAATAAAAACCTTCTTTCACTCTCCTTTCTCCTTCCAGCCAAGATCAACGATATTGTGATGGCCACCTATCGGGTGATGAAGAGCAAGCTGCCCAGCACTTTACAGAGCATGTCCTTGTACTTGGCCAATAGAGACACAGAGTTCATCCTTTTCAAGCCGGTCCGGGTGGGTGGCAGTGAATCCACTCTATAGCACACACTGCATTAGTCTCTTTTCTGTAGTGATTGTTCACCCAAAGAATTCAATAGTCCTTTCATACAAGATTTATACAGGAAAAAAATGACAAGATCTTCAAGATCAATTTGGTATATACAGTGTATATATTAAAGTGTGAATGTGAGTCACTTTTGTTAGTCGGGGGTTTGAGGTTATAACTCATGCACTGAACTGTGTGTCTATTAGCGCTGGGCGATATGGACCAAAACTCATTTCTCTAAATTGCGATATGTGATACGATATTTTTAACTCAAGTCAGACCACAAAGACAATTTTGGGTGAGATTTACTAATGAAAACTGCCACGTATTTTGGGCAATACTGTATGTGCCACTTTTGGCTTTTCTCCTATAACAGACAGCATGTGTGAGTGAGTTCTGTAGTATGGCTTGTTTAGATGAAGGTCTGGGTTAGGACGCACTCAGAAATCTGTGATTTTCATGCTGTTCTGAGAAATAGTCATCCACAAACAGATGTAATTTCTACATATTACTCCGCGGCGGACTAATATGTGAGCACATAGCCGTCAGCGCTCGTGCTCCGTACGGACCTGCTTGGAACAAATCACAGGAGTGGATTAAACCGGTTTCATTTGACCGGGAAAACACACAGACACTTATCAGGTATCTAGGGCCCTATTATTTTTCACGTTAAGGAATCTTTTAATCGACCATTAAAAATTGAATGTGAATGAAACGCCGTCATCATAAAGAAGCCGTTCATTCGTTCCCCCGCCCCGCACATGTAAACACATGTTGAATCTGCCACCCGCAACACCAACTAAACTGTCAAAAAAACCTATCACGCAGTCTTAAATACAAAGCTGAGCAGCTCCTAACTTTTGTGTCTGTGAAGCTACACCTGTTTCTGGTGAAGCGCTACAAACAGGGAGGGAGGGGCTTCACCTGCTCAGAGTGTTTAATATGAACAGCATTTTATTAGTGCTACATAAGATCTGTGGGAACAAGTTGTGTGTTGTTGTGGATGAGACTGATTCCAGGGATTGTAGAATCTAAAACATTGTAGGTTCATAATAACTTGATAGCTTCTAATGTTCTGGCTCCTAGTGGTGAATTAACTGATGCATCTTGTGTCTATTTTTGTCTAATCATCTGGAATAATATCATCAGGATAGTTTAAATTAGGTTATTTTAAATGAAGTTTATCAATGCTTAGTAAACCTGCTCAGATTCAGTAAACCATTGATCCCTAAGGGGAAATAGGTGACATTAATGCTGCTGTCATTCATACATCTTTTAATGACATATGATTATACATAATTAAAAAGGAGCAGCATGAATTGGAGTTTATACATGGTTTTAAATTACACTTTTATTTTGACATACATTCCTGTTCATGGTTGTCATTTTGTTTTTTAACTATTCATCTTTTTTACTCACAGGAGTTGAAAACCAATATTTTCTGAAAAAAAACTTATACAATTTAAACAATAAAAAAAATTAAATAAAATATGTTTTATAGTGACCTATATAAGTCCTGTTAATGTTTGCCAGTTATTTCACCCTGCGATGAAAGTGCAGTGTAGCTGAGAACAAAGCAAGAGCAGTGGAGAAAGAGTGTGTGGCTGGTAAACGGCTCATGGATCAACAAAGAAAGGTAGAGAGGCTTGTCCAGACAAAAAGAGGAAATAAACAAGGCACATGATGGAAACTGTTAAAAGAACTATAAAACCAGTAGCTCAGCAGCTGTGGTGTTAAGTAACAAAGCCAATAACTGTACAAATGTTAGGTACTTTTTTTTTTAACATCACAGTTCATATATATATATATATATATATTTTTTTTTTTCATTGTTTTTCACAAACCACAACTTGGTTTTTTATTTTTGCCTGAAGAAAATAGTGTATTTTGCCTTATTGTACTCTTCGGAGTGTTCAAGATTGCTTAATTTATGTGTTAAAATCATCAAAACATTTCTCTGGGGGTGGATCCCCCTAGGTCCCCCTATGATAGATCTTTTTTTGTCACCTTTTTTATGCCTTTGGTGTCTGCAGTTACCATTTGCAGTGTCATTTTCCCTCAGCCTGTGTGAAAGAGATGTTGGTTAATTTCTGATTGATATGATGGCGCACTCCCAGATTTGCCCTTAAGGGGACTGTTTTCAAAATTTTTGCTTGGAGAACATGTCTTTTAGCAGCAAATTGCCCATGTGATTGAACCCTAATAGAGAAATCTTTTGTGCCGCCTGCGGGGCGTTCATTAAGGTAACAGGTGAGGCTGAATGAGAGAGGGGCAACATTCTGCCGTTGACATGGAAACAAGATAGGGAGAGGGAACTCAGGCCAGATGGAAATACAGTATTAATTCCTTTTTCGGCTCTCAGCAATGTGATTGCTTTTCCCCCACAGAATAATATCCAGCAGGTTTTCCAAAGGCTGCATACTTTGCTTCAAGAGGAGTACAGTGGAGAGGACCTTCAGATCATTGCATGTCCATCATTGGAGCAGGTAAACTAGCATCATTGTGGATCAGAATAGCATAAGCTCAGTTTAAAAACCATTAGATATCCAATAGTAAAGGTATAGTGAGTGCTCACCGTTTCCCTTTCTCTCTTTCTTAAAGGTGAACCTGCTGCTGTCTGTCAATAAGTAATGTCTCTTATAATGATGCTAGTGAAACCACCTCTGGAAAACAGTGCAATGTAGCACCTCTTGCCCTGAACAGGAGCTTTGAGTCGAGACTGAGAGATGACCCGTTTCCTGCTCCTGAGTTAAATGAAGGAAAGAAGAAGCCATGGCAGGAAATGGACTTTCCAGCTTAAGGCCAAAGCTTTTTTTTTTCTGACCAACCGAAAGTACGGTGTACATTTTAGGATATCCTCAGTTCTCAGAGTCGGGTATCAGGAAAACCATCAAATTTAACTGCTTCACTTATCAAACCAAGCGGCGTAAAACACAAGCCTAACCCTAAGTACACGCGATGATTTTGGAGGAACAAAGAGTATACATGACTTGTTTTTTTTTCAAGTTAAGATGTATCAACATATTGTTTGATTAATAGATACATAGTTAAATGAAACATCGATATAGCTTAATCTTTTAAAAAATGAATAAATAAAATAACAACTTTCAACTTGCAGTTGTGTATTTCCGGTTTCTTCAAAATACGTCATGTCGTGTTTTACAGCCTGTGACCGTCGAGTCTAATGACTTTTATTTTGAAGCGAGAGGCCGTGCCATTTGACGGAGCTTGGCTTGATAAGTGAAGCCGTTAAGTTTTGCTGAGACATGGATCCTTTTGGTTTGACAAATGACAGAGTTTTTCCTGATACCCGATACCTCACTCTGAGACCTGAGGATGTCCTAAAATATACACGGTACGAAAGAGCAGAATCTTCTCCGTTTGTTTGTCAAACATCTCGGAGCATGTTGATGTTGAATGAATCAGTGTTCACTAAAATTCTAATTGTGGTTGGGGTTGCATCCACTTTGTACTCCAGTGGATTTGTAGTGGTCTCTTTCTTTGGACATCAGAAACTGCAATATATGAAAACTTCGCACACTACAGGGCGGTGGGGGGTGCACAAACACAACCAGCAAACACTCTTCAGCAGGAGTGGTTAATGGCCAGTGAGGGTTATTTTTCCTCCGTGGGTTCAGAAGGATGGCATAAGAACATACTACATTTAGTTGATCTGGAGTTCCAACCAGCTTTCTTGTTTTGTGGCATTTCTGTTCTAAATGTACAAAGAAATATTGATTTTTATACTTTTTTTTATATGCATACCTAATTCTGTTGCTTACTTTACATAATAATAATAGACTTTCATGGTGGCTCCTGCTTTATGATAAAGGGCTGCGTTATCGAGTTACAAATGTAATGGAACACAGTTGATGTAACATTTTCCTCTGGCACAGACTGTAAAAAAAACTGTACAGTTATTTATGAACATTCTGATTAAATGGATGAGGATGAACTGTCTCTTGGTTTTATTTCTAAAATAAAACTTTATTTTCAGATTTTAATTTGGCACTTTGCAGTAGTTCCAGTGGCTTCACACAAATGAGAAATTGCCATTCAAGGACGTACTCAGCTTTAGGGGCTTTTCTTGGCAAACTGGTGCAGTTTCTCTGGCAGCTGCCTGTTTTTCTATCTGTGAGATGAGGCTTTTCCGGGGGCTTGACCTCCTGTGGACTGACAGTCTTTTGATAGGTGATGAGGGACTGGATGTTCTTGAGCAGGACATTGATCTCTGCACCTCATCTGCTGCAAATATCACTGAGGCATGTAGGCCTCTGGCTGCGTCCAACCTTTTCCTTAGCTGTTGCCGCGCGTTAATACAAAGTAAAGATTTCATTCAGATCGCTTGACAATCATTTAAATTTTTTGCTACAAACGCACGGTGAGGTCATGAGCATCTGGGAGGGTTTGTAAATGTATTGGTGAGGGCTCACATTGTGCTCTATTCCCATGTTTGTCATTGTCCATCCCGCTCGAGAGCTCCTTTCAATCATGTGTTGTTGAAGCAGGGAACGCCCTGTGAATTCATGTTCCACCCCCAAAATGCATGTTTTGAATAAAAGAACCCCTCCAGAGACTTTTATTTTGTTTACCCAGATGCTGCAGTGAAACGCTCATACCTTCTACCCTACCAGAATGAAGGGCGATGCACTTGTTTATGTGCAATCAAATAGTATGACACATTTTCAAGTCTAATCTGTCACCTGCAACTATTTTCCTCTTGCAGCAGCAGCTAAAATGCCCCCTGTGTGTTTCTTAATAAATGCATTTCAGGTGAACAATAAAAGGAACAGTAAAGCACATAGGAAACTATTTACATTTTTACTGTCTCATTGGGGTAAAATCTAATTGAGTTAACGTTTTTTCAACGGATTCTTTTTAAAGTTATGGACCTTATTCCTGTCAGTGCTGCTTTGGTTATGATTTTTTGACAACACATGCACGTTTTATACATAAAGACTGACATTACACTGTCATTATTATGACATGACACCTGTCATTATCATGAATAAGGTGTCATTAAGTGTCATTTGTTATCGTAACCCCTAACCCTTCGTTACCCTAACTGCGAACCCTAAACCCTAAAAATGCCAACATAGCTCCAAAGGTGTCATAATTTAAAACACCTTATTCATTCTAATGACAGCGTCATGTCAGCCATGTGTATAAAACTTAAAGTGTTGGCCGATTTTATTTTTTAATAAAAAAATGAAATTCTTTTAAGCATTTTACCGAATTTGTTGTGAAATTTGTAGTGATAACTATTGTTTTCATATATTTAAATGAATAAATTGGGGACAAAGCAACGCACCAGTATGAACTTATGCCTGGAGAAACACTTTGAGACACTCACATGTACATGGGAGCTTAAATTCCTCTTGAATTGAGAATAAAAGTTAAATCGTCTTTAAATTGACCTTATAAACACTACGGTAGCCCGTGCCGCTGCTACCTGGTGATTAAAGCAAGCAAAGGCTAATCAGTCTTACCTCCATAGTGATGATGTCATCAGTTCTAACTCCACAGTCATTGGCTCTGGCGCTCTGCTCCAGGTGAACAATTTTAAGAAATTATTTATTAACGGTATCATGCAGTCATAACTAATCTGAAATCGCACACCTTTGAACCAAGCAGCAGCCATGTTGAAAGTCTCAGGTCGATCTGAGCCTGATCCGCAGAGATTTTTGGGGAACACACAGACAAACAGAGATTCCTTGCTTTTTAGACTGATTTGTACATTTAGAATTAGGTAAGTGAATCAAGCAAACATTCTCAAACTGAGTTTATTGCTTTTAACTGTGATCAAATGTGTTTTTACACTTGGAGTTTCTTTCTTGGTATATTAACTGTTGCCTATGGGAACTCACAGCTACTTGCTATGAAAAAAAAGGGTGGGGGGGAGGAAGGAAGGAAAAAAGGCTCATTTAATGTGCAGGGTTCCTGTGGGTGATGGTGTGTGTGACCTGCTGAAGGCAGGCTTTTTCATTTTTCAAACCTTCCAACTTACATTTTTGCCATGGAAACGTTTGCATCAAAGATTCAATGCAGCTGGATTTACATTTGAGGACACAGATTATAGTAGTGAGGCAAGAAATAACAAAAGCAATCCTGACCTTTGATCTTTCTGCTACAGAGGGTCTCTCTCACTCACAGTTTGCCCTTCAGCAATATTGAATATCTTTTGTTTTATTATTTATTTTTTCACTTTGTCTACACATGCTGTCAAAGGTCAATGCTACAAGAAGTGTGATCTTTTTAAGACAGCAATGTATGTTTTGTTATTGCAATTAAATAAATACATTTATTTTATTGCATAATCAGAATCAGAAATGTTTAATGGCCAAGTACAGTTTTAAGGACAGTACAAGGAATTTGTCTTGGTAGATGGTGCACAAAACAAAAAAAAAAAAAACAAAGAAAACAAGAACAAAGAACCTGTGACCATTACCAGCCCTTCCTAAGGAAGGGTAAGAAACACTTTATTATAGGGATGATATAAAAAGTGAGGGCAGTGTTACACCTAAATTAGGGGGAAGGGAACAGGGAGGGTAGATTCAAGGTAGGAAATGGAAAGGGTGCACAAGAGTGAGTGTGAAATGTGAAGTTGTAGTTGTGCATATTGTGCTTATTGTGTCAGCCATTCTGGTGACAAGCATGAAGCTTAGGTATGATGGTGGTGGCTGTGGACAGAGGGAAGGAGTGAGTGGTAATACCCATAACAGGTATTTGGGATCAACGTGTCTAAGGTTAAGCCCAGTACAAGTTTTATCCCACAGGCGTGCCAGTGCAGCGTAGACCAAGTCTACAAATACGGTCATAATCTAGCATCAGATTGTATTGTGCTGCCGTAAAGCAGTACGTCTTGCCACCAGGTCAGAGGCAGGGAAAGTTACAAGTGCGATTTTCAGGCCAGAGACTGCAGGGAGAGATGAAAGACCCCCAAATCACCCCATAAACACTTGTATTACCCTCACAGAGACTACGGGAAGGATTTATTAAGGTGAAAAAGTTACTGAGTTCTGCTTTTAATCTTTTTTTCTAATGAAATAAAATGAATGTGTGGCATTGAAAAGTCTTTGATTTGTATAGTAAGAATATCCTCTTCCATAAATCTTTCTTTTGTTTTGAAATACCTTTATTTTTCAAATTCAATGCTCAAGTGTTTTTCAAAACTTTCTTTTTTTAAAAAAAAAACATATATTTACTAATATGTTATTTCTGCACCTTTTCTGAAGGCTTTGTGTGAAGTGCAAAAATCAAGCTGCCTAAACAGTCTGATATTCTATACTCAAGTTAAATGTCTATTCATATGGAGTAATTCAACCTGACTGAAGAATTGAGCTGTAAACATCCAGCAGTGGTTGCTTATGGTGGGAGTTAAAAAGAAAATAAAAATACAACAGTACTCAAACTGTGCCGCAGGGCTCAGGTTCAGTCATGATTTTAGCTCGTTTCCACTTTGAGTAGAAGGAAATCCTGTACACGGGTGACCTTCAGCTGAAATATAGAGCAGTGTAGGACCTTTGTCCTCCTGAAGGTGAAGACTTCAAAGATCATCAGGATTTTAAGACATTTTGCTGAATAGCTTTGGAGATTTTTTTTTCTTTTCCAATGCACAAAATGTCATCCTCATGAGAGCACTTAAAGGAAAAGTCAGAAGGTCGTCAAAGTCAGCCGGCCTCGTCTTTTTTCCGCCCCTTTGACTAAGACGTATCAAACCACTCTAACAAGGCTCACTGAGCAACAGCACCATTTCCTTGCAAGCATGGTTAAAAATACCAGCACATAGTACGTGCACTGCTCTTTCTACCTGGAAATGTCAGAAATGAAAACACAAGATATGAGACCGATGGGCATATTTGTAAATGAATGCTACCAGTACTATTGCAGAGTACATTCTGTTCCAAGTTGTAAAAGCCTGCTCCCTGTCTTTCAAACACAAAATGTAATTGTAATCATTTCTATACACAAAAGAAGTATTTGTTTTTTCATGTTTGTTAGTTATCCATTCAAAAAGCAGGTTAATGTGTACCATAAACTTAAGCCAATTAACATGGTACAATCAATATTTAAAGTGTAGTACGTAGCATGTGGTTTAGTTTAGTTAGCTAGTCGTTTATTAGGGTTGGGCATTATTGATCTAACGATACGATTCACAATTTTGTCATGACACGATATATCTCGATACTAGACAATTTGATATATATTGCGATATAGTTGAACAAGGCCTGTACCGGGCTATGCATTTTTTAGCGCGATTAAATGTTATTTATAATAATAAAGTGTTGTCTACATAACGTTAAAGTTTAGGTGGAATGGGAACAAAAACATGGTAACATGTTTTACCATTTTTTCAGATAGCCAATATTTCTATGTCCTGGACGAGGATTTATTTGAGTTTTTCCCCATGTTGTCATCATCAAACTGTGTTTTCCATTTCTCAACAGTTAATGGACTTCACTTGTATAGCACTTTAATCACCACTAGAGTTGTAATGTGCTATACATCAGTGTTTTGAGCCAAGGAACACCTATTCATAACAAAACAATCTTAAGGTACACCACCAACCAAAAAATGTTAGAAAAAAAATTAAACTTTGTAGCCTAAGTTAACAATATGAAGTCATTCTTATCAAAGTGTTTTTAATAGAAATCAAATGAACAACAACAAAATCTATTATGATTTTTTATTTATTTTTTAATAAAAAGTGCAATTAACAATTTTTATCTTGCATGTATATAATATATATAAATGCACAAGGATACTTTGCAACATGGATATGTAAAGCCTTTAACCCTGGGGGACCAGACGTGTACTTTCTGCTTATTCACTGTCTTAAATGATCAATATCTCATTCAGTTTAAATCCTAATTGCATGAACATTGGCCAGGAGTTTTATTTTATTGTCATGAAATATATCATTAAATATAAAAATACAATTAAAAACTTTATATTTAGGTCTGGAGTTGTTGAAAAGATCTGATGTGAGAAAAGTGGGGTATGAAGGGTACTGTTTTGGTATAAGTGCAGAGTGTAAGGTTTTTTTTTTTTTTTTTTTCAAAAAATGCTCATAGCTCTAAAAGTAATAATACATCAAAATCAATATTCCTATCAATTATTGACCTACTCAAGTCTATAATAACTTCATATGAAATATTCCACTTTGCCCCTTATTTTTGAAAAAAAAAAAAAAAAAATGCACATTTTGTGTTTTTATGACAGAAAGGGCATAAAAACATATATAAAAAAAAAACAGAAATATAATGAAAACTTTATATCAATGGTTAGGTCTGGAGTTGTTGAAATATTTGATGTGAAAAATTGGGGGGAAGATGGGTAAATTACTGTATATACAAAATTGTTATGACAGTTTTATGAAGGTTACCGTTTTGGTACCTAAGCTGAAAAAGTGTAATATTTTCTAAAGGTGCCCAGAGGGTTAATTGATATACCAACGTTTAAGTTAAAGATGACTAATCTACCAACTTGGTCACAACATTAGGCATCGTGACCAGCGTGACCACCCAAGTGTGAACCAACATCTAGAATAACTTCTTGCTGCATGTGAGGCAGTTTTTGCTGAAAATACCTCATTTCTTTTCCAAGTCAGTTTCTCTTTTTCTTTTTTTTTTGTTTTAACATGTTTGCGGAGCCATATTAACTGTGGATTATGCGACACACTCTCACGCTTCTTTTGGGTCAGTGCTGTTGGCTATTTGATCACCAGGCACCGGGGATTTCTTCAGCTGCCGGCTTTGCCCACAGCAAATGTTCAACACAGTCTGCAGCAACTGCTTGGATACACTTGAGGCTGGAATGTGAAAACATTATGGGAATAGATGACTTTAAATCGAACTTTTTTTTTTTTTTTTAACTGCTTTTCCTCCCTCTTAAGCAGATGCTGCCAGATTTATGTGCTATCCAAACATTCCAGTTAATGAGGCATTTGGAATCAAACTCCAACACATTTTTTAAAAGCAGCAGCAGTAGCAGTGACAGGTACGTTTTCATAAACAATATAAGCAGAGACTAATTGTGTGATGCACAATGAATTCAAATGAATCCAAAGTAGAGGGAAAAAAAAAAACTTAAAAAAAGTGGCATTTTCTTCTATAACATGTCCGGATTATATAAAGGTAGTGTTGTGTTCAAGACCGCACTATCCGAGACCAGAATGCACCAAGACCAAGACCGAAACAAGCCGAGACCGAGAACGGAGAAAAAAATTTAAATTTAAAAAAATATATATATAAATAAAATTATGACAAGGTTCGACAGTTAAATAACATTCTCTCTTTACTTTTAGTTTCTTTTAAATACATTTGACGGAGAAAAAAGGTGCCTGCAAAAAATTAATTAAAATATTAAAACTACTACTGCTACTGAAAAGTTCACAATTATTCTGCATATTTGAAAACAAGATTTTTATGTCAGCTGAATGTACAGCAAGTGTTTAAAAGCATTTCTGCCAAGAAATAACATGGTGAAAATAAATAAAACAAACTCAAACCCTGGAACCGTCATGTGACAAATCAATCAACAGTTCTTGTTGAGAATTATTATTATTATTCTGGATACAGTGTAAACAGAAACTATAAAAAAATAGTTATATTGTGAACCTATTTATATTGTAGGGAAGATATTATATACAAATATGTAATTGGAGTCTAAAGCCACAAAAAACACCACTTTAAAAAGATAATAGACTAATATAAGACCTCTTTACATTTATTTGAGTCATTCTGCGCTTGCGCGACTTCAGAATCAGAATCATCTTTATTCGCCAAGTGTATGTTGTACACACGAGGAATTTGACTTGCGGCGATGATGCGCTGGTGATGACATAATTTATTAAGAGCCTTAAAAGACATGGATATAATGAAAAGAGTGGACAGAGGCATAAACATGCAGACTTTCACATGGACACACACCGACTTATTAAACACACATGGACCTCGGTAAACGAAACAGGCTTCACAGGATGGCAGGAACTAGGACCCAGAGGCGGAATAAGTGCGTCTCCGTACTGCATGCACAGGCTGTAATATCATCAGTTTATCATTTTACCTGTTGTTAGAGCTACTGTCTTTACCAGGGAGATAATATTTATTCCTGGTGATTGTTTTACTGGGATTTTTACCGGTGATTAGTTTCTATCTCCCTTCTGCTCCGCAGTCCAAACTGATTAAGGAATCATTAAGGAAGGTTGCGGTCATTATACGGGCTGGTTTAAAGAATGAATAAAGGATTGTTTCAACCCGTTCCTCTCCTTGTTATTATCACATTATAAAAAAGTTTAAAAATAGCAGAAATTAGTGCTGGTCTCGAACGGTCTTGAGGGAAAATTCCGAGTTCGGGCAGCCCGAGTCCGAGACAAGACTGAATCAAAATGCTTCCGAGTCCGAGACGAGACCGAGACCTTTAAAATTCGGTCTCGAGACCAAGACGGGTCTTGACTACTACAACACTATATAAAGCCTCTTCAGCTTCTTCTCTGCAGTCTTCTGGAGTTCAGGGTGTTTCCTTATTGAACACTTCATTATCTGGGGATATCTCCAGCTCATTCTTCATGTTTTTAGGAACACTCTGAGGAGAAGAGAAGGAGTAAAAAAAAACAAAGACACTTCATAGTTTGTTAAATTCTTTGAGGTCTTTAACTCGCGCTTCATGAATAAATCAAAACCGTGAAGCTCCATGTCTCTGGGTACCATGTCATATCATCTTTCACAAGATAAAACCCACACAGTGACAATGATAAACAAGGCAACGGAAACGCAAACCCAGTTCTACTTCGAATTATCTCGACAACACCGAACAAAGAAAAGAAAAAAGATTCATACAGTATATGCTAATTGTGTCTTTTCACTGCTTATTTAGAGGATTTCCACAAGTCGCCAGCTATTTCGATGTTAGTTTAATAATACCATGAAAATATTCTGTTGCTTTCTGAGGAAATGTCTCCATCTCTGAGTGTCCTTGAAAAGCTCTTACTTTATCAAGGTCATCTCATAACTGCTATTGATGAGCACTTTCAAAGCCTTATTATTCCTGTGGTTTGTGCCCCAAATAATGAACAATCTAGATCCTCTCTAATGCTATAAACTTCTTTCTTTCCGGCATCTCTGACAATAACATTAATGGCATATGTCATGTCTCCTTTAGGTCCTCTTGGACCCAATATTCCCTCATAAACCTGATATATCTGTTCAATAACCACCTCTGAACAAATGGCACATACGTCCTCCAAGAAATGGTCTTTGTCTCCGTCAACTGCAGAAGGAGTCGACCTCCTTTAAAGTGTGAAGGTCTTTGTTATTTTATGACAGTGGTAATAATCTGCTGTGGAGCAGGGACAAAAAAGAAGAAAAAAGAATACTAAACTACAGTTAAGAACTGCAAGTCATGTCCTCACCTGTCCCTTGGACTCTAGTAGACATGGACAGCCCCCGTAGGAAACTTTAGCAGGTCCCTCAGCAGCAGAATGAGACTACTGTAAGGAGCGCTATTACAGCTCCATTCCATCTAAACAAAGCCTCAATTGTCAAATAAAGCATGTTTATTGGATGACTGCTGGGTATCTGAAACAGTAAGTGGTGTAGTGTACTGGTACATAGGGGTGGACTGGGACCAAAATCCAACCCTGGCATTTTCTGTCCAGAACAGCCCACTACAATATCAGAGGACACCATGTAGAAGTCGTTAATAAGTCAGTTATTCTCAACTTGTGGCTCTTTATGTCTTAATAGGGCCCGAGCAACAACGGTGCGTAGAACCCTATTGTAATGCACTGAGTTATTTTTATTTTATTTACGGCCAAATGATTGCATTTTTGAGGGCATAAACACGTTCAAAAACTGATGAACATTTGAACGCATATTAGGACTAGCGAAAAATTTGATATTTTGGGGGAATTTGACATGTGAATGGCAAAATGACTCAATGGCGCTCTCTTGAAAATTGTATTTGCTCCCAGCTGGCACTGATGACATCATCACTGTGGAATTTCTGCAAAATTCTGACATCATCACTCTCTACAGTGATGATGTCAGAATTCTACAGTAGAACTAGTGATGATGTCAGGATTTTGCAGTGTACTGAAGAACTATTACTTCAGTACACTGAAGAACTATTACTTCAGTACACTGAGGATTTCCCTGATTATTTATTTCTACCACAAACACACATTCCCAAAGATTACACAATAAAACCTTATCGTCTAATGATTTACATCTGTTTTATACCCACTCAGAAACAAATCATGCATCTCCAGTTATGGTTTCACCCAACCCACCCATTCATAGTCATAGCGCCACCTATTGGTAAAAGGAAATCACAGGCATTCAATTTGCACAGAACATCGCAGGAAAATTTGTGATATAATCCTTGAAAATGGTCGGCTACGTCTAAACACTTTAAAATTTCTGCCACACCCCGACACGCAACACACCTAACGTGCGCCACTTCCCGACATGTGTGTGGTTGCAAGGGCCCGTTCATCGCTGCTTGCAGCTTTAATCTAAATTATTATTTCCCTCAGAAAACCTTAAACGGTGGAAATTTTAACACCTTTTTACCTTTTTCCTTTTTTTGTCCCATTTTTTGCCCTTTTTCAGAACTTTTTTCAGACTTTAGCTTTCAATTGCCAATAAATATCCTCTTTTTTTCCCGATTTTTGACACTTTTATCCAATTTTTGCCTTTTCTTAATTTTATTTGGCCACTTTTCATCCCAAGAAGCTATCTTTTTCCCAATAAATATCACTTGTTTTCTTTTTCTCTACATTTTGTCTCTAGTTGTTCCACGTTTTTGCCATTTTTCACTATTCGTTGACACATTTTTCCCATTTAAGCTACCCTTGGCCATTACATACAACCTGATTCCTCTTCATTTGCCCATTTTTTGGCCACTCTAGACTGCTTTTAGGCAATTTTAGTCACTTTTCACATTTTTCTTGCCACTTTTGGACCATTTTTGGCCATCTGTTACCATGTCTGCCTCCACTCACTTGTTAAAAAAAACTTAGTCGACCGAACTGGCCCACTTTGGGTGTTTTGATTGATTATCTTACTATTAAATGTTAATGATATGAATGTGTTTTGTTGCACATGATTACTTTTAAAATGTGTGCTGTATTCTCCTTCCTGTACTTTTCTTCAAATTGATTCTAAAACTCAATAATTGACACATTCTTTGGAACCATTTCATTGTCTTAATGTTCCTAGAATGACTGCAAGCACTTTATTCCAAACTAATGTGAAGTAACATAATAAAGCACAAACGTGTGGAGTCGGTGTGTGCCACAAACTGCGAGCAAGCCGCTTTCAGTCAGCGCAAGCCGCCCCGAGTCAGAAAGAGAGAGTGATAACAGACGGAATAAATAGCTTCTTAAAAATGATCTAAGGTGAAAGAACAGACCAATTCAGTGTGGACGGAGTGTGTCTGCTCTGCATCGGCTGAGATCGGCTGCTTGTGTTTGAGCAGCAGCTGTGACTCTGACCCTCTTACTGTCCTCAGCAGCGAGTGATACGTGCTTTCATGTAACTAAAACACCAGAAACTATCCAATAGCACAAGTCCCTACATTTGTTACTAGTCTCTATGGAGAAAACAGTCGCAAAGAGTTCCACAGTGTGCGCGTGCATGCAGAGTTTCGTTCAGGAGGGGAGGGGGGAGCGTGGAGCGCCTCACAGTTCTACAAACCCCAGCTTTAAATTAGGTTTTTTTTTTCCCCTCTTTTTTCCCTTTTTCTCTTGTAAAACTACTGTAACTAGGTCACATACACTACAGACTGACTTACTGTTGTATATGATGAAGAACATAAAAAGTGCTCTGCATTATCTCCTCCTTTTGTCCAGTCTTGTCCCTTCTCTCTGATTAAACGAGCTGTAATAGAGTTGTCTCTTGTGAATACATTTTGATTAACAGTAAAATCTGCTGCAGTTTGCCAGATCGAGAATACAGCTGCAGCTCCTATATTTAACATATGTATGAGAAGCACATTTAATTACAAGTTACAAAATCAGAAATGCATTGTTACATTTGTTTGTAATTGCCGTGAAGGATAAAGTTAATTCCGATGCACATAGGAAACTCTTTGTTTGCACCAAATTTGGTCGTCAAGGATAAAGGTTGAAAAGGGAAAGTCACAAGCATAGAACATCAGCAAATTAGAGTCACTAATCAAGGATTTTAGTTTACAGCCCTAATTTGAAAGCAAATGATGTACACAGTATGCTGAACAGGAGGGATGTAATGATTTTCATTTATTTAATTGGCGGCCTGATGCAGCCGCACTTTCTTGGCAGGCAGGAGACGTTTCATATTAATTTACCGGTGTGTATTGTTTGAATCAAAGCTTGACATTCACCCAACTAATCTGAACACTAACCTTTCTTTTCTTTAGGGGCTTTGTGCAACAACACTAGGTGTGGTTTTAATTTTGTGGCGTAAAATGGCTCCCTTAGTACATCTCTCATCGCAGTTTATGCAAACAATATACAGTGACTCTACATAGTCTAACAACTAATGATACAATGCAGCTATTCAGCTTTTACCCTTGAACTTGAGTATCTTTATAATGTGTATTCAATCTTCTTCCTTCAGAACACTTTACCTGATATTTTATGCATAATTCAATTCAATTCTTTATTTATATAGCGCACATTGCAACAATGTCATCTCAAAGCGCTATCAAAATATAAAATTCATAGAAAGAAGGAAAAAACTCAACACGATCCACATGAACAAGCATTTAGCGACAGTTAGAAGAAAAAACTCCCTTTTAACAGGAATAAATCTCCAGCAGAACCAGGTTCAGAGTGGCAGCCATCTGCCTCCACTGGTTAGGGTTAGTGGACAGAAAGATAGAACCTCAGAGTGTCCCAGACTAGTTGAGCCATGAACCACAGATCAGGAACTGTCAACTCCAGCTACAAGACACCTGAAACAGAAAAGAGAAAGAAGGGCGAGGAGAAGGCACAGGCTGCAGAAAAACATGATACATTATTAGCAGGTCTGCCTGCATGGAAACACCTGGTGCTAGACTATGTGTGAGTGGAATGAGAATGAGTATGGGGTAGACATCAGTGTAAATGGTGTGTAAGCAGTGTGATGGGTATACAACGAGGTTCAGAAGTGGGGGGTTGGCTACAACCCGGCACAACCTTGTTTGACTGGACATTGCAGCCCATTAGAGCTATGTATAGATGGTGGATTGTGTTTGAATATAGTGTTGGTGTTCTACTATATAATCTTAGTTTTTAGTTCCTAATTTTAAGTTTAAAGCTTTGTTCCTCGTGGTTAGGTTAATGCTATTATACGGTATACGCTTTAGCAAATAAGTAGGCTTTGAGTTTAGCCTTAAAGGTGGAGGCTAACATTATGCTGTCATTATTTAACCCCACTAGGGATCACAGGAGGAGCGGGAGGCGCTGCGGGATCCCTCGACGCTCCTAGAAGCGTCCACCATATATTGCGTATGTAAACCTGACGCTTTTGACGATTTTGGTGTGAACGTGCCATAACACTACATCAACAACTTCATTTTTAGATCATCACCCACAGACACCATGTCCTTGCCATCATTGGGTGCGAAGTGGAACACACTCATAGCCAACTCAAACACAGTCACTATACAAGCACTTTAGAGACGCAAATGAACCCCATAGATGTTGATGAGCATGCAAACTTTACACAGAAGTTTTAATCATCCACTCTGGGTCTTCTTGCTGTGAGGCCAAATTTAGTTTAAAATAGTTCATATTTTTCCAATAAAATATATATTTTTTCTCTTTTAGGCCAGAAATGCCCTTAGCACAATCTTTTTCACAACGAATCCTGCATCAAAAAACAAACACATGGTTTTGTGCCACAACCTTTAACTGACATCTTCAACTATAAAGACTTTAATTTAGGTCATGCTTACAACTTTTATGGCATAGCAATTATTGTGTCATTCCACTGGGATGAGAGCGTGCGGTGCAGCCTGTATTTGTAAGAATTGCCTTTGATGTTGAACGCCTCGTCCTTGTCCTCCATGATTATCTAAGTGAAGGTTCTGCAGTGAGTAATTTAATGGCTGCTTTCCCAGAAGGACAACTTGGTCCATTAACCATCATTAATACTTAAAAAAACCTTAAAGGAAACAAAGGTGCTTTTTCATGTGTGCTTTGACCAACATCATCAGTTGTACACTTTTCACACCATTTAGATTGAAAGCAAAACATTACACCTCGAGTTGATTAAGTCAAAAAACACTTTGTATTGTATTTGTAATTTGGAGGCAGTTTTCTTTATGAAGCAGCATTTTCACCATCAAGAAAAAAAAACCCAATAACATGCCAACGTTAAAAAAGTCCTCCTAATCTCTCTCCTCCAGTCAGATCATCATGTCAGTCATTTAAGAGACTTGTCTCATCTTGTGTACAATGCCAGTATTTTAGGCTTTGGTAAATATTCCATAATGGAAATTAAGAATAGATTAAACATTCAAACATTTTGTTGCTAATTTAGCACTGAATTAAACCAGAGAAAGGGACGAGGGGTTCACATTCCACACCTCTCGTGTCCATACAGGGTCCCCGCGATCCTTGCAAAGTCTTAAAAGGCATTCAATTCCTGAATCTAAAAATAAGGCCTTAATTGTCATTAAAATGTCTTAAATCAGTTCTTCCAAAAGTCTTAATGTTTTACACATAATAAGTATGATTATGATTGTAATTAGTCTCACATTTCAAAATAAATTACGTTTGTTTTTTTTTGTTTTTTTTATATATATAATTTACCGTAACAATGATGTGGCTGCTGCGGGACTTTATGCAGATGCGCGTCATGCTTGTTGCAACTTTCAACAACATGGGGAAATGTAAACAAAGATTTATCTTAATGTTTTTTTTCTAAATGGTTTTTATTTTTTGTATTTTTGTTGTTGCTTTATAGATTTCTGGCTATTTTTGTAGTCGTGTTCTTGGAGTTTATTTTAATCTGATTATTTTGTGTATTTTACTGACATTTTGTGTATTTTTGAGTGGCCACCAGTTGCATGTCTGCACTAGACCCTGGAAAAAATCTATCCTAACCTTATGCAATTGATGTGGCATTTTTCTCCCACTCAATTGTGTTCACTGTGAAGTTGGTTTTAGATTTAATTTCAAATGGCATTAAAAAGTGTTGATCGAAGCATAGGAACCCTGCCATAACAAATAGGAACAGTTATGATTAATCACGGAATAAGAATCAGAGTTTTTGCAATAAAACAATCATCGTTGCTATTACTCAAACTTGATGAAGGCAGTCACTATATCTAGTTTATTGCAGTAGTAGAAGTGTAAAAAGGCTGCATGCATGCATACATTCACAAGTCCTGCAGTGACCTCAAAGCCATTTTCCCATCCCAGTTGGTCTTTGCGTGTGAAACACATTCAGCTTCTTTACTTGGAAGGAATTGAACATTTTTAAGTTCAACGTTTGGTTTCTGCAGGACAAAAATGACACACATTTACCTCTTTACTGCAGATATTATAGCATCTGTGCACTGCTAATACTGTGAGAAAAATATGAAAAATATGCAATACCTTTCCTTTGTAGGTCTTGAATGATGCTGACAGAACCTTTTTAACACGAGGAGCTTTAACTGAATATTTTATGAATTGCTCACACAGTAGATCATTTGTACTTAATATGATATACAGTAGCTATAGAAAAGAAATGTGACCAGAGTACGAATTTCTAATATTTTGCAACTTTCATCAAGGTGATGTGTGACTGTTATTATAAAGAATATTACATTTATTTGCAGACATTCAGCCATTTAAGTTCATCCTGATTTGGTTGTGGTGCAATGGAACCTGGTACACCTTGCAGAGTCTCCAGTCCCACAGGGCTATTAAACAAACAAAGACACTTAAAGACACAAACACAAAATGACTCATACTGTGGATTTACTGATTGGTGATAGTTTTAGCTCTCTATTTACCAAAGCGCTAATCAATATTCACAGACTCAAAAAAAGAAAAAACCAGCATCAAAAACAACTTTAAATAGCTTTAATGGAGGGCAACCTGTGGTGATAAAACTTTAAAATATGACTCAGTCATATCTACAAGTACAAACATTTGCAAGCCAGGAATGGAAAGACTTATTTTCGGTTTGGGTTTTTTTTTTTTTTTTTTTTTTTTGGACATTTTTGTTACAGCTCACAGCGGCTGTTTTATAAAGATAAGTTCTTAAGTGCTAAAAGGTTATTTTAAATGTACTTAACATTATCTGTGAAAGGGCCTCCTTTGGAAAAAAAAAAAAAAAAGTGTTTTCACTCACTTTTAAGACATGCAGCAGCATAGACGGTGTTGTCAGACACTGCTGATGGTCTACCATCAAAAAAATACCTCCAAAACTTCAGAAATAAAATTGTTCTGATCATTCCTAAATACTTTATACAGCTGTATATAAGAGACACTGGTTCAATCCCAGGTTTTACCTGTTCATTTGCTTCAATGCCCCTAAGAAAGACTTTGATCTCCAAGTTGGACACATCTCCGTCCTTTATTATTAACCACCCAAACTGGTAGCATTTATCATCATACATTCCGGTCAAAATTTTCAACCATGGGCATTTTGCCTTTGAAATAACCCAGGATTACATTTGTTTAGTTTTTCGTTTATCTATTGTTGTCGATCTCCGAGTCTCATTCCCTTCTATTTGCTGCTTACCCTCGCCTAATGTTTACCAGCTGCCCTTTGTTTTCCTAGACTCCTCTGTCTGTTTGGCAGTCAGTGCTGAATGTGTCATAGTCATTGTCAGATTTTATGGTATCCAGTCTGGTTTGTCGGATAAATGGACTCCATTACTTTAACATAGCTTTGTGATTTAATGCCATATCCTCTTTTGGGCTTTGGGTATCAGTCATTGGGCGACCAAAGACAATGACAGATACCTCTGCTATTTATATTTGACCATTGCTTGAGAAGAGCAGAGATTGTAGCTTGTTTACGTACTATAGCTATAGTGGGAAACTGGGTTACCTGGAGCAAGCCAAAGTGTGCAAACTCTTCTCAGAAGGATATTGAGCTGTTTGGAGGTAGAACTCATAAAAAAAAAAAAAATTCTCAAAGACTAAAAGAGGTCAATGAAGTATTCTTAGTCAATCAGTAAAAAGAAAGCGTTCACTTCTGTTATCGTTCCTCATTACGGTAAAACTATTTCCATCTCATTAGTTGTAGCCTTTTATAGATCCTGTGACAAATTCACTGTTTCCATAAGAACTATATCTGACCTATAACAGAGGTAGAAAAATCCATCCACTTATTTACATAAAGTATGGGCAAAATAATCAAAACAATGCAAAACCACTTAATAATCTTGCAGCAGTAATCAACTAATGTAACCATGCTTTGTTTTTTCATGAAAGCAGGCTTTATATGTAGCTTAGTAACAACAGGGAATTCTAATTTTCCTTTTGAACAACAAGAAATAGAAATAATTAAAACTTTAACAGATGTTTAAGTTTTGCAGGTGACCCAATCACACCTAAACTGATGATGTGGCTTACCTAGACAGCTGAAAAGGGGCTCAGCACCACCCACGTCCAATCTGTCTATATGCGAGGGCTCACTGTGGTGATAAATCTTCCATTCAGTCTGCGTGAACTCTGGAGAGACCTGAGAGCAGTGAGACAAAGGATGAAGAATTCACTTTCCTGGAACAGCTGTAGTTGTATTGAATGCATTTTTATGCGAGTCTCTTGTTGAAAAACCTCAGCAAACTAGTCTGAGCACTCAGTGTGTAAAGAACTCCCCATTATATGTGTTATGTTCGACCTTTAGCAATTCAAGGAAAATTTTAATGTAGAGGTAGGTTTTTGTTTCCTTGCTGAAAGACAAATTCTAAGGGCTTAATTTAGATAGAACAGAGGTGATGTTTGGTCAAGTATGGAGCAAACTTTAATGATTTTTTGTGACTTCTAAGGATCCACAATAGCCGGGGCAACCTTTCACCCTGACCTCAGAGATTGTTTTCCAAGCTTTAATACCAACAAATCCTTTATCACAAGCTTAATATTCTAACCTTGTGACCTCTCTTTTTACAAAAGTATCATTTTCAAAATCAGCAACAAGTACTGGCTTAGTCCATCTCATCTTTTACTATTGACAACTGAAAACTTTTTTCTCAAAAGCATAAACATCTGATAAATAAAAGATCATCTAGTCATATTCTGTCAAACCTTCTTATAAAGTTTCCAAGTGACGTTTGCGTATCAGGTAAAATAAACCAACAAAGCCCTGAAAGGCACTTACCAAGTAAATGCTGTAAAGTGTCTAATAACTTTTTCCACAGCTTATTAAAAATGGGTTTGTAAAAAGAAAATTGTCAATGCCATGTTAGCCTACTTCTGCTAACGTCAACAAGAGAGTTTTTTATAGACTGTTTGTAGTATAAGTTTATGTACACTTTGGCTCATGATAGGGTTACTGGCTCCTGAATTTCTAATAGTTTTCTCTCAAGGTGTAGTACGCAATGTTGGAAAGCTAGCATGATTTGAGCAAGCAAGACTCTCTAAGCTACAAACCCCCCCAATTCCTTCCCGCCCGTATGCTCCTGTCACTGCTCTGACCAAAGCGCCAGCCGAAACCACGCCTCCACAATCCTTGAACATGCATCTGATATAAAAATAACTAATCCCTCGAAGCAAAACCAATAATGAGCTGTCCAACAGACAGACAGAAACTTCTGGATCACATCTCAGGCCCTTTAGATGCCTTGTGCTTGATATTTTATGGAATTGTGTCATGAACGAGTGGCGGGACAGAAGGAGAGGGCTCACCTTGCCTACAAGATGGATTCTCCTGGTGTTCACAAACACCACAATCCATCTTGTGCTGCTCCAGCCCTTCCCCTTCGTAAGCAAACCGAATCGGTTCGAACCAATCATGAGGCAGTGTTGTGGTTTAGGGCGGGATATCCGATTGTGATGAAGAAAGAATGCCGAAGCAAAATTGGCGCATGCGCAGTTGCGGGGAGAGGAACTAGCTGGGCTACCGCTATTAGCATAACTTCGAATCAAAACAGAAAGAAGTCGACGCAGGAGGATAAACATGTGGAAGTTGGTATAAACTCAGTTTTAGAAGAATACAACAATTTTTTTGAAAGAGCAACATCGAGAGGTGCTTTTTGAATGTTAAAGACGTATGTTTTCACCAGCCTTGTTGTTGTTGTAGCCATAGCAGCGTCTCTGCCGTGTGATTGGCTAAAACTAATCATGGTGGACAGGCGCTTCGCTCAATCAGCCTCAAGCATTCTGTTCATGTCCCTCCCTGGTTCCTAAAGGATTCTCCTGACACGGACCCAGATCGAAGTGGAGAACTCGAGTTTGAGGGAGGGCTTCACATCAGTCTGACTCTTGCCAGGTTAGGGGAGGGCATGGAAGGCATCTGATTGGTTGGCTAGGACCGAATGGCAGGGATTGGTCAGAGTTTCTACAGGGTTCTAGCAGCTACAGGGGTCTGATTGTTTTTGTTCCTTTTCTCAAACAAAATGTATTAACCACTCTCAGGATGGAAGGACAGTTTTGCCCAGAAAAACAAAAATTCTCTCTGAACAGGATTGCAAACACCCCCATTTAGTAATCATGTCTGTTGCTATTACAGAGGCAGGGGCTGTTTTCTCTTTTCACACCCAATACATCCAGCACTTTCCCATTCGAAGCTGACGATTTACCCATTGATTAAAGATGACAGTTTACAGATATGTTGAATCCTTTTAATTCTTTACAGATAACTTTAAATAACACAAAAATAGCATTAAAATGCAAAATTATGAAATAGAATATGGTAACTATCTTTATTTGATGTATTGTTAATTATATGAGCGCCTTGACATGGTTATCATAAAGTAACCCAAAAGCACAGTGTCTTCCAGCCTGTGAGAACACACACACACACACACATACACTGTTCTTAATTTTTAGTTTTTGTGAAAACCTGCCAACTAGGTTTTGAAGGTCATTTGCCACAAGTGAAGAACAGATCCGTGTGTTCTATAGGGAACTGAAGTAGTTGGCGGGCGCGTTATTAACATCAAGATCTTCCTCGCTGTGCTTCTCCAGACTCCTCAGGCTGTCATAAAACTGCAGAGGGGAGAAGTCACCTTCTCCAAGACTCTCTGGAGATTGAAAAGCTGTATCTCTCTCCGATAGGAATGGGGAATATTTTTCAAAGCGTGATATGTCAGCTGAATCAAAACCTCCAGAGGAAAGTCACCGAAAATTGCGCGCTTTCATTAGTATGACTTAAGCAACTGTTCAAGGTGCATCAAGCTCATGTACTTTGTCAGAAAGAAGCGGGGGGGAGGGGCTGTTTTTCTATTTTACCTTTTTTGAAAGAAACCACAGCTGTACAACTTAATAATGTGAGTTTTGTCATGATATTTAAGATTGTAAGTGCGTTGGTGTATAGTGAGAAGGGAGGGAGAGGATTTCATAGTACTTTAAGTGAGTCCTCTACTATCATGATCTAGACAATGCACTTCACAGTCCTTTCATTCAAGGGTGATGCATCAAGTGAGTAATTACAGTCAGTAGCGACAGATCGATGACTAACGCTGGCAGCAAGACCATAGTAGTCTATAAAACCCAGATTTTTCTCTGATGGGTTTGAACATTTATAGCAGACGCTGGAACAAGCAAGTGTCTTAAGTATTACAGACACAGCTACGACAACAAAGGCTCCCTTTTAAATAAAGTTTGCAGGAGTACACCTTAAGGTAAGCTCCGAGAAAACACCTAAAACTGCATGTTTGCTGCTGCTGTTTTTTTTTTCTTTTCTAGATTTTAAAATGGTGAAATCACTCAAACCTTTATGATACTTACAGTTTATCAAAAATCTTAATACTCACATTGCTGATTGTTTCACATCTATTTTTTTTTGTTCTAGAGCTTGTAAATCATGGTGTCTCAGAGCCTTTGGAAGACATCAACCATGTTGTGGCCCTTTATTTTTGTTTTGTGTTTGGGGAATGTTGTTGCCACTGAAACAGCCAACAGTCAGCACACAGGAAACGTCTCTGTGGCCAACTCCCTTGAGACAACTTCTGCTAATATTTTAGCACTTCAAACCCACAACAGCTCGATTCCTCAGTCAAAAATGGCAGGGCCGAAAGCTTCAAATCCACCGATGTGCCTGGAGTCCGCTGGAATCAGAGACGCCTTTAAATATATAAACATTACAGTCTCCTTGGTGGTTTTCCTTGTTGGAATTGTTGGAAATGTAGCCTTGCTTAAAGTCATATATGCAAACAAATGCATGAGGACTGGACCTAACTACCTTATTGCAAGTCTTGCTTTGGGGGATTTGATTCACATAGTGATCGACATTCCAATCAACGCTTACAGGGTGAGTTATGTTCTCAGGTATGTGCATTTAAATGTAAAAAAAAAACCAACAACACTGCAGCTCAAGTTCTTTCTCTGTACTTTGTTCTGAATCTTGAACCCTCGCCAACTTGATTTGATTGCTTTTTCTTCTTTGTTGCAGCTAATGGCAGAGGACTGGCCCTTTGGTTTAGTCGTATGCAAACTCACCCCTTTTATCCAAAAAACCTCTGTTGGTGTTACCGTTTTGAGCTTATGTGCTTTAAGTGTTGACAGGTGAGGAAGGCGGCGGTGTTTCAACATGCTCTCCAAGAAAACATCATCTTGTGGCTGCAATTTATATTTCGTTCGTGTCGGCAGATTTGTTTACCCACAGCCCTTAAGATGTTCTTCACATGAAAAAGCCACAGAAAGCACGAGGGAACAATTTCCCAGGGTTTAACAATTGTCGTTGATTTTCGCAGATACCGAGCCGTAGTATCCTGGAATCAAATCAAAGGCATCTGGGTGTCTGTGTGGACAGCAATGAAAATAACTCTGATATGGGTTATTTCTATTCTGCTGGCTGTCCCTGAAGCTGTCGGCTTTGATATGATAACAATGAACTATAAAGAGAAGCATCTGAGAATTTGCCTCCTTCATCCTGTGCAAACCACACAGTATATGCAGGTAATGTAATTGTCTTCCCTGTGCAACAGGATGTGATAAACAAATCAACAAGTGTTGATTCTCCTTTCATTTGCCGCACTTGTTGAACGGAGTAGAAAAAGGACGTTCATTAATGTTTCTATCATCCACTTATAGATGCAAAGTTATTTTCCCTTCCTGTTGTATTTGAAATCAACACGTGTCTGTCAATTGTTGTTTTGCGAGTGCTGCATCATATGAAGAACCGACTATTATTGTCCCTTACTGCACTGACAAACGCTGGCCTTTCTGTCATGTTATATCAACAGTTTTATAAATCAGTAAAGGACTGGTGGCTTTTTGGCTTCTATTTCTGCATGCCGCTGGTTTGGACTGCTGTGTTCTCCACACTGATGACCAGAAAAATGCTGAAAAATGCTCAGAATGCTTTGAGTGAGCATGTCAAACAGGTTGGAAGTCAAACTTTTTCCACTTTGCAATATTTTGATTCCCCATGTTTTTGTTTTCCCCTTAAATTAAACTGGGCTGCATTTATTCGTTTTCTTTTTTTCTTTTTTTTTTTAAAGAGACGTGAAGTTGCAAAAACAGTTTTCTGCCTCGTCGCTGTGTTTGCAATCTGCTGGTTGCCACTATATCTCAGCAGAATCTTGAAATCAACCTTATATGATGAAAAAGACTCAAACAGGTGTCGGATGCTGAGGTGAGATGATGAAAAAGTATTATTCTAATTCAGAATTTTCTTTTTCTTTTATTCCATTCTCAAGCCCCAGCATATGTGTCATTTGCAGCCTGTGTGCTTCTTCCTCAGTGCTTTTCTTGTCCTTGACTATTTTGGCATTAACATGGCATCCCTGAACTCGTGCATCAACCCTATCGCCTTGTTCTTGGTCAGCAGACGGTTCAAAAAAGGTTTCAAGGTACATTTCTACTTCTACCTGCGGTATATTCCAATTATTCTCAGTTCTGTTATACGTCTGAAACAGCAGGGCTGCCACCCCCATAGGTCAGTGGATGAGCTATGGTACGTCATTAGAACATATGGAGACATGTCTGCAACATGGCCAGACTGCAGTATGTAATGACCTGAGGGGATCATAAGTGAAAATGGTCTGGAAAAACATCATCGGGGAAAGAAAAAGAATAAGAAATAAAAAAAAAAAGAACAGACACTTGGGAATCTACCAGATAGCTGGTCACTGAATCAAAGTGATGCGTTATGATGAAAAAGAAAGCATAGCTTCAAGGCAATTTTCAGGGAAAGGATTCAGAAAGCTTTTATTGCATTATGAGCTCAGAGGATGATATTTGAAACCCTATGTTTCACTTGTTTCATTAGAATTTTACTCACTAAGGTGCATAAAAACAACCCTGGCTTTGTAACGTTTGTATGTTTTTTTTACAATATATATGTATAGGTTCTCATATTATTAATGTCACTGAACTCTTTTTTCCACACAAAACTTAACACAAATAGAGGTGAAAGTAATGGAAATGTTACTATAATTTAGTAGCTTTTATGGCTACTTTTTTTTAGTATATTTCTAAATCAGTAATTTTACTTGTACATCACCAAAGAAGTAATTTGTTACATTTCTATACCCAACCGTAACTGAGTAGATAATTTATTTCTCATTTTTTTAAATGATCAACAGACATTGTGAAACTACAAAAAATGAAATGACCAGACATCAAATGCATGACATCATAGCCGACCAATCAGATTGAACGTAATGCACGGCGCCAAAACAGCATTGAATGCCGGTTATTTTTTTCAGTTTTGAAGTTCATGAATGTATACGTATACTTATTTTGAATTTAATTCATTGGTTTTATTTATTTAATTTTTTAAATTGTACATTTTGACAAAACTTTTATTTTATACAGATGCCTATGTGGAAAATAAATGAAGTTCATCTCATCCTTTTTTAGTTTATACATGAGATGTTTACTGTATGCAAGGGAACATCTAAAGATTTATTACCAAAAATAAACGTAGGGGGTGAAAGTAAGTTAAGTTATTTTTACTTTAAGTACTATTTAATTGAGCTACTTTTTACTTGTACTTGAGTATTTTATGTATGACTTACTTGTACTTGTACTTGAGTACAATGTCAATCCAGTAACAGTACTTCTACTTGAATAGGATATATCAGTACTCTTTACACCTCTGCAAATCTATGATATTTTTTAACCCTAAGGTTAAATCAGCATAAGCAAGGTCACTTTTTTCTTCATTCTCTTCACTTAGACTCATTTTTCCATTTTATTGTGAAGAGAGATGTGAGTCTAACTAACTTTATGTGTTTGTGTGTGATCCATCAGGCATGCCTGTGCAATCCGTGTCTACCTGCTTCATCTGTTACTCATGATGACATGCAGTCTGTTTTGAAGTCCAGACTGCACGATCAAACCTCGGAACAGTGCGACAACGTCAAAGCCCATAAACAGACGCGCACAGCTGTACCTGAGCAGGAGGAGCCGTCGCTCGCGCTCTACCGTCAATGATGCCAGAACGTTAACGTTTGTGTATTAAATATTCATGATCATCCAAACATTCTCCTTGGGAGTTTCATGAGTTGGACAGAAACATCAACATTGTGTTATTGATGCAAAAAAAAAAAAAAAAATGCACCCCCAAACCTATTATTCTTATTTTCCAATGCTGTCTTCAGTTGAACATCTGCTCTGGAATGAGTTACCTGGAATCAGACTCTTCAGAAGGTTTGCCCTGAAGGCTTGACTCACTGTCAACACTTACATCAGATTTCACCAACTACACCTATCTGTTATCGTGCCCCGCAGCGCTCGAATCATTGTTTAGGGCACAGGGTTGAGCTGGCACCGATCAGCAAATATCTAGTCACAGTTTACCGCTTGCTTTAACTTGCATTCTTTTAATTCTGATTCTGCTCTCTGGAACGACACAGTGCCAAAGCAAATCAAGCTTATGTGAATACAACCCAAATTATTACAGAGGATTTTACCAGCCGTGGTGTATTATTAGCACAGAAATGTTATTTTCACCTCTATGGGGTTGTACACAACCTATGTGTATATTCTAAAGCATCTGTCATCTTCCTAAAATCACATCGGCACTACAGGTCTCTGCTCCAGAATGACTGATTGATGGTGGCCTATTTTAATGCATTGTTAAATGTGTAATGCACGGAGACACTTTCTAAAGGACCTGTGAGTGGGGAGGAAGGAAAACGAAGATGACAGAATGGGGTCACGACTCACAAGGAGGGAGAGAAAGAGAGAGAGAGGGAAGGGGTTTGAGTGTCTGTGTGTGTCTATGTGTGCACAAGTCAGTATATGTGGGGTGTGTGTGTGTGCGGTGGGGGGGACGTTACCTGATAGGTCTCCCTGTCAAAGGACAAGGGAAGCACAAATAGAGCGCTGCTCGTCCCGCTAAAGCCGTATCAGGCTGCTATCTTGTCTCCTTACGATGTGCAATGGAAAGTTATTCATGTGGAAGTAAACTTTGGGTTGTTGAAAAGAAGACGTGTTCACTTTTTGTTGTTGTTTGAAATGTCTTTTAAGTAATGAGTTTTAATTCTACATGTATTTATTTATAAACTATAAAAAAAAAGTGGGTAACATTTTAATTTTTACACATGAGGCTGACTTTATGCTGTCATTATCTGTCATTAGCATGAATAAGGTGTCACGAAGGCTGTCATTAAAAGGCCCATGTTAAGCTAAATCAACTTTTCTGTACTTTAAACATGATAAAAGTGTTATTCAGGCTTCATACACATGCCCAAAGTGTTTTTTTCATTGATTCCCTCAATCGTTAGTTAGAGGGTGATTTGCTCCTTTCTTACTGCAGGGTGAGCCCAAACACCTCGCCCCAAATTGATGACGTGTTCCCACTTTGATGACGAATTTGACCCAGCACTGAGTTAGAGAAGCTGCGCCTCCAGGAAGCTCTCTGCTGTGATTGACATTTAAGTAGACACGGCCACAAAGGTGAGCATTTCAGGGTCCTTCGCGCAGTGCTATGTATGCATTTTCTACAGTCTATGTATGTACCGGTGAATGCCCCACCCCCACGCTCTGCTACGGGGTGGGTGGGCCGTCCTCTGGCCCTACGTCACCGTGCGGGGAGGAGGAAGTCAGTGTCCCGTCTATAGACACGCCCACTCATGAATATGCATAAGTAGGCTGCAAATCAGCCTGTTTGTGTAGAGTTGCTCAGAAAGTGACTTTTCAGAGGCTAAAACTCTGGAAAACAGGCAAGTTTGGGAAAATAATCCTCAAATACTATGTTTTTGGGGTTCTTAGAACAAATAGAGATGGGTGAAAAATAGCATGATATGGGACCTTTAGTCATTAAGTGTCATTCGCTAATTTATGACACCTTTCCCTAAATTATGACACCTTTGGCGCTATGTTGGCATTTTTTGGGTGAGGTGGAGGGATCTAGTGGGGTTAAGGCGGGGGTGTAAAGAGTACTGATATATCCTACTCAACTAGAAGTACTGTTACTGTTATTGAAATTGTACTCTTGTACAAGTACAAGTAAAGTCATACATAAAATACTTAAGTACAAGTAAAAAGTAGCTCATTTAAATAGTACTTAAAGTAAAAGTTACTAGTTACTTTCACCCCCAACGTTTATTTTTGGTAATAAATCTTGTCACGGTTCCCTGCATACAGTAAACATGTATAAACTTAATTTTTTATAAAATGACACCAATAAGTTCAATTGAAAATTTAAAAAAAATAACTAAAAATATCAGGCTCTAAGTATTGCTAACTGTATTAACTCTAAAACAAATGTTTCAAATGTTCCATGTGGGTAACAACATGATAAATAGCATCCCCAACCTGAACTCAAGAACGTGGCTGAAATAGCACAACTTAGAACATATGGATTATGTTAAATAATTAAAAAAATGATCACAAGAAATAATAATTTACCCAGTATTGATTGGGTGTATAAATGAATTACTTTACTTCTTTTAAAACATACATAAGTACAAGTAAAATGACTGATTTAGAAATGTACTGAAAAAAGTACAAATACCCATAAAAGTAACTTAATTACAGTAACGTGAGTAGTTGTAATCAATTACTTTCAATAACACATATTTAATGACAGCCTTCATGACACCTTATTTATGCTAATGACAGGTGTCATGTCATAATAATGACAGCGTAATGTCAGCCTTTATGTATAAAACTTCAAGCAAAGTGTGACCAAAAAGTGTATAAAACTACCACTTTTTAGTATTATTATTGTAAAGTGTTTTTCTTGTTTGTTTTTTTTTTTTACCCCTCTTGAAGATCCAACACAATCAATCCATGTGAAGATAAAATGTAAACCTTATTGTGACACAAAATTGGATTTGTTTACTTGTCACATAGATTCTCAAACAATAGTTGCAAATGTGGCAACGTGAAGTCAGCAGCTCGCCACCATTGTGTCCTTAATCAAATCATAGTGGTTTTCATATCGCAAACCACAGGAAAATTCAACTTCGAAACAATGAATTGGTCTGTGTGTGTGTGTGTGTGTGTGTGTGTGAGTGTGTGTTTCCTGTACCCTGTGCAGACATCATCTTTATAACTTGCCCTGCAGAAACAGATTGAACCAATGTGACTCACGCTGTCGTTTTTCATTAGCGATGCAAAAAATAAATAAAAAAATAAAATGTTTAAAGAGAACTGTGTAAAGTAACATGCATATGCTTTTTAGCCCACACGGACCCCCCCCCCTGCTGTGCAGCTTTTTTTTTTTTTTTTTTCTCTCACTCTTGACTTGAGAGAGTCAGTGTCTCTAAGGGTTTCGCTGTTGGATACAGCAGTGTTGGATGAGATAACCAAGGTTCAATATGCTCATTTGCGCTACTGCCAAATTGGGCTTCTTTTAATCTAGAATTTAGTCCTCGTATCTATTTTCTGTGTCGACTCGCTGCCTTCTCTGGCTTGCCTGTGTTTTATTTTCCCTATTCTAATGCATTTTTGTTACAATTACCTATTACTGGATTAATTCGTATCGAACCGCTATTAAACATGGGGGACAGCTTTTAATTCTACTGTGAATATTTCATCAGATACGCCTGATAAATACTGCTTTGTTTCCCACATGCTACTACATCCTCACATGTCTCATCAATGTGTATATATATATATATATCTTAGCAGATAATCAAGCAGTGGTGCAGTGCTATCACAGTGAAAACTCACCAAACGCCAGATAACAATGACACAATCAGGCTCAAAGACTGAGACGAGGCTGATGTCAGTGTCAACATCAGCCAGAGTGCAGGATCCTCAGACCTTTCTTCACTAATCTCTGTGCACACAAAGCTCAAATACGGCTCCCCACGGCGCTGCCCAGACTCCCCAGACTGTGGATTTAATTAAACAGTGTGAAATTAATTAATCAGTGAGGTGTTAGGTAAAAGAACCTCACTGGAACTGCTCACACAACCAAGACAGGCATTTCATGTACACAGTTATTAATTTTCTATGCCCCCCCCCTTTCCTCCTCTTTCCTCCCAGCATTTTCATAGAGGTGCATCATTTCTGAAAGATTAAAAAGCCTGGCATGGGGGGGGGAAGAAAAAGTCACGCAAATAGTCAAAACAGAAGCTCCCGATAATCAAAAACGTAAACCTGTGTTTGATCTGTTCTAATGATTAATTAAATATTTCAGTTCTGTATAATAATGTGGTGCAAATTAGATGGAAATTAGATAAAATATTCATTTAGTTATCTGGGGAATCTGCCTGGAGGGCTTTATAGACTTCAGTCTGGCTCAGAATGTTGTCCATATGGCAATTATGTACAGTAGTGTTGCAGGAGGATTGGTCTGATGCCTACTGGCAGAGAGGAGCCTGCCTGTGACAAACTGCTGCTCGGATCTGATGTGAGTTGAGGGAGATAATGAGGCTGTTGTAAGCCTTAAGTATAGAGCCTGCCCCCGGGGTGGCATATCCAAACGCCCAGGCTCCCTTATTGTTGCCTGTGTGGCTGAGGATTAAAAACACATTGACTTTTTTTTTTTAACTTCATCAACTTTGTCAGTGCTTCCCTGCAACTCTTTAGACAACTTCCACTTTCATGTGGCAAACCCCATGACGTTGCTCTGTGAGAGCACATTTTTTTTTTGTAGATTTGAAGTATTGAATTGTCTGCTTTGAGGTATTTATGCCCCTCCCCCCCCCCTTTTTTTTTTCGTTTTTTTTTTTTTTTTACCACCCTGCTAGAGGATGTGTATGTGTCTAGGGTACATTCTAGAGTGACCGAGGTTTAGACAAATGCCACACTTTGATATGGAATGCTTTAACTTTGCAGCTATTGGCTTAAATTAAAGGTTAGGAACAATGTGGTGCGATTATTTTTGTGACGTCCGTTATGGGCTGGATGTCTACGCCACGTTAACCAGGGATGGGCAACACTATCACAGTGGGGGCCACAAAAATGTGATTGTATCTGATCTGAGGGCCACATAATCAACATTCATGTCATGCCAGCATTTAGAATAATGACTGATCTGAGCATTAATATGTCAGTTTTTAGTCATTTTGTGTGTTTTTGGAGTCATTAGCTGGGTTTCCATTACAAATTTTCGCAAAATAAAAGTAATATTTACAGGTCGACGATGTATAATTTTTCCATTGAAGCTTGTTTTGGGCAAGAGCCTCGTAACTCCCGTGAAATCTCATCGCGCGAGACTTTGCTGCAGAAAGACGGACGCTCAGAACCTCCTTATAACACTCTGTATTTATTTTTTGTTTCACTTTTAATGTGGCAGTAATAATTTGAAAGTATAACGCTAAGAAATGTCCCAGTCTCCTCTTCTGTTTACACTCGTCATGTGACCAGATACGCCACGTTCTGTGACATGTATTGCGAAAAAAGTGTTTCCATAGAGCTTTTGCGACACATTTCGACATTGAAACGTCTGAATTTCCTCCTCATGAAAGCGTGAAAACTTTTTTGCGATATTTTACTGTTTTTTTTTTCCTTCTAAATTCTGCTGTTTCATTAACATTTTATGTGAATTTAAAAAAACAAAATTGTTCTTGTTGTAATTGTGTGTATTTTTCTGTCATTTCTTCATTTATGTTGTGGATTTGTGCATTGTTGGGGTAACATTTTTGTGTAAACTTGTGTGTCTTCTGTAACGTATTTTTGTGTTTTTTTGTGTTTTTGTAGTCATTTTGTTTGTTCAAGTGGTTGTTGTGTCTGTCTTTGTTGGTCATTTTCTATTTTACGAGTCCTTTTGTGTACTTTGTGCATTTTGCTGTCGATTAGTGTGTTTTTGGAGTTATTTTGTGTATAATATTGGGTTTTATATTCCTTCCAACTTCTTGAAATACAATTTTTGGGGACTTGTTTTGGGGGCAGCACAAAATTAAGACCCCGGGTCCCCAGTTGCTTATGTCTATAAACTGTAAACTGTCATCCACATGGCAGCTCCAGTTCAAATTCCACCACTGTGTCCAATTTAGACCTACAGCACGGTACAGGCTTCCTGTTTGAGTAAAAAAAAAAAGGACAATATGCAACCCTGTGCAATACATAAAGACGAGAAGAAAAAAATATCCCTGCAGTGCGTGCAGAGTAACTGATTGATCCATGAGAATCGCTGTAATGATGTAAGCGGGTTTTTAGATGTTGTTTGGATATGAAATGAGTAATTTGACTTCTTCTTCTTCGGAAATTCAACCAAACATATAATTGATGGTTATGTGAGGCTCACGATATAAAATAGAACGAGGCAGAGAGAGAGAAAGGTGCCTGTGTGTTCCAGCCAATGGTCAGGAAACATCAGAGACCTGCAAACAGTGAGCAGACACAGTGTTGGGCTGCAAGCGGGCATTCAACCATGGGATTAAACAGCATCTAAGCCATGAACCAAACCCTTTCTTCATCCACACACGTATTTCACCACCGTTCAGGACACAGAAAAGGACAAATAATTCAAAGCTGATTTCACTGCTGGGGCAAAAAATGTGAATTGCAAGGTTTTTTTTTCCCACCAATGTATGTACAGCAGTGCTTTGTTGCAGAAAAAACAACCTCATAATGAGCTTTTCTAAAAGGGTTTCTGTGTACTGGTTAAGGTGCAAAATGAACTGTAGTGTTTATTCCATTCAGGATGTAATAGAAAACATGCAATCGAATGTAGGGCACGTGGACTAGAGTGGTTCACTTCACACTTATGTTCACACTTATAATTCCTCCTGGGCAACAACAGAGAGACATTACTACTGCCTGCTGACACATTTATAAAGAGATTTAGCAAGTGCATGTTTCTGATTAGAATCTAATTCCTGTTGTTGTTGTTGTTGTTGTTTTCTTTTAAAAATGAGGTTTCCCAAATGAAGCTTCGTGTTCCTGTTTTTGTGTGAAGAGGATTGGAGGTGACAAAGCTTTCAATTGAGTGATCACCACCGCGCCCCCGCCTGCCTGTGCTTGTTTTGAATGGCAATGATGAAAGCACAGGTGGATGCAGGGAAGCGACCACCCCTCCCTCGCTTGTACCACCCAATGCTCATCCGTGGTGTCCCATTAGCACGGGAGTGGTGGCGGTTTGCAGTCTGGCTGCTGGGTACAGTGGGTCAGTGCTCACAAAGCTCTATTTGTTCCCTTTTCCTGCAGGGCTCCAGGGGTAAGCTTAGCTCCAGAGGGGGAAACAAACAAAAAGGCACCACTGTCTCACACACTGGAGCTGATCTCCAACACATTCGTCTTTTCTACTCAACAGGGAACATTTCTCTTCTTAGGAGAGGGATGGCAGAAAGAAACGAGTTCTTTAGAAACAGGGCCTCGGGATAACAAAACTGCTGCTGTTCTAAGCTATGTATTTTTTCCTCTGTAAAACTGTCATTCTTAACTGTTGCTTGTGGTGATGTGTATTTATCTTATTGCTTTGTGCTTTTTTATTTTTGCTTAAACTCAAAGCTGTTTCAATTTTGTGGCAGGAAGAAGATAAATAAAAGAATGCCATCAGTGTACATGTCATATCATATTTGAGTGTTTTCAGAAGCCACCTGTAGAGATGATTCACTCTATAAATATGGCATCAGTGTTTCGCTTTATTGATCTGCAGCTCCTATGAATGGAAATGGATTTTTAACAATTATTGAGGGATCATTTTTACTATTGTTATCTGTTTCTAACTCCTTCAGAGTTTTACCGATTTTGACAATTAAGGTATCAAAAATTCAGCACACGGGTGCTTGTACTTCTGTGATTTGTAACTTTTATCATTTTTTTAACTACATGTTTATGTTAAAAAATGTCCCCATTGGTTTCGATTGGGAATTTCAGCATTTTAAGTTTTAATGGCTTCAACTTTGAACTTCAGCTCTTCAGCCATTCTTCAACGAATTTCAATCATTTCACTTTTAAAATATTCAGCTGTCGGATGGCTAATGCTAGGCTAATGCTAATGCTAGCAAATACTATTGCTCGGTTAATGCTAGGCTAATGCTAATGCTAGATAATGCTAGGCTAATCCAAGCAAATACTATTGCTAAGTTAATGTTAATGCTAGTTAATGCTAGGCTAATGCTAGCTAATATTATTGCTAGGTTAATGCTAGGCTAATGCTAATGCTATTTAATGCTAGGCTAATGTTATTGTTTGGCGAATGCTATTGCTAGGCTAATGCTATTGCTAGGCTAATGCTAATGGTAATGTTAGGCTAATGCTAGGAAATACTATTGCTAGGTTAACGCTAGCTAATGTTGATGCTACTTAATGCTAGCAAATGCTATTTCTAGGTTAATGCGAGGCTAATGCTATTGCTAGGCCAATGCTAATGGTAATGCTAGGCTAATGCTAGGTTAATGCTAGGTTAATGTTCGGTTAATGCTAGGCTAATGCTAGGCTAATGCTAATGCAAGATAATGCTAGGCTAGTCCAAGCAAATACTATAGCTAAGTTAATGCTAATGCTAGTTAATGCTAGGCTAATGCTAGCTAATATTATTACTAGGTTAATGCTAGGTTAATGCTAATGCTACTTAATGCTAGGCTAATGTTATTCTTAGGCTAATGCTATTGCTAGATTAATGCTATTGCTAGGCTAATGTTAATGGTAATACTAGGCTAATGCTAGTAAATACTATTGCTAGGTTAATGCTAGCTAATGCGAATGCTACGTAATGCTAGCAAATGCTATTTCCATGTTAATGCGAGGCTAATGCTATTGCTAGATTAATGCTATTGCTAGGCTAATGTTAATGGTAATACTAGGCTAATGCTAGTAAATACTATTGCTAGGTTAATGCTAGCTAATGCGAATGCTACGTAATGCTAGCAAATGCTATTTCCATGTTAATGCGAGGCTAATACTATTGCTAGGCCAATGCTAATGGTAATGCTAGGCTAATGCTAGGTTAATGCTAGGCTAATGCTAGGCTAATGCTAGGCTAATGCTAATGCAGTGTTCAATGACGCTCTGCCGGCACCTGCATCCTCACTTGCTTTTCCTTCAGGAAATGCCAATATTCTCGATTTGTGTTGTTTTCTTGCAGTTTTGTGTAATTAAGGAATGTGCAGGATAACCTTACAGCTGCTGTCAGGTCAGACTTACACTGTTATGTTGCAATCTGCAGTCCAAGTATAACTCCATTACTGAGAAGACTTTAAAATGAGAGCTGTGTGACACACAGCGGGATGATTTAGTTTAATGACCATGGCGGTGACAGCGCTGTGATGGAAATTGGACTCCCCTTGCAAATTTACATCACTTGAGGGTACTTGGGGCTCTTTTAGTGGCTGCACTCTAGAGCACGAGCCATCAGGAGGTCCTGGATATGTCATGCTTGTCACCTTCCTTTAAGTGTATCTGCAGACGTGGGAGAGGGATTAATATTATAAAGCCTACGGAAGCACAGAGGCCGTCTTATCAGCACCACAGATGTGATAAGCACCTCTACCCCCATGAAAACCAGGGGAAAAAAATCTCCAAGCACAGAGACAAGCATCTCTTTGTGTTGTATCCCCGCACTGCTTCAGAGTTTCAATGCGGCTTTGGTGGCAGATATGGTGCAATTTCACATCTGTTGTAATTTGATGTGCCTGGATCGCCCTCTGTGAAATCATTTTGATCACAACATGGCTTCTTTCAATTATTTAGAAAGTTGGCATTTGGCTGTAGAGATTGTAATCAGATTTCTTTTGATTATGTGTTATTCTGAAAAGCCTGCACCTTAAGCTCCAATAGCAGCTGCACATGAGGAAGTCTGCCTGTGTGATTGTATTCCGTTCGCCTGCTAAGCATTTGTGCCTCTCTCTCTCTTTTCATTGGAATACACGTTGATTTATTTATTTAATAAAAAAATGTCACTTTTGTGGAAACATTTTCCATCATTTCTACAACACTCATCTCACATTAGTTCACATCAATGCAGATGTCAGTGTGAACAGATTGTTTTGCCCTCAAACTGATTTGAAGCTGTGAAAGGAAGTTAAGGCAACCATTGCTGTCACTTCAGTTTTATCAGAAAAACACCCGGTGGAACCATGGAAACAACACGCAACATAAAAAACATCAACATCAAAGCTCAGCATTTACTGTAATTAGAATTTATTGAAGTCTGTTTAGTCAAAGAGGTACATGATCCTTCTGAGGCTGCCTTTGGATTTGGTCCCACACTAACCATTAAACACAGTACAGTGCTTTGGTGCAAAAAAAAAATGAATGCGTTCATTTGCAAATTTGTCGCTGTGAACAGGAACGCAGTCACTTTTGAAAGTGTGTGAAGAAGTATGCTATAATGATGACAAATGCTAACGTTCGCTGATGTGTTATAAATAATCTGCATATTGCGCTCGCACGTGCATCTGTCTGGCAGAATTTAGTCATCAGACTTAGAAAATGAATATTTGCATATAAGTAGGGTTTTTAAAGGTTTTTTGGGGGAAAACATTTGCATAAAGACATCCCATAAATGTTAGGCAATTTTTTACACATTCGCCATAAAATGTGTGACAATCTGATAACAATCATATTTAATAAATACAGTTCATTCATTTCAATACAATATTCATGTCAACATTTAGAAAAAAAAAAAAAAAAAATCTGTTCATTATTGAAGTAAAAAACAAATGTTTTTGTATGATTTTTGTCTCTCATTTTGTGGTTGTTTTGTGTGTTTTTGGTCTCTGTTTGTGTTGTTCTTTAGTCGTTTTGTTTATTTTGCTTATGTTTTACGCATTTTTGCTGTCGTCTTGTGTATTTTTGTTGCCTTCAATGTTTTTTTGTGTATTTTCCTGCCATTTTGTTAGTTATCATTTTGTGTGTTAGGAGTCACTTTGTGCATTTATGTGGTCATTTTGTATTTTTTGAGTCATCTTTATGTATATTTTTTGTAAGTTTCTGATTTTGGACTCGCCTTTGTGTAATTTTGTTGCTGTTTAGTGTGTTTTTCTTGTCATTGTGTGATTTTTTTTCATTTTGTATATATTTTTCAAATTTCTTTTTTTTTTGGGGGGGGGGGGGGGGGGGGGGGGTGGGGGTGGTTGGTGGGGTTGTTGGCATTTTGAGAGTTTTTGGTAATCATTGTGTGTTTTTTGTCATTTTGAATGATTATTTATTTATTTATTTTTTATTTTTTTCAAAGCCATTTTGAGCGTTTACTTTCGGGGCCGCACAAAATTAGAGCGAGGGCTGCATTGGCCCCCGGCCCTCGAGTTGGCCACGCCTGATGCTAAACAACCTACAAGTGACAGTTGAGCTAACACAGTATTAATAATGTCATAGAAAAGTAGGGCAAATCATGGAGTTGGTGGTATAAACCATTGAATGTTATACATATTAAAAATTATACTTCATTTATTCATTTACTTATTTGCAAGTCAATTTTCCCAAATACGTCTCACCCCCAGAGCTCGTGACTCCTGCACTCCAAGCCAACATGCATTTTCATGATCAAAGGGAGTTTTCACATGAGTTCATTAAATTTAAATGGCAGAAATTAACTTTGTGACCTATTGTCAAAAACTTCCATAATGACACCTTACCAGCAACAAGAGCAGCCGTATGCGTCCGTTTAACTGAGTTAACACACTTTAATGTGTGATTTGGGTGGAATCATCCTAACAAAGCTGTTTTCCAAGCATGTGTTATTCAGAGATTTGGAAAAGTATCTCCAACAGGGGGAAACTTCACTTCTGCGAGGGTAGTTTCGAGCCTCAGAATGCGCCTCTTGACAATTAATTAAATATTCACCCACTCTTGAGTCCTGTTTATCATAAACAGTGTTGTTGACGAAGTTGCTGCTGCTTAAAGGATGGGGCTTTTCGGGATACTGCCCCCACCCCACCCTCCTCCTCATCTGGAAGTCTGCTCTGTTTAACTCACTGGTTCTCTCTCCTCAGCAGCCGCCCCAAACTCCTGCATGTTAAACTGCTGTTTGGCTGGTTTTGCATCGTTCTTTCTCCTTTCCCCATCTGTTACAGCTGCCGCAAGAGGCAATAGTATTGGGTCAACATTCTCAAGATGCCATTCATGTCCTCAGAGCTCAATCCTACATAGCTGGAGCTGTCTCAGGCGTCCTAAATAATTGAATTAGCAGCAGTATGATATCAAGCAGCCTTGCATATTTCATGATCATTCTTTTTTAATACAAGAATCTGTGAGTCTTTTTTGATGTTCAGCTTTAAACACTTTAAACACAGTGTATGTTCATCATGCTCAAGTGTTTTTCGACGAGACATTCATTTTTTTTCCCGCGAGTTTTGCTCAAAGAGATGGGAGGTGATCACGATTAAGGATGAGTTAGAGGAAAATGAAAAGATGCAACACATCTAAACACACCATGAGTGTTTTAAGAAGGTGAGGAGATGGCTGCTACCTCTGAGCCTGGTTCTGATGGAGATTCATTCCTGTTCAAAGGGAGGTTTTCTTCCTCCCCACTGTATCTGATGTACTTTAATGTGGAATTGTTGGGTTTTTTTCTTAAGAGTTTCATATTTTGGCGTTACAAGATGACTCGTGTAATTATCGCTATGTAAATAAGGTTGAATTTAATTGAATTGAGTATCATTTTAATAAGGTAATGGTTTCATATTCACAGTATTGCTCTTGGTAGTGATATTTCAGGACATATGATATAAATCAATGAACAAATCACTGTTCGGTCTTTGTTTTGTTGTGAAACACGTGTGTATAGGTGATATGTGTTAAACAAAAAAACACACAACTTATTACAGTCAGTTTCACTGATTGAGGTGCATTCAGTGGGAACTGGACCTGGATTGAATATTTTTAGAAGATTGGTGCTAAGTAAAGAAATGTATCACGTGCTTTCAGGGGTGGATTGGAACAAAAATCCAGTCCTGGCATTTTCTGTCCAAACCAGTCCATTACCATATAGAAGCCATTATTAAGTCAGTGATGCTCAACATGTGGCTCTTTATGTCTTAAGTATTATTATTTATGTTTGCATCTTTTGACACTTGTTTCAGACTTCGACTTCCTTTTGCCAATAAATATCCCTTTTTTTCATATTTTTTGTCAACTTTTGTAAGTTTTTGACACTTTCATCCAATTTTTGTCCTTTCCTTACTTTATTTACCCACTTTTCATCCAAATAAGCTAACTTTTGCTCAATAAATACCACTTGTTTAATTTTTTCCTACATTTTGCCTCTTTTTGTTTCACATTTTTGCCCTTTTTCACTATTCTTTGCCAAAATTTGCCCATTCAAGCCACACTTTTCCATTACATACTAGTTTGTTTGCCCATTTTTGGTCACTTGTGACTGGTTTTTGGCCAATTTTACTAACTTTTCACTCCTTTTTTGACACTTTTGGACCATTTCTGGCCACTTGTTACCATGCCTGCCTCCAATCGCTCTTCAAAAAAAAAAAATAGCATATCAGAATGGCCCATTTTGGGTCGATGACCCACAGAGTATGTCATATGGCCAGTCCACCCCTACGTACTGTACATAGTCAGTAGAAATGCTCTCAGGTTTTATTGTCACACAGTTTAAAATTGCATGGGACATCCAAAGAAGAGTCCCACATTTATTATCTCTATAATTAATAATTTTCAGGGACAGACGGGAAGCTCTGACAGTTCTGTGTTGGCTCAAGGCCTCCTGTTTACAATATGTACAGTACGAAGCTGCAAGCGGTACTGAAAGCTATGCAACTAAAGTTAGCTCTTAAGGCAAGAAAGATTACAACGCCAGTTTGTTACAGAGTCTCGGTTTAACAACAAAAAAGGGTTTTTGTGACTCAAGTTCTTTTAGCAACAAAGTCTTGATTTTCTTAATAATCAGATGGATGGATGTGATGGAGAGATCTACCTGAAAGCAGCAGAACAGAAGAACCTTGTCGTACATGCAGTATCGTTTAAAAATGAAAGTTTCCCACAAATATTTATATTTTCCTGCTCTGGAGCTTAGTGTCGTTTAGCTGCAATCCATATCAAAGCTCACAAGGATGAATTCATCTTTGTGGCAGGTTTGGCTTTGATTTGGGACTTTATACAGTATTCGCCACCTCCATTGTTGTGGATTTTAGTTATTTACTCCACCAAATTACAGAGATGTCATGGTTACACTCACAGCTTTGCTACGTTACACAAAGGGTCTCCGCAGAGCCTTTACCTGAAAAATGTAAAAACAAGGACAAACTCACACACTGTCTGAAAATCATAAATCTCCTCCACTCTCAGTTCTCAATCTCTCGCAGATTGTTGTCGGAATCAATTTCACCAAAGCCCTCCCACAGCTCCCTATTGATGTTCATGCTGTAACGAACATTATAAACGTGGTGGCATTCAAAGAGGGATGATGAAATGACTGATTAGTCAAGTTGTGTAAACCCTGCTGTGGCAAACAGACAGAACAAGCTGCTTTGTGTTTATGCTATTTCTGAGAAAAATCGTTTTTATTTCTTTATTTTTTTTGTTTTTTTTGTTTTTTTCATTTTCAGAAAACAGAATCCTCTGTAGTTTCACCACACTGAGATTTGGAGTAAAGCACCACAGGGAATGTTGTCGTAGACCTTGATGGAGATGTTTGCCCTACAGGTGAGCTCATTAGAACACAAATAAACAGTACAAGCTTTCTCAAAATAAAAGCTGCCTTCCTGGATATAAAAAATGTGGTATGAAGTTGAATATGTCATTTTCTTTTTCGATGAGGCATCGCCCTCAACAAAATGTATTTTTAGCAGAAAAATTTACAACAACTTTGGATCTATTTTTCCACAAAAAACATCCTCCTCATGCTCACTCGCAGGTTTGTGCTCAAGGAGAGGAAATATAATAAACCCAGCAGTTCTTTGTTGACACAAACATTTCCATCTCTGACTTTCCACAGGTACTGAGCCAGCAATGGATGCATATAGCTTTAACACAGTACCAACAATAAGAACCTCACCTATCACAATCATAGCAGGAGTAGTTGATGTGCCACTCTCAAGGCCCCGGGGGCCAAATTTGGTCCTTTAGTGCATCCAATTCGGCCCACAGGGAGAAATAAAAATGACAGTGAAAACATGAAACATTGTGTACATTTCCAACTAATATAGTAGCAGTATCAGGGGTATTCAGGGCTCACAGTTCCCTGCTTGTATCACATGATGGCATGATGGTCAATTTTAATCTCCACATTGTCGAAAGAAATTTAAATTTGACCCTGAATTAAAAAAGAAAAAATGTTTGATTCCCCTGCTTTACAGTATATTGTGAACAAAGACTAAAAAGACTGACAGTAAAATCATCAGAACCGGATTAATTATGCTATTAAAGATCTAAGATGTACTATTTTGGCACAGCTTTTATTTCATTTTTTACTTTTTATTTATAACATTTTTTAAAGAAACATTTCAATAAAAAAAAACAAAAAGTAATGAGAATATTGTCAGTATCAACACAGATAAAAAAAACAAAACCAAAAAAATGAAAATGTAATTACATCCATCCATCCATCCATTTTCATACCCGCTTAACAGGGTCGCGGGGGTCTGCCGGTGCCAATTTCCGGCTCTCATGGGGCGCTTGGCGGGGGTACACCCTGGACAGGGCGCCAGTCCATCACAGGGCAACACAGACACAGACAACCACTCATTCTCATTCACTCCTATGGGCAATTTAGAGACTCCAATCAACCTTACAGTCATGTTTTTGGATTGTGGGAGGAAGCCGGAGTACCTGGAGGAAACCCACGCAGCACGGGGAGAACATGCAAACTCCACACAGAAAGGACCCAAGTCCACCCCAGGGCTTGAACCCAGGACCTTCTTGCTGTGAGGCGGACGTGCTAACCACTAAGCAACCGTGCGCCCACATGTAATTACATTGAATTATTTATTCATTTATTTATTTTATTTTTTTAAAAGGGGGGCTGTACCTTGAGATGAATTACAGTTCTAAGTTCTATGACAGTCACCTAATAATCAGTGTTGGTCCACTTCAGTGGCTGAATATACACACCGCTTAAAGAATAGTTTGCTCTAAGGTATGCAGCTGCTGAACAATGTTACCAAAGAGGGCAATAGCAGAGCTATTTTTCTGGAGCAAGCATTTTGTGATGGCTTTTTCACTTGCTGCCAATAAAATGTTCAAAAGATAAGCGTCATTTGTGCTCATACCATCCGTAATGATTCCAAATTAAAGATTTGTAAATCCTACACAAATATCAAAGCCTCTGATATGATTCCTAATACCTTACCCTCAGAAGATTCTGGGAGTGTTTTAATCCATTTTTATAATGGTGTTTCTTAAAATTTGTGCAGGATTCAACTTGTGTATTTGCAGTGTACACTTTGTTAATTATTTCTCCTATAATATTCTCTCTAAATCTTTCTAAAGGAGTCGAGCTATCTACCTGAAAGCCATTCGACTCCAAGGTGTCACCGACACGAGTTGAATATTTTCATAGATATCATGGTGGCCAAGTACGTCGTCTGAATGTTACTTGTGTGCCCAAGTTGCCTAGAGCAAAGTGACCACCCGGCGGTATCAAACTAAATCAAGACTTTTGAAGCAGCTCTGACCTCATGGGATACTGGCTCGAGTCCAGCATGACAAGCGGTGATGCAGTGCTTTGGAGAAACGCTGTTGTCTGACCTTTCACTCAGTGATTGCTGGAGGAAAAAAATATACAACCTATCAAATCAGCCTCTTGTCAGAGATTTTTTAGGTTTCCCTTTGTTGAAAAACACACATATAATAGTTTGAGGTCACTAGCATGCTTCTCACTAAAAGTTTTCTGCAGGTTTTTGGCAGTGTTTATGTTTCTGCTACATTGTGCACACAAAAGATAATGATTTTTTATTTATTTTTTTCTGATTCCTTCCACTCAACTATACAGACTCATGGGTTATTTGTCAATTTGATGATTTGACTATGAGAAAGAATGTTTTGTACTCAAGGTTGCATCACCTTTATCACAGCATAATAAGGAAGAACATTATATGAAGCTGAATAATAACACGCAGCGCCGCTGTTGCTTGGAAACCGATTAAATCACATTTTCTGTATAATTGGTAAGCTGGAAGGCAATTATGAAAGGTACAGATTTTTTTTTGACCTTTGAACAATGTTATTGTGGGAGCACTTGATGAGGTAAGCAATAGCTGCCTGAAAATGGAGGCAGGCACAGTAACTTCACTGTATACAATAAAAAAAAAGATCAATTTTTGTTAGACGGGGCTCATTCTATCGACTGCAGCTTAGGAGGCTTTAAGTCAAATGAAATGCATTCAGTTTGGTAATTATGGTTATTCTGTGTGCCTCATGAATGCTTCCTCAGGACAATTGCTGCTACATTTAAACATAAATAAATAAACGCTTAATCCTGTAAGCCAGATAGAGACATTTTAACTCTTATTAAAAAGCAAAACATTGTCTTTTTTTCCTTTTCTTCAACCTTTTATTTGTGCAACAATGTGATATCGTCGACCAAAAACCTTGTTTTTTTTTGTGTTTTTTTTGTTTTCACACTGATTGTTTCCCACATAAGGAGGCCATTTCTAGCCTTAGAATTCATTGGTCATGCCCTTAAATACAGTAGTAACACATGCTCATAGAAATCCATAATAAAATTCTTCTATACAATGAGTCAATATGAAAAATATATATTATAAATGTAAAAAAATCTTGCCCATATTACACATAATACAATGAACAGCCTCATATAAGCCAAAAGTCACATTACACTACAAAACAGCAACAATCCAACATTTTCAATGAAGAATAAAAGTACTGTACAGTAAAAAGACAAAACACCAATATGAGTCTTCTTTAAGGACATTTTAAGAGTTTGTATATTCAGGAATGGATATTTCATCAGTCTCTTGTATTCTGGCTGGCGTTGCTGGGCCAACCAAGATATAATCAAACTCCTGGTGTTGGACCTGTTCATAAACGCTCTGCAAAGGGTTGGCTTTAGGGAGCTGAGCTGGGTAGTAGTTTTCCCTCCTGCCGTCACGGGGAAGCGAGGCTGTCCTGGAAAATGTGGACAGATGAGGTCCGGAGGCCAGGCTCGTGTTGGGCCTTGTAGCTGAAGGGCTCCAGCATCGGTCTGAGTGTCCCAGCACTTTGCACTCGCTTGTACATGCCCACAGACCTGTGAAAAATAGCACTTCTGTCAGTGTGCAATATGAATACAGTTACTGGCTCCCCTGGAAAATAAACGATCCCCGTGAGCTCAAGTCAGGCCATTCATAATTCATCTGTACCCAGTGCCTTTGTGTGTGTTGAGTTGTTGTACTATAATTAAACATATATATCAAACTAAAGGAGGTTACTAAAGTGTGAACACAGCCGTTATGTACTGGAATGTGATTTCCCTTCCCTACACATTTGCTTTTGTTGATTTTTTTTTTAATTTTTTATATTTATATATATTTATGAAACTCACTGTGTGTTGGTGGCGACTCTTTTTTGTGCACATCTCCACTTATGTCAGAGTCACTGTCATTGAAGTCACTGTCCCCTTTGCCACTGTCCTTGCCACTGATGTGAGGGTCTCTGGCTGAGATGGTTGTGAAAGAATTGCCCTTCCATATCGTTATCGGTCGAAGGGTTTCTTTTCCATACCCTGGCAGAGTAGAATATCCCTGTAAGGAAGCGAAAACATGAGGAAAAAGTCACACAAAAGACAAATTATAGCTCACAAACTGGATTTGGATTGTTTTTTTGAAATGCGTACCTTTAATTTACTCTCCATGATTTTAGCGTTAGGCTCAAAGACGCCTGCCGTCTGACTGCTTTCCTCGCAGCTCACCTCCGTTGTGTTGCTGCTGGTCATTGGAGGCTTTTCTGGATATGGATGGTTATCAAAAACTTTCCCTTTGTGGTTGGCTATCAGTGAATCGATCTGATCACTCTCCACATTCTCAACATTTGGTACGTCTTCTTTTTCATCACACCCTCCATCCCTTCTATCTTTTCTCCTCCGGCTACAGATAGTTGTAATTAGAATAATAGCCAATAGGAGGACAGAACAGCTCCCTGCAAGGACAATGATAATGGCTATGGATGTGTCCCACTCAAAGGGCTCCTCGCTGCTGTCTTCAGCCAAGGACGGAAAACTGGCCAGAGTTCCTTCTATGAAACTAAAGTGGATGATAGCTGTGGAGGTGAGAGGAGGGGATCCTTTGTCGCAGACGGACACGGTGACTTTGACGGTGTCTGTGAGATCATACGTCAGCTGTCTGCTCACGTGCACCTTCCCCGTGTCTTTGTTAATAGAGAAGCCCAGATGTCCCCCCTCTGTGATTTTGAAGGACAGCTGTGCGTTTATGCCTTCGTCAGCATCTGTGGCCTTTAACTGGGTGACCACGTAACCCGCGGGTGCGTCTTTGGGCAGGAAAACCTCTGCAGAGCCCTTGTAAAGTGGGGGCTCTATGATGGATGGATAGTTGTCATTCTGATCCAATATTTTTAATCTGATGACAGCTGTGCTCTGCAGCTGTGGTGACCCCCCATCGCTCGCTTGAATATGTATATCTAGCTGCTTCATTACCTCATGATTAAAACTTCTTAGGGCGTATATGGAGCCAGACACCGAATTAAGAGACACAAAGGTGTTGACTGGGGATCCCATGACAACACTGTCCACTAGTCTGTAGGTGATTTTCCCATTGTTGCCCAAATCAGCATCGCTGGCTTCCACCGTGGTGATATAAGCACCCGGGGCATTGTTTTCTACCACTGAAACTTCATGGACAGCTCTGGCGAAATGAGGGACGTTGTCGTTCTCGTCACTGAGTCTGATTGTGTACTGGGTGATTTTTCTCAGTGGAGGTGACCCGAAATCCTCAGCCATGACTGTCAGGTTGTACTCACTGATCCTCTCTCTGTCCAGAGCAGCTGCTGTCACTATCATGTAGCTGTCCTCGTAAGCCTGTCGGAGTTTGAAATGATCGTGTCCGTATAAAGTGCAGTGGACCTGGCTGTTGATGCCAGAGTCTCTGTCCGAGGTGCTGATCAGCGCCACCAGACTGTCCTTGTCTGCAGACTCACTGATGTAGGCGATGCCGGTGCTGATGGAGGTCATAGGGGTGATGCTTATTTCTGGGCCATTGTCATTAACATCGGTGACGTGGATTATGATCTTGCACACGGAGGGGGACGGGTTTGCGCCCAGGTCTGTCGCCTGCACGTCTATCTCATACGTGCTTTTGTCCTCGAAATCCACAGGATTCCTGAGGGACAATCGACCGGATTTATTATCCACTTGGAAAAGTTCTCGGATCTCATGAGAAACTTGTTTTCCAAATCCGTACACCACCTCTCCGTTCAATCCCTCGTCCGCATCAACTGCGTTCAAGTCCAAAATAACAGTGCCAACCGGTGCGTCCTCTGGCAAACTGACTGAAAAACTGTTCTGGTCAAAAACGGGGCTGTTGTCGTTAAAATCAGTCACTTTGATGGTTATCTTTGTCGAGCCTGATCTGAACGGGTTTCCTCCGTCTGTGGCCACCAGCTCCACTCCATATGAGGACTGGGTCTCCCGGTCCAGCTCTTTCATTAAAACTAGTTCCGCATATTTAACCCCATCAGCTCTAGTGAGCACATCAATAGTAAAGTGACTATTGACAGAGATCTGATAGCTTTGGATGTAGTTTGAGCCGATATCAGCGTCCACAGCCGGATCCAATGGGACCCGGGAGCCCACCGCTGCGTTCTCAGAGATCTCCACCACAGACTCCCGGTGCGGAAACTCAGGAGAGTTGTCATTGATGTCTTTTATTTCCACCTCCACGTGAACCAACTTGTAGCGATCTTTGGAGAAATTCACCACGTCAAAAGTGATGAGACACTGAGGAGTGTGTCTGCAGATCCTCTCCCGGTCGATGCGCTCCCCCACTGAGAGCTCCCCATCGCTCTCTCTTACCCTGATAAATGAGGCGTTGAACTGCTTCATCATCCTGAAATTGGTCTTGGAGGAATGAGTCTGGCTCAAGGACATGTCCTTGGCAAGGTTTCCGACCACCGTACCTGGTGCGTCCTCCTCCCTGGTCTGATATCTGATGGTATTTCCCTCCGACTCAGCCCAGGACGCAAAGAAAACATAATAAACGAAGAATATTAAAATCCGCCGATGCCAAAAAGTTTTTAAATGTCGTCCTGCCATGTTTGGATGTGACTCTCCTTCTCTCAGTGTGAGCTGAACCTCAGGAGCCTGCTTTCCATCCAGCTGCAGCCTTTATGAGGTGTGCGTAAAGTGAAAGTTCCTTTTACGCACACACACACATACAGAAAGAGAGAGAGAGAGAGAGAGAGACATACACACACACACAGACACACAGACACAGACACACAGACACAAGCTTGTTGCCTCGCCTTCTACACAGCTCGTCTCCGCAGTGGGGGCTTTATACGGCTCCTCATGCTAATGACACCAACTGTGACCAATCCCTCGCTTTAGAATTAAAAATACCCGTTTGTGGAAAAGGCTCTAAGCCTTTTTTTTTCTTTTCTTTTTTTTGTTTTTTTCATTCGTGCACAATGACAGAAGTTGCAAAAAAAAAAAAGAAAAAAAAAAGAAAGAAAAGAGAAATAAGGGGGCAGACAGAGATAGTTCTCACACTGTTTATCGTCTTATTACAGCCATTACTCAGTGATGTGTTTTCCCAGCTTTAGACAGTTTCTTTGCTTTTGATGTCTCCTTCTTTTTCGTCTGCAGCGGTGTATAGCTCTGCACTAAAATCTAAAAACGCACACACACCTTTTCCATTGTTTAAAAAGAGCCGAGGGAGGCTCAGTGAATTCACTGTTTAATCATCTGAAAGGAATGAGAACCAAGGATGGATTCTTAGTTGATACCTTGGTGTCAAGGGCAGAATTCCTTTGTTGCGAATTCATTTGAATAAAATACAAATACAAAAGAATGATGATGACATGCCATAGAGAGAAACTCTATTAACTGTTTTAGTCAGGTTTTTTCTACAACGGTGTTTCTCAAATGGGGGTACGTGTAGCCCTAGGGGTACGCGATGGCACTGCAGTGAGGAAGAGAGATTGGACAATTTACAAATAAAGTGTCAGTCTTGGTCCAGGTGTGAGATGGCTGGAGATTATATATATTTTTAAAAACTATAGGAATAAATCTATTCAGGAGCCACTAAATCAGTGTTTTTCAACCTTGGGGTCGGGACCCCATGTGGGGTTGCCTGAAATTTCTGAAAAATTAAAATACAATTTTGAAATTTTGAAATTATTATTCTTTTTTAAATTGAAATACAATTTGAAACAACTGTATTTCTATACTTTTCCTTTGTGAAATATAAATCTAGTTAAACTAAAATGCAGTAAAAAAAAAAAAAAAAATAAAAAAAAAATATTGTGATAAAATATCTGAACACAAACATGATGAAAAACTAATTCTAAAAAAAAAGAAAATTAAAAATCTTGATATTAATGGGGCCACGATCCAAAAAAAATGACTAAATATTGTTTCTTTCCGCTTATTTACACAATGAGATTCTTTCAAATGTGTGTTAAAACTAGTTAATTTCATCATTATGCTCTATAGTTGTTTTGAAATAGTTTTCTAACCAAAATATTGTAGTCGGACAAAGGGGGTACATGGATTCAGAAATAATAGAAAGGGGGTACTTGAGCCAAAAAAGTTTGTGAACCACTGCTATACAAATTGCTGGGCAATTTGGATCAAAATGCATATCTCAATATTTTTTTCTCAAAATGACGATATAGATATAAATCTCAATATTTTTAACTTAATAAAGTCTTACCAAAGACAATTTCGGGTTACATTTGCTGAATCAAAATGTCACACTTTCACACTTTTGCACAATTTGTGTGTCAGGTTCTGTTTGGTTTTGATTGTGTTTAGATCTCGTGGTCCTCTTTTTAGTTTAGTACGTCTTTGTTTTGTGTAGTTTCATGTTTTAACGCTTGTGTCTTTTTGTTCCCAGGTGTGATTGGGTTGAGTGATTAGCTGCCACATGTTTTGCACTCAGGTGTAGCTTGTTACCAATCAAGCCTCGCACTCTATTTAGCTGAGTGTTTGAACACAGTGTGATGGCGAGTTCATTGTAAATGTTAGCCTCTTTGTGTGCTCTGGCCTCTTTTTTTGTCCCCTGCTCTCTGTTTAACTTGTGCCAATTTTGGATTTGGGTTTTTTGTGACTTAGATTAAATAAACGTGGACTGGTTTTATGAATGCCACGCCTGCCTGCTGCCTCCATCTCGTTCTTGGCTTTGGTCCACCACACCCACCCAATGTGACAGAAAGAGCCAGACACTTCAGGACCCACCAGAAGAGATTTTTTTTTTTTTTTTTTTTTTTTTTTTTGGTGAAAAAACTCTCCTACTGGCAGAATTTCCTCCTCAAGGTGAGATCAGGGAAGATTCAGCTCGAGGGAATTTCTGTCAGCAGCCTTTACCTGGACACGTTCTAGGCAAAACTATCATTTTCAAAATCGCCAAAATAAAAATCTCAATATTTCTTGAATTTTGATATATTGCCCAGCCTTTCTACAAATCCAACCTAATAAATTATCCAAATAAAATTAGCCTGGTCATGCATGAGCCTTATTTTGGTCAGTGCTTTTAGTAAGTCAATAAGTGTCTAAACTTGAGGTCCGGGGGCCAAGTCCGACCCTTTGGACCATCCAAATCGGCCCGCAGGAGAACCTAAAAAAAAAAAAAGATGGAAAAAAATGAATTAATGTGTAAATAACCAAATAACTCAGTTGTCGATATCTTAGCCCTTCTAAATACACAAATTCAATAAAACTCCACAATATTTGGAGGATTGCAATTTTCCCATGCTTTTATCACATAACTGTAATTTCAAATCTCAAATTGGAGCAATCAATTTTCCTGGTACTATTTCTCATTTTCCCAAAATTCAATTAAAATCAGTCAAAATCAATAAAGTTTAAAGAGAAAATCTGGCAGAGACTGGTATCTGTTGGCACCTAACATACTTTGTGTCGTTTGTACGTCGAAGTGCAACCATGGGAAATTATTGTTGAAATCTGCAGCCCACTTAAGATCAAACTACTTTATAATTTGGCCCATGAACTAAAATTAGTTTGACTTAATCATCCATCCATCATTTTCTGACCCAATTGTTACTTTTTTCATGGTCGTGGGGGTCTGCTGGTGCCCATCTGCGGCGTTGGGCAATGGTAAATGAAATATTTTAGTAATGGTGGTTTTTTTTAGTACCGTAGATAGTTTTGGGTACACATGTTCAGGTAAAACAGGAAAGTTTGATTTGAGCTACACGCTTATTGTTTAATATTGTGAAAACAATGAAATAAATTAGAAAAAAGCTCCAGACAGTGTTTTCATGGTGCAGTGTTGGTTGTCTTTTATTATGAATGAGACTAATGAGTCTTATAACCTGCAGGGCTGCTACTTACTGGCTGTTCCTAATATTTGAATGCCAGACATTATTGGACAACTGTTATTTTTTTTGTTTTATTTATTTTTGATAAAGGCTAGAGTAATTGAACAGTCCATTACAGTAGGTTAGACTACTTTGTGGCACTGGTACTCAAATGTGCTATTTCTTGGTTTTTAATCAAACGACAGTTCATTCAGTGGAGGAAAAACAACATATTTCCGTCTCTAGCATACTTGCCTGCAATACGTCTGTTCTTTTGTGATCAATCACTTTCAAAAAGATTTAAAATCCAACAGCGAGGCATGCTGACTGCTTCTTTAAACACCTGCCAAACAAAATAAGTTGTTCTCAGAAGATTTGTCAAGTCAACAATTAATGGTTTACAGTTTGCAACCTGTGCAATAAATCACGAATTAGAGTTCCTCCAATAATTAGTATTCCGCAGCTGTTCGATATCCAGTTGAAGCAATGGGGACTATGGTCGGCACAAGTAATCTTTACACCGATAATCATCCACCTTCCAGTGTGCTGGAACTAAATATAGATTTTTACTCATCTTTTACCCCCCTCTGATGATGGAGTTTTAGGTTGACACGACATGATGTATTTTCACGACAACTGTGCATGCATTTTCTTGCAAAATATAAATTAATAGATTTATTATAATGCATTACTTTGACCATCACCAGATTATTAGGTGAAAAGATGTAAAAAAAAATAAATAAAAAAAAGACACGGCAGTGTTAGACATGATGGGTGAAATAAAATGGAAAAAGGGTTTGGAGAACAGGAAAATAATTAAATTTGATAAAACAGAAGGCCACCAATCCATCACTACAGAACTCCACATACTTTAATGAAAAGCGTTGCAATGGTTGAGCATCCAGAACGTCCATGACAAAGTGCAACAGTAAAGTGACATACAGTATATACTGTGGTGAAAAAAAAAAAAATATCTGCTGGCTTCAAATTCAGTATTTTTCTAAAATAAAGAGCAATACTTTGCTCTCAGCCAATCAACTTCACCAACTTATGATTGATATGTGACAGAGGAGTAGTTTTGTCAAGTTTAGATTTAAACTGTAGATGCTTCAGCATCCCATGGACACTTTGGACAAATACATTTTTCGAAATGTGTGGTATGATTTCAGGGATAGCCTCCATTTCCTTAACTTTATCCCAGAATGTAAATCAACATTCATGAAGACACGATCTGGGTTTTCATTACAGATTTTTGCAAAATAAAAGCAATAATTCTAAATGTCAAAAAGGATAATTGCGCTTTGAACGTGTTTTGGGCCGGAGCCTCGTAACTCCCGGTAAATCTTAAAAAGTGTTTTTTTGTATGGTTGCCATACGGACAACCCCTGGTGCTATTGGTACGGTTACCAAAGTACAAGTACGTAGCGTCTTAGGTTAGATTATAACCCAATATTGCAACACTTTATGGTTAGGGTAAGGTTTAGTCTTAGTCACATGACCTAAACTGGCCAAATAGGGGTGCTGTGTACAGATAGAATGCTGGTATATTGATATGGCAACCGTATTGATAGACCATTGCCTAAATCTTATTGCTCGAGACTTCGTTGCGTGAAGATGAACTCTCCGTATTTCACGTCTAATAAAACAGTATATAATGCTAAGAAATGTCCCGGTCTCCTTCTGTTTTCACGTACCGCGCAATGTTTTGTGAGAGAGTAGTGATCATGTGACAATGTACGTCAAATTTTGTGACGTGTATTTGTGGAAAGTGTTTCCATAGCGCTTTCGCGACACGTTTCAATATCAAAACGTCTGAAATTCTTCCTCATGAAAGCGTAAAAACTTCCTAGGGATATTTGAGTTTTTTTTTTTTTTTGTGTTTTTTTTTTGTGTTTCCATTACCAGTTTTTATTGCGCTATTTAGATTTTGCGCATTTCCAAGGGTAATGGAAACACAGCTATTGACGAGCACGATTTTTTTTTTTTTTTTTTTTTTAGGAAAGACATGAATGTCATGGGAGATGCTGGTGTCGACAGAGAACCCAACAATTTGGCAATACAAAATGTCCGCTATCTACCAATCTTTGTGTTTTGTACTACCGCGCTCTAGGGAAATTGAAGAAGCCAACACTAAACCCTAAGATACTTATTATGCTATGAAGCCAATTTGGGAAAATATATACAACTTATTTTCCTTAGTTTGACCTTGGTGCCCTTAAAAGTATTTGCTCACTTAGATATGAAAAAAAAAAAAAGGACCAACATAGAGCATCCATTTTAACATCATCTTGCTTTTTATTTCTTCCGGTGAATATGTAGTGTTGACAACAAGACAGAGCTTATCATTCAGAGTCAGTGTCTGACCTCACTGATAACTGCGTGGCTGAATGCAAGCAAATCTCTCAAACCACAATCTTCTGAAGAGCTCTGCCAAACAAGCAGAAGTAGATAAAATCAGTAATTGCATGTGCCGCGCTGAAGTTTTCAGCTAGTGTGGAGGAAGAAACAACTCTGAAAATAAGATTACGTTCCAAATATTCCAGTGATTTAGAGGTTAGGTGCTCTCAACGCTTCTACAACAAATGTGTCCAAACAAACTGGAATGATTTGATTTAATAGCTTAATATAACAGTTTCATTTTATTTACTTGATAATTGATTCAAACATAGTAAAGTATCACAATTCACCGTTGCACATCACTAGTTTGTTTCTCTATATATATTTCTAATTGTTCATGGTTTGTTTTTTGTTCTTCGCACCAACTAAATTAAATTTCTTGTTTTTAAAACTGTACTTGGCAAATAAAAAACATTTGATTCGGATTGTTTTCTCAGGACTATCTACAGCTGTAACATTGACTTTAATAATATTTAGAGGCGTAAAGAGTACTGATACATCCAACTCAAAGAAGTATTGTTATTTGATTGAAATCGCACTCAAGTACAAGTAAGTCATACATACAGTAAAATACTCAAGTACAATTCAATTTAATTCAACTTTATTTATATAGCGCAAATTACAACACAGTCATCTCAAAGCGCTTGACAAAAAAACAGTTCACAAGAAAGAAAGAACCCAACATCCACATGTAAAAAGTAGCCCAATTAAATAGTACTCAAAGTAAAAGTTAGTATTTACTTTCCCATGTTTATTTTTAGTAATAAATCTTGCCACGGTTCCCATGCATACAGTAAACATCTCATGTATAAACTTAAAAAGGAACAGCGCAAATCTTGCACAAATAAATATAATTTGTTTCTGTATAAAATAAAAGGTTCATCAAAATGTAACAATTCTTTTATTGAATTAAAATAAAACAAATGAATTTAATTCAAAATGAGAGAGATTCTCAGGCTCTAAAAGTATAGCTACATTTATGAACTCTAACACTGAGAAAATAACCAGCATTCAATGTTGTTTTTGGCGCTGTGCATTATGTTTATTCTAGTTGGACGGCTATGATGCGATGCATTTGATTGTTGTCTGGTCATTTAGTTTTTCTGTAGTTTCACAATGCTAGTTGATCATTTTAAAACAAAAACATATATAATTTACTCAGTAACGGTTGGATGTAAAAATGTAACAAATTACTTCTTTTAAAACAAGTAAAATGATTTAGAAATATACTCAAATAAGTAGAATTACCCATAAAAGCATCTCAATTACAGTCAAGTGAGTGCTTGTAATCAGTTACTTTCACCTCTGATAATACTGTATTTATAGTTTGATTTTCATATGGAAGTGATGCATGGTGAGCACCAACGTACAGCCTGTCTTAGTACCAGCTATTATTGTATCATTATGTTACATTATGCAAGCAGGGATCTTCTCACAATGAAACAACTGTTATGTTTCTGTATATTATGTTTTGCCACATCAGTCTGCAGTGGGCAATGTTAAGTTTAAAAAAAAAAATACTGTACATATAAAGAAACATAACAAACAAACCTTTTATTTCACCTAGCATCAGCTCACATGTAATTTCTGACTTATTTACCTACTATGTTCTGTGTCCCTTCCTCTCATTATTCAGCCAAAGAGTCCACAACGTGCTGGGATGAAGCGCTCACAATAGTCTGAAACAATAACGTTCTAATGATGCTGGAGACTGTGAAGAGCTCACTGAGACCGGGAGTGACTGTGGTCGACAACACAGGTAGGCGGGCAATTATAAAGTAAAGGCTTTGCAATGTGAAAGATAAGCAACTGTGACAGAATGTGTTTTGTTGGTTAAAGAAGATGTTGTCATATTGGGAAATAAGCCATGTTTCGATTTTGTTTTGGCCTGATGTAATATTGTATAATCGCTCTGTACACAGGCGGTAATTGATTTTTCTAATCCTCTAATCAGATTCACACCAAGGCTGTCAACAGCCTTTGAAGAACAGGCCGTTCCTTTTTTTTTTTTTTTTTTTTTTTTTTTGCGCTCAAAATTTCCCACTATAATGAAAATAAACAGATGGAGTGCTGTGAATTTAATTGTGCCATTTTAGTGTAGTTACTGCATTATCAGTAAGGTACAGTGTAATTACCACAGTGATCAGTATGCATCAAGGATGTAGATAGGAAGGACATTTAACAGATTTCGACGATAAAACAAGTTGAGTTCATCTAGTTGTCGCCACGTAAAAGGGTAAATTATAATTTAAAGCAACACAATCAGTCAGTGGTTAGAAATATTACAATATTTCTGTTATTTTTTCTGTGAATCCTTCCACAGTTGTTTAGTATTTCCTTGTTTCTGCCGTCAATAGAAATCCTAACTAAAAAGCCCATCATCAAATGGAATTGTTCTGCAAGAAGAACATGAAATTGCAGGAAATTATCGCTTCATCGGATAAGACATAACAAATGTCAGAATAAATGTATAATACTGCCATCAATTATCCCAGCAGGTGGTATGATGACTTAAAAACATACATATTCCTATTTTTACTTTGCACATGTTATGGTTATACATCAAAACAATCAGTTATTCACACATCAGCTTGATCTTGAAAACGCGATGACAACAGAATACAGAGCACCGCAGTCTTATGGTTGATTAGGATATTCTTGTCCTGATATATATTTGCATACGTTGAGAGAGAGTGGAATCATATCCAGACTCCTTGGAAACCTTAAACAGCAAATATTTCTGAAAACAGATTTTTTTTGTCTTTTACATACAAGTACAGTATCTTGATTGACAGAATCGTCAAATATTTGTTGATATTTCGCTAGATTTACTGACCACCTCATTCTGCTTTCATGGGAGCACATTGGTTAATGTCATGGATGGTTTTATTCCAGGTGTTCTGATTTCCACGTTAGAGTCCAAAAACTGTAACTCATATTGGGATTTTATCCCAACTTATCTTGCTTAAAGCCACTAAAGACTGTCACCACATTCACTAAATTATGCAGCAGAGGTGGACAGCCGACGGGCATGATGGGAATGATTGACAGATACTCATCATTCAGCAGTTCATGGTGTATGAATCTCTACATTTAGCCTCCACGCAACTGGAGGCCGCCCAAATGCTCCTCCATAGAGCCCCAACATAGGTAGAAACAACACTGGTCTTGCCCCTGATAATGTCTGTACCATTCAGACAATAACTGTACACAAATCAGTTGGTAGTTCCTTTTTACTGCATAAGATATGATGGACACCAAATAATACAATATTTTGTTGCCTTGGGGTTTCTTGAAAATAATAGGGGATTCCTCAGGATTTTTCAGGAAGTTCATATATATGTATATGTATACGTATGTATATGTGTATATATGTGTGTGTGTGTGTATATATATATATAATATGTGTATGTTGCTCATTTATATGTATTTTTATTTATACAGGTATAGTCCCATTCAGACAACAGTCTCATTTTTAAGAGAAGATGACGATTCTTTCTGTAAATCCAATTCTTTGGGAATTTACTGAAGGGTTTTTTTACTAATTGCACTAAAGTATTTCTAATAAGATTTTTTTAAGATTTACTAGGACCAAATATGGATGGATTAGAGAATTCCAGTCTGCAGTGGTTGGTATCAGGGGCGGACTGGGGGGGGGAGAAAGTGGCCCGGGAGTCATTAACAGACCGGCCCACTTCATGTGCGGTGTGGGGAGCAAGCCAGTCAGCAACACAAGTTTAATGTCCCTTGATGAAAAAAAACTGCATTTGATGTTGCTTTGCACCATAATCAATAATCATATAGTAATTATTAACTTGAACCCTTAAGTAGCCTAGAGTAAAATAATTACAGCAGTAAAGTGATTTTACAGCATGTAGTGATTTTAATGCAAACAGGTCATTGATACATTAAAATGTGGCTGACCCAGGAAATTTAAAATAGCCATGCACTTGTCAACACAATTAAGTGATTAGAATCTGGTACGCCTACATTTATTAACATTGAAATGCTGTGAACATTCCTACTATGGCTAAGCAATATGGACCAAAACTCATATCTCAATATATTTTCTCAAAACGGTGATATATGATATAAATCTTGATGATTTCATTTCAAATGAAGTCTTGAGTTAAATTTGCTGATACAAAATGCCACACAGGCACATTTATTAACAAACAATTGCACAATGTGTGCCACTTTTGGCTTTTCACCTGTAAGGGACAGCACGTGTGAGTGAGTTCTGTAGCGTAGCTTGTTATGGGGAAGGTCTGGGTTAGAACGCACTGTGATCATCTAACTGAGCTTTACATTCTGTTCTGAGAAGTAGCAGCAATGACTCCAAAATATGATATGTATCAATATATGCGATATTGTAGTTTTCTATATCGCCAAAATGGAAAACTCAATATATCTTGAATCATGATATCTCCCAGCCCTAATTCCTATATTATAAAACAGCCTAAATAAAAACATAAATGAATATATGAAGCACATGTGTTTATTTAATATACTTACAGTTCATATACAAGTCAATACTATGCATATTTACTGTTAATTTCACATTGCTTGTCTTAAGTTATTTTCTTTTAATTTCTCATGCTCACTCATGTGGTTTTCTGGTATTCACTAATGACTTATTAGTCACTATTGTTGCAGACTTTACATCCTTTAACAGTTTTTGAAAGCAGTGTATGTTTGTTTGTTCCTTCCCCAGTGTTAGACGTTAAAATCTGTTACTCATCTTACAGAACGTGTAACTGTGTCCCATCCTGCTGCTCTTTAGGAAGGTAAACTCTGTTCCATTTTTCAAAGTATTTACAAGACTTTTTTGTTACTTTCTTCTGAGTTGTTTCCTCGTTTGTCTCCGCTGTTGGCACTAATCTCGCAAAAACTGCCACTCAGGTCATTTCAGGTGGCAGTTCTCGCAAGGCTAGTGACAGCGTTCAGTTTAGTAAGGCAGAGGAATGTTTTTGTTTATTTATTTTTTAATTATTATTAAATTAAAATACGGGAGTTTCCTGGCCAAAACGGGATACTTGACAGGTATGTTTATTTCCCTTTTCTCTTTTTCTCATGGCCTGACCTAGTGGCCCACCGAGGAAATCCCCGGTGTCCACATACACCAGTCCACCAATGGTTGGTATCACTTAAAGGTCCCATATCATGCTAGTTTTCACATTTGTTCTAAGAACCCCAAAAACATAGTATTTGAGGTTTATTTTCCAAAACTCACCTGTTTTCCAGAGTTTTAGCCTCTGAAAAGTCACTTCTGAGCAACTCTACACAAACAGGCTGATTTATGGCCTACTTATGCATATTCATGAGTGGGCGTGTCTATAGTTAGGACACTGACACCCCGCCCTCCTCCCACCCACTCCGTAGCCGAGCTCATGCTGCTTTACAAACACGAGACAGAGCGTGGGGGCGGGGCGTTCACCGGTACATACATAGACTGTAGAAAATACATACATGGCACTGTGCAAAGGATGCTGAAATGATTACCTTTGTGGGCGTGTCTATTTAAATGTCAATCACAGCAGAGAGCTTCCTGGAGGTGCGGCTTCTCTAACTCAGTGCTGGGTCAAATTCGTCATCAAAGTGGGAACGCGTCATCAAATTGGAACGAGGTGTTTGGGCTCACCCTGCAGTAAGAAAGGAGCAAATCACCCTCTAACGATTGAGGGAATCAATGAAAAATGCACTTTGGGCATGTGTATGAAGCCTGAATAGCACTTTTATCATGTTTAAAGCACGGGAACGTTGATTTAGCTTAACATTGGCCCTTTAAAGAAAAAGTGGCAAACAGGTTACAGGGTCATGGGCAGCCTAATGATTCACAAAGCACCACTGAGATTTGCATTATATTGTTTATTAATATCGCTATGAAAATAGCAAACAATTGGGATATATATATTTTTTTTCAGTTTAAATTCTGTTGGTCAATTCTGTTGGTCCTGTAATCAAACAAACAAACAAACAAATAAGGCAGTGAGGAAAAAAAAACAGTTGTAAGATGTTCAATGAATAGGTTGAAGATCAGAGGATTATTCTTTTGGTTTCTACATTATAAGCAGGATCATTTCCATATAATGGGAACCAAGGTGATTGTGGATTCAGTGTGGGTGATTCCCTTTGGAATACATTAAACCAGGTCAAATGGATGTTGGGATGAATGGATTTAATAAATTGCAATGCAGCATTAGCTTGAACTGGGACGCGGAGGAGTTGTGAATAGCCGATGAGTAAATTGCTGTTTATCGATGAACAAAGGTTATTTGGCAGATAGTTATGTTCTTTGTACCGTGCAAATTTTCACCATTTACTGTTCTATTTATATACTGTTTTTACTGTTGCTGAGCCTCTAACCTGTCAAAGATTAGGCCTGTATGAATATCTGATTTTCTGTTCTCTAGATGCAAAACCTCAAAGCAGAAATTTTAATCTATACACATTAAAACCTGAGCTCAAGGTCACTCCTCCAAGAAGATTTTTACAACTCCTCTAAAGGCCACAATTTCAAACCACATTTCGTAGTAAAATTCATTTTTATATTCAAGCAGATGGCAGGTTTTAACTGTTTTCTTCATGGTAAATGTAATCAAATGTCCCAATCTTCAATCCCAACACGTCTCGCATGATGCTGATTGGAAAATGGCAATGGCAATTTTGTGATTAATACATAATTATTTTGAGTGTAGCCATTTCCCTGAAAGTTACTGGCACACACAGCCTTAAACTGATTCACCAAGAAAGTCAGGGAAGCAAGCGGAAAAACTGAAATTGCATGAGGGGGGAAATAGACTGTTGCAGGGGAATATGTTTCAAATTTACTGGTGGCCCACAGACACAATTCTACATTTAATGGGATTGTAAATGAATTTAGTTTCAAGGGATGGGTTTGCATCTTAAGTTCTTTAATCACTCTGGTCCATAACATGCCTGAAGAGATGCAATGACAGTGTGCATTTATGGAAGGCATTATTCTTTGCATTTTTTTTTCTTTCTTTTTGATTGGAAATCCGAGGCAAATTACACTATGGTGGAAGCTCGGCTTAATATCAGTTGGAGATCCTTTAGCTTATATCACATGTTTTTTTAAAGATGCTTTCATCTTGTCTGTATGCACATATGTCTATCTGACACTCTATAGGTTAGTTACTCATATCCATCCCTGGAAAGAAACCAATTAAACTTTCCATTTAGTAATATCTGTCTGTAAATGCTAGCAGCTGCTAGCTCTAATAACGTTACGGAAAAAAATTCAGGCTAAAGACAAGTAGTGCTATGATTTGCAATGATTAGTTTATCATTGTCATTTGGAAATGTACATGGCCAATATCCCTCAGTGATAATGAAAAGCTTACTTTAAAATGTAACATTATTAGAATTTAGAATATGCCTTTCATGAAGAGTGCCAAGATATTTAAATAAAAACAAAAAAAACATAAACATAATAAAAGCAAAATTATAGAAATGTTTGTTAAAAAAAACATTGAGCTAAGACACCAGTCTATCACAATAGAAGGCAGAAGCGCTAACCACCGTGCTACCCAACAGAAGACAGAAAGGGGAATATTGGTCACCCAACCTGAGGAGAACATGTAGCTAGTTGCTATGTGCAGAACATACAAATGAGAAGTCACATACTGTGCCTGATGATTGATATGTCTTAAGACGTTTGTCAGAACCTGCCGTTTCCTGCTCTCCTTTTTTCATGACTTAAGTTTTGCCAACTACAAGAAACAAAATGCTTTCATCATCTCTACAGTCATTCATTACTAATCATCCACATCAGGTTCGCAAAAGCTGGAACCTACCCCAGCTACAGTAACTGTTCCAGAGTGAAAGACAGTAAACACTGCTGACAAGTCATCAGTTTATTACAGGACTAACATAGAGAGACAGACATCTTCTCTCATTCTTTTGTCATCCACAAAAACAGGCGTTCATCCCCACGGCTAACAAACCCTTCAGAGACTGTGTTTATGAGCTGAGGGGGATTGCAAACAACTTTGATAGAAATTCAGAAGATTTTCCTTCAAGAAAGCTAGATGGCAATCAATGTCAGTAAAGGTGATAAATCTCCCCCAACACTGCAGGAGATGCCTGCAGCTACATCCATTTTTTAAATATTTTTTTCAGAAATAATTTACATGTAGATGATACGTTTCCTGCAAACTTCCTACATCAGCAAGAATGGGTCAAACACAACCGAAAGCATGTAGTCGCTCTTCTGAGCTAAGACAGAATGAGGCACTTTAACGTTGCAACAGAAATTGAAGGACACGCGAGACATTTTGCAACAGCTTTTGTAAAAATCCAAAGAAGCAGATGAATGCCACTTTGAATTAATGAAGAGATAAGAATAGTAAATCGGGTAATGTCAAATCTGTCAGCACTGAGTCACCAACCGTAGAGTCAGATTAAGCTGTTTTACTGCTTTACTCTTTGTGCAAGTTTGACAACTAAACCAATGGGAGTTTTTTTTTTTGGCAGTTTTAATGTGATTTGGTAGCTTTGAAACGGTCATGAAGCAATGAGTCATCAGTTGTTGTCTAACATTAATCATGAACTACGTCGTATAGCTATTTTTACATTAACTGCAATTTTAGATTTCCTTTCTTTCTGAAACATATTTTCCAACTGCTATGTTAACAGATTAAAGTCTAGGAATTACTTACATTAGAGTTTTAACTGTAAACAAGATCACTCAGAGCGCAAACCTCCACCAAGTGCCAAATATCGTCTTTGCCAGACATTGTAGTTATCTGGATCAGTGATCCTGATCATGGTATCGTCATCATTCACATCTTTAATGATGATACAGTAGGTCTAAATGTATAGCGACCCCAATTTTTTGGATACATTTTGAAGATGTGTCACACGGATGTGATCCGGATGAAACTCGGTGGTGTAATAAAGGAACCAACCTGAAATAACGAAGTCAAATTTAAAAATCGATTTTAGAATTTCTGCCAAAGTGGCTTTTGAAACTGATCCAGAATCAGTTGATTCTAATCACCTCCAAAATATGATGGTATCTTTTATGGCGTAAGTTCTATCTTTGATTAAAATGTTGTCAAAATCCGTTAAGTAGTTTTGACGTAATCCTGCGTGCAGACAAACAAATAAGCGTCAGTGCAAATATGATCTCTTTGGTGAAGGTAATGAAACAGCAGAGTACTTGCCTCGATTAATTTTTGCATGTTAAATGGCAGTCTAACTACTATCACCACAGATTGATTAGCAGGAGAACATCCCATTAATACTCAATGAAATCAGATGCAAATGGGAATTAAACCTCCATGAGTTTTCTCTTTTTTTTCCATCACTCTGATAAACAATATTTATTTAGCTCTAAATCAGAAGAGCAGAGTTTAACTGTAAAGCACATGGTAATTGTAAGGCAATTACAATATTGTATTATTAAAGCTTGATTAAGTCTTAGATTATTTCAAAGCCTTTTTCTATGTAATTCTTTCTTACATTGTTAGTGGGTGTATGCTGAACCTAATTCACATATGACACAATACTAGAAAGGGGTCATGTATAACTGTCCTTTATTCAGAGGAGTATTTGCATATGTTGACCTGAATGATATAAACGCCCCATTGTGTTGCCAGAAGTGACACAGTTCACATGAGGTTTAGCCTTTATTTGAAGCCTGTGTTTGAACATGTTAATAAGCACCTTTAGATGAGTCAACGCAATCTTTCACCACAAGGGTTTGTTGTCTTGCAGATGATTTGTTAGATCATTACATACAAAATTATGATATATATAAGCAGGGAAAAGGCTTGTGGAATTTTGTGAGCCTCAAATGAGAAGTAGTGGGAACGGTTTTAATATGTGCTGCTGATTGCATTCTTCAAAACATGCTTTTAAACACGGGCTGTTAAATCTCAGATGGCTTCAGATCCTAAAGGCAGCATCAATTCTTTTTGTTCTGAAGATACTCTCTGCGGATTAAATTAAACATCAAACTAAAACGGGTGTTTTCATATGCAAGAATAAAACCTCAGACATCACATGAGGGCTTTCAACCCCCCACTGGAAGTTTTAAACCCAGAAACAAGCCAATGTGGTGTTTTGTTGATTCTTCTGGAGTTTGGATACAAAGGATGCAAGTGAAGACTTTATTTCTTTGTTTGAACAGAAAGCTGTATCCACGTTTAAGGTGTCTCTCCAGACATGTCCCTTGGCAGATATAAACAAAGTTATTAGATGAGCAGGACATGATTCAGAGGGAAATTCAGTGCTGGGAGCTTTGGAGGAGTCCTCTGACAGTACGTTCTAGCCGTTCACTGTCATGCTTTATTGTTCTTTTGGGAAGATGGGTGAGATTTGACTTTGAACATTAGCAGAGAGCTCATAGACTTGCCACTGGTGTTTTGTGTTTTGCAATTTTGTGCATGTAAATGAGAATTTATGCTTTTGAATGAGCTGGCACACGCTAAGAGTTTTTGCATATTGAAGATGGATCAACTGAAGTATGTACAGTAAGGCCAGACTATTGTAGAAATGTAGGTCATCATACTCAGGCAGTTAAGATTTTCTCTCATTGTGTGTATGTTTTAAGAGGCAGAACGTTATGCATATATGTGTAAGCACGCACATATGGATGGGGGGGTCATATCCGTAACTCAAAAGACCATCACGTGTCATACATTAAGGTTGGGGGGGAAGCTGCTTCAGTGTTTAGTGTGTTCTTGCCGCAAGCATCACTGCTTCTGGATTCTCTCGTGCCGTTTTGCTGTCAGCAACACGGTGTTCAAGGCATGTGCTTCACAGTACTGGATAAGGTATAATTATGCAAATTGCATTCAAAGGAATCAGCAATAGCTCATGTGGAATAGAAGTGTCAACAAGGTGTCCGCATTTACTGTTGGAATTTGCTAATTAGACCTGACACGGCTTCTCTTCCAACACATGGGCACTGAGAGACACCGTGGGATTAAAGATACTGCAGTGCATATTGTATTGCTGACAGAAAAATAATCTTCTCAGAAGAAAAATGTCTTTCGTATTGCCTGTTGGAGTGTAAAAGATATGCCCCCGAGTCCACCACAGGACATTCAACTTTCTACATGTTGTTGACGTGTGTAATGAAAGTGCCTAAACTTCAAACAGATCGTGCGAGCAGCAGCTTTTCTGATGCCCTAGACACAAAGAGATGATTACACTGGACACTGTTATGGCTTACTAAATGCTTGACTTTTATTTGACAGCAAGTGTGGAAAAACTACTTTGCTAGGATACAAAGTACTGCACTGTAACACATACATTTGGTACAGTCCATTGCTGTGTTGGACCCATATTGCTAATAAAGAATTGCAAAAATATAGGAGTTTGAGATTCTTTACACAGAAAAAAAAAAAAAAATAGAATTTAATGTATAGACAGTCTCAAGATTTGCTCCAACCATGTGTGTAACATATACAATAATGCAAAAATGATTAGTAATATAATTGATCATGTTGACTACACAAATTTGCGTTGCCGTGTCGTTTAATGTTGTGAATTAATAATCAAATATAGCCGGTAGACCGCTTTCACAGTGTCGCTTCATCATTTACATTGTGAAAAGAATTGCACAACAGAAGAACCAACCTAAAGTCTCAAAAGTTTGTGACCATTTCACTGAAAATCATGCTACACCCCTGAGGTAGAACTAACATCTGTGGCATGAAACTAACAGTAGTACGTGAGAATCAATTAATGTTTTTTAATTTTTATGAATTATATTAAGAATTGTATTTTTTTTTTTTTTTATGAATTTGGGAGAACTGTAATGAGAACTTTTGACCACTAGGGGTGGGCAATGCTCCTCTGCCACCACATCTGGGGTACACGCATATAGATGGGGCTGTTTTTGTCCTGATTTTCCCACTTCCCGATTTTCTTCTGACATTATCCAATAAGATAACTGTGGTCTAAGTTCTGTTAAGAGTGAATTTGTCACAATAATCAACTCAGAAATGGATGGAGCCGCCAATTTTGAATATTACACTTGTTCACTATTTATGACAAATAGATCTCGTTTGATCATGCAAGATTTCTGGCTTGAAGGGAGACAGAATGGTTCTGTGTGAGGTGTGTTATTATAAGAGCATATACACATAGTCCGATCAAAACTGTTCAATGGTTGATTTTTTTTTTTTTTTATCTTTGTGTGGAGTCTGTACAAATTAAAAAAATCTCTTCAGATTTAGAAAACCCTTGTGTACCTATAACTTTAATTTAGTAAAAAAGAAAACCCTTTTTAGAGGTTGGGCAAAACTGTGTGAAAGGATAGAGACATGAGTGAGAATGCTAAAGGGTTTTATGAGCTGCAGATGTGTTGTCTTGTAAAGCTGAGCAGCATGACTTATACACTGACTGCCAGCTGCAGGATATTGGAAAACCTTTAAAATCACATGGAAATGCATAGCTCTTTAAATAAGTGATTTATTTAACCGACTCCACTGAATAAATGTAACATGCTATCCACCTCCACCAACAGCACGTCCTCCATCACAACCCCCTCCTACGAGTCTGTTGTGAAATAATGATCACCATCTTCAGCAAAACTGATGGGAGTAGCCAGGGTTCAATCTCCACAATTTTGGCTGCAGTCAAGGCACGTGACGCATGCGAAGCCCAACGATAATTAGTGACAGAGTGGCGAAGTGTGGAGAAAGCCTGTGAATGACATTTGAGTGCTGGCAAGGTTTGACAAAATGAGTTTTGAAGTTTTTTCCCTCCAATCCCTCCTCCTTATGCATTTGCCAAAGATGAATTGGCTTTTCAGATTTAAGAAAGTGCAGGGCTAGAATACAAAGAAAGGCTCATCTATCAGCCTGTGAATAGTGAGAGAAAATCCTATGGCTGTATGAAGAAGTGGGCCTAGGGAGGGGTGTGTTGTTGGTCTCTGATTAGACCCGAGGCCAGTTCTACTCAGAGGCTTGTGGCACAAACATCAATTCTCCCTTCTTCCTTTCCAAATCCCTTGAACCATTTGAGACAATTTCTTCATTCTAAGTCCCTTTATGAAGGTTTTCATCTCATACATGCCAGCATAGATGTCAATGAACAGATTTTGCTTCTTGTTTGTTTATAAGGGAAAATTTCTGTTTGTCAAAGGCAAACTCTGCTGTCCGAGTTTAAAAAAAAAACCAACATCCACCAATGGACTTCAATCAAACTGTCCACATGCAGAAGGAATCTGCTGTAATGCTGCTTTATGTGCATTCAGAGTATAAATTGGCTGCCCTGTTTGCTGAGATGGAAAGATGTAAAGACCAAAACTGTCAACCTAAAATTGAATCTATCTGACACATCTTTTAAAAGGTACGACCCTCAAAGAAAATATTTCTTTAAAAATGTCGGGTACAGGTCTATGGATCATTTGGTACAAGGCTGCAAGGACATAACAAACTGTTCTAGTTTGATGTTTTACAAATGGATCGAAATATTCTTTTGAAGATTCACATGCTAATGACATGATTTGGTTTTTATTTTATACTGGCATGAAATTTCAGTCTCTGTTTAAGTGTCTGTTGGCAGAGTAGCACTTTTTCCACTTTAAATGAAAAAAAAAAAAAATTATTGTTATAGTTTATTTAATATTCTATTTTCACTTGAAAAGGTTATACCCGGAGTATATTTAGATATGCCCAGAGTTTGTCAAATAATAGCATAATTACTTTTCAAGCTCCATTTTTTTGTCTTTTTTCTTTATCCAAAAATATTGTCTCATTGTTATATTGTTACCTGTTTCTTGTCTAGTCCTTGAAACACACTTGTGCACAGTCAGAGAGGAAGTAGTTTTCTCTCGAATAAAAAAAGTATAATTCTAACAAATGTCAGTTGAATATTACCTTATGCCTTTTTCTCTTGATTCTCCAAAGGAAGTCAGAGCAGGGTAACTTGATAAGAATATATTGACCCAGGTTGAAAAACATTGCATTCCTCAGGATCTGAACAAGATGTCTATGCAAAGGCTGACTCTTTCACCCTCGAGAAGAAACTTAATTTTTTTTTGGCACTCAGTCAATTTCAGTTCAGAAAAAAGTACGAGTGAATAAAATATAACCTCAGCACAGTAGCAGTGACATTAAAACCTTAATAGTTATTGGTAGGATATTAAAGGATTAATGCATCATGGGATTCTTTAACTCAATGCTAAACTCTGTCAAACGTGCTTTCTCAGATTACTGTGCTAGTTGCTGATGTGTCTAACAGCCCTCTGTATAAATCATAAATCTCATCAAAATATGCTTGTGTGGCATTTGAGGCAAAGCAGACTATGATATGACAGAATGGAGAACTTCGTTGCCTTGACATGTGCAGGTCTTGACTTACTTGGCTTTGCATCGTTTCCACAAGGGGTGAGATGATACAGTGGGCTCATGATATGCTAAACAATATTGGGTTCATGAGATCAATATAATATTTTGAAAAGAAGGAAAATATTTTTACCTTGTCTGCACATGCTGTTGAAGGTCAACAATATATGTAGTGCACGCTTTTCAAGACAGCAATGCATGTTTTGTTATTGCAATTTAATATATGAATTTATTTTATTGCATAATTGTGACCAGGGGGAAGGGAACAGGGAAGAGGGAGTCAGGGTCGGACAACGGAAGGGGTGGTTAAGAGTCGACTGTTTGCAGGTGAGAGTGCCATGTGTCCATATTGTGCTTATTGTGGTGTGTAATCAGTTATTTGATTTATTAATAACAGTGGCTTAGTGGTTATGTCTGCTTCACAGCAAAAAGGTCCTCAGTTCAAATCCGGGGTTGGACACTTGGGTCCTTTCCGTGTGGAGTTTACATGTTCTCCCTGTGTTTGCGTGGTTGTTTCCGGGTACTCCGGCTTCCTCTCACTATCCAAAAACATGTCTGTTGGGTTGCTTGGAGTCTCTAAATTGGCTGTAGGAGTGAATGTGAGTGGTTGTTTGTGTCATCCTGCGATGGACTGGCGCCCTGTCCAAGGTGTAACCCTAACGCCAAATGAGAGCTGGAAATAGGCACCAGCAGACCCCTGTGACCCTGAAAGAAGGAACGAGCGGGTTGGAAATTGAGTGGATGGATGGAAGGATAATTTATTATTATTAAAATGTACGCTAATGATTAGAAAACGGACCTCCTGTCGACACATCTCGTTACCTTTTAAACTGCAAGATCTCGTCCCACCCTCGTTTCCACTGAGCAATGGTTAAGCAAAGGTACAGTGAATTTTGACATGTCATTCAATTTCAAATGTGTGAAGCAACAGAGTGCTCCAGCAGCGCCAGCGGCTCTTGGCCCTGGGCAGTGGGCTGTCTGAATCTGAAATTCACAGTTCAGAGCACACCCAGAGATGGAGCCTTGGAATATTTGATGCCCTACACAATGAGGCCGATTCTGAGTAGATCACAGTAGTCTCTTGCTGGTGTTGAACGAAGAGGAAAAGCATTTTGACAGGTAAATGAAGAATTTATTTGAAATGTCTTGTGGTGTTTAGAAGATTTGCCTGCTCTTCAAAAAAGCTCTCAGCCAAAAACACCCAGATGTAAGTTCATGCAACAATCTCTTCACCCTTGTTTTGATGCATTATCAACATTTACACCAACTGCAATGAAAGATGATCATCCCCTTTATCTGCTAAATCTTGGGGTGTTCTCTTGAGTTTCTTAGCTGTCAGTTTGATTCTGAGCATCACTGCTGACAGCTGATCCACATTGCCATCGCAAACTGCACATATTCCATGGAATCTAGCTGTGCACAGCAGTTTGTATGGTAACGTGGAACCAGGAGAGAGATGCTGAACACGGGGGGTAATTTAGGCTGACAAGAGAGTTCTCTGCTTGATTTTTGTGGTGACAGGCTGTGACAGTGCTCAGAGAGTGGAAGTGGGGAAATGTGAAGAAATTTGCTCGGAGTATTTGTAAGATTTGTGCTTTTTTGGGCAAAATTTAAACTGAGAGGAAAAGGTAGCATTGGAATATGTAGTCTCGCGATGGCAAACATGAAAATATATCTATTACTGTAATGAAATCATGCGATTCTTGTTAATGCTCTGTGTCCCACAGGAGGAATATTATTCTCTTGGGGACAAGTTGTGATATGATTGTCAATTTAATTGGAGGTTCTGTGAACGTGACTTATTCCCAGCATAAATGACAGGTGTTTTTTTTTTTTAAGGTTTTTAAAGTGTGGGGTGCAACAGAGTTCTTCAGGGGAGGTGTGGCGTGCAAGAAAAAATAAACCAGAAGAAATCGTGATAAATATTATCACACCCAGGAGAAGAAAAGGCTGTGATAACCTATATGAAGGTATTTCTGAAGCTTTCTGCCTCTTTCTCCTCAGTTCAGTTGGTTCAGATGTGTCTATGGTGGGTTTCTTAAATGTCTGACCGCACGTAGAAGTGTGATCATTTTGGTTTGTTTACCACTCTGTTTCTCAATTTTCTATTCAATTAAAAATCTTTATTGGCAAGACAATCATCTTCACATTGCCAAAGCAAGTGTGACATTAAACAATGTAAACAAAGACATTAAAGGAGCATTATTTACATAGCGCAAAATGAATAAATATTTAAAAAAATAGCAACATTTGTCTCCATGCTTGTCTTCGTCTCTGTGTCCCTGTTCTCTGTCTCGGGTTTGTGTTGATCCGTGACTAAAGGCGCGTGTTAGTTGTCTTGCTTGTAGTTTCATTCAAGTTTGTCAGTCGGTAGTGTTGTCTGTATATATGGTCTCTGAGGGGGACTCATACACCCACACTTTGAAAACATCCCCTGATATAGACAACTATAGTTTGTAGTCAATGTGTTACAGCAGTTGTTCTCAAGTGGGGTATGTGAGGACACTACTGGGGGTACTTGAGAAAGAGAGAATGGGAACAAATAACCATTAAAAAAAATGGGGGTTTTATAATGTTTATTTTTAGTTAAAAATGAGTATAAGAATGTTGATGAATATTATCTTTGTTAGTCTTGGTTCCACACCAGGTGGGAGATGATTGGAAACGATATAAACCATAGTCCAAGGCAATCTTTTCATGAGGTCCTAAATACTGGTTCATTCTACTTATTTACAAAATCAGATCCTTTAACGTGTTTGTTACTAAATCACTCATTCATTTCATCATTATTCTTGGATTCAAAAATAGAAAGTAGAAAGGGGTACATGAGCCAAAAAACTTTGAGAACCACTGTGTTCCAGTACGTTTTCTGGGCTTCCAGAGTAATGCTGCGTTCCAGGCGAATCACAACTCAGCTGCTTTGACCTTGGACCTAAGAAAACACAGTGGACCAACACCAGCACATGACATGGGACCCCAAACCATCACTGACTGTGGAAACTTTACACTCGACCTCAAGCAACATGGATTCTGTGCCTCTCCTCTCTTCCTCCAGACTCTGGGACCTTGATTTCCAAAAGACATGCTAAATGTATTTTCATCAGAGAACATAACTTTGGACCACTCAGCAGCAGTCCAGTCCTTTTTGTCTTTAGCCCAGGCGAGACACTTCTGATGCTGTCTCTTCAAGAGTGGCTTGACACAAGGAATGCAACAGCTAAAACCCATGTCTTGCATATGTCTGTGCGTGGTGGTTCTTGAAGCACTGACTGGAGCTGCAGTCCACTCTTTGTGAATCTTCCCCACATTTTTGAATGGGTTTTGTTTCACAATCTTCTCCAGGGTGTGGTTATCCCTATTGCTTGTACACTTTTGTTCCAAGACATCTTTTCCGTCCCTTTGCCTCTCTGTTAATGTGCTTGGACACAGAGCTCTGTGAACAGCCAGCCTCTTTAGCAATGACCTTTTGTGTCTTGCCCTCCTTGTGCAAGGTGTCAATGTTCGTCTTTTGGACAACTGTCATGTCAGCAGTCTTTCCCATGATTGTGTAGCCTACGGAACTAGACTGAATACCATTTAAAGGCCTTTGCAGGTGCACCAGTCTTCAATATTGAATCTCTCCACAATATTCAAATTTTCTGAGATACTCAATTTGATGTTTTTATTTCATTAGTTTAAAATAAAAAATAAAAACTTGAAATATATTGGTATGTGTGAAATGAATGTATACATTATACACGTTTCACTTTTTGAATGGAATTACTGAAATAAATCAACTTTTTCATGATATTCTAATTTTAGGACCAGCGCCTGTATTTAGTTGTAGAAACGTGTACCAGTCACTTTGGCGTCTTCTGTCCGTTTTTCAAGAAAATAGTTTTTTTTGTGTTAGATCTAGTGTCATACAGCAAGAACACAGCCAAAATGATAGTACAACATATAATCTAAGTTTCCATTATGTTTAGATAATATAAAAAATGTAAATCCACATCTATTCCAGAAAAATTGCAGATTTACGCTTTACAGTAAATCAAACAGCTTTGTGGAATAAATATGATTAAGAACTGTTTACATCCTTTTGATCTGTAGTTGGCATTTCATTGCTGATTTTCTCACATCAGTGACACATTTTTAACAGAATTGAGTCACCAGGCTTAATGTATTTACCTCTGCTGGTTAGATTAGCATGCTGCCTGAATACAGATTGGAAGGTTTTGATCTCTCTCTCGCACAGTGGGTCAGTATTACATGATGTAAAAGGCAAGGTTAGGTGTAGAAGACCTCTTTTCATGGAGTTTAAGCATTTTATAAAGGACATTGGCAGCATGAAGGCAAATGCTTTGCATCATGCAACATAAATATGGATAGCAAAGTTTAAAGGCTGAACTCAATTTTGGGGGATTTCATAGAGGAAAGCCAAAGATTTTACAACATGCTCTGGAGAAATATGGAGTGTTTGCAGAGGAAGCATAGTGTTTGATGTAACCTAGCCAAAGCTTTATCTGCCACGAGTAATTGTGGATTTTGGAAACCATAAAATTCCCATTTGATCCATTTCTAGCTTATTTGGAGCCTTGGTATATGCACAGTTTTTCACTTGTAACCGTCAACAATTTGTCACTTTGTTGCTTTGGTTCTTTTGTAGTGATTTGTGGAGATGAGATTTGTTCCTTGTGGACACAAAGACCTGTGTTAGCCTGGGTTAGGCAAATATCTGTAAAACAGTGTGAATGTAAGAGCCAGAGGGCATGAGAAATAATTCAACTTATGGTGTATTCCTGTCTAACAGTCAGTCTCTTTCATTTCCAGTCAAGTGCAGATCATTATCTGCTGGATTGTTTCTTGGCACTGTGGGTATTAATATTTTAATGCTGGCTTCTCTTAGGGGTCCTGGTGACAGACTGTGGGCTCACTAGAGATGGTTTTCATTTTTGTGCTGCATGTGACGCTTACTGAGAAGTGCGTGTTAGTAAAATCTGGATCACGCTGAATGAGTTTTGCCGCCCGCCAGTTCAATTCTTCTTTTCATCTCTTGTAATGAAGAGGTGCATGTATTACATCTAAATGATGGCTAATATTTTCATTGTTGAGATTTCCTTTTGATATCTATCATTAAAAATCACTGTTTTTTTTAGTTAATTATTTTTATTATTATTATGTGTGACCTGTCTTCTATTGTTTACATTACCAGTCAGACGGACATTCAACCCAAATTTCAAAGACAGCTCAAATGAAAGACTATTTCTGTAACCTTTACTAGTAGGAATAAGAGGTGGTTTAGAAGCATTCTGCAATGTATTGATTCTCTTTTTATAGGAAGGTGTTTCATGCAATTACTTATTAGAACATTTCACTCTGGTATTGGGTTATGGTTAAGGTACGGGACTACTCATTAAAATGGCAAGGGCAACAGGATGTCACCCCTCGCTTTGAAAGACTCACTGACTTTATATTCTGAATGTGCTCCAAGTATCATTAGTGTAAAAGCTTGAAAAATAAAATTTAGATTAAACAAATAAACACAACAGTAAAATAATAAATTGATGAAATATCAAATGCCCAATGTGTGCCTTACATCAGAGGTCTCATTCTCGCGGCCAGCGGGCCAATTTGTGGCCTGCAGGACAATGTGAAAATGTAATGTTAGTGCGGCCTGTGTGTTTCATACTGTATTGTAATGACATGACTCGAGCCGTTATCAAAGGTTTATCAGCCTTTAATGGAAGTCTTTAAAACAGAATGTACCCCTCATTCTCCGCTTACGCCCACCCTTCCCCAGCCTCCCAGCCAATCAACACGCAGGACACATGTAAACAAAGACAAACATTGGCAGAGAAAGCTGCACGTAACAATGATGCTTCAAATGCCATGGGAAACCACCACCTGTTAAACATTGAATAAACTAGATGTGGAACATAACTCAGTTTAATAGGACCCAGTCTGTTACAATATGAATGGCACTTTACAGCATTGTGCCTTGGCGTTGTCACCAAGGGAAACACACCAATGAAGCCACCCACCCAGCCAGCTCCCACACTCTGTCCCGCTTCTGAGGCTGGGGGCTCATAGTGGACCTACCAGCCTCGGTTATAGTCAACAAAACATCGGTGTTGGCTCGAACGTACAGCTGATTCCATGGGGTTATTATAGAAAACAAAAGCCAGTAAATAATGCCTCTGTGGCTGCATCCCATGGTTTATATCGGCTATAATCAGCTAATGTCCCGACGGATAGTAAATGCCCCACTGGCGATCGCCTTTTTTCCACTCTCTATCTCGGTACTTTCTACCATCTACAAATGTCACGATGTTCATGTCATCACAAAATACATGAACATTGAGCGCTTAAAAGAAAGGCAATTGCTGCCGAGTGGTTCATTATCTGCCTTGTTGTCGCCAGAAGGAAAAGCGGAAATGACGTTCTCGGTGCGTCTGGTTGGCTAAACACATGATTCTAACTATATTTCTTGAGAAAAAAAAAAACTCTTTTAGGAGAGAGACAGCAATTAGCCGACATCATGTCATGTTTAAAGCCTGCAGTGAATAGAAAGGTTGGTGATGAGGACAGACTATTTCTTCCCACAAGCCAAACTTAGCTCAGCTATGTGAGAGGGTGCGCTGCCAGGTCTCAGGAAGTAGGCAAGAGAAGCCATGTTCAGAAGAAATGTTCATGTTTGTCAATGTTGCATTCATGTTCAGGGCAGTTGATGTTCAGAAGAACCCATTGAAATTAAATAATTGTTAGTAATGTCTTTTATGAAGATTTAATGTTTTTACCAAAGTTTTTTTGTGGAATACCTGAAATTAAAGCTAGGGTAGGTAATTTTCTCCAGATACACTTTTTAAGTTTTTGGTTGAAATTGTATTTATGTCCTGACAGAAATTAAGATCTTATGTGCTCAGAAAAAGGAATGAAGAAAATGCGCCGTTTGTAGCAGCTGTAAATATGTAATAACTTCGACCAATGGAAAAAAGAATCGTTTTTTTTTTAACCAATCACATCTCCCTGCTCGTTCTCGACCCCTTGCATACTTACTGCTGAATGAGGCATGATACAACGTAGTTTCTACATAATACAAGCGATGAGCTGAGCTCCTCTTCTGCAGCAGCTGTGCGCATGCATGTGAGTGAGACGGAGCACAGAGGGGAGGGGCGAGGGGGATAAAGGCTGAGCTGTCGAGGAGGCTACATTCAAAATCATGCTAGCTTTTGAAAATCGCCTATCCTACCTTTAAAGAACTGTTAGTAATGATGTTCATGAAGATTTAATTTTTTTTTTAACCAAAGTTTTTTGTGGAATACCTCACTCAAACTCTGCCTACTGTGGCCCCCAGGTAATTTGAGTTTGAGACCCCTGCCTGACCCCTGGTCAACATTCCTGGAAATCAATAGTTAGGGTAACAGTGATAAATCCCATAGACATACATTGGTTTGCAATTTGTTCCCTACAGCTCAACACAAAAAAAATGTTCCCTGCAGCACAAAAACATGAGAAAATCTTGTTACCACACACAAAAAATTGCATCTTTTTTCTTGACAGTTTCACTAATTTAATTGTTCTTGGAATTGTGTCATTCATGTATCTCTACCTGGTTTGATGAGGTTAAAAGAGTCCGATGGTTCTGACCGTAGTGTAGACCATTTTTAAGGTGTCTTCCATGTTCATCTGGAAGAAATGCATAGATTTGCAGTAAGATGCCCAATAGTCAGAGGATTACAAGTACTCACTGTACTTCATTTAGAAGTTACTGTAATTGTGTTGCTTTCATGGGTACATTTCTGCACCTAAACATTCCAAAGTAAATTATTATTTTTAACAGACATTGTGAAACTATGAAATATGAAACAACCAGACAACATTTAAATGCATCACATCATAGCCGACCAACCAGATTAAACATAATGCACGTTTCCAAAACAGCAATGAATGGAATGGTTATTTACTCAGCTTTAGAGTTTATAAATGTATCTATACTTACAGACTGATGTTTTTTTTTCCATTTTGAATTGAATTAGATGGTGTTATTTTATTGGGATGTAATGGGATGTAACGTCTGTCTGCATTCCTCAGAAGCATTTATTTCAATCTGCCAATCCTGAATGGCCGGTGATGCACATTCGTCCGCTAGGGGGAGACTTACTTCCTATAAAAGGAGGACGCGGAATGACGCGCACCATTCAAAATAAGCACCTCTTCTCCTTGTTCGAGCAAGAAGGGTAGTCTGGTGAAACATCTCACTCATATTACTCATAGAACCGGGGTTATAGACATAACCTAAAGTTCTGTTTCATAATAGTTTGTGAGATGTCTCATTATGGGATATGGAAACTCCCGTAATGCAGACATGCTTATCGAGCGGTACCAGCCCCCAGGGCAGAAGTCTGATCACATCAGGACAATAAAAGGTCCAACTGATGCACAAATGTCCTGAACAGACACTCCCCTGACAAAGCCCAGGATGTGACAAGACCCCGAGTGGAGTGTGCACGCAGACTCATAGGCGGCTGCAGACCCTGACACAAGTAAGCCAAAGCAATAGCCTCCAACACCCAGTGTGACAGGCGTTGCTTAGTAACAGGCTTCCCCACGCAGGGATTGGCCGAGGAGACAAACAACTGATGGCTCCTCCTGAGGCCCCTCGTCATATCCATATAAGTGCGGATCGCACGAACTAGACAAAACACAGTCGGCCGCTGCTCACCCCTTGCATCCTTGCATCACCTGGGAAAAGCTGAGAGCACGACGAATGAACCGAGAACGCATGGATGTCACTGACCCTCTTGGCCGAAGCCAGAGCCAGCAACAAGGCAGCCTTAAGAGAGGCAAACTTCAGGCCCACCTCCTCCAGTGGTTCAAAAGGAAGACGTTTAAGTCCCTCCAAAACAACCGCCAGATCCCACTGTGGCACTAGTGGTCTGGACACGGGGAGGAGCCTATGTGCTCCCTTCATAAACCAGCAGATCGGTGAGTGCTGACTGGCAGGCTTATCCCCAAAGCCAACGTGACAGGCGGCGATCACCGCCAAATACACTTTCACAGTGGAAAAGGCTTTGTTTTTCTCAATCAGGTCCTGCAGAAATGACAAAATCACTCCCACCTGGCAATGAAAAGGGACGTGGTTCCTCTGGAATCACCACCCACAAACATTCTCTACCTAGAGTCATAAAGAGCCCTAGTGGAGGGGGCTCGAGCACTCTGTATGGTGAAAATCACACTCTGTGATAATCCCACGGCTGACAGATTGAGCCACTCAGGGGCCAAGCCCACAGCACCAGACAGTCTGGACACGGGTGGAAAACTGTGCCCCTCCCCTGTGACAGCAGGTTCTTGCGCAGCGGGAGCTGCCAGGGAGATGCACACAGCAGCTGGTAAATCGCCGCCAGCCAATACATGGCCGGTCACAGTGGAGCCACCAGGATCAGTGGGACCGCATTCCCTCACCCTGGACAGGGTGGAGGGAATCAGAGCCAAAGGGGGGATTGCGTAAAGAAGCACGAGTGGCTAATTGTGCGCTAGTGCGTCTACGCCAAGGGGAGTCTCCGTGCTGCGCAGGGAGAAGAACATTGCGCACTGTACATTTTGTTCCCCTGCAAACATGTCCAGCTCGGCCCGTTTGTAACGGGCCCACAGCTGCCGCACCATCTCTGGGTGCAGCATCCATTCCTTGTAAAGCGGTGCATCCCTGGATAACAGGTTGGCGCCCACGTTCATGATCCCCGAGACGTGCGTCTCCCTCTCCAAGAGGAGACGCCCAACACTCCACAGCAACCAACGAGAGCGCAACTCGCCCTGACGGTTGATGTACGCTACCGCCGCGGTATTGTCTGTCTTCACCAGGACATTATGTCCCCAGTGAGAGGAACACCGCTGACAGCTCCAAGTAATTTATGAACGAGCGCTGGAGGACCACATTCCAGTGACCCCTCACAGCCCCTTCCTAGTGGGTCCCACCACAGCCTGTTAAGCTGGCGTCCGTGGAGACCACCGTTCTGGACGTAACAATGCTCATCGGCACCCCGTCGGTCAGGAAGCCAGGGGCACGCCAGGCACGCCAGTGGCGCAGAGCTGCGCCGCACCCCAGCATGACCAAAACCCTCCATGACTCACAGGATCGGGCCCATGTGAGGCCACCCACAGTTGGAAATTCCTCATGTGAAGGCGATGAAGGCGGATCACGAGGATGGCCAAAGCCATCAACCTGAGTAAACAAAGACACAGTGAACAGACATGCTCGCCCAAAACAACCCGAGACGTGCCCTAGACGTCTTCACCCGCTCCGGTGAAAGACGCGCGGCGAGCGGCACTGAGCGCAGGGACAGGCCCAGGAAAATTATTTCTTGTGTAGGGGACAACACGCTCTTTTCCGCATTCACCACAAATCCCAGATTTGACAGGTGATCCAGCAGAATGAGTGTGCGCGCCTGGCCTCCACCTCCGATTACACCAAAAGCAGCCAATCATCTAGGTACGGAGCCAGACAAATGCCCCGCCTCCTCGAGCTCAAAGGGAGTCCGAACGGGAGAATGCAGTACTCGTAACACACCCCCCGGAAAGCAAACCGCAGGTACTTTCTGTGAGGGGGATATATTGGAACGTGGAAATACGCGTCTTTGAGGTCGACAGACGTGAACCAATCGCTCTATCGCACCAGACGCAGTAGGGAGGAATGCGTGAGCATCCTAAAGGTGTGTTTCCTGCGGCACTTGTTCAGGGCCCGTAGGTCCAGATTGGGATGGATCTCGGACCCCCCTCGTTTTGGGACCAGAAAGTACCTGGAATAGAACCCCTCCCGAGACAGAGCGGGAGGGACCACTGAGATTGCTTCCCTGTGCAGCAGGGATGTGATCTCCTCCTGAAACACACGGGCCAACTCTCCGTGGCCCCGAGAGTGATTCATGCTGGTGAAACGGGAAGGGAAAGATGCAAACTGCAGCCTGCAACCCTTCAATAATGTCCGTAACACCCATGGTGGGGCCGCGAGCACTCCATCTCTTTATCCTCAGGGAGAGAGAGGTCAAGTGCTCTGGTGTACCCACTGAGAGAGGAGCCAAACATGGAGCGATGGCGCCCTTGGTGGTTTCAGTCACCCCGGCGAGCCACAGAATGGCCAGCCAAGCCGCAGCGCACTTACACACTTCCACCATGTCCAGGTTGGGAGGCTAGGAGATGGGCATGGAGCCCTCCAATTCATCCTGTGAGGCTACAGAGGCGGCATGAAGCCCGCCCCGAGCCGGGGTGATGAAAGATCCGTCCTCCTCATCTACACACAAGCCGAGAGTGTCAGAAGAGTCTACATCAAACTCTCCACAGTCGATCACGAGGACATCCTTGTGAAGCGGGAGGAAGACGCCAGGTCGAGCTGGGAACCCCAACTGGAACTCTGAGCAGCCGCAGTTTCCATCAAATGAGTCTCTGCTTCACTCACTTTGCTGCTCAGACAGGCTTGCCAGTCTCCTGTGGAGGTTTTGTGCATTAAACACGGCGCAGTGCTTACACGAGCTCGGAGCTTTGAAGGCCATGCGGGCATGTTCCAAAGCCAGGCAATTGGGGCAGACTTTGTGCCTGTCCATAGTGGAGATTTTACCCCCACATGGACTAAGGCGAGCCCCAGTGCATCCCGCTCCCTCGGTGAGAGAGGCCTTACCTTCCATCACCGGGTGATGCAGTTAAGAGAGCAGTTGGTTAGCTTACGCTACCACGAGGCAGCTATCACAGGTGCTACCAGGGAAAAAGACCAACGTGTGCTGGACCAACATGTGCTGGACCGTCTGAGACGTCGAGGACAGTGATGGATTTTCTCGAGACGGCAGCTTCCGCTTTCGTCCGAAGCTCGGATACAGTAGTATCTGGAGCTGGAGCCGGGCTACATACTTTCGTGAAAGCCCAGAGGGAGGACCGACGTGCGCACGGGCCTGTAGGAGCCGAGGGCAGTGGGACCAAGACAACAGCAAGGTGTACTGAGGTCAACACACCGGCCTTGCGGCAAGGAGAGTGCAGCGGGGCTAACACTGGAGTGAAAGAGCCGCTGGGGACAATCGTGTGCCGAAGCAATCAGCCGGAGTCGAGGCTCGGAGGTTCACCACCTTCCGGCAGCGAATAACAGCACCCACCAAGCAAAGCAAGGTAATTGCTGTATTCTACCCACTTCTCGACCAGTTGTGGTCCAGAGCAGGCACTAGTTCTGCCAGCGTCCGACGACTGGAATAAAGAGAATCTGCCTGTGGACAGTTAAGCTGGCAAAAAAAAAAAAAACGCAAGATAGCTGAGAAGAGGTGTTTGAATGGTGCGAGTCTGTCCGTGTTCTCCTTTTTATAGGAGGTGGGTCTTACCCTAGCGGATGGACACGCTTCAACGGCCAATAAGGATTGGCAGATTGAAATGAATGCTTCTGAGGAATGCAGATTGCATTGCCGGTTGCATCCCATAGTGAGACATCTCATGAAAAATTATGAAATGGAACTTTTTTTATACAGATGCCTTTGCTGAGAATTAACTTCAAATTGTGCAAGATTTGGTCTCTTCTTTTTTTAAGTTTACACAGGAAATGTTTACTGTATGCAAGGGAATCGTGGTAAGATTTATTACCATGAATAAAAGTGGGGGGCAGGGGTTAAAGTAACTAGTAACTTTTACCTTGAGTACTCTTCAATTGAGCTACTTTTTACATGTACTTTATTATTTTATGTATGACTTGCTTGTACTTGAGTACAATTTCAATCAAGTGATTGTACTTTGAGTTGAATGCATCAGTGCTCTTTACACCTCTGTCAATAGTGGCATCTAAATGAGCGCCGACTGGCATCTTCTTGTTTCTTGGTAAAAACATCAAAATCCATCCATCGTAGTGTTTCTGATCTTCTTAGGAATAGCTTCCTAACCTACAATGAACTAAAATATTGAATTTCAATTATACATTACTGTAGACTATAGTGGTGGATAAAACCTCCCAGGACATTAACATGATTTGCAAAATGGCTGAATTCTGAAATGAATTTGAAGGCTAAAACTTCAAAGACATTTCTGACACAAATTAGCAACAGTTACATTAATTATTCAGCTTCGGTCCTGTCATGTATAGTGCATTCATGTGATGGGTTGCGTATCATGTAGACTGCACTCTATGCCCTTGACTGAATACTGCAGCAACTTTCTCTCAAACACACATGTACTCCTCCACAAAGGTTAATTAGGCACAGGTGGGCTTTCCTGACCTGCTGAATTGCTGATGGCTTTCTGTGCCCTGTCGGCAAAGTATCTTAAACCTCAAACAAACCAGACCACATTTTCTCTTGAAGAATAAAAAAAAACAAAGTCTTTGTGAATATATACCAGAGACCTAATAATCATCCAAAATGTATGTTACTTTATTCTTTAATTCATGTTATTGTTCTACCAAATCCATCTAACTCAAGGCAGGGTCACTGGAGTGCAATCTACAGCATATCTACAGTCAAAACAGAATAAATGAATGTTATAAATTCTACAATACATGATTTTTGTTTTAAGGATGCAGCTCTTAAAAACTAAGGCATAGTTTGAATGCATTATTTATGAACGCTCATAACCTTTTTAATCCATCTGTGCAATTGATTGCTATTTCATAGGCAGTCAAACTAACATTGTCCTGGCAACATGAGGACAACATGGGGAAAATGGGGGAGTCCTGGTGAGTATTCTACTGAAGGCTCAGGACAGCAGAGGGTGGTTTAAATATTAAAGTATAATTCTGCCTCTGCTCAAAAGCATAAAACAGATCTCCCTCTGTTCACTGTCTCTCTGTGATGTTGAATATATTCATGTGGGCTGGCTGAAAGCGCTGATAGCAGGTGGATGTGAATCAAAAGTTTATAAGCGAGGAACGTATCAGATTTCCCTTTATTAAGGTGAACAGAATAAGCCTGTGTGCTGATTATGGTTTTATCCTTTTGTCTCATATCTTCAAGGCTCAACCTATCACCAAGGACAAAACATTCTGCGATAGCTTATCCTTTGGCTTGAATTAAAAATTTATCCTATTTTGTGAGCAGGGCAGTTTTAATTTTGCTCCTGCAGGCTCTCCTCGTTGTTCTATTGAAAACCAACAATGGAAAAGCTAACAATGGTTCATTTCCTGCTACAAAAATAAGAATCACGCTCCACAGTTGACTAAAATACTCCACTGCTCTCTGAATTTTATTATGCCATTAGTCAGTTCTCTGAATATTACTCTTCACTGTTTACTATGACAATACTCCATACTTTAATGAAAGTAAGAAAATGCTACCTTGAGGAAAGGCACACTCAACTTAGCTATAGCAAACTATTAACAATGCAATGACACCCCAGTGTTAATTATGATAAATAACAGCAACAGAGTTGGATTGAATTGAATAGGGTTTATTTATTGAAAGTGTATTTGTACGATTGCCGTACGGACAATTCCCGGTGCTATTGGTACGGTTAATGAAGTACATGTACGTAGCATCTTAGGGTTAGGATTAGGTTTACGGTTAGGGTTAGGTTATAACCCAATATTGCAACAATTTTCAGGGTTAGGTTTAGGGCAAGGTTTAGTCTCAGTCACATGACCTAAACTGGCCAATTAGGGGCGCTGAGTACGGATAGAATGTCGGTATAGTGATAGGGCAACTGTACGGATAGCCACTGCCATATTTATTTGATAGGGATAATACAATTTAACATATAGTTCCATTACAGTACAAAGGAGCCATAAACTGATGTCTTGCTCATGAGTTTATAGCTTTTGCTAATTTTGAACTCACAAAATTGACAGCATATAAATATATAAAAGATGGATATTAGATGATACACAAAATACAAGCCAAAATATCAATATTAATATACATTTGCAGGTATAACAAGCTAAGGATTTTAATTTTAGTTAGTATGTTGCTGCTGGCTCTGTTAGGTCATTCGGTGCCCTAGGCAAGAATGGACTTTGACACCCTCCACCCACCATGAATGAATAAAAATAGTTTGTTTTATTCCAAGTCTATACACAGTGCGTACAAATTATTTATTTTAAAAATCAAGACAAAACAAACTATTGAAAAAAAAGAATACAACCTATTTTAAAATTTAGAATAATGCACTATAATACAATATAACACCTACAGGTAAAGTGCAAATGTCTCGAGGGAACAATAACAAAAATGGTGCAAAATCCAAAAGCAATGCAAAACAGTGCAATCAAAAGTTTAAATAAAATATAAAGGTTTCATTGCAAGGACATTTCTACTTTCCTGTTTTTTTTTTACTAGTCAGTTACACAAATCTTAACACCAAAGAACACAATGTGCAAATAGGACAATAGAATTATATAGAATAGAACAATAATTAAAATAAATAAATATGGGCAGAAGATTAGCAGGTATAGTAGAGATTCTTAATATTCAATTAAGAGAAAACATGTACAGTAATTGTAAAGGTTGTGTTTCACGTTTATTATACCTCTTTAAGTTATTATTGCTCCAGCAGATGGCACCCTAGGCGGCCGCCTGTGTTGCCTGTCGGGAAGGCCGGTCCTGGTCCTGAGGCACAAATTTGGTTTTCACCTAGAAAATGACAAGCTTGTAGTTACAAGCTACAATGCTTCTTAGTATCACATTTAAAGAAAACATTTGACTGGCAGTACATTTTTGGCCCAAGTACCCCTTTCTCTTTTTTCTAAATTATACCCCCTTTGTCCGACGTCAACATTTTGCTCAGAATACTATGAAGAAAAAAAAAAAAAAAACTATAGAGAGTAATGATGGAATAAGTGAGTGAGAACACAGATTGTAAAAAATCCCATTTTAAAGAAGTGGAATGAAAATGTATTTAGTGCCTTTTGAATGAATATATTTCTAAAGTTTTTTTTTTTTTTTTTTTTAATCATTTACGGTCATCTCCCACCTGGTGTGGGACCAAGACTGACCCTTGTATATTCAGTTCATGTTGTAATTAAAATCATTCCCAACGTCATTATTATAATTATCATTTTTAACTAAAAAATGAACATGACAAACCCCACATTTTTAATGTTTTTGTTTAATATTCTGATTTCTCTCTCTCAAGTACCCCCTGTATTTCTGATTTAACTGACTTACTGACAGTCCAATACGTACATTTTGTCAACATTCATTATCTGATAAGGTTAACTATCTTTTATTATTGCTATGCATGCTTTGTTCTTGCAACAAACAAAAATATATTGCATTTATTGTATTGCTTTTTAACTACAAATAAACATTACAAAACCCCAAGTTTATTATGTTTTTGTTTATTAATTTTTTACTCTCTGTCTCAAGAACCCCCTTATAGTGCCATCACGTACCCCTAGGGCTAAACGTACCCCCATTTGAGAAACACTGCAGTCACTGGTGCTTACCTCTCAAAAAAAAAATCAAACTAGTCGTGACTTGTGATGAATTTCATTTTTTAGCAATTGTGTTTATATTGATTTTTTTTTTTTTTAGTTGGTACAAATTTGAATCAATGTTTTCATAGTTTTACTTTCATACTGTATATTTCTTTTTATTGACCTTGTTGTTTGACACAATTGAAATCATGTTGGCGAATAGAGCATGGAGGAAATGTATTCAGCACCCTATGTGTAATCCTTTATAATTAGCACTTATGCAGCGATGTTGTATTCTTATTATACATGAGTACACCATTTCAAAAGTTGTTGTGGAAAACACACAAAACAAAGACACCCACATTTCCCGATTTGTTGAACATTGTGTTTTTGGCTCAAGATTTAACATACTAATTAGCCCCAAGGAGATTCATCCAACAGTTTGTGATTTAAAAAAAAAAAAAATTCTCCTGATTTTTACTCAGCCTAATTTCCCTCTCCAACACACAGGCACGTTCGACAGCACACACACAAAGCCCTCTGTTTGCATAATGTGCTTGCTGTCTGCTCCACGGAGACTAAGCGTTGTTTGTGCATCCCTACGTCTATGTGCATTCTGTGTGTGTGTATATATATGTGTGTGTGTACATGGGGGAGAGAGAGAGAGAGAGAGAGATTGAGAGAGGGTGTACTCAGGCATGAGATTGTTCAAGTTCATTTATATGTGTTTTGGAGAAGAGGGGCTCTACCCCATCCCCACCAACCTCTGTTCATTTTATTCTGCTGCTTTGGCTGTGGCTCGACCATGATTGCTCTGACAATTCAGTTGGAAAAAAAAAAAAACCTTCTGCCAGACTGTTTTTCTTGTTCTGTTATTGAAATGAGATTTTCTATCTCACTTCATCTTCAGAACTTAAATACCCCCTTTACTGAGAATAGGCTTGTCTGGCCTGTTAACACATTTTCGCCCTTATAAAAGTGCTTTGCAGTTTTGCATTATTTAGCTGAAACCCCACAAAACGATTTATATGCTTGAATCTGATGTTTTGATAAATTGTTTGTGATGTGATTGGCCCTATATGTGTGTAGTGATTGCTTTGTAAATCACAGTTAGAGTATGTTACTGTCTGACGGCAGAGAGTTGAATCATCTGGTTATATTATTCCCAACAGTCATATCTTGGTGTCCTATTCACTCACCGTTACGCTCAGACATGTCCGGATGTGAGTTGGATTGTGATTCATGGTAAATATCTTAAGTCCCAAAAGCACATAATGTCATTGCAACCCTCCTAATGCCATTTTACTCATAATGCTCTTCCGATCCTAAAGCACATTACTAGATCCACTGCAAAAAGTAAGGATAGTGAGACAAATCAAAAACCGGAGACAAAACCGAATGAATAAAGTGGTACGAGTCATAAAACAGCAGAAGGCCGGATGTATCATTCCCTCCTTTGTGCCATCATTAATAGCTTGTTACCTGAAATGTTAGACTGCAAAACATCAGTTCCACCGTCACAGATACGTAGCTTCATCAGATAGGCACAACTATTCAGCAGCTTCCTAATCGAAAAGATTCTCATCAAAGTTTTTCAGCAGGTGCATGTCAGTGATTTTATTAAACAGGCGCTCTGCTTATCTGATGATTCCTTGAGTTTAGCTCGATTAAAAATAATAATAATGGAAAAAAAAAGTGACTGCATTTTCAGCCTCCTCAAATCTGACCTTATCCTTCAAAACTGCAAAAGCCGACTTTTGTGTGTGTGTGTGTGTGTGCGTGCGTGCGTGCGTAAAGGAAAGGATTTGAATGAGGGTTGATTATTAGGTGCTGTCACCAACATGCCTTCATCACAGTAACATTAAGACTAATTAGATTCTGATGATCATAATCCAGTGACTCACAACAAAGGACATGTGTTTAACTACCAGGTTGATTTTGAACTTTTCTTTGTGGAGTTTGCATGTTCTCCCTGCTTGTATGGGTGTTCTCTTGATACACAACAAACTGTCTTGGATGCACTCTGCATTCTGCCCTGAGTAAATGAGTAGGATGAGCTCCAGCAACCTGTGCTTTTGACCAGATAGTATAACAGATGCATGGATGAATAGTGAACATAATCATTTACATAAAAATATCTTGAAATAGTTACCTCTGCCAAAAAGGTAATATTTTCACTGCCATTTATTTATTTTTTATTTGTCTTTCAGCAGGATTACGTCAAAAGTCCTGAATGAAATTTGACAAAATTCTAACCAAAGACAGACCTTATGGAAGACCCAAGGAAGACTACATTTTGGAGAGGATCAGAATCAATAAACTGATTCTGAATCAGTTTGAAAATTCGAAAGATTTAAAAAAAAAAAAAAAAATGCATATCTTGGTTTGTAATTGACTGTTCTTTATGAAATGGGAGTTATGTGGAGTTGGTCCTTCAATTGCCCCCGAGTCTCATCCACATCAGATCCAGATTGTGCATTACATTTGGACCTACTGTATTGTTATTGTCAAATTAAATCAAACAATTTATACTGTATAGCACATTTCATGGCAGCACAATTTGCTTCACAGTCAAAAAAAAGTCATCTCAATGATGACTTGCAAATTAAAAGAACTATAAGAACTATAGCACCTGTGGACTCTGTAGGGAGTAGGGTGGATTGAGGACAATTGTAAATGGAGAGGTATAGTGAGTATTGAGTAGCTAGTTAGCAGTGTTTGAAATAACGGCGTTTGTTTTTCAGTAACGGGGTAATCTAACTAATTACTTTTTACGCCATTACCACGCCGTTATCGTTACTGAACGTTAAATGCGGTGCGTTACATGCATTGATTGAATAAACTTTTATCCGAAAGCATCCCTGGCTTCTGACTCAGCTGTTGTGAGGAGGTGGGTTAAAAACAGGTGAGCGATTACGATTGGCTAAAGCGGCATCATGTTCCATGGTAGCCAATCAGAGCCAGTGTTTTTACACATGTGCCAGCAAGAGGAGGCGGGTTAAAAACAAGGTGAGCAATTATGATTGGCTAAGGCGACGTGCCAGCACACACACACACACAGCGTGGAGCAATCTGATGAAAAGTTGGCATTTTTAAGGTGTCGATACAAACACTACTTCAAATTAATTGTGGTCAAAGGCAAGAACGTGCACGTGAAGTGTTCATTATATCCGGGAGGGAAGATTTTGTCCACATCTGTTGTAAACAACTCAAATTTAATGAAGCACCTCACGACACACGCATCTAAAAAATGTGAATTCTTTGACATATAGCAACTTTATTTTTTTTAACCGTAACGCAAATAGTTACTTTCCTTGGTAATGAGTTACTTTTATTATAGAGTATAATTTAGTTACTAACGCAGTTACTTTTTTGAACAAGTAGTGAGTAACTATAACTAATTACTTTTTTAAAGTAAACGTTCCCAACACTGCTAGTTAGCATAGCAAAGCTTGTTCTTTGCAGATTTTACAGTATAGAATGGGCGGGTCTTAACTGCTCTAGGACCCTTGCCCATAATCAAGGCATTTTTTTTTAGTTTCCCCTTAGTGGCAGGTCAGCAAAAAACTGGGCTTTAGTTACTCTTTAAAGTGTGAATGATCATGGTATATCTGATCAAGATAACTGCCAAAATCTGGTATAGAAAATATTTGGGTCTTGGCAGAGGTTTGTGTGTGTGTTTTTTTTTTTTTGAGTGCTCTTGTTAAGATTATCAAAAGCCAAGAATGAAAAACTCTCTTAAAGTCTGTGATGAAAAATCACTGTGTCCAGCTTTAATGAGGTAAGACAGCATAAGATATGAATTTGCACAAGCAAATGTCTTTGACTCGCAATGCGAAATTAATTTAATGCTAAAAAAAAAAAAATCAATTAGCTAATCTGCACTTTGTGGCAAAGAAAGTGAACATGGGCAACCCATTTGTGGAGCTTGAGAGAATTTCTTAATCTTAGATAATTAATAACAAGGCCTCCATAAAACATTCTTTTGGTGTTGCTCTGGAGGATATTGAAAAGCATCAAATGTATACAGACTCTGTTCTTTATCTGGCCTCACCACAAAAACAAAAAAAAAGAAGAGACCCCCAGCTTCATTTTCAGGAGAGCTTTACTCTTTTTTTTTTTTTTTTTTTTTTATTCATGCTGCCTTTGAGAAATAGCAAGCATTTATAATGGAGCTGGGATCTGATTAACCTCCTCGCTTGTCGGCACAATGGCGGGCTACCCTGGGACTCAGCCTTGTAATGGAGCCGGCTATCACCAAGCACGTTTCCAACATTCTTCGCACCGCAGGACCCAACTACCAGATTGGATTCCCTTAACTCCCCTCTGCACTCGGCACACAGTGGGGAAACAAAACATCCTCTAAGCCGATGCCCCTCAACATTAATCTATCTCCCTGCCTCACACATGCTCCTGCTCACATACATAGTCTACACTGGGTATCTTCATTCACAGCTTTAACACAGTTTTATATTTCAAATTAATGACGTGTCATAAACAGCAGTGTCTGAAAATTAGGGGAATATTGGATTTATAATCATACTAAGTTGTTTAACCATTGCCACTAGTTGGACAACTTGTTGATCTGTCAATAGGAAATATGACATGACTATATATACCAATATATAGATTATATATCTATGGGTATTGACTATATATATATATATATATATATAATGACTATAATCTAGATAGATAGATAGACCCTATCGTCTCACTACATTTATGTATATATACGTAAATGGTCTGTCCATTCATGTATGTATATATATACATAAGTATTTGTGTACATGTGTTTATGTATGTACTTGATTAACTGGATGCTTATGTGTATATATAAGCACAAAACCTTTTCCCCTTTTATAACACATAAGATAATTGTACATTTTGTTGTATATAGAGTGAAACTCTATTTTTATTTTATTATTTTGCACAACACAAATGTTGCCATTTTTAATATGTATTCTTTTTGTGTGTACATTGTTCTATGTCACACTTGCTTTGTCAATGCAAACTTGCTTCCCATGCCAATAAAGCTGTTTTCAATTAAATTGAATAGCTAGCCAATGACTAAAGATCTAGACTACATATATGTATGTATATTTCTAGATATAGATATGTATCATGAAAATTTAGACCAGTCATCGACTTTCACATTTTTCTTGTTGAGGAGCTTCAGCTCAAGGTTGCCATCTCCTGGTCTAACAGGATTATGCAAGGCACACGTTCAGGGCTTTGTGTTGTTCAGCAAATGAATGCACTCGTGCCAATCCCTGTCAGGGGGAGTGATTACACCCCTCAGTGGCCAGTTGGCCCAACAGTCCTCCCCCAGTGGCCAGCCCCTGTGGGGGCTGTCAGTACCAGGCAACAGACTGGAGCCTGGTGTGGAGCCAGTGCTACGTTTAACAGCCAGTCTCTGCCCAGCCCTGAGTGTCATCTGCACCTGCCAATGGGAAGCAGTTCACACCCATCAGATAATGGCTGAGAGGAAATTGCTTCAAGGAGCTGACATTCGAGGAAGGCAATATGGAGATGTGAAATAACATGTTCAAGCAGGAGGAGAGGGCTAAAAATATCCATATACACACTGACACACATTGTGCAGACATGTATAAATACTAGACACAAGAGTGCTTCATTTAGTCACGTGTTAAAGGAAGATGAATTCAAAGCTTCAAGTAAGGAGAAAATTCCTATTTACCACACCTAGTATAGTAACAGCCATCAGGCTGTGCAAATGGAGTCAGCAATGAGTCCATTCTGTGGTGCAGACACTGTGAAAAAGGCTTACTTTCAGTCCTGCAGTATCTCTACTGACCAGTTCCGTGGTGACATGGAAAATGGAAATCAAAGTGAAAGTTAGATAGGGACACGTCACATCAAATGTGTGCCTGCAATCATCACCCGCAGAATGCGACCGAGGGTTGAAATCAAAGGCCACGCTGATTTTTTTGGCGCTCCCATCCATGTAACCAACAACAGTAAAAAATTTAATGTGAGGCATGAAATGTGAAGCAGCCATCATAATTGGATTGAAACTCATAATGGAGCCTTTAGTGAGTACAGAGAGCACAGCAAGGCCACCCTTCAGCCAAGTGGAGGTGAGATGATTTCAAGGAGAACACATTTGTTTGCTGCACTATTTTGAGAATAAAGATCTTCCTCTAATTGGCCTTTTTGAGTTCCAGCTTGGACAGCATGTTCCAACAAATAGGAGGTTGAAAGCTTTGATTTAGCCTTTCATCACTAGGGAATAAGAGAGAACAGACAATACAGTCACAATACAGTGAAAAATATGAAATGTGTTCATGCCCTCATGTTAAATCACAATACATCCACCTGTAGATGGCACTCTTATCCCTAGTTTTAATCCAAACTTTTAGGGTGACTCCCTATTTTTGATGTGACTGGCCTCAATTCCAAAACCTGTTTTGCTTTGTTTGTCATTTGAAGCTTTAGTTTGGTATTTTAAGAGTGTAATTGGTCACATTCTGCTTTCTTTTTCTATTCTACAGTTTGTATAGAGACAAACCTTTTTGTTCCACTGCGGTGGTGGCATAGGCTACCTGTTTGTACATGGACAAATTCTATCAACAGTGTTCATGCATAATGAAGTGCATCTAGCGATTGTTTGTTTCAACCGTTCTCAGGCAGCGAGCATTAGTTACACAGTGGGGAATGGCTGGAGTTGAGTAGGGGGTGGAGGAACCTCAGCCAAACATGATTTGTCTCTGAATACTAATGCCTCTTTTGATCTGCCTCGGCTTTTAGGGAGATATAAGAATCAAAATATGTCCCACCAAATTTCTCAATAGAGCCAGCCTTCTGTGGCCAACCGGAAGAAATGTTGGAAACATGTTTACACGCTGTCCATGTTAATGTTGTGATTTCTGTTTCAAATGTAGAGTCCACTGAGATCTAATTACAGGAATGCTCTTTATTATTCATGCCCTGCCCTAATAGAGTCATTTATTTATCATGAAATGGTGAGGATTTTTTTTTATGATCCGACATGCATTCATTTTCATATTTGACCTTTGTTTTACAAATACATCGTTCACATGTTTTTAATTCTACATCATTATTACATCAAAAAGATCATATTCTTTCGTTTCTGTGCTACAATTACCTTTTCAATTATCCATGTTCAATTACAGTTCAATTATGATTATGGTGACTGGCATTTTTTCCAATTACAAATACATTTTTCACCTGAAAGTCGGTTACAATTGGGTTCTCAATTACTTAAATTCGATTCACTTTTATTCATACAGCGTTGTGGTGATTGTTTGTGTGTATGATGTCGTTTTATCTTTACATTTTAGTGCATTGATTATAAAGTCTTATGTGAAAGCCCAACTAGAGACAACAGTTGGAATATAGCAATAGCTATAAACTGTTTTGTACAAAACATCTGTTACATTCACAGTATTGTTACTCTGTTAAATTGTATCATCACTATTAAAAAAAAAAAAAAAAAATTATTATATGCCAACTCTAACCCACTAACCCTTACCTTACCCTTATAATTTATATAAAACACAATTTAATAAACAACTATATGTGTAAGCCATAGAACTTTTTTGTTTAATCAAAATAGAATTGACAATTTTTACAGAATTTAAATTACAAAGTAAATTTTCTGAAGTCTAATACAATTCAAATATGATTACAACAGCAACGGATTTTTTCAATTACGATGATAATTATGCCACAAATTACACTATTACAATTATAATTAACCCCTACCCTGATCAGACCTGTACCATTACAGCTACAAGTACCTTGGTGTTCTTTCACCCTAAAAACTATTGAGGAGCATGTTATGTTGTGACGGAATGTAAGGTGTGATTAAGGACTGAATGTTAAACATTTGGCCAAGTGTAATCAGTTGGAGAGCAGTGAGGATGAGCATCGGTCGGGTAGGGGGTGGGTGGGTGAGGGTTATCGGGGCCTGTAATGCCGCAGGAGGTGCCAAAAGCAACAGAGACAATACCACACCGATCTGAGCATTTGGCACCTCCACAGCTGCTGCTCACACGCTTCCATCCTCTCGTCTCACTAAGGGTCAAATCCAAAGCACGGGATAATCTTGTTTTATCTGCCTTTCAGACAGTCCAAATGGCTGAGATTAAACCGTCCACATGACCCTCATGACCAGGCCACTGACACGTATACCCCCAGTTTATTTGTGCGTCTGAGGTTAAAGTGAGATGAGGAAACTGATAAGGGCCTGACCTGAAAAAAAGGGCTAAATAAGTGGTCTGCTAGAAATTCTCTCATCGATAGAAATCAATGAGAAGAGGCTTTTATTGAGGCTTTCACCTGCACAAGCAATTGAACATGAAGAAGATTTGATTTCCTTTCCATCACTATAGTTGTAAACTATTTAGGAAACCATTGTCAATGGAAATCGCCTTTCTAATGATGACATTGTTTATGTTTTGACCCACGACTAATTCAATCCAGCAGTGAAGAATATGTACGATATGATGCATAAAGCTGTTATACAAACACAAAAGAACATCATTTATTAGGATAAAAAATAACTGAAACACACATTGATCAATGATTCTGTATGTACAGTATATTGTTTATGAGTAAAACATTTTAAATCTGTTATTAATAATTTTGATTTATGTTTTGTAATAATTTCTTTAAAAGCAATTATTGTTTATTCTGATCAAGCTAAAAATCTAACTTAAGCATCTCAACCAGTAGTGTACTACATATTAGGGGTGTCCCGATCCGATATCGGTCAAATAACAGACTGAAAACGAATATCAAATTCAAATTTCCAAATTTCTGATTTTTTTTTTTTTTTTGATTCATTTTTAATTTATTTTATTCAGTTGTAGAATACTCTCGATAATACGTTGAAGGTTAAAATTCATGTAACCAATTGGTTAATAACAAATGGGTCAGTTTTACTCATACATACTGTTGCTGTTTTCTGTGTGAGTAACATCACTTGATCAAGTCTTTTCTAACATTCCACACTACAAAATAAAGAATTATTTATTTATTAAAGGAAAAAAGATATCGGCCAATATGCAAGACTGCAATATCGGTATCATATCGGAAATTAAAAAGTTGTATCGGGACACCCCTACTACATGTACAACATAAATAACTGAACAAAGCGCACCAGAGGAACCAATCTATTGTAATGTCCAAATCACAAATATAACATTATCATTCAAATTAAAAAAAAAAAAAAAAAAAAAATCAGATTATTCAATAATCTTACATCAACACTTCAGTCCTACACTTTATACTGTATGTGTTAAAAACATACACATCAGGAAAACTTATTATTAAAGATATCTCAAGTTTGACGGTGCAAGATTAATTATTAAAAATGTCTAGTTGGTTTATTAAGGTAAACTTGACCTATTATGGCAAGAGTGTCATTCATTTTAGTTCAGAGGCCAAATAGACCAGTTTGATCCAAGGAGGGCCACAGTTTTTAGCTGGTGAAAAAACGATTTTGACGTCAATTGTCCAACACCTTTTAATATCAGTCCCTGCCGGATCTTCGCTTTAAAAAAAATTGCAAGGTATGTGAATAAATTGAGTTCTTTCTACGATTTGTAATTAAAAATGACTGCATTCATGTGATATACACAAAGAAAATATTCTAGAGTTTCATTAAAATAGTGAATTTGAGATATCTACAATTGGATTATGTGGTAATTTACGCATATAATTCATGTTTTCTGTCTATTTTTCCTTTCTCCTGTGGGCCAAATTGGATGCTGTATAGGGCCGGATATGGCCCCCGGGCCTTGAGTTTGACACGTGTGCCCCATGGTGTTTATAATTTGTTATAAAGTAAATTATGTATGCATGTGTAAAAACAGGGACTGGCTGAAGAAAAGAGCTCCGCGTGTATACTGTAGGTCAATGAACTGCTCATTTTTTTCATATTAAATGTTATTCCTGTTTATTTAATTTTTGTTTGTTAAATGTCTATAATATGATTTATTGACAAAAAGCATATATTTTTCTGATTTAGCTTAGGTTTGTACGACTTGCGGAATAAACATGACTTTATACTTTTAAGTACAACTGAGCCATTGTGTGTCAGGCTAGGTGGTTTTGTGCTTAATCTAAAGCCCACAGGTAAATCTCTTTAGCTGTGTTTGTGTTTGCAAGCATGTCCTAATAATGGTTTATGGATTTATGGATTAAATCTTAAATTGTCCAAAACTTACAGATAGCAATAATAAACCAAAAACAAAACATACTGGGAAGCAAAGTAATTATGGCAGTTTTACAATGGCATATCATGAGCCTTGGGGCCAGGATTTGTAAAGAAAACAACCACCTGGCTGTTATTTTCCAGCATTTGTGCGACGTGGTGGCTAGCATCCAAAAGTTGGACCTTGGTGGCATTTGTTCCCTGCGGCATATGCCAGGATTACTGCTCCCTGTGTCACCAAATGTCTTCCTTGCCTTCCTACCTGGTTACGTGTGAAGCAGAGAAAAACAAAATTGTCAAATGGTCATCTAGCAACGTCAAAAGGCAACGGATTGATTTCCAGCCATCAATTGTTGAGTTTGCTCCGATGCTCACTGCGGAGACCAGATTAACATTATTCTAACCATTAATTAAAGTCTCCTTGGTGGGAGAACAGATGGTCAAACCCATGAATCGTCTTTAACGCTCTTACTGTCACTGCACACGTCTTAACCAAGCCATGAGCTGCTTTAATCACTTGACTTAGGTGACAAACAAGAATTACTTCAGCTTTAGATGGTGCTTTGTTTGTAACATCCTGTGTGACTTTGTGATTTGATGTAAAAAAAAAAAAAAAGTTTAAACGCAAGCAAGCGGGCTAAATCAGTTTAATTAGTGAGATACTTATACAATCTGATATATTTATAAATCATTACCTCCACAGTTTACACAAGAGTACCTTCAATACCCCATCGCCATCCGACTAGATCTTGAAATTGTCTCAACCCTGTGTGATAAAACATACATCTTTTGATGAGATTAAACTATAATCCTCTCAGTGGCAAACAACTAATTTGGCAAATAACTCCAAATAGCTGCTCTACCTTTAGATGCCACAAAATCCCAGATTTGAACACCAAACCAGCATGGGACTGCTGTGCTGAAGGCTTTGTGTGTCTGGTTATGACAGCAAAGTATTTTGTATTCTACCCCCCGACTGGCATCTAGTGCTGTTGTCAATAACAAATAAAACAGAGACTGGGGACAAGTACACATGCCCAAAAACAAGTAGATTAAGGGATTTACAAGTTAAAGTTTAATGTTTACATTGAACACAATGTCTGCAGACTCTGAGTACTGGTGTCGTGCTTGGATGTCCAAAGATTATTTTGTTTTTAATGGTGATAAAATGTGACAAACTGACAATATTTGTAACATGTGATGAACTGTTAGATTGGTGCTAAATGCAATTCACAATACAAATAGGAAGAAGCTAGGTTACATATACAGTATATATATATATATACATATAGGGTGTCAGAAAAAAATTGATTCTGCGATATATGACGATATTTCACCGTGCGATTATTGTATACATCCAATAAATGTCCAAATTGATTTTTTAAATCATGTTTTTTTTTTTTTTTTTTTTTAACGAAAAAAACATTAAATTGCGCTAACATATGCATAGCACGTAAACACCCGGTCACTCGGTGTCTGTGAACCACATCAGACCTTGTGACTACCTCATTCCTCAATTGCACTTTAGTTTGGAAGATTTGATTGCACTTTATTTTTATAAAACATACTGGGCACTTTAATAGACTTTTTTTAAAAAACAATATTTAAGAACTTATCATAATCTCTTGTAGAAGCAAAATTTAAACTTTTTTTTTAATTGTGTTTCTCACCATTTTGTACTTGTGAAGGTGAAATTTGTAATCTTGATGTAGTATATCAATAGAATATATAATGCTTATTCTATTGATGGCTTCATATTTTTGGCCAAAATCTGTATAAATATCAATACGAGAAAATGTGGTTGCATGCTAGTTTTTTGTGTTTTTTTCCAGCCACCAATGACCACTATCTGAGGTCTCTGAGGGTTTTCATTTGTGTAGCTTTTTACACCTTTCTCTTTGTGCCCTCTCACATTAGAGGTTTGGCTCAGACAGACTTTTGTGAAGTGTTGAGAACCCTTTGAAGGGCTATAGACGCCTTTTAATCAGCAGAAGCTAATCACCCACATGGTTGACAAAAGTCTGGTTGACTCATGCTCTTTTGTTACCCATGTGTGTGTGTGTCTGTGTGTGTGTGGGGTAATCAATGAAATCTTGTCTGACTTCTTAATAATTCTAACGTTGAAGCCCACACTAACAAAACAGCTATTGAATAGAGTGCTACGTTAAATGCAACTGGGTGATTATTACAAAACCGATAAATCTTGATTTCGCTGCCACTGTTTTCTTTAACGCCCGCACGACGACGATCCTCAATTTTTAAGTAACACGATGGGTGTCCAAAACAATGCCTTAATCAAATGTAGCTTGTCTGGCAATGTAGATTTCCCTAACTGCATCACCTCACTATCCTCCTTTGTTATTAAAAGTGATCATGAAGTGTCTTCAGCTGCTTAACGAAGGAGGAAATCATGCTCTTTTATTCTTGCAAATAATTTATGAGCATTAGTTTATTCTACTCAATATAACAGACTGGAGGAAAAAAAAGTTTCATGTCATGAATATTTATGGTTCTCTTGTCTAAATGTCACAATAACAACATTGTGTGATATCAAAACATATAAGGTGAATATGAATAGCCATAAATGCCATCAGACTTGGTATTCTTCAGCAATTTTAAACTTTGTCTTCTTTACTTTTCCACCTGCTGATTATCGACTCTCCGCATATTGAGGTACCCAAGGAACATACATTCATATTTAGTTTTAAATATTCTACAGTGGAGTAATGTTCTACTCATCTGTGCTAATTCCAGGTATACCAACTTCCTCCTACAGTAAAAATAATGTGCGTTGTGATAACTGGAGTTTCAATTGGTCTCAAGTGTGTAAATATTGTTCTGCTTGCTTCTACAGGGGGTTAAAGCGGGTAAAGAAGATTATTTAAGGATATAAATGGGTTCCTTGGGAGAAACTAATTTCCTTTTTTAAATGCAGTGTATTTATCTCCAATATTTATTTAATGTTTGGATCTCACGTGTTATGAATAATACATTTATTTTGTTGGTTTGTTTGGTATAAAAAAGGTTGAATCTGCAATAATATAGTAATAAAACTGACAATTTATGAAAATTATAGCGTGTGCTTAATAGTAAAGGTGTTCACGAGTTATTAATATTCTAACTATAACATTTTGCCTGAAAACTAACCAGTAGTTATTTTTATTTTTCATCCATGAGCCATACAAACGAGACTTTTGTTTTTGGATTATCGTCTCTTTTATTAAATTACCGTGAGGCCAACTTCATCCTTTAAAGTCTAGATTTTGCCTGTTGGATGTTTTGGACACTAGATTATAAAATTATTATTTAAATTACTTGACTTTTTATTTGTATTTAATTTCCAACACGTTGTAAACAATAATTTCCCTCAGATGGGTCAATGCTTCAGGCTCTGAACCTGTTACAGCACACAGCTCTACAATACAGTCTGGTTATATGCAGTCATCTAAGTGATTTAGTAAGTTAATTAATTGCCATGTGTGCAGACTGATTTAAGTGAGACACTACAATCAGTTTATCTAAAGACCATTTGCATTACAGACAGCAACCAACAGCAGGGATGGTGTTGAACCTTTTGGTTGCAGCTCTAGAAGAAAGGCCATTGGTGGATGGCCTGGTCATTTACATACACACAGGGGATTAAAGTCCCCTGGCAAAGTCAGAGTGGAGCTCAGTGGTGATTCAGCCGGACTGCAGCAAGGGAGCTGGTTCTATTGAATCAATCATGACTTTTTTCAGTAGCTTTTTGTTAGCTCTAAATATGAGTTTTTGCAAGACTGCTGTAGCTGTGCCTTGCACAGTGCTCTTTTTATTTGCAAGCATTGTTTGTGGTACTACCACAAGGTATTTCACGTATGAAGAGGATGCACCAGGGACGGAGATTGGCAATTTGTCACAGGATTTAAAGATTAACCCTGCTGATGACCCTGACACTTCGTTCCGCTTCATGCAAGAAAACAATTCCTCTCTGATTCAGATGAGGGAGTTGGATGGACTTCTGAGTGTGGCTGAAGTCATCGACAGAGAGCTGCTCTGCCCCAGGACGCCTCGTTGCTTCATCACCTTTGACATCGTGGCCTTTTCCAGAGAGAAGTTTCACCTCATTCACGTAGAAATAGAGGTTAAGGACATCAACGATCATTCTCCTTTCTTCCTGCACAACGAAACTTTCCTCGAAATTGTGGAAAATGTGCCCATTGAGTCCAGATTCCCACTTCAAATTGCTCTGGATCAGGATGTTGGTGAGAACTACATTCAGAGCTACAACATCTCTCCCTGCAGTCATTTTTCCATTGATGTGCGTGATCGAGAGGATGGCATCAGGTATGCTGAGCTTGTGCTGGTAAAAGAGCTGGACCGAGAGGTAGAGGACTTTTACACTGTAGAAATCAGTGCCTCAGACGGAGGGTTGACACTTAAGTCTGGATCCATGATGGTGCACATCAAGGTTTTGGACTTTAATGACAACAGCCCCACCTTTGAGCACAGTTCTCTGAAAGTAGAGCTAAATGAAGACGCTCCTGTGGGTCAACGTGTGCTCAAAGTGCACGCGTTTGACCCCGATGATGGCATTAATGGTGAGGTAGTGTACACGCTCACCGACGGGGTCTCAATGGAGGCTATCCGGCTTTTCCATGTCGACCCTCTTTCAGGGGACCTGACTCTGAAGGCGCTGGTTGATTACGAGAAACGTGGGTCTTACGAGCTGAGCGTCACAGCGTCGGATCTGGGAGCAAACTCCTTCCCTTCCACATGCAAAGTGGTGATAGAAATCATTGATGTGAACGATAATGCACCTGAGATCAGCATCAAACCCATGACCTCCAGCAGTGATGGAGTGGCCTACATCACAGAAGCAGCGGCTGCAGAAAGCTTTGTGGCCTTGATCAGCACGTCAGACAAAGATTCTGGTTCCAACGGGTACGTGCACGTCAATCTGCTCGGACACGATCATTTCACCCTCCAGCAGGCATATGGGGACACTTTTATGATAGTTACCACAGATACTTTAGACAGAGAAAGGATCCCAGAGTATAACCTCACAGTGGTTGCAGAAGATCTGGGAAGCCCACCTTTTAAGACTGTCAGACAGTACACCATCCGTGTAACAGATGAAAATGACAACCCTCCATTTTTCAGTAAGCAACTATTTGAAGTTTCTGTCCTGGAAAACAACATTCCAGGTTCATATGTGACCACAGTCGTTGCCCGAGATCCTGATTTGGGAAGAAATGCAAAAGTGTCATACAAGCTTGTTGACTCTGAAGTACCAGGAGGGTCTTCAATATCATCCTATGTGTCTGTCGACTCACTCTCAGGATCACTTTATACTTTAAGATCGTTTGATTATGAGACACTCCAGCAGATTGAACTGGTCATCCAGGCTGAAGATAAAGGTTTACTCCCATTGTCGAGCACAACAACCATCAGGATCAAAGTTGTAGATCAGAATGACAACTATCCTTCTTTCACCTTTCCAATACTTATCAATAACTCTGCTGATATCCCGCTGCCCTTTAACGCACCATCTGGGTACCTTGCCCTTCGTGTCTCAGCTGCAGACGAGGATGAGGGAGTGAATGGTGAGCTCACCTACGGAATACTCCAAGGCGATCCAAACCTTTTTGCAATCAACAAAGACACAGGAGAAATTGCTTTAAAACAATGGCTGACAGCTGATGTTGGAGACGTCTTGGAAATGAAAATTGCAGTGAGTGACAATGGCAGGTCCCCACTTTCCAGCAGTGCCACTATTAGGTTTGTCGTCTCAGACACTGAGCCCTCCGAGGACCAAGTCTTTATTGTGTTTCGGTCAAGTGATGAGGAAAACTCCAATTTAGACGGCTCACTAATTATCATCATTTTGCTCAGCGGGGGATGTGCATTGTTGCTGATTGCAATAGTGGTTGTTGTTGTCACATGCAAAGTCAACCGCGGGGGGAGAAGCCATGGCTCCAAAAGTGAAGTCTGCCGCAGTCTGTTTGATGGCCTGCCTCTGCCAATGCTGGGTTCAACAGAACCAAACATTTATAGGGGTCAACCAGGCTTTTTCCAGGAGAGAGCTCCCTTGTCTCTGGAAGATTCCTGCCTTTTAGAACAGCGGAGGAGAGACTCTGAGACAAAGGTAAAAATCTGCATTAAATTTCCAGCCTTTTTTTTTCACTGTATCTAAATGCTCTACTTGAAAAAAATGTTTAAAATGTTTGCTGTCTCTTTGTTCACAGGTATTCCTGCCCCCCAGGTCGTTTCAACCCACATCTATATGGCAGGGTGACAAATATTGCCTGCAAATGAGGTAGAACAGCAAAATTAATACACTTTTCTTCAATAGAAGCTTCATAAACACCAAATACCATGATGTACACACGAGCTATACTTACTATGCATGGAGTAATTTGCTGTTTGTGGCCTTTCAGTATATTGAGGTTAGCAGAGTTCATGGCCTGCATGTGAAAAAGAGACATCAATAATCAAGTTAATGTATTGACTAATACAGTATCTACTGATTGTATTTGCAGTGGCATCAGCACCAATGACCAGCTGAGTGTGAAGGACAGTGGAAAAGGGGACAGTGATTTCAATGACAGCGACTCAGATATCAGCGGGGATGGAGGCAGAAAAAACTTCAGCACCTTTCAACCCAGAATGAAAAGTGGGTTTTTCACATCATATGTGCACCACACCCATACCCCCTCCCTAATATTGTCATGAATAATAAGTACTCAAAATGTAAGCTCAGCATAAATATTTAATCGCCCTTATTTTTATTTATTTATTACATTTCAGGTGCTGCCAACAGCCTATCCGGAGACTGCCAAAGCACCTACAGTGCAATAATACCTCAGAGCCTCAGATTCCCTGCAGAGAGCACATACACACGAGGCCTCTCTCCAGTGCCTGTCTTCAACCGCACCCAGTCATGGAAGGACTCTGGTTATGGTACAAATTGCTCTAAATTATGTAATAATACATACACACAAAGCCTCTCCAGGACCAGTACGCTTCCTTTTTCCTTCACTCAGCAACACCTGGACGTTGATGTAGGAGGTGTTACAGTCCACAAGCCCAATATTGTGACAGTAGCCACAGCACTGGAGGTTGCAACAATGTTTTAAAACAGCCATGTGTTTATTTTGTTCCTGTACATGATGTGTATATTTATTTAGAGGATTGTTATGTTGGCATAAAGTAGTTTTCATATATTTTTAAAAAGCATATTAGTACATTTTCATGCTTTTCCATGTTATATTAATTGAATTTCAATAAACTCCAATGGTATAGGTAATGGTGTTTTGTTTTTTAACAATAAATGTTGGTCTGAATGGTAAACAAGTCCTTTTTTAAAACTGGATTTATAAAGTTTAATGATGTGATAAGTGTAATGAAATTTGTCATTTAATTAGCATATTTGAAAAGCTTTTGATGCCTGAACTGTATTCCCTCGCTTCAAAAACCACACTATGAATTTGTAAACATGTGGAGCTCTTTGCTCACCTGTTGGAATCTGCATGATCAAAACTCCAGTCAGCAACGATCAGAACTCAAATCTGACGTGGTTCCATTACCAGAGAGAAAAGCTTTGAAGATTATCCTGGCGTCTTTGGTGGAGTTTCTTGCATGCAAACGACTCGTGCTAAAGAGCTACAAAACTAGGATCCATCATTCTGACTGAAAGCGCTTTCATAATGTGCATCTACATCTCTGTAGAAAAAAACAACTCTACCTCATTTGAAATATTAAATACTGTACATCATACACATGAATTCAAGCAATCAGTTTAAAATAAAAAATAAATTTCTTATTGTTCATACATTTTGTGGCTCTGACAGTGATTGCTTTGTTTCCCAAAAGACTTATTATGATGTCAACCAATAAAATCTAGGGTAAGTGCAAAATGTCACGGCTAGCCTACCAAACAATTTATTGAAAGGGAAATCAATGCCTTTTAGTACCATAACAAAGTAACAGCTAAAAAATATATATATATATATATTCCTCTGTGTTATCTTTTATCCAAATCCACATCACTTTAGTCCTGGGGCAAATTTTCTTTTCATCTTAAAACGTAATCCTTGGCAAGACTAAGTAAAATAAGGACAAATGGTTGAAAAAGGGGACTACATTACGCAAGAAATCTATCAATCAAGAGTCTGTGTCCACGGGGATGTGTGCATGAGGTTTCATCAACAGCTTCAAATGTACAAAGTTGGTTTAATATTTCATTTCAAGCAAGTTATTAGAATGCAAACTGAGGTTTATTAGGGCAATGCATTTTGAGACAATACTCAGAAAGAGAAGATTTTTATCTGCCGATTATCATCTACATATGTAGCAAATGTAGATTCTAGGACAGGATAGAAGATTTCCGTGGAAACCGATGACAGACTGTGCCTTTTTGTGTTTTATGCTCATTTCCAGGACACCGAGGCTAAGAACACGGCTCATTTGCATATGTATAAACACCTCACTTTATACCATTTGATAGCTGTGATAAAAACTATAATGGAGTGGATTAGACGCCGTTTACAAAGCTGTAAAACTCATCTGTGATATAACTTATGAGTTAAGAAAAATCTACAAAACCAAGTGTACTCTAAGCTGTCCTGATGGACCACATTATTATTTAACGCTATACGAGCGTGCAGAAATAAAGAAGCTTTTACCTCGAGGACTCAAGGCCATGTTGTACAGGAGGGGAGCAATAATAAGGTCATATTTGTGCCCTCAGTGATGTGCACTGCTCTGACAGATAACCAATTGCCCACACAGAAAAATACATTTATCAATCAATATAATATGGTTCTCTCCATATTACTTCATATTTTTCTTGTGGGTCAAACAAACTGTGCAGTGATCAATTTATACCACAAAGTAAATTCATGTCCACACTTTGTTTGAAATGTGTGTCTGTTTGGAAAGCAGTGGTGAATACATTTTTTATCATGTTTCATGTAATTATTCTCACATATTTAATACCTCCTCAGGTAATAAAAAGCAAAAGTTGAGAAACTATATTTTTAGCTCAGCTGTGGTTCCAGTGATAATGAGTCATGTTTGCAGATGATGGTCTAGTCTCCAACACCTGTAGGCTCATCTCACCACGGACTGGGTTATATAAGAACCTCATTTTGAATTTACGTCTAAACTTCCCACTCTGTTTATTGGAATTTTGCAGCCTTAATTTCTGTGTCTGGTGTTAATAATGACAGTTATTGACAGTTTATTTTCCATATGGCGTTTTGTGCTGAAGCAGTCACTTTGTTTTTGTTCGTTTCCAAATAAGATGTGATCTGTATCATTTATATGCAGAATCAGATCAAGTTTTCACTTGTGCTGATGTCTGATAGGATGTTTAAGATACAAGGCATGCGGGAGAGGCAAAAAAAAGAGCAATTTCTGCTAAATTGTAAGATGTCATCAATTGGGCTTTGTTATCTCACTCTTATTAGAATCTATGAAAGTCAGTGCATGGTTCCTGCAGTGAGGATCAGGCTCTTTATTTGAGCCCTCTGTCACTTTATTGTTCCTTTTATAAATGAGAAAATAAAACAGTACCCATACAAACACTAATAAGGATGTAACACACACAAACACACACCTCTTGGTTTCAGATTAGGTTTTATCCCCGGAGGGCACCTTCATTTTATGAATCATTATCCAGGTCATCAGACACTTTAAAAAATTACCTCAAGTAATAGTTTGACATTTTCTAAATATGTTTACTTGCTTTCCCGATGAGGGTTAAAGGAGATTGTCAGTGTCACTCATATCTGCAGACTAGTATCAATCGTCTCATCCAACTTTTAACAATAGGTGGAAAGGACAAGTGTTTCTTAAAACGAGAAAAAAATTACTCCGACACATAATTTACGCTCTTTTTTTTTTTTTTTTTTTTTAGCACTCGCTCTCTCTATGTATAAAGAAACACTCATATTTTCTTAATCTTGTTTGAGGAGAAAATTGTTTTTGGCATTGATCAATGTCAATGCATATTGTAATCAAACAGAGCTACAATATTAATGAATGCATTATTGATAGACTCTTGAACATTTAAAAAAAAAAAAAAAAAAAAAGACAAGTGTAATAACCAGCACAGGAATATTATTCTAAATTTCCCTCCATTACCATACAAAGCTCACTGACTGATCTTAGCCATGAAGGTCACAATTTATATATTGTAATATTGTTAAAGGCAGCAAACGTTCCTGGAAGTTCTCATGCAAGATGTTTCACCATTTACTCAGAAAACTGACAAACTAAAAGTAATCTGAGGTTGATCAATTTTGTTTTAAAAAAAGAAAAAGAAAACGAAACAAAAGCAAATCAACTAGGCCGTAAAAGGTTTTGGGTTATTAATCTATCAGCCTTCTGTTTCTGTAAATGCAAATGTGGGTCAAAGTTTACCACCGGACAGGCCGCCTCTGTATTACTGAGCTAATATAGAAATCAGTTTAAGCATAAATTTCATAAAAGTGATGTCAAACATAGTTAAGCTCTCTCGTTCTTCAATTTGGAGTACATGATGTACTCGTACTAGGAGTTTGCAGGGAGAGGGGGGTATTGCCCCCCTCCCACTGATCAAAAGTTTTCATTTGTTTTCCCAAATTCATTCAAAAAAAATAAAATTCTTAATATAGTGTACATAATATACACAAACACAGTGACTAGGAAACGATAAAAACGGCCATATAAAATTCAAAGGTTTAGAAAATAAAACCACGAAAAAAAGTTTTAGGACCAGCAACCAATGACATTTGACCCTCCTGCTTCCCGTAGCAGCTCAGACCTTTGTTTGTTTACAACATGGCGGACACTGCGGGTGATCTGTAGACCCATAAGTCTGTTGTTATAGCGATGCACCGAGAAAATAAGTGGCTAGAACGGAGAACGCGCAAACCAATGTACTAAATTTTGGTTTAGTGTACAAGTAGACTTTACTAATGAAGCAAAAAGTGTACTACTACATGTACTACAAGTAAACACGCAAATTCAAGCTTGCCATTGCCTTTTAAAATATATATAACCAATCAGAGTGCTGGATTTGGTTACAACTCCTCCTACTTCATTTGCATTAGGTCTACTCGTGCTACAAGTGAACCTTTTGACTTAACTAGAGTACTACTAGTAGACTGAAAACTGTTTATGTACAACAAGTAAGATGTTGAGTGTACCAGTAGTACAAGTATATAGAATATTTGTTCTACTAGTAAAGGTTTTTGGCACACGGGTGCGCAAGTAGACTTTAGTTTGAGTTTTTACTAGTGACATAGTGACAAGTCTACTAGTAGCTACGAGTAACACCAAGCATACAATGGCTGATAAAGGATAAAAAGAGAGTTTTTAGACATTCTATAGAAAACTAAATGCTGTAGAAAGGCTTGCACTGCACAAAGACAACATTGGGTAGAAACTCACAGCCTCCCCCTGAGCAGAGAAGCAGCAATGTAAAGCAACAGCCCACCCAGTGGCCATTAACAGAAGGCTACAGGCTCATATTCCACCTAGGCAACAAAACATGAATGTACAAGTTAAAAGTAAAACAATTCTAAATCATACATTTTAAGTCATTTTAAAAAGTTAACTGTATTTTTTCCCAATCTTTTAATAGTATAAAGATTATTTTCACACTATTTTACAATGTGTGATTACAGCTGATGCTCATATGTAGTCATGGGTGCTTTGTTTAAGGTAAAGCGACGCTGGTGGTGACACTATCAGAGATTCATTGCATTAACACATCCTAGCTGCTGTCTCAGAAGAGCAAAAAGGTGCTAACATCCCAATTAAATGTGATAATGACTTTTTACTGGAAAAGCTGCAGCACTGTTGAGCTTTTTACAAGCTGAACTGTTTTTATTATTATTATTATTATTATTATTATTATTATTATTTGGAGTTTCGCAGAAAAAAGTCTCCAAGTCTGGTGGACGCGTAACCTATAATATACAGTAGATATTGCTGCTGGATATCATTGAATGTGGCATGTATATTTTTGGCTGTGTGCTTACTTGTTAGAATGTTATGTGATGTTATATACTGTATGTGTCAGTCTCTCAGATGAGTTGCATTAAACTGCAGGAGTCAAAAAGACGGACTTGAAGGGACATTTTTAGCACTTCTTGCTGTTTTTGAACATCAACATCCTGGTACATATTATTGGCTATTCCATACACAAATGTTTTCCAACCTTGGGGTCGCCTTGAGTTTAAATGGGGTCGTCTGAAATGTTGTGTAATTGATAGTTTTAATTATTATTCTTTGTCAAATTAAAACAATACACAACCTTAAACAACTGTATTCTAAACTTTCACTTTGTCAAATATAAATCCTGTTCAAATAAAAGGCAATAAAAAGTATTTCAGCTGGCACATAGCTATAATATTTGTCGCTAATTATGGATACTCTGTATATTTAGAGCAGTATAACAAACTAATTCTAATACTAAAAAAAAATCTATGGTCTATGGTCACCAGAAATACTTTATCAAAATCCAAAATAAGTTGCAGGGAACCACTGCTATACACATGAACTGTTTGTTCTACATTTTCTCGGTAGTGCAGTATTGTGATAAAAAATTATTAAAAAAATAAAAAATGTTGTTCTTGGTGGTTAAATCTGATGTTTTTTGCTCTAAATGTTTACGTGTGGCGTTGAACAGGCTGCAGGGCAAAACATGTTTCCTGTGGGCGGAGTAAACTTGCAAAGAACCCTCTGTGGTTGTTTATTAATACCTGATTAATCAGGAGATAACATGCAGTAAGTAGCCTATGGCAGGCAGCACTCAACAGTATCTCCAGTGCCTAATCTATTTAGGTTCCCATGCCACTAGGGGGAAACATTATGCTATGGATCTTTGAAAAGTTACAGTCATTCTGCAACTCATTTCCACTGCTTTGTAGACAGCTATGTGACTCAAACTTTCAGTCAGAGGCATAACAATTAAATGGAAATAATGAATTGGATCTGTAATGTGTTTCTTGTTTGGAGTGGTTCATTGTAACAAGATAATGGCTCTGGGGGGAAAAAAAACAGGCAGTAGTGCAGGATGTATGAGCTTTTACAAAACATCAGTTTTTAATGGAGTCTCACAGCAGCCTGTGTTCAACAGGTACACCATGCTGTGTTGTCATATTATGTCATTCCTTTTCCATTATTCTCACTGCCAACACCAGGCTTTCAGTGAACAGATTTAGGCTAATCACGTCACTGAACAGCACTGTTGTTTGGTATATACATAACAGTGTAAGGGCGTCTTTGATTTGAGAGCGACACTGCGTGGCGTCCTGAGGAGAGCTGAGGAAGGTGTTGCATTCAGGTCTGATGAACAAACAAAGGGACCGGAGTAGATTTTGAGCAGCTTTGGCAGCCACTGCTCAGTTACAGCTGGAGCACATCTGCGAATGTTTCACTGACATTAATTCCATATTTTGTTCTTTTCTTGTTTATTGCAGACAGAAGCAGGGATCAAAGCCCACAGAATATGAAGATAAATGAAATCTCTTTTTTTTTTTTTCTTTTTTTTGCCTGCGTTGTAAATCACATTTGTATATCAAATGAAACACCACTGACAGTTATTCAACACCCCTAATGTTCATATTCATGATGATTTAGCGTAAAAACACAAACCGCAGTTGGGTTTGTTTTTAGAGCGAGCTGTTGCAGAAAAAAAATATAATTGCCTGACTAAACAAACGAACAAACATCACTGCTTTTGTGACAAAACAACACAAATGGCAATAAAGACAAATGATTTCCCAGAATGCCACTTAGTTAAACAGCATCTATATAAAGCAGTCCAAAAACAGAATGTTTCATTGCACCAGGCTTACAGTGGGCACAATAAATATGTTTATCATTGAATAAATGTATATACACAAAGCCACTGCTGCTTTCCCAGCAGAGTAGTTGACCTCTGTCTTAAACAGTAATGGCACCGCCTGCAGTCCTCTCTCTGCAGAGTGGATCTGCTCACACGGAGAGCTTTTTGGTCCTGCGAGCTGATGATGATAAATCTGTGTCAGTTGTTCACCGGTTGATTGTGGTTTGCTGCTGAGCTAGGAGAGCGTCTCATCGTGTCAGTGTGGGCCGTCATGGCGACAGCTGCTAAAGGAAACACAGTTTTTCTGCTGCTCCACACTACATGGAGGAGAACATTAGGAAGACAGTCAAGTGGGAGGGAGAGAGAGAGAGAGAGAGAGAGCAAAGGGGGAGATATTATGTGGCATCGATCAGTCTAAATGACTTGCTTATGTAATTAGCTAAGAATATTTTGTTTCTGCCGTTCCCTTAAGTTATTAGCGATTCATGGTTAACCTTGAAGTAATTGGAACGACGCTGTTGATGTTTCCAAATCTGTGTGGGACTGACAGTTTATATTTCTTCTGTGGATGGGTACCCTCCTCTTCCATGTTGTTGTAGTATTTATAAATTAGTTTCCTGTCACTTTATAGTACAGCGCTGTGCTAATTGGTTGTGAGATATATGGGTTATTCGCATCCCACTAGGTGGCATGCAGCCTTTTTTCTTTCCCCCTCAACATTAACGTGACTAAAAATTGTCGAAACTAAAAAAGACGTCGATGTCGCTCTGGTAATTTTCCAGCGCAATTTGCACCTTCCTTGAAAACGGCATAATCTTAAACCTAAATTCAAACACCAGGACACCACAGCCTGCACCTCTTACACCAGTTGCTGACATTTTAATTTGATGCTTCATCTACAATTAGACGTGCACTGCACAGACATTAGCTTATTTTTATTTGCAGGGCTTCAAACATTCACTTTGGTCTCTTTTTAATTTGAAAGGAGAAGCCGAGCCAGATTCTATGCATGGGGGTTTTTACCCACTGTTCTTATTATGCATTAATGAGTTGGACAGAGTTTCAACGGAAAAATATTTTCAGCAGTCATGGTGATCAGTGGCAAGCTTGGATGGAGTCACGAAACCTTGGGTGTGGCGGTCAATAAAAACAAAAACAAAAAAAAAAGATGAAATGGTGCAGTACTATGTGCAGCAGGATGCTCTACTTCATGTTGTGTGAAATGATGGAAGGAGAAAAAAAAACCATTCAAAAACAGGAAACAAAAGGACTGTCTTTCTGGGAATATCCTGAAATTGTTGTGTAGCTGCTGCACATTATTCTGTTTTGTTCCATTTCAATTTCGCACGGCAGATCCTAATGTCCTCTTTAATTTTCTGATAGACTCTTTGCCTCCATCCGCCTCTTTGCTGGATGATATCTGCACAAAGGAGTTAATTTAAATGACTTTTTGAGCATGGTGATTGATCCATTGCATACTAAATAACTTTCCAAGCCAGAGATAAAGTGCCACTGGAAAAGACTGAAAGGAGAATGTCATGAGCTCCCCCCAAATCACAAAGCTATTATAACATCCAGCTATCAGGGATTTCGATCTGATTATTAGTACAAACTGTTCCATGGTTCTCACCTCCAGGTCAAAAAAAAAGAGTTTCATCAGTGTTGTTTGCACAGTTTGGAGTTCTGATACCTTTAATCATGAACGATGGCTTGAGCCTTATATTTGAAACACATCAAAACCCAAAAAAGAAGAAAAAAAAAAGCAGTTTGTTTATTGTTTTCATAAAGATCCTCAGAGATCATGAAGGCTGAAGATGCTTTTCTTGTGTTTACCCTGAAAGATCACAGCTTGGGTCACATTAAAGATGTTTACTCCTCCTGTCAAAGGAGAAGTTGTAAATTTTAGCTCGCAGGAAATGAAAGACTTGGTGGCACGCTGAGAACAGACACTAAAGTAATGTCACCTTGAGTGAGCATTTTTCTTGTCTGGACTGGCAGGTGATATCAGAGGATAATCTCTATTTTGACCTTGTGTTCACTCATCAAAACAAAAAACACAAGAGAGTGGTACAGCACCAAGAAGAAAGAAGAAAAACAACCCGAAATAAAAACACACCCAACCAGTCACATTTTACGAATGATCCCCTCAGTCAGCTGATATCAAACTGCTACTGTAGATAAGCGCTCTGCATCCAATCTGCGTGATGGATGATTAGGCCCCATGTTAAAGTTGTTTGTTAAATATGCAAAAAAACACAGCGTAACATACCTTCATTAACATTCACTGCCATGCAAGGTATGATTGATTCCATCATCAACACCGTTTTTTTCGTGACCAGCATAGGAACATCAAACACCATAACCTCCATTATTTCCCCTTTTGAAATTGCATTCACTTTATCTGACTCTGCTGCTCTCCAGTACCTTGAATCATTTCTCCTGGGAGGTGTTTTTTTTTTTATTTTATTTATTTTTTTTTTTAACCCAACCTACTGCTCCTTTTCCTAAGAGCAGTGCAGCTAGCAATTCTCACACACTGTATGTGGGACACTTGAGCCCAGGGTAAAGCAAGGCATTTTGCTCAACCTTGGTGTGACAGTGTGCTAGATTCAGTGAAATTAAGATGGGGACACTAAAAATAAAGCTGTCTGCGCACTATATACAGGTGGGTTCTTAGAAACCTGATTCAAAGACACACTTTAACTTTTAATAGTGTTTGAGTTTACAAAACTCAAGCCTGTCAGTGCCCGATCTCAGGTCTGGGCCTGGTTAGTAGATGGATGGGAGACCACTGAGAATTTCAGGTGCGGCAGTCACGCCAGTGGTATTTGACAATGTGTCCTTGGGCAAGGCACTTCACCCACATTGCTTAGTATGAATGTAGTGTGTGAATGAGTGTTAGTGGTGGTCGGAGGGGCCGATGGCGCACTATGGCAGCCTTGCTTCTGTCAGTCTGCCCCAGAGCAGCTGTGGCTACAATCGTAGTTTACCACCACTAAGTGTGGAGTGAAAGAATAATCCCTTAATTCTGCAAAGCGACTTGGAGTGTCTGAGAAAGCGCTATATGAAATTGATGCATTATTATTATTATTATTATTATTATTATTATTATTATTAAAAAGGTAAAACTAATTTTGTTGGTTTTTAATTTATTAAAGTTTTCCTGAACCTGTACTAGTATAAATTTCCACCTAATACACATCAGGGGTCTTCAACAGAGGTCCACAAACTCTTGGCAAAGGTATGGAACTCTTAATTTGGGCTGCCAGATATTTCTGATGGAAATGTGATGAAATAGCGCTAGACAGTGCTAAATGATTCCAGATGTTAATTTGCATATTCATCAAATAAATGACCTGACAACCTCCCTCCACCTAAAAATGGTTAAAGTGCTCACACCTCAACTAAGTGAGACATATCACTATATCTCTATTGCTAATGGTAATGCATGAGCTACTGGCCCAGTAACACATTTGAATATATAAGTACATAGGATGGAGTCCGTGCTCCATCTCTATGCATTTGTAATCTTTAATCTGAAAAACACTAAAGATCATTCAAGTTTAGTTTGCCCCTTTTTCCCGAAGGTAACAGGCATCCTATCAGGGATGCGACACTTGTTGATATTAGATCACATTTCACAGCTAGGAACTATTCAGGCTTGTGGTTTCAATATACGGCCTTTCTGTGCAGTTTGCATGTTCTCCTTGAGTTTTCATGTCTCCCCTCAGTTGATCGTACAAGGAAAAGTCTTGTCTGCCTTGTGTTCCAATAGCCCGTATTAAAAATAGATTTGAGCAATCTAATCGTTGTCGGAAAAGCAAAATACGGTCCTTGTCAGGGTCACGTCAGTGACATTTTGACAACTTCAAATATATTCTGCCTGAATTTAATTTGTTTATTTGATAAAATCATAGTGTATTCCTCATAAATCAATCAATCAAACATCAGTTATTCCAAAAATGAATGAAAAAGGTCAAAAATGACTGCATGAAAACTTGTCTTCATGTCCGTAAAATGACATTTGTTGAAATTTCAGCGTGATGCATTGTGGAATGTGGAGTCCTACAGACTGGTGCATGAAAGGGTTTTTACTTCTTTCTGATATCAGAGGGAAAACCAGAAACAAAATAGAACAACAATGGCGTCAAGTGAATTACTGTCATCCTTGTCTGACGGAGAAAAACAAAAAGTCACACTAAAAATGAAATAAAAACACTTCTATGCATCTGTTTATGGTTCTCCATATCCCACAATGCAATGTGCAAAAATGTCACATGGCAATGTCAACCTTTTTTGTTTGACAGGTTGTTGTATGATTTTAGTAATGAAAACTAAAATACTTACCAAACGGCAAAGCAGCCAAGTAGACAAAGTGGGAATGTTTCCTAACTTTTTTTTAATCAGAAAAAAAATACGTAAAATTGTGTTTTTTTGTGTGTTGGTCTTTCTTGTATTTGTAAATGGATCAAGCCTATTTCCTCAGTGCCTCCCCTTCACAGCATATACATTTTTTCTATCAAACGTAATGCATTTTCTTCATTTTTCACATTAAAAGCAGTTTAGGAAAGAGATTCTTTGCCTGATAGTTGACTGACTTGGAGTCAATTGTATCGTGTGGCTTAAGCAGGACCTCTACATCATTAAGTGCTGATGGCCTCATTGAGCTTATACTGCAATCAGCTACTGACTCTATCCTGATGACCTTTGTCCCATTGTCAATGTTGGTGTGATCCATTTGAACAAAGTGCTCAGACAGCTAATGATGCCTCTGTTCTTTATTGGGCCTGGGCCACTTCATTGACACAACGTTCCCATCGCCTGTCTGTCTCCAGGGATGTCATACACTCCTTCACTTCCACACCAACTTCGCTCTTTGGTGTGCACCTGAAAACCACTTAATATGCAAGTGCCGACTACAGGTTTCAACATTATAATTGCTTGTCAGAGAAAAACACTGACTTAAATTGACCAGGCAAGATTTATTGAAAGCCAGAATGGAAATTTCACTTTGAAAAATCTATATGATATGCCATAATTGTTAAAAGCCCTGCTGTAATTGCAGGCACGAGTCGCATAAGCTCGCGCTGGAAAGTTCAACTGCGAATTGTTACTGGAGTCAGTGAGGTTATGCGGTGGACTTTAGAGCGCTAACTTCTAACAAGTTAGGACACAAGGTCATTACCAAGATAAATAATCAATGCATCTTCATGAGGTGGATAATTCTTCCTGCTTGCAATACTGTAGTCGTTGCACTTCAGCCCGTTTACAATTATAGAGGCTAATTTGTGAAGCTGATTCAAGATTTCTTATTAAAACCAAGTCCATTAAAAGCCAAATAGTATAGATTAGGTGTGTTATTAAAAATGCATGTGCGTTTTCTTCCAATCCCATATGGCTTTTTACCCCCCCTATTTAGAAGAAAGCTAAACCCTATTGATGTTTTCCAGATGTCACTTGCAGTTTGTCATTTATTAAACAGTTTTATTGATTTATGGGTAATAACAAAGTTTATATTCCTTGCATTGTAAACGGGGGATGGAATCAGCACCAAAACTATATGTATTGTTATTGACTGAATAATGTTTTCAAAAGCAGCCACAAATGGGTTTATGTAGCGTTGACCACTCAACAATTCATATTCCTCACTCTCTGTGTTTTTTTTATTGCCACAAAGAAGCTTGGAAATTGTCTGTCAATGCATCACAGGTTATGGTGTTTGTTTTCTTGTTGTTTCTCATAATTATATTCATGATTTTGGTTTGAGATGTTTGATGTGAACTGAATAGGAATTCTCCTGCAGGAAGTGGGCAACCTGATGCATTGTGTGTTTATTTCAGAGTAGTGTATTACACGCTTGTTTTCCACTATGATTGATGAGCAATTAATTTGTGGGGATCTAAAGGCATGTTTGCATTTGTAATTTTTTAACTTCCATTAGGCTGAATAAGTATTCAACCCACACAACCAAACAACAACAAAAAATGCCCTCAGAAAAAAACAAAAAAAAAAAACAATGTTTTTCCAGTTTCAATTCAGTTTTTGAGGATTTTACCGACGGTTGTCTTACTGCTTGAAGCCACAGAGAATATCTTGCACATTTTAATGCAAAAGCATCAACTCTTTAACCCACACACTCCAGGGCGCAAAGCTTGACTCTTGTGTTGTGATTCTGAATTGAAATGTTTTCAGAATTGACACATTGACCCATTAGGATTTGAATTTACATGCAAATCCACAGCTGGCCCGCACCAAAAATGATTCATTCGACATGTATCATGATAACAAGGCTTGCAAAGATGTGCGCGATGCTTCCTTTTTGTTGTATCCACAGTGAGGCATGCAGCTCCAGTAGACGAATGAATGTGAAAGACCTGCATAACAATTCTTTTCTTGTGGAAATGAAAGAGTAACGGGCATTTGTGAAAGGCCAAGATCTGGTGATTGGCTGTGAGCAAACTCTCAAACTTTCTTTTTAGATACTTCTGTATCTGGTGCAAACTATTAGATGCTATTTGAAAACGTCTTCATACTTCAAACTTATTCATAATTTGACTACAAAATAAATAATAAAGACATTAAGAGAGATTTTAAAAAAGCTCCAAAGCTGCGCTTGTTGAATGTGCTTTGAAATTTATTAGGATTCAGGTGCTACAATGAATACAAAATCAGTCCAAAAAGTGACCTAGAATAAATATAAAATGTAGAGGTCAGAGATAAATGTTTTGTATGCAGAGAGAGGGTTCACCCATCCGCTGAACTAACTTAACTTAATCATATCCTGCAAAGCAACCATATGGTTTATTTATTAAAGTTGCTTCTCGTGACCCATTGTCACATATTATATCTGAGCAATTACGACTGCTTACGACATTCCTAAAAGGATCAGTCTATTGACAAAGGCCCAGACGAATACAAATAAATATAACAAGCAGAGTCCTTCAGGGTTATTTGACATTGGACCATCCAATGTCAAATAACAAATTCACTGTGGCAGAAATAGAAGGTAGGGTAAAAAGAAATGATCAAATTGATAGGGCTCCAAATGCGAAAAAAGAAAACATTCTCTATTTTAACACAATACTTAGAAAATAAACCTGCGACAAACATATTAAACAACCATATGTCTCTAGGCCAGGGGTTCTCAACTGGTCTCACCCTGAGACCCACAATTTCCCACGGCCATTAAATCGCGACCCACGTTTTTCCAAAAAAAAGCTGTTGAAAACGCACAGATCTGTTGTTTAAAACATAAAGCTATACATTTTCCTCTGCAACATGCATTTTACAGCATGCCAGTCTAAAAAAAAGTTTCTTTCAAAATAAAAGACAAGTCCAACATGAGAGACTAAGTATTTATTTATTTTTGACCAGCTGTTTGCGACCAACTCAGTACAGGTCCGTGACCCACTTTTGGGTCCCGACCCACAAGTTGAGAATCACTGCTCTAGGCTAACGATGATACAGGTGATCTGGGTTAATAGTTGTACCTTTTTAGACCAAAAAAACAAAAATCAGAGGTGTAAAGGATACAGATATATCCTACTCACGTGGAAGTTGATTGAAATTGTACTTATGTAAGGTACAAGTAAATCATACATAAAATACTCAAATACAAGTAAAAAGTATCTCAATTAAATAGTACTCAAAGTAAAAGCTATTGGTTATTTTCACCCCACACTGTAAGTATAGCTACATTTATTAACTCTTAAACTGATTAAATAACTGGCATTCAATGCTATTTTTAGAGCCGTGCATTGTGTTTAATCTGATTGGTCGGCTATGATGTGATGCATTTGATTGGTATCTTGTCATTTCATTTTTTGTGCTTTCACAATGTCCGTTGATCGTTTTAAGACAAGTAACAAATGCAGCAAAATTTTGTTCTTATCTGTACTGTAAAGTTCAGTATTGGTTAGGTGTAGAAATGCAACAAAATAATTCACTTCTTTTAAAATGTACAAGTACCCACAAAAGCAACTTCATTCTTATTTTTTACAGTCTTTTACTTAATTATACACTGATTTAATGTTTATTATTTCTTTCGTCTTTGATAGGTGTTTTATTCTTTTATTTGTGATTTTTCTTAAGTGGCTGTAACGAAAGCAATTTTCCCATGGAATTAATAAAGGAATTCTGATTCTGATTCTGATTACAGTAACATGAGTAACATGAGTACTAAAAAAAAAAAAATGCATTATCTTCTACTCGTGCATTTAAATTCAAGCAAAAGTCAAATAAATTTACCAAGACTCAAACCGCAAACTTTAATTTGTGAAAAACTTTAATAAACACGTTTTTAACGATTGCCTAAAAATACATTTGTTCTTTTTTTTTTTTTTTTTTTTTTACCGAAGGAGCAGGGTTTAATGTCTGAACCCTAAAAATCTGTGCAAATACCATTTACTGAAGACACACACTGACACAGACGAACACTTTGTACTACCCTTGGGTGACCTCCTACAAAGAGCTCTACTGCTCCTATTTTACACATGAGAAAGACTCAGGAAAAAAAAAAGACCCGAGATTTGCATGAACTTTAGGCTGATGGAATACTAAAGTGCCTTCGCCACTCTCAATGCAAGAGAATGTGCAGGGAAGAAACGGGAAAAAAAAGATATTTGCCATTATTTATAATTCTATTCCTTGTGTTTGTATCTAAAGTTAGATCTTGTAGCATTTTTTTTCTTCTGTAAATCATGCATAAACTGGATTATACATGCTGTCAGTGGATAATCATAGAGAGGGGATCAGCTGTGTTTTTCCACCATAGTTTCTTTTATCCCAATGCCAATGTTCTCTCATGGGTCGTATCAGATGGTTGGGACAAATGACCTATATCATGGCACTTTAGGTTGAAGGACTTATTGGTAAATAGGACCATTCATCCTGGGAACTATATTTTCAGCTAAAGATTAACACACGTCGTGTTTGCCAGTGAATTATGACAGCAGGGTGGGGGTACACGGGGTTGACTAAAAATACACAACGTCTTTCGTGTTGGTTTTCATGAAAGAACATGTCACCCAATGCAACAGTAGTCTGTCCTCCTCCCCTGTGAAATCGCATTTACATACAAGTCATTTGCAACAGTAAATATTTGTTAAAGGAACTGTGAAACTCACTGGGTCGTGATTCTCATTAACATACTAATGAGATGTTAATAAATAAGGAATGGGATAAGTTATAGCTATGAGTGCTGCCAATACATTTACCCTTGAAAAACCTACCGCCTGTGTTTTCAAATTCGCGTTTTTCCGCTTTTAGTAAAACTGCGCTAAATAAAACTTCCGCATTGCTTGAGAGAAAATAATGATTTTTTCTGAATAAACTACCCAGAAAATGAAATACATTTCATTATTTGAGACTTTATTCTTTTTTTTTTTTTTGCTAGGTAGCAAACTGTGGTTGGGGACCACTGCTCTATCCAGTTTGCGCTTTACACTAATATTACATCTAAAATCCAATTGCGTTCATTCTAATTGTGTTTATTCCATTTGCGTAAATGTCAAACAAGCTCTGGGCCAAGATAAGGTATAGCACGGAATACAAATTCCCCACAAAACAAGAAGCTTAATTTTAAAATAGACAGTTTTAATGCAAACTAACAAAATACATGTATACAATAGCTTCCTTTAACTTTTAATGCCAACCATTCACTTCTAACATCCTTCTGCAACCCTCCTGCTGACCAAAAATGGAAGAATTCATTTCCTCAGGAAACCCTTTCCCTTGTCTTCCAAAGTCTTTCTTCGCTCTCTTTACTTATCAACAACATAAAAAACAATATATCATAAAGGAGTTGGATATTCTACTGATTTTTAGGATGCAATATGATGTACGGTGATGGGTTGAAAAGATCAATACAATACAATGTTTTTGAAAAGGAAAAAGCTGAAAAAATAATAATTATTCTAATCATTATCATCATATTAATACATTTAAGTTGATATGACTTTAAACTGTGGATGAGTTTTTCAAGTTTCACACTGAATGTGAAAAAAAAGTTGTTGCCAGACTAACAATCGATCCCAGTCTGACTCTAGAACCACACAGCTGACATATGGTCATCATTATCATGACATTAAAAAAAAATCCACTCAGTCTACAGTACACTATACATTTCCATTACAGATTTTTGCAAAATAAAAACAATGTTTTTAAATGTCGACAAAATATAATTGCGCTCTGAACGTTTTTCTATTGAAGGTTGATTTGGGCAAGAGCCTCGTAACTCCTGTGAAATCTCATCCCACGCGACGTCGCTGCAGGAAGATGGACTCTCCAAACCTCCTTATAACACTCTGTATTCCTTTGTTGTTTCAAGTGGCTTATGTGGCACTAATCATTTTAAAGTATAATGCTAAGACATATCCCCGTCTCCTCTTCTGTTTACACGTATCGTGCCATGTTTTCTTGGGGAGAAGTGATAATGTGACCATGTACGTCACTTTCTGTGACGTGTATTTGCGGAAAAAGTGTTTCCATAGCGCTTTTGCGACACACTTCAATATCGATACACCTGAAATTCTTCCTCATGAAAGCGTCAAAACTTGTTATCGATATTTTAGTGTTTTTTTTCGAAATTCAGGTGTTTCCATTACCAGTTTTTATTGCGCTATTTAGATTTTGCACATTTACAAGAGTGATGGATACGCAGCAACTGACTGTTTATGGTCCACTCACTTCCTTAGCTGACCTGTGGGGACAGCAACATTTCTCTGTAGCATCTATTCTACAACTGTTGTTGTTTTTCTGAAGAACAACCAGATCATAGATATAAATAAATGTGCCTGTGCCCGACTTGGCCTGTTTATGCCATTGATATGAGATTTATTCATATTTTTGGCCAGAGAGACCTTCTCTTGTTAAAAACATGGCACATTCTTTGGAAAAGAAATAATGGCAAAAGTAGAAAGTTTCATCATGACTCGAGTGCCATAAGTACGCGGACGTTTAATGGTAGATGTTACTATACCTGCTTTAGTTCATAAATGTCTCCATTTACACAACAGCAGTTAGCTCTAAAAGCGGCTCGTCTGTGGTGACGGCACATCAATACAAAAAGCACTGACATGGTTTCACAGGGTGATCTCTCTACTCCGTGGTAAAGCAGTCATGTGGTTGGAATGGAGCTGTGATTGACGCGACAAGAAAGTTATTACTGGAGAGTGTGGGGCCCTCGGGCCATAGCTTTCTGAAAAATTGTCCCATGAGAAAATATACTGTAGCTAAGTAGCCTAGGACTAAATATATAGATATAATAAAAACTATAAATCATTAAAGGAAGGTATTATTCTAGATTATGCTGGTTTATTTGATTCTATAGATTTTTTTTCTCCCTTCACTTTTTTACTTCGAAAAGATCTGCAAGAAATGTCGGTGAAGGTGGTCAGTGTTAGAAAAAGAAGTTCAGCAGCAAATACTGTTTCCCCAAAACCAATATTTTGATCACAGAAGAAGTAATTACAGGCTTCTGTTTCCATTTGATACGAGAGAAGATGTTTCCCAACAGCATGAATGAGGTGTGCTGGGCATTGTATAACATATTGTTCCCTTTAAATTCTTCAGCAGCATCACTGAAATTCAATTTCAGTGTTTCAGTCTAACCTCATTCTATTGTACTATCTGAGGAAGTTTCAGAGCAGACGCTTTGAAACCTTGACACATGAAACTAAAATTTTATGCATGGCTAGTTTTAAGTATAGGAGAAATTGGTTCTTTCAGTTGTGTTGAATGAACAGTCACTTTAAGATGGGTACACTGCAGAGGAGTCATGACACATGGATTATGCAGGGATATGGATCATTATAACAAGGTAAAAGACACAATAATGGCTTATGAGAAACTACAAAAAGCCTGATTTGTCATAGAATCTCACAGTGCAATGAGATTTCTATTTTTCCAGTGACTTATTGCTACCGTGCGTGTGTTCCCTTTAACAATCCAGCATGTTGTTTTTGTTGTTATGCAAAGAGATTGCTCGGTAACTCTTTGTAAAACTCTATCCACAATTATAACAATGAAAACTTATGCCGCTGCATGTGTGGATTTTAAATGTGTAATTGATAATCTATGTTGTTTTTTTTTTTTTTTTTGGCTATGCTGAAATAGTTCTCATTAATTTACTCTGCGATGTCTGTTGATCATTGTTCCCTCTCTGCACCATCAGTATTCCTGTGTGCGGCCAGATGTGTAAAGCAACCAGCAACAGGAGGAAAAAAAAAACCCAGAATGATAAACTATTTAATCCCTGCTCTAATCATGCTTGTGCAGAGCAGCGAGTGAATCACATGAGTGAAACACTGAGATATAACCAGTAACGCCTAAATAAGCAAAGCTACTGTTTGTCATTTCATTTTAAGTGGATTTACAAAAGATAGGATTTTACACCAAAAGAGCAGCATAATATTCTCCAGGAAAGCCACATTTATTGTGAAGTAACCAAGGCTTTTGTGCCGAGGTGTAAAAAGTACTGATGTATCTTACTCAAGTAAATGTACTGTTATTTGATTGAAATTGTACTCAAGTACAAGTAAGTCATACATAAAATACTCAATAAAGTAAATCAAAGTAAAAAGTAGCTCAATACTACTACTCACAGTAAAAGTTACTAGTTATTGTCACCCCTCACATTTATTTTTTGGTAATAAATTTTGCCATAGTTAATGTATAAATGTATAAACTTAAAAAGGAACAGACCAAATCAAGCGTAATTGGAACTTCATTTATTTTCCACAAAGGCATCTGTATAAAATTATAATAATTTACAGTTATCAAAATATATATATATTTTAGTTGGTGTTATTTAAAAAAAAAAAAAAAACCATCAATAAATTTAATTCAAAATCAAAATAAAAAAATAAAAAATAAATTGTCAGGCTTTACATTTATGAACTGTAAAACTGAGAAAATAACCAGCATGCAATGCTGTTTTTGCATTATGTTTAATTTGGTTGGTCGGCTATGATGTGATGCATTTGATTGTTTCATTTTTTGTAGCTTCACAATGTCCGTTGATCATTTCAAAGCAAAAAAATAATAATTTACTACGTAACAGTTCGGTGTAGAAATGTGACAAATTTCTTCTTTTAAAACGTACTTAAAAAGTAACTAAACCCCAAAATCTGCTGAATATAAATATATTTGGGTATGAAATAGTGCTGGTGATTGATCCTGGTCCAACTCTCAACATTTTAGTCAAACTGTTTGAATTTGGCATATTTTATTGTAAAATGTCAGAGTGACTGACCTCTATGGGTTGAAACCTGGCTATTACAGTTGATTTTTGCTATTGACTAAGAACAAGATCATGTGACATTTTGGGACAAACGAGCACTGTTAGCCCCGCCCATTTTATAAAAACTAACACCTGTGGGCTTTACAATCTGTGGTGAGTAGGTTGGATTGATAGAAGAGTGAATAGAGGTATATTGACTAATGAGTAGCTAGTTAACATAGCATAGATTGTTCATTGGAGATTTTATACGATAGACTGGGTGTGTCTTAACTGCTCCAGCAGCCCCGCCCATAATCAAGGCATTTTTTGAATTTCCCTCCAAGTGGCAGGTCAGGAGAAAACATGGTTTTAGTAACTCTTTAAGTACAAGTAAAATGACTGATTTAGAAATATACTCAAAAAATAACAATTACCTATTAAAGCAACTCAATTACAGTAACGTGAGTACTCTGCGTTTGTGCTTTTACAGCCAACAAAGCATGAAAGTTCACACCGATCATTCCGAAAAGTTGCCTGTAAGAAAGTCGTCGGCCAAGGCTTCACCATGTCATGATGTGGTTAATGTAGCATGGATATTAACCTCTCTCTCATTGAGAGCTCGGATCATTTTAAATGCTATGACGGTAACAATGCAGACACAATTGTCAATAGCAGTTCTTTCCTGGGGTTTTAACATAGACTGAATGATAATTAGTTTCCCTTTGTTGTTCTTATCTTATACCTGCAGAAATGGCCAATTTATGCAGGCTGTAGCCTGGCCAGGCAAAGTTGATGGTCCCCAGAGAAGGAATGCAGCTACGTTTCAGACAATGAAAATGAACTCACGGACAACTGAAGGTTGATTCAGATCCTGGGCAACAAGATATTAAATGATGTTGAATCAGCCTCGCTCCCGCACCACCAAGAAGTGCCACTCTTCCCCAAGATCTGGTCGAGAGGGAATAAAAAATGCAAAACTCATATTTTTGAAACGCTGAGTGAGCTAAATGTCAGTCCATTTCTTCAATGTGAGATGTGAGATTGACGTGGATAGGCTATGGAAGACAAGTGTGATTGCTGCAACAAGGCAGGTTATACCAACAGACGTGATATTTGAGCTGTGAAATAAGCCTTGTTTTCTTTACAGAGATATACTCAATTCCATATGGATTTTATCAAAAAATCATGCAGGACACACATATAGTCTGTCCTTTAGCTCAGTGATTCCCAACTAGGGGTACACGTACCATGTAGGGGTACAGGAGCACAATATCATTCAATTAAAAAAATAATAGGAAACTGTTTTCAGGGCTATTCTTTTAACAACTTTACCATAAGCTAACAGCATTGCACAATAAAATACTGTGTAGAATAGTAATTTATTGAAACAGTGTTAATTCAAGTTGTAAAGGCTATTTCATCCCATTTCTGACAGTAGAACACAATAATTAGTTATATCCTACAAAGGAGACAGTATTAACAAATTTTGAAGTAATCACATGAAAGTTGAATTATTTCTTCTTAAAATAAACACTTATTATTTTAAGTTTGTGGATTAAGCCTAAAGGAACCAATGTTCAAGACCCAAGAAGGAGTTTAGGAGAGCCCCCCATTTCCTGTTACTGTTTTTGGACAGTCAAAACAGTGGAGAAGTGAGCCGTCACACTTTTGAAACATGTTTTTCACAGTTTTGTTTTATTGTGCCTGTTTGTCTGGTTGTGTTTCTACACAAAAACATCCAAAATGATGAAGTTTACCTTCCAAACAAGAGGAGATGGCACATCAAGATACCACTGATGCGTTCCTAAGTGTACAGCTTCAGCTAGATGTAATTCTGCTTTGAGTTTTTTTTTTACATGCCCACAAAAGGATGAGCTGCAAAAAAAGTAGATCATCAACATCCGGAGAGATAAACCCTAACCCCTAACACTGACAGGAAGGAGCGATCAAATGCACAAGGGCGCCGGAGGAGCTGTCCCCATTCTTTTTGAATGGAATAATTACTCCCTTCCTGCACCTCGTCCTGGTGTTTGGGAGCGAAGAAAACGACTAGACTTTCCCTCTGAGGACCCCGAGGAGGTAATGGATGTACCATGTCCTGACCACAAGTACTGCTCCTGTGCTGAGCTGGGTGCAATGGACTTAAGCCCTCAGTGTTATAGAGGAAGTCCGGGCGGAGAACGCTGCGCTCCGGAGACGGATGGAGCAGATGGATCAGGAACAAGTTTGGCTTGGAACTGTTTGCTGCTTCAGATTAGGACATTAGATTTTATACAAGGTAAGAAATGCTATCAAAACCTATCTGTAGCTACTGTATTAAAGTAGCATTAGCGCCTAGCTAAACATAAAACAAGAGGAGCAACTCTGAATAAACGGGAAAAACTGTTTGTCAGTGAAAGGCCAGTAGCTAATGCAAATGTTTAAGATGCCCTCTGCTTTTTACTGCTATTGTTGAGTTGCGTGAGATTAATATGAAAACTATAGTCATTTGTAAAATAACAGTAGGGTTAGGAACCGGAAGTTCTTTCATGGCCTTCACTCAAACACGGAAGTGAGGCGTGCATTTTTTTGAAGTGAAAATAACAAGACACTGATTAGTAAAAAAAAAAAAAATGTCTTATGCATTGATGACATCAAATCTGTCTGAGTGTATTTACACATTAATACCATCCAATATCAGGTTAATAAATGGTAATCGAATCTTTAAAAAAAAAAACCAAACTCTTATGCTGTATATTTTAGTCGACTATATCTGTAACAGATTTGGTCGGCTGAAATCTTAATGTCATTTATTTGAGTAAAACTAGACTATAACTGAAATAGTCGTAAAGTGTAAAACTAGACTAAAACTATGGTGTATTTAAGTCAACTATGAACAAGCGCTGTGCGTACGGCCTCGTCTTCGCAGTTGCGTCACCTTGTGCAAAATGTGGCCCCCCCATGTGTACGTGTAGCACATGTAGAGCACAATCAGTTCTCGCGGAAGTACAGGCAGTTAAAGTAAACTATCTACCAGTTGACTAGTAAGCCCATTTGCAGCAACAGTAGTGGCTACATGTGTATCCTAGCTTACTAGTGTAAGTATAAAAAAAGCACTAGTCAAGAAACACAAAACAACGATAAGGTGGGAGGAGCGTGAACTGAGGCTTCCAATTGGCTGTCCAGTCCAAAATGAAACCTGACAACCAATGAATGCTCAGTATTTTGTTCTTATCCTGCCTGTTGCATTTTCACTAGTTCACTATTTAACACGTGTTCTCAGGAAATGCAGAGTGTTAACTTGAAAGTGCATCTTGGTGTGTAGAGGTTAACAAGTCATAAGAACAGTGCTTAGTTAACTACCTAGGGTTTATTGTGCATTTACATAATTGATTACACCCCACAACACAATATGCACAACTGTTAGCATCACATTGCACTTTCAACATTCAAAATGGTTGATCCTTACCCACCCCTTCCATTGTCCTACCCTGACTCCCTCTCCCCTGTAACTTTCCCCTCTCACCAAGGTGTAATATTGCCCTCTCTTTTTATATTCTCCCTTTAATAAAGTTGTTCTTACTCTTCATTAGAGGTCTTGTGATGGTCACTACTATGCAATGAAATAATTGTATTTATTTCATTGCAGTAATAAAACATGCATAGCTGTTGTGAAAAGATTGCACACTTGCATGTTTAGTTATTTTTTACTCCATTTTTTTTCTTTAATATTTATTCATTTATCTATTTATTAATGCTTTATTTTTTTATTGTACAGCCAAACTACTGTATCTGTACTTAAGGTACATTTATTAATACTAACCAAGGCTGTCAAGTTAAATGCATGTCGTTATACGATCATTTTGTATGATACATTAAATATGAGGTGAGTTGGGGGGGCCCTGAGATCTAGACCCAATAAGGGCTCCTATTTGGTTGGGTGTGGCCCTGCTCATGCATAAAGAGGGGGTACAAATGATTTAACAAAAATGCAAAGGTGTATAGGGCTTTATGGACGATACGGACCAAAGCGCATAGCTCAATATGTTTTTCTCACAATGTTAATTTAGATATTTTTAACTCAAAGTCTGATCAGAAAGACAATTCAGGGTTAAATTTGCTGATTCAAAATGTGACACAGGCACATCTATTAACAAAAAGCTGCACAATATGTGCCACTAATGGCTTTCTCTATACTCTAAGAGACAGCAGCGACGACTTAAACAAGTATTTCCAATACATAAGCTAGAAAATATATATCTCAGAAATACGAAAACATTGTAAATGACATTGTCTGACTGGACTGAGTAATATTATATACTTGTATGATGTGATCGTATGAATAAAAACAAGTTAAAAAAAAAACTTATATCAATATCCAATATTGTCATTATCTGTATCGCCAAAATAGAAAACTTGATATATCTTGAATTTCGATATATTGCCCAGCCCTAAAAGTGGGGTGCACGGGACAAACAAGGCACTGTTTTATTCTATGTTCTCATAACTTATAATAGCAGTATAATAAAAGAGACAAATGATGGCCCTTTGGCTTTAAATATTGATAGGAATGTCTTGCTCTGAATTTCTTAGCGAGCTTCATTGACTGCAAGGACATAAAAGTTGGAGTGAAAGAACCTGTTATTCTTCCAACAATTTGTCTCCTTTCATTTTAGATCACCCAGCCTCTTTGGCCATCACATGCACTTCCTTCTTCTCAAAAATGACCACTTGTCAAGTCATCTTTTGTCTTTTTTTCCTCCTCCAACTACACATCAGCCAAGCACATTTCATCTATTGATCCACTATACCTCACTCCCGTCCACATGTATTAGGAGAAGCACGTTTCTCCTGTGATGCTGCTGATGCTGATGCTGCTGCTGCTGATGCTGATGCTCAGTGCGCGCACATCAGTAAGTGTATCACGTAGCACTACAACAGCCTTTCTTCATGCGCTCTTGCCAGACCTATTGGAGAAATAATACCTCCGGGCAAGATCTGTCACCGCTAAGTCATTTGCTGGAAGACGATCAGAAAGTATGTTAAATACACGGGAGTGTGTCACCGAGACGTCGACAGGATCCCGGTCAGATGAGCTCACAGCAGAGGGAGCAGGTTTCAACAGTTGACGCGGAGACCTGAGCGCAGCAGCAGCAGGAGCGATTAATTTCCATTATCCCGAAATCATCCAGTAATCTGCTTTTTTTCCCCCTTCTCTTTCTTACACGGACTGGGTTTGAAGAACATTGTCCGGATGAAGGATGTGAGACCACTGGGTCCAACTGGACTGGATTATGGGATTACTGGACTGATTATAGGACAATCATCGGGCAAAAGTGGCAGCCTCGCTGTGGATGCTCTTGAATGAAGGGGACACAAAAGGTTGGAGAGGAGTAAAAAAAAAAAAGAAAGAAAAGAAGCTGTACATCGTGCTTTTATTCCACTTTGCTTTGGGGCTGTGCGTGCTACAGCAGCGGTGCACAAATGCAACAGTGTGTCGCACAGTAGAGGGAAGTGAATGCTTTGGGAATGGCAACGTCGGGCGATGCTGCATTTTGAAACGGGCATGTCAGAGTCTGCTGTAGCCTAGGTGGAGATGTCGCATGGGGGCAATGCGCTTTTGCAAGCTACGATCTAACCTTCACCACAGAGATTCAAACGCTTTAACCTTGGATGCAGAAGGGTGGGTGGGGGGGGGATATTAATACTTTATAATCATCGATTATTCATTAAGTCTCCCCGCTGCGAGGCAAAGAAACAAAAGCATTTTTGCACACAAATATGCTGAATTTGAGATTTAATTCATACATCAGGTGCGGTCATCTTTGTTTACAGAAGGAGTTTATCACATCTGATTGGCTTGTAAATAACTGTAGAATACACATTTAATACCAATTTGGTGTCTAATCTGCTTGTTCACATGTCTGGGTTCCCATGGTTTGGGTTTAGTTTCATAGAATTGCTGTAATCAACAGGTTGAAAGTCAACGAGGTTTTTTTTCTTTCTTTTTTCTCTGCCTCCACTGCAAACCCACTTGAAGGGATGCGTCTCTCTGTGCCCATTTTCTTGCTGCTGTGGGTTAAAGCCCTAACATTAAAAAATCTCAATTATTCCGTCCCCGAGGAGCAGGGACCGGGAACTGTTATAGGCAATATAGCAAAAGATGCTGGATATGGGAACATGGAAAGAGGGAAAAAATCCAATTTTAGAGTGCTGGAAAATTCTGCACCACATCTGGTGGATGTTGACCCAGAGAGTGGACTTATCTTCACCAAACAAAGGATTGACAGGGAAACATTGTGCAGGCGCAACCCTAAGTGCCAGCTCTCCATGGAAGTGTTTGCCAACGACAAGGAGATATGCATGGTCAAGATTGATATACAAGATATTAATGACAACTCGCCCAGTTTTCCTTCAGATCATGTAAATATTGATATATCTGAAAATGCAGCTGCTGGGACACGCTTTCCTCTGACTATTGCACATGACTCTGATTCTGGAGAAAATGGGATTAAAACGTACCAGGTCACAAGAGATGATTACAATACATTTTCTTTGGATTTAAAAGTGAGGGGTGATGGGACTATATATCCAGAGCTGGTGGTTCAGAGACCTTTGGACAGAGAGGATCAAAGCCATCACACCCTTCTTCTGACAGCCATTGACGGAGGGGAGTATCCGAGATCAGGCTCCATGCAGATCAACGTCAGGGTGACTGATTCGAATGACAATAGCCCTGCTTTTGAAAAAAACTCCTATGTGTTAGAGATGCCAGAGAATTCGCCCCCTGGAAAAGTGCTCATAGACTTAAATGCCACTGACCAGGATGAGGGAAGCAACGGACAGGTGGTTTACTCCTTCACTGGATATGCTTCCGAGAGAATACAAGATCTGTTCTCCATTGACCCCAATACTGGAGTCATCAAGGTCCAGGGAGAGATAGACTATGAAGAGAATCCAATTATAGAGTTTGATGTTCAGGCCAAGGATATGGGTCCAAACCCGATACCGGGTCATTGTAAAATTACCGTCAAAGTGCTGGATAAAAACGACAACTCACCTGTAATAAGTTTTGTTTCTGTTCGACAAGGAGCTATCAGTGAAGCAGCACCTCCAGAATCTGTCATTGCGTTGGTCAGGGTGACAGATAAGGACGCCGGCCGTAACGGTCAGCTCCAGTGTCGTGTGCTGGGAAATGTACCTTTCAGGTTGCAGGAAAACAATGATAATTTTTACACGCTTTTAACAGATAGACCTTTGGACAGGGAAATGAAAGATGAATACAATGTAACAATTGTTGCTAGAGACAATGGGATTCCGTCTTTAAACTTCACCAGGTCCTTTACTGTGAAAATCCTGGATGAGAATGATAATCCACCACGCTTTACAAAGTCAGTTTATGTACTACAGGTGCCTGAGAACAACATCCCAGGGGAGTATCTGGGCTCCGTTTTGGCTCATGACCCAGATGTTGGTCGAAATGGAACAGTGTCGTACTCCATTCTCCCGTCTCATATAGGAGAGGTTTCAGTTTACACCTTTGTGTCTGTAAATCCCACCAATGGTGCCATATATGCCTCACGATCTTTCAACTATGAACAAACTAAATCATTTGAATTTAAAGTTCAAGCTAAAGATGGAGGTGCCCCTCACATGGAGAGCACTTCTATAGTGAGGGTCAATATTCTCGACGTCAATGACAATCTTCCAGTTATCATCTTACCCCTCCTCCAAAATGACACAGCTGAAATCCCAGTGCCTAGGAACGTTGGCATTGGCTACATTGTTGCTACAGTGAAAGCTGTGGACCATGACCATGGAGAGAGTGGCCATTTGACCTATGAGATCACAGAAGGAAATGACGAACACCTGTTTGAGATAGACCCGATGGGAGGAGAAGTCAGAACTGCCCATGCTCCGTGGGAAGAAGTCTCAGCAGTAGTTGAGCTGGTGGTGAAGGTAACTGACCATGGCAAGCCGCCCTTATCAGCTGTGGCTAAGCTGATCATTAGGGCGAACACAGAGACAGCATCAGGAGGGGGTTCCAGTGCAAGCGGGGAACAACAGCACTGGGATGTGTCCCTTCCCCTCATAGTTACCCTCTGCATTATCTCCGTCATGCTTTTAGCAGTCATGACCGCCATTGCTGTCAAGTCCAAGCATCAAGATAAGGAGACTGGGAATTATAACTGCCGCATGGCTGAGTACTCCAATCCTCCAGTGGGGAAAGGAAAAAAGAAAAGGATCAACAAAAGTGACATCATGCTGGTGCAAAGTGAGATGGAGGAAAGAGATTCCGCCAGCCGGATGAATGTGGTGAGCAGCCCCTCGCTCATCACCTCACCAATATGTTTCGACTACCAGAGTCCGCTACCACTGACACTGCCCAGGTCAGAGGTCATGTACCTGAAAACCACCCCAAACAGCCTGACAGTCCCCAGGGCCGGGTGCCACTCCAGCTTTGGTGGGCTTAGCACAGATACTCCAGCAAATCGAATGTCAGTTATCCAGGTAAGTAAGATGCTGAACTGTCTGCTTCATCTTTCACTCTTTCTTATCTGCACACACTTAGCCATACATATCTGACGAAAGAAGAAGGAAAAAAAACTGAGTGCAGACATCATTATCTGCTCTTTTTCTGGTATATGCAACCTGCTGTTGAGCCACACTCATGCACTTTTTAAATCAAAACTACTATTTAATTGAAACTAGTTCTTCTTTTTGTAAATCTTTTGGAATTTTTTTACAGTGTTCTCCCAACAACCAGAAAGTCTTCATAGTTAGAAAAACAAACAATTTCAATCCCCAACTAGGCGTTTGTGACCCTGCCTGCTTCACTGCTTTAGACTGAAAACAAAACCTTGCATGAAATGTAGGATTGGACAGGTGTTTGAGCAGCTTGTCCGATCACATTACCAAACCAGTGTGCAGCAGACAGCTAGATGCACACAGCATAACCTCACAATCACATTTTTTCACTACCCCGCAAAGTTGGGCCAAAATCACCCAACCAAATCCAAAGTTGGCACAATAATGCAATAATACGGTCCAGCCTTGCCTTGTGTCAATGGCAGTGTTGCATATCTGAGCCAGCTAACATGCTAATTTGACAGCATGAGCGTGTAGTGGAGTTTAGCACAGCAACATTATTTGTTGTAAATGATGTAAATATCTAGGACAGCCTCGCAGACAGCCTCATTTGGAGATGATAACACAGATGACAAGGCCTGGCACTGTCACCAGCCACTAGGGTATGTGGGTGTGATCAACACAAACACATTATCCTCAAGATAGGAAGAGAGGATGCTGATGACAGTGGCTAATGCTTAGCTCTTTGTCTTGCCAGGGACTACTTTAGAGATTTGTTCATATCATGCCTTTTTGACTGCCAGGCTTTCTGTGTATCTAAATTAGAAATTCTCAATACGATATAATGGACTGGCACCCTGTCCATGGTGTGCACCTAGGGCCCTTTGAGTGCTGGAGATAGGCACCAGTAGACCCCCTCCCAATCCTGATCATGAATGAATACTCCAAATTACTGTTGAAAATTCAATACCAGATTAGATCATTTCTTTGCCTTTTTGAATATCGCATTGCTCTAAATTTCTAACACGGCTAATGCAAAGTATAATTTCCTTTTCTTTTCTAGACTGAAAATTTCCCTTCTGAGCCCAATTATGCTGGCAGCAGGCAGCCATTTGTTCAAAGGTAAGAGAACATGCCATTACAAAGGATCTTGACCAACTATCATTTGCACAATGACTATAGCCATCAAAAAAGTGCTCGCACACCAGTAATGGTCTTTTATGTTTTTTTTCCCCTCCTTTTTTGACTCTCCCGCAGTTCAACATTTAAGGATGCAGAACGAGCAAGCCTTCGAGACAGTGGCCATGGTGATAGTGACCAGGCTGATAGTGACCAGGATACTAATAAAGGCTCACAGTGCGACACGTCTGCCAGGGAGGCCCTCAAGATGAAAGGAGCAGCAGTTAATGGCCAGTCGTTTGAACAGGGTGAGTGAACATCTTGAAACTGACTCTTGTAACGAACCTTGTTTGTAGTTTATGCATAGCGCATGCTGCTTCTTTGTAGTTTGATGGAGCACCAATGGTTTCCAGGTAAGCACCTTCGCGATTAACTTCGACCATTTTGTTTTTCTGTTGTACCCCCTTTGAAGAGTGAAACATTTTCAACAAAATGGGTAAAAAAAATGAAAACTTTATTGAAAAAGGTAAAACTTGTGATTATTAATATTTTGTTTTTCAAAACATGAAAAAAACACAAGATGAGCAATCACATAAAGCCATTTTTTTCCACCACACTTCCACTATTTGACAACCTGCAGCAAGTTGTGTTATTCTATTCCAGTGTGCATTAGAGAAAAGCAATTTCAGATATGGCATTATAGCCAGTTGGATATTTTCAAGGATAAAAGTGTCCATTGGCTAGAGGTAGACCTCCTAAACAACTTCCGTCTGATTTAGTCATCAAATAGACTCATATGCATTGCAAAGTGTACCACTGCCTGCAACTCTTTTGATCGTGTCAGCATTTGAACACATAACCAGCGCATGCATGTTTTGAAGAACACAACCGAGACAGGAAAGCGTGACAGACACTTGCAGAGCAAAAGTGACAGATATTTCTGGTGCAACACGACAGAGTGTTTCCACCTTTTGCTTGGAACGATGTTCACGGTTATTATTGGTTCTGCTGTGGTTACAGTACTTTGCAAAAAAAAAAAAAAATGATAAAAAAAAAAATTTTTTTTTAAAAAAAATCAGACTTTACTAAACTGAAAACAGAAATGGTACATTGCAAATTTGACACAATCCATTCTGCCAGCAGATTATTCATAGATGCCTGTCAATCTGTTACAACCAGGACAACCTCAAATGGTATGATACATTTAGCAATTGTGGTCGTAAACTGAAAACACGAAAGCAACTCTCTCTGGAAAGATAAAAGATAATAGAGGACTTGAGTGAAGTAGTGAGGTTTTTCATTTCCTTGTCTGTGCCCTTGGCAGAGAATGGCTGTGGTCATCATGTCTCTATGCAGCATTTTCTACACCATTTGCATTGCTGTGAACTGTTTGTTTGTGGCATGCTCGGGGGGGCACGAACGGGAACACTCTTATGGCTACATGAGGGATGTGTGAACCTCCTTCTCTCCCTTGAATCTCACGCATAAATGTGAGACTGTGTATTTTTACGTGTGTGCATATGTGTGTGTTATAGCTGGAAGGAATTATGTCAGACTGAACTTGACTCTGTGGGAGGTGTAAATTCAATCAGCTTTTGTTGCACACTTTAGAATGATTCAATCTATGTTATGAGGCCAATCACATGGAGAGATATTATAAATGTGTTTTATAAGTGCAAGGCTGAATATTTACTTCTGGTGCTTAGCTGACAAAAAAAAAAAAAAAAATGTTTCATTTAAAAACCTGAAATTGTAAGATAAGAATAAATGCAGTGAAGTGAAGCATTGCTTTTAATGCCAATGAGTTCTTCTAATGCATTTCCTGTCTGCTGTTGACATATATAAGGAAAAATAGTTTTGATTAAATTCAGTTTTCTTCTTGTGGGGTTGGTCAGTTGAATAATAAATTGATGTCACCGTCTGCTAACCAGTGACGGAAGGAACACCTACATTATGTATTGTGGCTTAGACTAGATCACATAAAAACATCAACTCCAACCCACTCACTCCTTCTCTCTCTCTCTCTCACACACACACACACACACACGCACACACACACACACACACACACACACACACACACACACACACACACACACACACACACACACACACACACACACACACATATGCAAACAAACAAACACAGGTACATTTACTCTGCTGCAAAGCCACCGTTTTACTGATTTGGACAAGATAACGCTATTAAACAAAATGGAGACGCCACCAAATTTTTTGCTCCAACTGCTCCAACACATAAGCTTGCGGGTTAAGTAGTATTGCTTTTATATCTTTACCTTTACCATCCCTCATCTCTAGGCTGCTTTGATACAGGTAATATATGCACCTGTGCAGCCTCCACTATCATGCACTCTGAATATTTATTCACTTTCACAGACACCAGATGCACAGTGACTATGTTGCTAGGCCTTTTTTTTAATTCTATTTATGATGGAGAGGCGGTTTCTTGCTCCCTCTCTTTTTTTTTTTTTTTTTTTTTGAGAGCACGCTTTTGTTCCATTCCACCGTTGCACATAAGATCACAGCTATTTGTCCTTTTGTGATATTCCTGTGATGTGACACAGTGAGTATGACTGGAAATTGGAGCCACTGTATAAGGCCTGTAATTTTAAAGCTGGTTTTCATGAAAAAAAATAATACATGTTTTTAGCCAATAAATGGAAGTCAGAGGAATACATCTGCAGAAGCAAAGAAAACAGGAAACAGAATTATTTTTAAGCATTGTTTTATTTATTTTTTTTCCCACTATTTAACACTAAAATTTCGATTTCTTACTAACATTGTAATGTGCATTTTGCTATATACTTTATATATATATATATATTTCCCCGTTCTTAGTAGTCTTTAACAGTCGCGGCATCAGCCAGACTCCTGTACACACTGTGTGTACAATTTTTTTGAAGGTGTGGGAAAAACATTTTTTTAAAGGTTTTTTTTTTTTTTTTTTTTTTTTTTCGGGGGCATGGGATACTGGTTTGTAATAGACTAAACATGATGAGTCCATTTATTTTTTAAGCCAATTAATTTAAGCCTAACATAAAGGTCATTTACTGTACGTCATTTGGTTGATTTCACGTGACGTCACATTGCTTCATCGCGAGAACGCAAAATTCAGATGGAGGGCAGGAAGTGAAGTAGCTTGAGAATCTGAAATAATCATAATGCCCATGTTTAGCTGCTCCAATCGTACTAACCGAGAAAAGGAAAAGATATTTTATAGAGTGCCGAAGGTTGTGGTTCACAAAGGTCAGAAATGTAAAAATCTCACAGAACAAAGCTGTAAAAAGTAGATTTTAAACCTACGTCTGCGGTCGGGAGGAGCAGAGTCTGTTGATGCACGTGTCTGTAGCGAACACTTTGGCAGAGGTATGTTAGCGAGCTAACTTTGTTTTGTGTTTATATAGCATTAGGTTGTTGCTAAATGCTCATTTACTAAGTAATGATAAATCTAATATGTTGTTGGTGATATCAACAGCCTCGATGGTCAGCATATTTTTAGATTCTGTTGAAAACACACTCATCTTAATGAGATACGGGTCACGCCCAACATATTTGTGAATTAATTATTTGTATTTTTGTCTTGAAACTGGATCTAAATTAGTACAGTACGGACTCTCTGTAATTGTTTCAAATTAGTAGGAACATTATTAGCCAGTTTTTATTTTTATTATTATTATAAAGTGTGTTTTTACCATGTGTCTCTGCCTGGTGCGCCCTCACCATAACGTTTTGCTGGGCTGTATTCATCTGTGTTTCTGTACGCTGTTACCATCCTCTGCTATAAAGCCTAACTGATCGTCATTTTTTTGCACATCTGGTGGGCCGGGGGGAGATATCGGGGGATCTGTGCGTACTCTGAAATTGAATCCTGGCGGTGCCACTGGTCTTTAAAAAGCTTGTCGTGTCATAACATTATTTTTTTCTCTGGTTTAGCTCAGTTAGTACATTAATCATTAGCACTATATGACCCCTAAATGAATGGCTGTTAACACACAGGGTGCATTAACATTAAGTGGTTGTTTATGTGTATCCTAACATCCTCCACTGAGACTGCATACTGTGTAATATTACTAATAGTATTTCCTGTTAGGTATTGTGATGCCAATGTTAATTTATACAGTAATTGAATAGAAAATATTTAATGTTGAATGTTTTACAATGCCCTAGTTTCTATAACCACTTAAAATATGTGCCACTGATTTATGCTAAACAGGACCGTATGTGTCATCTTGTCAAGAACTAATTCATATGTAAACATGGAAGCATGCTACTTCTGATTACCTCTGCATGTCTCCCTGTAGCTCAGTTGCAAAACATAACACACACACGCACACACACACACACACTCACACACATTCACACCTGACTTTTTTGTTGCCATAGCTTTTAAAGAACACACAAACCTTTGCATCAGCCTCCATTGCTAGTTTTTCCGCCACGGTGATGGGTAGCATGGAAATTATTTGTGCATCTCCCTGCTCCTTTTGGCTTGCGTTCATTGTTCTGGCCTCTTGTATTCATGCATAAAGAATATTTTTCTCTGAGGTGCAACAAGAAATATGAAGAAGCACACATACTTAGGGCACAGAGCTGTAATCTGGAGTAGTGATGCATCAAACTGAAGCAATAACAACATGCAGGTCCATGTTGAGCTTTTGTCAAATCAAAAGCATCCTTTGGAATTGCCAAGAAAATAGTACTTGGTGTGCTGTCGAGACAAAATGTCACAAAATTACAATGAATGTTGAGAATGTGTTGTACAATATTATTGTGAGTTTTAGGATTTCTCTCTTTTCTTCAGCCCTTACATTTTCTCATTGACATGACAGAAGAATTATAACTATTTTTGTTAGTTTGGTTACCAACCAGTTACTACCTGGAAACGTTGATGCAGGAACGTTCACAAAAGGGTTAAACACCTGGTCAACAAGATATCAATTTGAAAACTGGTCCAAGCAGTGCCTGCACCTGAAAGGTTGCGAGTACAATCACAGTGTTTGAAATGCCATACTCCATACTATGCTCTACAAACTCAATGAGTATATACCGTCTATTATGTAATATAATTACGGTTAGGATGGTTAGAATGATGATCGTTCCCACTGAAGTATACTTCCAAGTTTCCCAAGATGTATTTCGAACTACACAACTGCAAAAACCTGAAACACAATGAAGCTAAATATCTCTGTTGACTCGCCACCTTTGAAAGCTCTGAAAACATTTAAGCAAGAAAAAGACTAAGAAGAATATCAATATGTGGTCATTTGATCCATTAAAACTTACGGATCACATTTCATGCCAACATTACTGAGATTTTCAGAGACTCGTAATTGTTCTACTGACAAAACTTCCGTCAACTTCAAAACAAGAGCCCTATTTACAAAATTGGTAAAAACTAATGGACGACAAGAAGAGATGCTTTTGTTTTGAAAAGGGGATGTTTGAGTTTACCTCATACTGACATCGATTATGAGCATGCCCACTACTGGAAAATTAATTTTTGCTAGTTTTGCTATGAGTTTTTCTCCTTCCGTCGTGCTGAGATTGAAAATTAAATTTCAAAGTTATTTTAAAGTTTTATTTTTCATTTTTATTCAAAGTTATTAATTTCAAATGCTATTTGACGAGTGCTGAATGGCTCTTTTTCTTGGGGAAAAATAGGAATAGGAATAGTTTATTAAATTAAACATTAAATATAAATAAATAGAAATTAAACTGTACAGTTGGCATTTTATATATGTATAGTTATATTTATATTGTTTTTAATAGATGTGGCTTGCATAATATATATTGTTTGTATTGTTTGTATATCTGGAGCTGTAACAAAAATAATTTCCCCCTGGGATTGTTAAAGTATTTCTGATTCTGATTCTCCAAAAAAACATGATTATCGTAAAACTCAACACAAAAAGGAATAATCCATTTTCCAAAAAAACAGGATTATAATATACATTGCAATAAATAACAGTTAACATAATGTAACTTTACAATAATAAGCTGTTGTGTTCATATAAATCTGATCATGACAATCATATTTTTTTTTCTTTTATCACTGGTTGATTTTTTTAAAATCAGTACAGCAATCTCTGCGCATGGCTAATCCAGCACGGGTACATCTCAGTACGTAGCAGTCACGTACTGAGATTGTAAGAGAATCTCAGTACGGAGGTAAACTCTGACCGTGACACCGGTCCCTTGCATTAACTGTAGGACTGGACCCTTCATGGTGGTCCTTGCCTTTCACCCGTAATAATCTGGAATCAAGCACCTTGTGACAGTAGGAAACTAAGCAGGTTTCAGATCTTACACCTTGAGTAAGGTGCGATAACTCCTCGGCACAACTAACAAGATGAGTGCGTAGAAACGTTGAACAGATGGGAGGATAATGTAAAACAGCCTTGATGTAAAGTCAACAACCCCTTTTAATGTTGTCTGGTACTGCATAATTATCAGTTTCATTGTATCCCACAGCTCCAAGTGGCTATGTGGGAGTGTTGGTGTAGGTGTTCGTAGACTTGAGCAGCAATAAGTGATAGTCGTGGCATGTACTTTGCAAATGAGCTCGCTTTGCATGTGTGGTGCTGCTTTTCACACCTCTTGGGAGTTGTGGCACGGAGAAAGGAAATTTTTTTTCAGTCTTTTGAACTTACTTCCTAAGTTAGTATTTCCTCCAGATAACTAGTTCAGCCTGCTGTATGTGGAAGATACTGTTTTCTTTGAATAGGAGAATTTTCCACACCTGTTTTGGAGCAGCTCTGACAAGTGAAGCCTCCTTTTCTTTCCCTCATACCCATCAGAGCCAGGCTTGAAAAAAGTGATCAAGGAACATTTCACCAGCTACCGGTTTACCTTTTTTTTCTCTTCTTGTTTTGTTATTGTCTTATTTATAGACCAACAAGCTGAATGGAATAAGTTTGTAATTGAATAAGAGATGAGATGACAAATGTTAACAAGGTGTAAGGACTTTCAAATTTCCTTTCAGACTATTTTGCTCGTGTTATTGATTTTCTGTGGGAGTGAATGAAAAAGAGATGTTGCAGACTTTTTGGGTGACATGATTTATTCATCTATACCAGGAAACATAATGAAAAATAGCCAAATAGAAAACGGAACAATTAATCTGTTTCTCATTGTTTTAATGACTTTGCATTTATTGAATGGTTGTTAGAAACCTTTTGGCAACTACATCAAAAAGAACATTTGTTCAAGTTGAATCAGTCAGCAGAACAACGGGACGGGTTTGCTTGAGAAAAAATAGATCCACAGATGAAATTGCTGTTTCTGTTTCATGTATAACAAATGAGGAAAAACTATTATTTACCGCTAATTTATGAGGACATGTTTGACATTTTGCATCACGCCTCCACATGCAAAACTCATCAATGCATCATTGTCAAATTATGTTTGATAGCACTGTGTAATGGTCCCGAGTTTGGGGGGGGGGGGGGGGTGTGGGGGTGGGAATGACACCTTCTACATTATAACCACATGGAAAATGGCTTCTTTTCTCCTGGTGCCCTGTATGTGTTCTTTTAATGCTCTGGGGTTAGAAGTGGTTTGAAATTGAAAAGATGGAGTGACAGCACAAAGACAACAAAAGCCTCGTCCATTTCACCTCTTTGTATTGTTGACACTAATAAGCATGGTGCATGTTGTTGTACAGTTACAACCTACTGAGCAGGAAAGACGATCCTATGAAGAACATAATAATGTAAAGCGGGTTCAATCTGCATTTATTAGCATCAAAAGACATAAACGTTTTAAATCTTTATGACTTTGGCTGGCAGGAGAAAATAATAAGCCATGATAATAATTAATAAGCCATGAATTCTTGTGTAAATCAGTGGTTCCCAACAAGGGGTACGTGTACCCTAGGGGTAATTGCAGGGGCTACATGGAAACATTTATGAATTTATTTCCAACAGAATGAATAATTTTATAAGCCTATTTGAAACACTGTACATGCTCGGCAGGCTGCTTTTCAAACAATATAGTGGCCTTCAAAATCTTGATTAACATAATAGAGATTATTCAACTTATTTTCAAACAATTAAAGAAAATATATTCTCTGATATACAATATTTATGTATGCATTACTTAGTTTTAAATATTTGCACTTCTGAAAACAATTGATATTTTATGCAGGATAAACCGTGCATGTTGATATGAATACGCTGTTGTTGTTCAAGCTGTAGAAGAGAGTTCAGAGGTCAACATGTAATTAACATGAATAAAACTAGGGGGTAATTCAGTTGTAATTATGTCACATGATGGCAGTCATTTTTAATCACAAATTACTGAAAGAATTCAAACATTTTCCAAAATCTGTATATTTTCCTGAAGTTACTCCCCAAAATTTCCCAAATTGAATTCAAATTGGTCACAAATTGAAGGACATTCAAGGGAATGACTTTCCCCACTCCTTCCATTGTCCCACCCTAACTCCCTCTCCCCTGTTCCTTTCCCCTTCACCAAGATGTAACACTGCCCTCTCTTTTTATATTTTCCCTCTATTAAAGTTTGTCTTACCCTTGTTTAAGGAGAGCTGGTTATGATCACAGATATGCAATACAATACATGTGTTTATTTCATTGCAATAATAAAACATGCAATAAAACAACAAAAACAGCGACTGATATCTGTCACTAATTGAAAACTGGCAAATTAATGTTGAAATAACTTATTTTTGACCAACTATAATCTGCATCCCACTTAAGATCAAACTGCTGCGTATTTGGCCCCTGAGTTAAAATGACTTTGAAACCCCTGCTGTAGTATGTGTGACTAAATACGAGGATGCCAGTCCAGCACGGGGCACACACACAAACATTACCATTCACGCCTCCAGTTAACCTAACATACATGTTTAATGAATGAATGTGGGAGAAAACAGTAGTAGAGAAAGCCCAAATAAGTACGGGGATGCTAATTTATCATAGAAAAGAAGGGTCACTCATTATACAGTTTTTCTTGTTGCATCTGATACATGATACTTGTTATGTTAATGTGCAGCTCTTTTTGCTGGGCTCTGACTATGTTTAACTTCTTCACAAAATAAACTGATAAATCCATTATTTTCCATTCAAAAATTGTACGTTTCCTGAAATGACAATTTTGCGATGAGTTTGCAGGAAATGTGCTATTTTAAATTTAGATATGGGGAATGGTGCCCTGCATTTCAAAATATGTGTTACTGATGAAATGCAAAAATCGTCTCCTACTAAATTCCTTTTAATCGTGTATAAAATTGTAAATTATTGTGTTGTCAGCGTGACATTTGAACATTTACAATAAATACCTGTGAAATCAAAAAATAAATACTTTCACTTATAAATACAATTATATGATAAGCCAGAAGAGCCTATAAAGAACTGTAAAATGACTAGTTAATCTCAGACTTGGTTCTTGATCCATTGTGCACAAACTGTTGATTATAAAAATGTAAAAATATAAATGAAAAAGAGAAAGAAAAAAAAAATGTCACTTCCTCTGCACCAGATGATATATTCCAGGAAACACCTACACAGGTTGTTGAGAGCTGCAGTGCAAAAAAGGACAAATCACATGTTTGTTACAGTCAGCTGGAAAATCATGATGAAAAGACTAATGTTTGTATATGATGACACTCTTTCTGTCCTGTCCAGGGTGTACTTTACTCTTTTTTTTTTTTTAGGCATTTACTCATTTTAGCAGAAAAATCACAAAATAATAAGAACCTTACAGCAGGTGTGCAATATTCTGCAGTGAATGTATTCATATACTGTATGGTTATAAAACATACTGTTTTCAGCCTTAACTCTGCCCTTGAATACATCAGACTGTATATATTATGGTAAAGAAATACCGCTGTGAAAAAAATATGACAATGTGCATTGGTTGAGGCAGATATAGTTAATGAAAAATTCAAATCGATTAAACGGCAACAACTTGCAGTGAAATGATATTACTGGTAGAATGTAAATGGGAACTTTGCACGGCGTCGTATTTTAACTAGCTCCTGTTAAGTTTTACAATAGATTTTAAGATTGTACTGTATATTTTTAATGGGTTGGCAATGGCACCCTCTTATCTTTCTGATATTTGAATCATGCACAATCCTTCTCGTTCACTGAGGTCTATCTGATGACCAGCTGCTTCTGGTTGTTCCAAGGTCTATTCTGAAATCTAGGGTAGATCGGGCCTATTCTGTAGTTGCTCCTAGACTTTGGAACAGCCTACCCCTCCATAAAAGGATCTCTCCTATAGTTGATACTGTTTAAACTTGTTTAAAAACCTATTTATATGCTGTGGCTTTTTAAACCGGACTGAGAACTGGCAGCTGACCTGCCACTGTCCGAATTGATCTCTTTTCCATTTATTTATATCTTGCACTTTTATACTGATGAACGTTTTATACCAATGCACTTTAATTCGGATGAACTTTTTATTTTTCATGAACTTTTACCGTACCTAATGCTGTTTTTATACTAACTGTTTCTGTTTTGGCTGTAGTGTAGTTGAATGTGGTTGGGAGGAGCATGAGTAATTTCATTGTACTTTGTGCAATGATGATACAATGATTCTATTCTATTCTATCAATAAAAATATGTTTACATATGTATATAATTTTAATATTAGCATTTGGCACCTTATCATTCATTTGCACCTTTTTATTCAGTTTACCTTACGACCTTATTTTCTGCATGTGTATAATTATTATTATTATTATTATTATTATTATTATTATTATTATTATTATTATTATTATTATTATTATTATTATTATTATTAATGCTGTTTTTTTTCCATATGCTGCTCAATGATTCTGATTCAGATTATTGGTTCTACAATTGTTTTTATTTATTTTTATCTCTTTTTATTTACGTGTGTAAATGTTATAACCTCTGTACAGCACTTTGGTCAATGTCTGTTGTTTTGAAATGTGCTCTATATTGACGTGACTTTATTGTTTTCAAATAGAACTTAAATTCATGTCTCTTGGAATTGTCATTCTTTTAATAATGATTTACACCTTCTCTAGTTTGTTTGTACGTTCCCCGGCCGGGTCCGATAACAAATGTGCATTTTTCCCTTGTTTTTGCAGAGCAAGACAAATCAGCCCACTGCACAGATGAATGCCGTGCACTGGGACATTCTGACAGATGCTGGATGCCAAAGTTACGGGTAGGAAGCCAAGCAGACAGCGCCGATAATCGCACCAACCTTTTCATCCCTGTGGGAATGGATGCCATGGTAGAGACAGAGATTTATGGCACCACTAGTTGCAGCAGCAGAAAAACCCTCAGCACATTTGGAAAAGAACAACGGGACACTACAATCCTTGTGGCCAATGTCAAACCTTACATAAAATCGCAGCGTGCACTGAGCCCACCGCTTCAGGAGAGTCCCTCTGCATCCAGTAGTCCCACCAAGAGTAGTGTGCCTCTGGACTTGGCCAACCAGAAGTCTAAAGAAGAGCAGGGCAGGGGCTCAGACAGCAGTGCCTACGGCCCTCCAGATGGCCAGTGTTCCCCACTGCACACTGAAATGGAGGAGGCGTCTTACCTGACCTGCGTACTCAGGCCTAAGTCCCTGTCAAGCAGTCTCATTCGCAGCTCTGTCATCAGCCAGGAGTGTGGGGGGTCCGACTGTGCACTCGACCCACGGGACTCAGGCAACTGACAGGTCAGATGTTACAGCTCACGCTCATCTGCCAGGAGTGTGATGATGATGATGATGATGATGATGATAATATCGATATCACAGGTTATTTGACCAAGAGGCGATTTATTTTAGCCCACAGAAGTGTGAGACACGCATTGTATAACCAAAAACCATCTGCTTTCTATGTTTCTTTGAGTTTGTGACTTGTTGTGTTTCAGTGGAATATGTGTCCTTGACTGCTGTGAGGGGGTTTTTCCCAGGGGTTGGGGGGTATCAGTCCTTATCTGACTTCAAGTGTTTCCATGGTGTACTGTACTCGTCAATTTAGATGTCTGTATTTTACACATTTCAAACTCCAATTCTGTGAGGCTGTTGAACAAAATTGCTACTGTTAAGCTATTGAGTCCTGTCTGCTTTTGTAAAGTGAAGCTCTCTGTCTCCGTTTAGTGTTTAAGGAACATCTCTTTGATTATCACAGACAGCTGAAATACATATCAGTGACGTTACATTCAAAAGTGAAGTGTCTTATGAACTGTTAATGGCGGGGGACACGTGGAATGTCCCCCTTTTCATGAAACCATTTCAGGTTCCTATGGAAGAAAAAAAAAAACAAAAAACAGCAACATTTTTTTAAGAATGTATTTGTAATTTTATCGTTGTCTCTCCGCAGTTTATGTGAAAATAAGCTGAGCTTACACGTGAATGTGGGCTACTGTACTTGTTGTGTATTTTATTAAATTTGTATACACCGTGTGCATGGAAGGCAATTATTTTTTACCAACAACTTCCAGAAGTGTTCTATGTGAGAGAAGTGCATTCATGTGTACAAGGTGCTTAATGTGTGTTATTGACAGATAGCACTAGTGACTCTGCAGATGTGCCAACTTTAGCTCTTTACTGTGTACCAACCAGCACATGTCATTTAGGACTAGCTCGGCTGTTAGAAACATCTAAAGAAAACCCCCAATGAACGTTTTCCTCAATCGTTTATATTTAATAAAAGTGAAATAAAAACAGGCACTATTTATTAGTGCACCCAAAAGAAGATGACTTGACTTCCTCTACTCACTGCTCGTAATAAAAGTATGCATCATCCTGTTGAGATGGAGACCTCGAAAAGGATATTTTCAAGTTCGAAGCCTTTGGTGCTGCTGTCAGTGAATGTCTGCAAGTGATTAGATGTTTGTATAAATATGAATGTCATGAGTCTTTAATCCAGCTAGCATCAAAAATGTAACATCTGCAACTAGGATACAAGTCTTTAGCAGGACGTTAGCATTGAATACTTTGATTAGATTAAATGAAACTTTAATGATCCCTGTGGGGGATCATTAAAGGGGGATCGAACATAAGCGCAATAAAGGTTAGAAAAAGCACATATGGCTGAAAAAAAAAATCATCAAAGTCACAAAAAAAAACTTCCTCATCCAAGAGCTTATTTGAAACATCGCTAATTTTAGTTCATTTTTGAGCGTGCATAACGTCAATCCATTCCAGTCTTCATTAGACTGCATGATAATGTGTAAATTACCGTATGCATTTTGCACAATTTTCAATTCAGCCAAATGTAGAAAGCGTTGATGTTATGAAAGATCCCCAGTTTCTACAGAAATATTTCATACTATCCCAAATAATTGCAAACTTCCTTCCATCCATTAAAAAAAGAAGAAGTACAAACTGGTTTGAAATCATGGCGGTGGCATATTTCCTTCCTCTGCATCGACATTAATGTAGCTAAAACCTGAAAATTATTTGTTTAAAAATAACTGAAACATTTCTGTTGCATCTGCCTGTCTATAAACAGCGATTAAGCAGAAACATCAGTGTATGTTTACCGAGCTGGATGACTAAACTTGGAAACTCAAGGAGTACAGCGTTGTTTTTCTGTTTTGCATCTATTAAACAATCATACAAAAAGCCTCCAGTTTCTTCTCACGTTGTTCAGTTTAGTTTCTCCATCTGGAGACATTGACTTTTGTACCCGAGCTCAGTGAGCGGTTTGAGTGTTGCCTTGTTTTTTCACGAGCTCTGGATAACAGAATCCTGTCATCTACTGAGAGCTGACTATAAGTAAGACTCGCTTTCTCCTTGGGGAAAACACATTAATTTGGATTTTGATTTGCATTTGTTTTGGTGCTGGTATTGACACAATTCCAGACCTAGATGTCTCTTCTCAGCAGGCAGCTCTGATGAGCTCATCTGCATAAGTTGAAATACTCTTTGAGACGGGAGATTGCGTGGGTCACAGCAACTCATCCCATTGAAATACAGACAGAAACATCAGATCATTTTATCTGTATCAGTCCCAGGGTTTCAGAACACGGGGGATGAAGGCAGGTGAGCAGAATGTCAAGTAGGAGAGGGCTGAAGAAGCGTTCGCTGCGACACTTACACCTCCAACTTTCCAGCACCAAATCACTTAAGAATTTAAAACAGGTTAAACTTCCACTTCTGTCATAATTATGCACAATTTTCTTTGAAGCAAAACCCTTTCTCAATTAACGCAGTGCAACAGTAGAGCAGCTTGACAAAGACGCGCAATGTTGTTGAATGCAGATTAAGGACTAGCATGCAGGGCCGATGAATATGTCTTGTCTCTCAGAATGATTTGAGTCACGGTGAAAAGGGAATTACAGACAATGAAAGTGATCGGTGTAATACTTCTATTCTTCTACATTTAACATACACAAATGTTCTATTCAGATGAAAATGGAATGAGTACGGTACCATTCAGTTGAATGAAAAATTGACATGCTCACCCTGAGAACTTAAGCTTTTAATTCAATAATTCAATAACACAGGCGATTAAGAGCTTGTCTTCCACATCCACTAAATTCTATGGGAGATGGTTCCACTTGGTTGAGATCTGTCGGTGGGGAAACTGGAGTGAACACAATGCATAAATAGCATTGGGAGTGTAGCTTTCATTACAACCGCAGATGTCATTGAACACAGTATGTGTGCCTTTAGGCTAAATAGAAAGATGCTGCTTTATTCGCATCTTTGTTTTCAGTGGGATCATAAAACTTGGGTTTCAATATGGTACAACTGTGCATCATAAAGTTATTTAACCCCAGCGTCTGTGTATTTGCCAAGGAGGTGTCAAGTTGCCACCATTCTGTTGCATACTTTGCGAATTCATTTAATATTTCATGAAGTGGGTGCGTTTTTAAATGAAAGAATGGAGCTCAAAACCTTTTCCTTTAAATACTGTAAAATACTTGACATGTTACAAAGATGACACTAATGTGCTCTTTGAAATGCAAATAGATTTCATTTTATCAGTTAAATCAGGACTGAAACGTTACTTTTGGGGAAACAGCTTTCTTGCTAAGGATTCAGATGAGAGGACAAATCAGACTTTTTGATATCTAAGAATTACGAGGACATGGATTCTGACTTGAAACTGCAGGAGAGCAAAACTGAAAATGAAGAAAACAACTGAACGAAAAGAAAAATACCTCTGAACCACATTAATTCAGAAATACGCCTCGTTACATAAATTACGACAACAAAAAGCAGAGTTGTAGAAATGGTAGGTTGTGGATTTGTTACAAGTCGTGTAATTCAGTCGGTTTTCAGTCTTTTTGCCTCTAACTGGCTTGTGGGTGCAGTGTACAGGCACAAGACATCAATCTCTTTATCTAACCTGCAGCAACAGCACAAATAAAACTATAAATTATGATTCCTAAAATGTCACAATATTTTTTTTATTTCATTGTTGCTAAATAAAAACTTGTTTTGGAGTTTTAATACCAGCTTGTGCCAAACCATAACCTTCAAGACAGTTCTGTTGAAATAGCAGAAACAAAAGGTAGGTCTGCACACAAAAAGTATATTGCCATAAGTATTGGGACATCTGTCGTATAGCTATGACATGGATTTCCGTACGGTTTAGGAGCCCATTTTGATTTAATGCAATGAGATCTGATCAAACATAATCTTACGGGGAAACATGGCTCGGGTACAAAAGTAATAGTTTTACATTTTGTGCGTGCCATCACTACTTCCGCATTTTTTTGTGCGCACGACACAAATTTCAAACTCTTGTGTTTCGTATGTAAGTTAGTTAGTTCAGCCAATTGCTTCTTTTTACAACACTCCATGGGTTTTGGTTAAAGGGGCAGTATAATGAAAAAAACACTTTATAATAGTTTTGCTACAGTGTCATACATCCCTTTAGCCTCATTCAGAGGGCCAAAGTTGAAAAAGTTGTGTTTCCTCCCTCTCTTGTTATTCCACATTTTGTAAAAAGTCAGCTCCAAACGGGCGAGTTGGATTTTTCTCATGTTGTGATGTCACATGGGAGAAACTCCTCCTCCTGACAATCCTGGCTCATCCTACCCAATATAAGAATGTGAGCTCCTCCCTCTCAAACTACCTCACCGGTAAGACAAACACTGTGGTTTAATATAGAATATACATTATACTTTATTGTCATATATGTAAAACTGCAGACACGAAATGTGTTCTCTGCATTTAACCCCTCCCTGAGAAGAAGCAGGCTGCCACAGAGTAGCACCCGGAGCCGTTGCAATTCGTTCCACTTTTAGTAACCGTTATACTGCCTCGTATTGTCTTTGAGATGATCTGACTTGTTTGTGACCCAATGCAATGCAGCGGTTGGACAAAACAGTGGACTATCATCTCGAATGGACTTCCTGTAATCAGTAGTGGTGAGGATGACAAGAAAGCAACGTAGCAGCTCCAGTGAGTGTTTGAAACAGCTGAGACAGCTGACAGACTGACTGACTGCTGCTGATGTGATAAACATACACCGTGGAGCAGCGTTTGTCTGACTCAAAATAACTTAAATAGCCATGTGTTTTACTGTAATTTGCAGTTTTTTGGCTGAAAACAATAAGAAAAGTGTGTGGATAGCAAAAGAATATCGCTATAGTGATCAGCTGTTGTGTGGAGTCAGCGTCTACAATCATGCCCACTCATACATATGCACGAAGGCCCAAAAACCGTTTTTAGAAGCGTCATGAAATTGACTTTTCAGAGGGCTAAAACTCCTATAAAGCCTACTATTTTGTTGGGGTTCTTAGAACAAATGGAGATGAGTGAAAATAGCACAATACTGGACCTTTAAAAGGGGGGTATCATGTTTTTTTTCAGTCACATAGGACCATTCTGTAGCATACTATATAAATAACTATGCTACCCAAAATTGTTCGGAAAAATCAGCAAATATAAAAAAAACAACTTAAAAGAAATTTCCCTTTGTAGCAACACTGTTCATGATGCTTCAATTACGCCTCTGTCTCTTTAATATTTATGTGTTTGTGCATGCGCAGTCAGTTCCTCAAGATGACAACCATTTACATAAAAGGCAGCTCTTTACGCTGCCTTTGGCCATAACTGTGCTATGCTCAATGCTATACGTAAGTTCGCAGTGCATTAGTGAATTGATCCAGCGTGGCCGCTACAGCTGCTACGTTCTCTAGCTAGTGGGCAGGATAAGACTACAGGCAGGATGAGAGCGCTAGAGACGACAAAGAAACTTTCTTTTTAGGAAAAAACGAACGTACTTTTCACAGTGAATGGTACAAAAGATAGGATTGGCTTTGTGGATGAGCCTCACTGAGGCTGTTCTGAGTTGTTGTTGTTGTCATTTTCACCGTGTTTCTGTGTTTCCAACACAAACAACAGATGTGCTGCCGTGTCATGAGATATATCTTGTTGAGAGAGTATGGAAGCTATATTGAATAATTGTTTATGTTTCTTTAATGGTGTTTTACGATGTTGATTTTGTTTGATTATCACTTGCCAGCAGAAACATATGGAATTGTCATTGGTGGTCTCGATTTGCAACATGCCTAGCCAACCCTAGTGGTCACGGCACGTCACTGATCCCCCTTTAGTATATCATCCCAACATTCATGGATGCTGTTTACTTCTGTTTTTTTCTGTACGCTGTTTTTGGCTACTTTTTACATTTTTTTTCATCTTTATTTTGAACAATGGCAACGCAGGGTATTGTGCAAGCATGCGGTCAAGTACCTATTTCCAAACCAGAGTGATTTACCTCATAAAACTTTTGTATGTTTTCTTTCTTCAAGTCAGAGCAACAGTGCCATAACATTAATATTTATGTATGTGGTTCAATCGGTCTGTTAATCATGTAGTCCATGTATGAGGAGCAATTGTTTGGACTCAACTAAAAGTGCATACAATATGATGGCACGCACTTAACGTCATTAGTAAAGCATCAAACAGTTTAAAAATGTATATTCTATAAAACATACAAATGTGATTCTAACACATCTGTATGTCTTACTACAGTACTAAATTTAAAACAAGGAATATTGTATTATAAGAATGGTACAATGTAAACTTGCTACAATACATAGAATGGTTATCAAAATGAAGAATGCAACAACGTTGAGTTAGAGTATTGCTTACCCGTGCTGCTGCTTCTGGCTCTGAAGAAGTAGTCCTCTTTAGAGTAGGGATCACATTGTTTTTTAGTGTCAGTGTACTTATTAATCCACTTTCAAATAAGCTCTTGCTTTAAAGCAGTCATCTAAAAAGTGCCTGGAACAAACATAGCAGATCTTTTTGGGACAAAGGCCGCTTCCAAAGATGAACTTCAACCATTGTTGATGAATTGTTTCATCTTTGGGAAGTGTAAAAAGAGGGCGGTTTTTGTCGCATCCCAAAATACATTTTCTTGCTGAAGGCAAATTTAAAAAGCAAGGGCAGGTAGCTACTATGATGAGCAAAGTAGATGGATCGACACAAAGTTCTCATTCGGTGGTGTGTTCTGGAAGGCAGTGGGAGGGAAGCAAGTTATTTTAATTATTATATTTTTTAATTCATACATAAATGAGTACAGACAACATAAGCCATGGGTTTTTTACAAAAGTGTTTAAAATAAGTACATTAAAAGCTAAATCTGCAGAGGCGGGTGCTGTGGGCTGAACTAAGGAAGAGAACATAGGAGGGCCCTCGTCCCCAGGCGGAGCCTCGTCACCTCACACAAAACAGCAGACAAATGGCTGCTGGCAGGAGATTCACAGATTACTCAAAAATACATGAATCACTTTGAGCATCAATGGAGTTATGTTTTTCAGGAGATACATACTAACAGCTTGAAAGAGTTATTTTTACATGATACCCCCCCTTTAAGGTGATAATTTACATTTACATTAAAATGAATCATTTTGCAATCTCCACAAGGCAACACCACAACATTTCCTGACACGCAGCATGAACATAAGACGTGTCACGGAGCGCAAATCTATCACAAAAACAGCCTTCTACCACCAAAAGAACATCTCCAGAGTGAAAGGTTTAATGACTCAGAAAGATCAGGAGAAACTGGTCCATGCTTTTATCTCCAGCAGACTGGACTATTGTAATGGTCTTCTAACAGGAATCCCCCAAAAGAGCATCAAACATCTACAGCTGGTTCAGAACGCTGCAGCTCGGGTCTCAACCAAAACAAGGAGGTCAGAACACATTACTCCAGTTTTAAAGTCTTTACACTGGCTCCCAGTCAGCCTCAGAATAGACTTTAAAGTTCTGCTGCTGGTGTAAAAATGAATGGGTTTGGTCCAGAATGCATCAGTGAGATGTTAGTCATGTATGAACCCAGCAGGTCTCTCAGATCTATGGACACAGGTCAGATAGTGGAGCCCAGAGTTCACAGTAAACATGGTAATGCTGCTTTTAGTTGTTATGCTGCAAAGAAGTGGAACAAACTGCCAGCAGAGCTGAAGTCAGCATAATGTGAACATTTTTAAATCAAAGTTAAAGGCACTTTTGATTTTTGGTCATGTTGTTGTTGACGTATTGTGTTTGTTGATGATTTTAAATGTTTTTACTGATGATTGTAAATGTTTTTTGTTTCTTTTTTGCTTTTAATGTTCTTATTGATTTTAAGCTGTTGAATGTTTTCTGTTGCACTTTATGACTGTGTAAAGCACATTGAGTTGCCTTGTGTTTGAAATGCGCTATACAAATAAATTTGCCTTGCCTTGTGTTTTTAAGCCCTCGAGGCTTTAAAGGTCCTTTCTAAACTAATAAATTAGGGTTGTTTTACTAAAAGTCCAACGTCCAAGCAGGATGGATGTGAACACCTCCTGAAAACACTGTCAAAACAGCGCAATTAACCAAAGTGATTAATCTGTTTTCAAATTTCTACCGGCCACAGTGACATGGAAATAAATGTGCATGCTGACTTTCAACATTTAGGAATAATTTTCTTAATTATAGTACAAAGTAAGACAGTTGTGATGTGTATGTGTGGAAGCTCTTTCAGAATGTGTTTTTCTTCGGTAATGGCAGGCGAGCTTGACAAGGCAGTCTTTGGTAAAAATATCCTGCCTCAAACCCTGTGTTCTGCCTCCTATTCTCAAAAGATACATGACATCGCTGACTGTGTTTAGTTTTTAGTCTGACTCGTGGGAATTAATGCCCCTTTTATTGACCTAGTCTGACAGAAAATTCCAGACGAGTGCTTATTTAAAAGGTGTTACTGAGGGCAGTCTCCTCAGGGAGGAGTTCAAATACACAATAGTTCGTCAATCATGATTAATGTCTATCGCTTTTGAAAAAAAAAAAAAAAAAAAAAAGGAAGTGATCCAGCAGAACTTCACATAGGTTTTACTATTTGTTACTAGGTCATGGCATACTTTCCTCACTTTGAATTGAGCAAAAATAGTCTACATGCCTTTTTAAGCAACAAAGTAGGACAATATCTGCTTAAGTGAAAGGCTAATGTGCTCTGCCGTATGCTTGAATGTCCAAAAAGCTTTGCCCTTTAAGTGCTTTGTCTGCTATCATAAATACGTTTTTTAAATTATTTTTTTAAGGAGAAAAGAGGCTCTTGACAGTGCAACACCAAGTAGAAAACAAGCTCTGCTTTTCAAATGCAGTGGACAAGTTATTAAATCAATACAGATTGATGTAGTGCAAGTCTGTCTGATTGAAGTGTTAGATGTTGAGTCAGACGGCCAATTAAGTGACACGCAGGCATTAATGTGCCATGCTTGGGCTTTCAGACACAAAAGGCCCCAGCACTGACCTGCTGTTTGACACTGTTGAAGTAAAAAGGTCTAATATCTAAAACGCCTCCAAAAAACACAGCGTGATAAGCATCGTAAGTGCACTCGTAGGAGCGTTGCCTTGTGGCGTGATGTGTTTTCAGCTTCACTTTGTAATGTTTTAAAGTTTGCAATAAATTTGAAGGCATTACCACCTTAATTGCATATGTTAATTTCTTCATCCTCACAAAAAGAGGTTTATAATCCTAAATGAGGAAGTCCCTTCTTAAATAAGGTGTAGGGCTCCGTACACAATGAACAAATAAAAAATAACGGACACATAAACCACCATTAATAATTGAAACTGATTACAGCTTACAGAACAAGGATATTACTGTGGAAATAGTTATGCAGCATTCACTCATACCACTCTTATAAGACCATTTAAAAAAAAAAAAAACATGAATTGATCAGGTTTAAAGGAACAAATTTAACTTTAAAAATCTACTATCATTTTGTTTGTAATGAACTTTTTGTCAGGTTATCTGTACTGCAAATAATATATTGGGCTTTAAAGGGGACATATCATGGTTTTAAATCCTTCCTTTTAACATACTGTATAAATCATACAGTTGTGGTCTATATAAAGCGGAACTGCAATGCTTGGGTCTGAATTCCTCATTATTGTAGCTCCACAGACCCCTTTTCTACCCCTTTTCTGATGTGCTTCTGAGAGCAACTCGTTTTGGTGCGGTCTCTTTAAATGTAAATGAGACACTCCATACCCCGCCCCCTCTTCAGGTGACACTCGGTTCAACTCCACCCTGCTCGGCCATTTTTGTAGTTTGATAGAAGAGATACGGTTATGTAGCTGCGCATAAAGTTTTTATTCAGAGGTTATTTACAAAATGTCAACAACGGAAGACTTGTCCATCCAGCTTTACATGTTTGAGCCAGAGTCGGACCCAGTGGAGCGAGATGAAAATGAAGATAATGAACCTGCAGAACCCTAACAAGTGAGCTAACACAAGCACCGAGCTAACGCTAGCGCCAAGCTAACGTCACGAAATGCATTTTAATACAGTCTTTTCACAAAAACGGCAAAATGAAATGACTAATGAAAACTTCAGACTCAAATTAAATCACGTTGGCCATATCATCAAGGATCTAAAACGCGCTAACATATGAAGTCTGAAGATGGTGCAACTGCTAATGCTAACAAAACAATGACAGGGACGTCTTATCATCACACTTTTTAGGTTTATTTACAGCTTACCGAAGTGCTCTGTTCGTCGTCTCCAAAGACAGAAGGAATTGAACCCTCAATCAGACGAAGTCTTTCATCAAATCCTTCTTTATACTGGCGGAGGTTGCTGAAGCAGTCATCCTTGAAGTGCTTCGCACACACAAAAATGACCTTACCCACAGATGTGGGTACATTTCCGTGAAAAATAAAACTCAACCAGGCACTTTGAAAAGGTTCTGATGCTGGGAGACGGTGTAATGAAGCGTGTGGGTTACTATATCCAACAACGTGGATTACAAAATTGCAGCGAGAAATAAAAATGGCGGATTGCTCGAAGTGTTGGGCCTGGAGTCGATGTCCTAATTTGGAAGTTCCGCTGCAAATACAGTGACGTTATTGTTCAAAAAACGTAATAGAGAATCAAAAAATCGAAACAGATTGAAAAATATGACCAAAACAGAATATAAAGATATCAACAGAGCACCTGAAGAGACTAATTTGAACTTTTCTGTACTTCTAAACAATCTAAATATACATCAAAATGCATTTAAGGGCTAAAAAAGTGGATTTAGCATGATATGTCCCCTTTAAAGAGTAACTAAACCCCAAACCCACGCTGAATATGTATTTGGGTATTAAGTAGTGCCGTTTATTAATTCTAGTCCCCCAAAGTATTTTAATTTTGCTTTAATGTCAGAGTTACTGGCCATTGAGGGTTGAACACCGACTATTACGATTAATTTTTGCTATTGGCTGAAACAGATTGTTTAGATTCCCCTGCGTCATCATCTTTCACTGTTGGCCCCGCCCCTCCTATAAAAGCTGAGAGGAGGGAGGAGGGTTTCCTCCAATCACAGCATTCAGTGAGCAATGATTCACAGTTTTAATGATGAAGTCCACTGTGTTCCTTGTGAAACAACTCGCAGTAGCGGTGATGTTTTTGACTCTGTACTTCTGTAAAGACACATCTATGCTATGTTTGTATTCCCGTCTGGCTCTGTGTGTGCCCGGATGTGTGTGTATGTCTTATTGCTGTGTGTGTGAGGAGGTGGGAGAGCAGGGCTGTTTGTCCCTGAGTGGTGTTTGTATATGAGGGGTGGATCTCTTCTAAATTCATGCGCACCAGTACAACGAATGCTTAAACGAACGCGTAAACGAACACGTAAACAAACGCGTAAACAAACGCGTACCCTCCGCCTTCACGTCTGCCCGTCTGATCTTCATTTTCTATGCACATAGAATGGGTACACGGGCATAATGCGCAAGTCACGTCCACATGTCTGCTTGCAGACATGTTAACACGTTTGCAGACGCTTTGATGTGCATATACATTAAAGTGTCTGCACACCTACGCCACACCTGGATGTGCACCTAACAAAAATGAATATATCAGTCACACGTAGATGCAGGTGTGGCGTGAGTGAAGCAATAGCAATCAGGTGGGTTTCACTATTTTAATACACTTTCCATTAGTTTATTTCATATTTTTAGCATCTATGTATAAGAAGTGTCCTGAGATAAACACAGTTCTGGCTCTCTTTTTTTTCTATATGGATGCAGTTGTAATGTGATGATGCCCTTAATTATTTTTTTATTGGTGTGCAACCTTTATTAGAAAAAATATTCCATTGTTGTTATGACTGCAAAATGAAATGAAAAAAATTGAGCCTAGACTTAATATTTCAAAATACCATGACACCAAAATAACACTCCATGAGTCAAGGTTATTTAATAAAAAACATCTTATTAAAGGGCATCAACTTTCGTTACCAGGTGTTTCTATTCAACTATTGACTACTTGTGACTTAATATTTGGCTTTTTTTTCAATGCATGAACTACATAGTTGACAATAAAGGTGATATATCACCCCTTTGTCCTTATTGTTTTTCTATCTTTTTCACTTTGTGGCTCTCTGACCATCGTATAGTCTATTAACTGCACCAGTTGACATGGTCACTAGTTGAACAGTCAGCCACCCAGAGTGAAATGTTATTGCCTCCAGCAATATCTGCGCTCTTCAATAACTCGTACTGTTTACAAACCCAAAGGGCATCGTGCTCTGCTCAGAACTCAGAGTCTCAGTGGATTCAAACTCTCAATCTTAAAGCTGAGATGCGGTATCGCGACAGTTTTACTTTCCTGCAAAAAAAAAAAAAAAATGTAGAGGCAGATGTTGTCAAAATTCAACCCACATGGAAAACACTAACATTCTATTGATAGTGCAAAGATATAATCCAAAGGCACATGAGAAGTTTAGCATTTCACATGTATTTCACACATATCAAAGTCTTTCTACAACCATGTTTCTCCCACACAGATGTTTTCACTTGTTTTGGCAGATTAAACCTTGCCCGGGGATTGTGTGGGTGTGTGCAGACGAGAGCTCAGCCGACATTTCCCTAACACACTGCTGTTAGTTTTATTGCACCTGTAGGGTCACTCAGTATACACCTTCATGATTATTAGCACACACAGTTTTGGGACCTCATCATGTAATTCTCAGCCAAGTGCTGCGCAACAGAGGTCTGATACAGCAGAACTGGTGTTAAAGTGCCTGGGAAGAGATTAAACCTTAAAATCGGAAGAGCTTCAAGTTTGGCTTTACACTGTCAATCACCAGACAATGTAAACTCCTATTTCCTGGAAAAATATTATAAAATAGCCCAAATAATTTAAGGAGAAGTTAGCACATGCACTAACTAAATTATTTGAAGAAGAACCTCGAGAACAGGGGTGTCTAACTCATTTTAATTCAGGGGCCAAATACTGAGCAGTTTAAGTGGGCCACAGATTTTAGGCAGGAAAATTAGCAATTTAAACATTATTGTGCCAAGAATAGTTCCATGTATAAAAAAAAAAATGATAAAATATGTACAGCACTGATAATGTCAAAGCAATAAGTGACAGGTTTCAGTCCCTGCAGGATCTTCACATTTTTTTTAGATTTTGTGACCCATTTTTATGTAATATGGGAACATTTTGTGGATAATTTCAAGAAAATGTCAGGATTTTGGAAAAATTGAGAGTTCTTTTATTACTTTCAGATTAAAAAAGGACTGCTGTCATGCGATATAAGCATGGGGAAATGTGAGCCCTGCTAAAATTGTGGAGTTTCATTAATTTGCACAATAATTCATGGTTTTTCTTTTTTACTTTCTCATGCTGGGCCAAATTGGATGCTCTATACTACAAATACCATGTACCCACTACTCCTGCACACCTAAAAACATAATAATGTAATGTAATATACAATGTAGTCCTGCCTAAAGTGAAGTTCACCTATCCAGTTAAGGAATAATATATGATAATAACTAGAATATTTGCATTTGAGGATGCAGGTGCTGGCCCACGTGGTTGGCATTAGCTTATCATTAGCATTAGCATCATCTAGCATTAGCATTAGCCTAGCAATAGCAATAACCAAGCAATAGCGTTAATCTTGCATCAACATTAACATTAGCATAGCACTAGCATTAGCCTTGCATTAATATTGCCCTATTATCTTTAACATAGAATTATAATTAGCTTAGCAATAGCATTATCCTAGCAATATCATTAGCATAGCATTAGCATTAACATCAACATAACAATAGCATTAGCCTAGCATTCACATTGACCCAGCATTAACTTTAACCTAGGATTAACCTAGCAATAACATTAGCCTAGCTTTAGCATTAACCCAGCATGAGCCGAGCAATAACAATATCTGAGCATTAGCATTAGCCTAGCATTAGCATTCACCTAGCATTAGCCTTATAACAGTATTAGCCTTGCAACAGCATTAGCCTAACAATAGCATTAGCATTAACCTAGCATTAACATTAACTGCCCTATTTATATTCTAGTTTCCAATATTATTATTGTTATTATGACGATTTGCATACCCTATTTTGGGAACCAAGGCTCTATAGGGTCAAATTTGGCCCCCGGGCCTCAAGTTCGACAGGTATGCTCTAGGATATCCATATTGTACTAGTCGTATTTACAACTTTATTTGTGTTATATATAACAATAAAAAAGGAGTTACTTGTCTGAATTATGTATTTTACGTAATTTACCTGCATGGGAAGAAACAAAGAGCAACAATAGTGATGTGACGTAGAGGCATTGATTCCAGACTATTCAGTGATAATAAACAGTGTTCTGTTACTGTAGGTGGAATGTTGCGGGAGTACAAAAAAATGGCAAATAATGGGTGTGAATGGTAATTGGTTCTGAGTCAATGGATAACGTGAGGGCAGTGAGTCTTCACATTGTTGTGATTCAATGAAAGAAAATACAGATCTGAAATGGCTACCATCACATGGTGCTGATTCAGGCAATGCTGAAGTCTTAGAATTAATTTACAATAGTGAATCCTGGCTTGCTTCAATCGCACTAGAATTAGTCTCACTGAAAAACCGCTTTGTTTGGCCATGTGTGAACACAACACACAACCGGATGTTAGGTAAGCATACTCTACTTCAAATGAAAACAGTGCTCTCTGAGCATTTGGAAGCAAACTATGCTTATTTCAAACCTCTGACAGAGATCTGACTGACAGTCCAGCAGCTCTGCAAAACTACCATAAAATGTAAAAACGACTGATGTGCAGACGTGAGTAAGGTGAAACAGGCATTTCTGGATGTTTGTAGAAACTCAGTGGAGTCACTCACTTTAACATGTTGAGCGGGCAGAAGACATATGGCTTTACAAGCTCAGGAAACGCACAAAGTAAACGCAAACAAGGCTCTGGTCTCACTGAAGAGAAACGAGTTAGGAAGTCAGAGGCAGCATGTGCCTCACTGTTCCATACCCACGGAGCAGTTTCTTACCTGTGACTGTTTGACAAAGACTTATGACGGACATTAACTGGTTGAACCTCGATTATTGTACACGATTTTTGGATAAAGCTTGCAATTTATGTTTACCACAGTTATCCATTGACTAGAGGTGTAAAGAGTAATGATGTATCCTACTCAAGTAGAAGTACTGCTACTTGATTGAAATTGTACTCAAGTACAAGTACAAGTTAGTCATACATGAGTACTCAAGTACAAGTAAAAAGTTGCTCAAAGTAAAAGTTACTTTCACCCCCCATTTTTGGTAATACATGTTGTATCTCATGTATAAACTTTAAAAGGAAGAGACAAAATCTTGCACAGTTTGAACTTAATCTTTTTTCCACAAAGGCATCTGTATTAAATACAAGGTTTTTTTTTCAAAATGTACAATTTTTTTTAAAATAAAATACCAGTAACAGGTGCTTTGTCATCATAGCTTACATAGTGCTTGTAGAATCTTCTGGCAATGCTGAGGAAAAATAACCCTTATTCAATGCTGTTTTGACGTGATGCACTACTTTTAACCTAGTTGGTCGGCTATGATGTGATGCATTTGATTGTTGTCTGGTAATTTCCTTTTTTTATAGTTTCACAATGTCCATTGATCATTTCTAAACAAAAAAATAATAATTTACTCAGTAATGGTTGGATGTAGAAATGTAATGAGTTACTTTACTTCTTTTAAAATGTACTTATGTACGAGTAAAATTCCAGATTTAGAAATCTACTCAAAAAAGTACCCATTGACTCAACTCTATTACAGTAACGTGAGTACTTGTAATCTGTTATTTTCCCCTTTGTCATTAACAAGCTTTTATTTTTGCAAAAACAGGAAGTACCTGTAAAAAGGAAGCATATCTTCAACAAGGTGGGTATCATGCCTCTGGGCTTTTATTCTGAAGGCCACCTTCCTCCCTAGGTAAGCAATGCCACTTTTACTCTTGCTACCTGCTCAGCTGTTTCACCTCTGCTCGTTAACTCTCCCTGTATTTAAACACTCCCTCTGCCGCTGCTCAGTTTCCAGATTTTCTGCATTACCATGACCAGTGTTTTTCCTTGTGTCTGGGCTGATCCTGCTGTGACCCCTGCCTCGTTTTTGTGATTCTACCCTCGGATTAATCCCTCTGGTCTGGTCGGACTGCTCACCTGTATTAACCTCGCTACGACGAAAGGTCTCTGCTTTACAGATTATCTCATTGTACTGTTTCCTTAGCTGTCTACCTGTGTACTGTAACCTTAGCCTGGAATAAACATTTAAATCACATTCCTGTGTCAGAGTCTGCTATTTGTTCCTGTGTTCTGTCTTACACCTCACAGTGAGTGAGAAACTTTGACTCTATTTTCTTGTAAGCCTGTAATTGTAGACTACAATTACATTAAGAAAATATTTGTCTTAGTATTTATTATTCTTTGCTTTAAAGGGATTCTCCACTGTTTTTACTAATGTGGCCTAAAACCTTTGAAATGTCCTTTACAGAAGATCTAGGCCTAACAAAACCCATTATTTTGCACCGTATTTGTTTTGTTAACTTTTAAAAACTGGGACGACTTTGCCCTGTGTGCCGTCATGTTGCAATGATGTCATTGATGACCCATTGAGTTCTATAGGAAGTGAAGCATTCAGGATTATTTAGCAGCTTTTTTAGTCAAAATGGCAATTTGTGCTGCTCTGGGTTGCTCTAAAAATCAGTAAAAGTAAAAAAAAAAAAAAAAAAAGTAAAAAAATCTGTGACTGCAGGAGGTGACAGTTCCAACTCTGCTGTTTCTTCAGATTTTTTTTTTATTTTTTTTTTACCTTTTACTCCTTTTTAGAGCAACCCAGAGCAGCACAAGTTGTCATTTTGCCTGAAAAAGCTGCTAAATAATATAAAACTCAATAAACTAAAAAACGCGATTTGTGTCATCAATGATGTCATTTCAACATGGTGGCGCACACTCTCAAACGGTAAAGTAGTCTCATTTTAAAAAGACAAATATGGTGCAAAATGTGTTTTGTTAGGAATAGATCTTCTAATAGACATTTAAACAGTTTTAAGCCAAATTTGTAAAAAAAAAAAAAAAAACAGTGGAGGATCCCTTTAACTATATGTACTGTACATGAAAACTGCGGGAGGGGGTTATAAAACAAGTACCTATTTTGTTACTTTCAGTTTTATAAAAGTTTAGACACATTTCTATAAAACTGTCTGAGGACTGAACCATTTCATGAATAATCTAACTTTTAAAGTCAAAATTTGCAGGTTGTTTGTTTTTCATTAACTCTGAAGCTTTAAATGATTTTAGTCACCTTTTGTTTGGCTGTCTTATACATCCTGTATTCTAACACTGCATTCAAATATCTCAGACAGACAAATCAAGTTTTTACTGGCCAAAGAACAATGTTGATAAGTTGCTGTACTCCATAAGATAAAACTTGGGTCACATGTTCGTTCCCAATCTAAAAGACTTTTGAGATTCATTGCTTACTGAACTAAACTCAAAGTGTGCAGCTAATAACTGTCCTTAAAGGATGACAACCTTGCCATCCAACGATTACTGGTGTTCTGGGAACACTAGTTAAGGCTGTTTTCGTGCAACTGTAATACCTGCTTGTATGAAAGTGTTGAGATGTAGCATTGAAGAGAATAATCCCATCTACCTCCATCCACTTCCCATCTTAATGTTTTCCCCCAGAGATGGATCAGTCCGCTGGCATGAATCTATGAAAGGCAGCTGCCAGCAACCCCCTCCGTCTTCGAGTGAGCTAAAGTAGGTTAACGATAACACTGCAAGTTGGGTAAATATCACAGCAAGCTGAGCCTCTTAACCTCATCATGAGAACATTCCTGCTTCAGCTCGTACATACCACTCATCAGCTTCATATAGTGTTGTGACATTAGTATTTCATATTGAAGGTAGACTTTGCGCACACACGCACAAAACTGCAGCTCTCACACAGTTTTAATGGCTTGGCTGGAGAAGATTACTGTTCATACAGTGGGTCATTTATTTATTTATTTATTTATTCAGTTCATTTCCGACATGGTTGCATTCACAGAAATTCATTTGACATTCAGAGCAAAATCACATCATTGTTTTTTTTTTTTTTTTTTTTTTTTTTTCCTTTTACATGCCGGAAAGGGCGACGGAAAAAAGCATTATGCTTATCTAGATCCGTCCCCTAATTTGAACACAGATAATTTTACATCCAACCTCTTTTCTTCCCTTTTTTTTTTTTTTCTTTTTTTTTTGTGATGTGTTCTCGTCTGCAGTCATTGTTCCTGCTGTTACTCCTCTTCACAGTCTTTTTCCCCCGTATTTCCACGAGCTTTCTTTTCCAGTCGTTGTTTACGTTCCTCCAACTCTCCAAACGTGAAGTTCTTCTTCTCTCTGAGAACCTTCATATCCTCTGAGAGTCGCCTCAGCTTACGATCCATCCGGAAGGCACATGCACAGACACATACCCCCATCATTAGCAGGCCAAAGATCATGACTCCTAGCAGATAGATGTCCTCCACATCTTCCACTTTCAGCTGGGAGAGACAGAGCATCTGGCTTCTCCCTCGTGCGTCCACGACATATCCACTTGGGTATGTGTCCTTTGGACACGGTATTTCGTGCTGAAGCAATTGCCTCGTTGAGAAGATTTTGTCAATGGTGCTCAATGACCAGTTGATGAGTTCCATGTCGTTGCTGTAGAGTTCAATGGAGAGTCAAGTTTTGGTGCAATCTTTCATTATGTGTAATCTATTTATTCATTACACGTGTGACATTGTATGGCTGTTAATTTCCATTGTTAACTAAATAGAGCCTCCAGCGACTTTGACCAAAAATCTTTGTCGTAGTTTTCGTTGATCACATTTGTTATAACTAGACTAAGACTAAATAAAAATGTGTGGACAAAAATGATATACAGTAACGAATAGAAACAAACTTACAGTTTCGTCACATGGAACAAAATCTGATCAGAACTCACGTGGTCTTAGGCATTGATCACATCAGATCTGTGTATTTACCAACATTAACACCATCCAGTATCAGGTTGATGAATGGTATATTAATCTTTAAAAAAAAAAAAAAAAAAAAAAAAAGGTTTATATTTTAGTCAACACTATCTGTAAAAAAAAAAATAAGTAGACTAAAATCTTAATGTCATTTAGTATAGAGATTCTCAACCTTGAGGTTGGGACCCCCATTTGAGTTCACGGGTCACTGGGAAGGGGTTGCCAGATGTTTGCTTATTTTTACCTTTCTTCTGCAACTCCACCAAACTTGCCATCTAAACGATGGCAAGTTTGTACCCATATTTTTGCTCCTTTTAATGAATTTTTGCTACATTACTCCCATTTCTGCCACGTCTCCATCAAATGTCAATGCCTGTTCTGCACATTTTTTCCACTTTCAAGACATTTACAGCACCTAAAAACCCTACCTACCACTTTTCCCTTTTCTTGTCAGATATGTTGACCCAATAATGTCGTTTTTAACCTCTGCTAATTTTGCCATTTTAACCACCTTCACAATGAGTTGTGCCCATTATTTGCCAGTTTAAGCTAATTGTTCCAATATTGACACTTTGAACCCTTTTTCTGTCGATTTTTAATTACTCTCCTTTGTAACTTTTAACCAATTTCTGTAGTTTTGAGAATGCCATTGTCCCAACCTTTTTCACCATTTTTGGGAACTTTTAACCCATTTTTATAGCTGATTAAAGCAAAGATTCATATCTTAAAGATGACTATACCGTATACTATGGCCCAAATAACACTAAACGTCCTGGATAACAGTGGATATTATTCAGATGAATAAATAAATATGGTTATCACAGATTCATGTAACAATGGGCCATCATTTTCGCTGATTTTATGGATGGGCCCCAAAAAGCGCCCCCATTTATTCCCCCATATAGATGGCCCTGCCTCCACATGATAGTTCTTCAATGTTCATGTCTGTGTTCCACCACCTTAAGTGGGGGTCCCCGGTCTCTGGACCATGATAAAGTTGAGAACCAATGATTTAGTTGACTAAAACTGGACTAACTAAAATAGTCCTGATGACTATGGACTAAAACTAAACCAAATTTGATTCCAAAATTGACTCTGGTGTCACAAAGGTAATAAACAGTAAAAGTACAAGTGGGAGAGCCACAGAGTTGAATGCTGTTGTTTACTGAACACAGCCTTTTTTAAAGCTGTGGAATAGATTCATCATCAATGCCCAATTAAACTATGTCCCAGAACAATCCATATCACCTTAAGAATTAATGTTTCATCTAATAGTCATTCAGCAGTAGAAACATTTGTATCTGGTCTAAACAATGTGACCATACAACAGGATGAAATATGATTTGTTTGAGGAAGAAGTGCATGACAGGTGCCATGGCACTCAAGTGGATTAGCAATGCCCCCTGGGAAATCATCCACTTTCAGTTCTTGCAGGGATTTGAATGTAATTGCATCAAATACTAATATGTCTCTTTTCTCCATCATGCTCATGATCATTTTACCTTTTTCTGATATGGAGTTATGAAAGCTGTTGATAAAAGGCTTTTTTTTTATGTCTTAAAGGCCTTCCATTTTATTTTCTTGACTCTTATGAGTGCAAGGATTTCAATGTCATGAAAGGATTACAGTCAATTTTAGATGTCAATGAAAAGGGTTTTAGTTGTATCATTGATTATCTGCAGAGTGATGTATTTTCAGTATTCACAATGATCTAACAGCCTGTGTATTCTTATAGAATGAATCTTAACACATTTTTGCACTTTCAGATTTTTGTGGTTCAAATATCTTTGTGGAAACAGTGCAGCACTAAAAAATTGAAAGTGACAGGGACAAAAAGAAAGATTAACTTTAGATTTTACATAAGTCTACACTATAATCCTCTGGCATTAAAACCTACTCCCTGCAATGTTTTTTTTTTTTTTTTTCCTTTCTTTTTTCTTTTTCTCATTCAAGTTTTTTTTTTTTTTTTTTTTTTTTCAATTGTGTTCTTCATGACTTCCACAAAGAATAAATTCTTCCTTTGTAGCCTCAGGTACAGATTTACTAGCAATTCCAGATATGCTGCCATTAAAAGCAACAGTCTTAAAGGAAAATGTTGCCATAACTTTACTGCTGTAGAGTTATGTGATACAATGAACTAGATTTCCTTTAGCGTAGTGACACCCTATCAGTAGCTAGTCTTAATTTTGTTGACTAAAAATGTATAGTATATTTATTGTTTTTGTCGACTACATTTTTGAAGTGACAAAAACAAAGATATACATTTGAACGGTAACTATATACGAAGAAAAACAAATCTATTAATGTTCACATAGGACGAAATGCAATCAGAAGTAAGGGACAAGGCTGTAAGTGATCCAATAGGAAATGAGCTGATTGTGTTAATGGACATAAGACGGATCATGTGACTTTACTCATTGATCACAACAAATAAGTCTGTGTGTATTTTACAAATATTAGTACCATCCCATATCCGTAGGACAAATTGTAATTCAATCTTTAAAACTCTAAAAACTAGACAAGAACTGACATTGTCCTGATGACAAAAAATTGACTTAAACTAAGTTGCATTTAAGTCAAAAGACTATGACTAAATCTAAATAAAAAATTGTTGTCAAAAAACATTGTTGGTAACATACACTGACAAGATGCACCCTGAGTTCTGTACATTAAAATAAATCGGTGGACTAGGGCTGGGCGATTTAGTAAAAAAAAAAATCCGATTTTTGATTATTTTTTTCCAATTCCCCTAAAAATGACTGCAGACATCAGATATATTGTCAGAAGTGCAAATGTATTGCTGTGAAGGTCCTCAAGAGTTAAAATGCATAGAACGATCCCAAAATAAAAAGTAAATGAGGCTCTGTCATTAAACAATTTCAAGCTTTAACCCAGGTTTAAGCAAAAGTACAACAGCGCCTTCACAGTAGCTTACATTTTCTGATTAAGAAATCAGATAACTACATATTCTATAACATTACAAAAAATAAAAAATAAACTCTTCCCTTAGCATCTCAGCATAGTGCGAATGAAAAATTAAACATGCCTGTGGCACACATATAGACAACTCAAAGGGTAAACAAAGAGAGGGCTGGCTCACATCGCGCTACGGTAACCCACATGGACGGAACGCAAAAAAAGTCTGGAAAAAAATAAAATAATTTCTTTTTTTAAACTCGTTTGCCAAATTAAAATAATTTTGATCTACAAATTCGATAAATCGATTAAATTGATTTTTTTGCCCAGCCCTACGGGGGACATAAACTTACTGTTATGCAAATTAAGTTTGATTCCGTCCATATTTTTCTCCCTTTTATCTTGTTCAGATTCAAAGTTGACTTTATTATTTTTCCTTTGTGAAAACTTGTTAAATTGAAAAAGACATTATTTTGCAAGTGTACAACACTAACTATACGAGTGCTGTCAAGGCATTTTTAAAAAAGTATGCGTTTAATTAATTATGCTCTGTATTCAATCTCTTTTTTAATCCTAACTAACAATTGCTGAGGAAAAAAAAAATTACATGAATGACATTAGTGGCAGATGAAAAGAATGATAAATAACAAAGTAGCTTTATAAAGTAATTTATTCTTTTGAAAGGTCTTGCAGGAGTGGCCTTGTGCATTCCGCTGTATTTGAGACTAGTCCCAAGGACTGCTGCAACCTTTAGTTTTAACCGTCAGGTGGAATATTGTTTTATACTTTTGTCAATCTCCAAATAATAGAAAATGCAAATGAAATAAAACATCAGGACCGTATGAAGTGCTATAAGTTAACACATCAAAAACTGTAAGACCACTTTTCTGAGCAATGCAATTATTAAACACCAAACTTGTTTTTTCTCCTTCAGTAAATGTTTATCCAGTGACTTTTATTAATTTGTCAGTTATGGACATATTGATTTTGGCTCTGAGCCCTGTCATCTTGTCCAGTGTGGATTGTAGACACTGCCAGCTTGCATGCTGTAGCTAACACAGTCCGAGTGTCTGCACTCGCTGTTTGTGCTAGCTGCTACTTGTTTAGCATTGAGGTCGTAGCGGGGTCTGCAAACACTCCGGTGATCTGCAAACTCTTTCTTGCACAATTTGCACACAACTGGGCATTTGTTATCCATTTGGTGTTTTAATAAACTAAAATTAAAGCCAACGAAGCACAGCACTTTCCCTTCTTGTACTGTAGTCTGTGCATCAGTAGTATTATGGGTATACTGGGAACTCTTGAAATGAGAGGTTCTACACTGTTAGGAGTGAAAAAGAAGCAATTAACTGCATTATTTTTGTTTTTGTGCATTGTTTTTCTGTAATTAAATAATTGCAATTAACATGTTAAAGTCCCAGCACTACTAAATACAATGTTGAAATACACTTGTCGCACATGTAGTGTCACATTAACGTATTAATTTCTTAATTCTGTGATTTAGCATGATGAATAATGAACAGAAGTGTGTATTTCTATTCTGTTTCCCCTTAATCAACTACTGCTGCGCCTTTCATTTGGATGGTGAACACAAAGCTTCTATAGAGGGGTTTTCACTTGCAATTCATGCATTTTAAAGCAGCTTCTACTCTCCACTTTGTGCCCTGAGTTAACTGTGCAAGGATCCAACCTCTTTTGATACCCTGTACAACAGTCAGTGTCAGTTGGCAGCCCCTGAGCCACATTAGGTTGCAGTGACTGACACATGAAATGACTGAAATGTGCTCGACTTTGCAAAGTTCACCCAAAACAAAAGATAAGTTAGAAACCTTTCATTCTTTGACTAAAACTATGCAAGCAAATATGTCCGAATAAAGATAAGAAATCTACTTATGATACAGAGCAGATAAATCTACACACCCTGTCGCTCCTATCTCTAATATTTCCAAATTGTATGATGCAGACTTTTATAGCAGGCCATCATCTTTTTAAATATACTTGTGATATTCAACTGTGTGATTGCGTTTTGACACCTTTATTAGAAATAAATAGAAAAGCAATTATAGGGTGATTAATTTCAATAACACAGTTTTCATAACACAGCCTATGTCTGACAAGTTTTGAAGTTGGTTTGGCCACAGCACGTATTTAGATTTTTAAATGGACATCCTACATGATTGCAGTCCCACATGCTGTAATTTATATAAATGTTAGGCATTAGATGTGATTTTTGTTTTTTTTTAGCACTATTCTCTGATATTTTGACAAAGCTAAAATTTCACCAACTACTTTTGAAACTCTGATGTGCGAGTCTATTTGAGCTTATTTAATGCAAAACTCAAGCTTTAGCCCTAACCCTAACTCTATCCCTACCCAGGAAATACCCTAAAATGTTTTATTTTCATATATGTATTTTTAAAAGTGGAATTTAGTTTTTTTTTTTTTTCTTTTTAAAAATAAATAAATAAATAAATAAATAAATAAATAAATAAATAAATAAAAAATAAAAGTGGAATTTGTCGTGTTAAATATGTTAACACAGTGGCGGGTCATTTTGACCCGAAGACAACAGGAGGGTTAAAAAGAAAGAAAAAAAAACCTAACCCTATAATACCCTATAATGTTTTTTTTTTTTTTTTTTTTTTGTATATGTATTTTTAAAGGTGGAATTTGCTGTGTTAAATATGTTAAAATGAAAATAAATGTCAGAGGTGGGATTTGAACCCACACAACCGGAAGGAAACGTCCTTTAGTCTAACATGGTGTTAATACAGGCATATTACGCTTATATAGAAAAGGTCCTTCAATGACAGAACAATAGTCAGATTGATCTGAGATCCAGGTCCAACTATAGACACTTCGTTTAAAATAATGACTGATCTGAACATTAGTATACAAAAAAAAAATTGTTTACTCTGATTTTCTTGTGCTTTTATATATATTTTTTGTCTGTTTTTGGAGTCATATTGTGTATTTTTGTTTTCATTTGAGTATACTTATTGTTATTTTACATATTTTTTCTGTGATGTGTCTTTTCGTATTAGTTTTGTATGTTTTTGTAGTCTACTTTTCTGTAATATGTAGCATTTTGTGCATTTTTGCTGTTATTTTGTGTGTTTATCCATAATTTTGTGTGGTTTTTTTTTAAGGAATAATTAACAAAATTCGTGTCTGATTTCTATGCAACAGTCAGGTTTCTTCATCGCTTCAAAACGCACAAAAAACCTCAACGGTGCGGATGAATGCAGATGACACATTACTGTCTGAACAGTAGAAAAACTTAGAATGGCAGTGCTGTTTTTAATAACTCAGTGACCCCTGTGCTCTTTCCATGATTCAAATGGTCTGTAATTAAAATCAGAAATCTTGCTGCTTGAATCGAGCTCCATCTATGCTGATTAGAGATCAGAAAGGTTGGAATGTTGACTTGAATCTCAATTCTTTTTTTTCCTGTAACAAGCCTCTGTGAGTGCCGGACATCTGATGAATCAAATGACGGACATGTTAAAGGGTAAAGCATCACTTTTGCGGTTCTTTATCTGATGTTATGTTTTTTTTTTTTTTTTGCACCCTCAGGACAAAATCGTAAGTACATTTTAAAGGAGTAAATCTTTGGATTTGTTGGAGCACCAGGATCAAATGCTGTTTGTGTTGGAGTCTAAACATTGTTTGCTATATTGACCTTGATGTAACCACTACAGCGAGTTAAAGCTCTGACTGTTTTCCGTCCTAGATTTTTTTGTTTGCCCAAATCCAAACCCAGAAGAGGCAGATTTTCATTTCAAACCCTTTAACTGGCACAGGCCGTCCTTCACATTAGATTATGATTCACTCTAATTTCACTTCTTGATGAGGTTCATCTTCACCAAGGACAAAGACAGACAACTCCAGAAAAATGAAAAAGAAAAAAGAAAAAAAAAAAAAAAAAACACTAAAAATGTTGACCTTGCTAATTAAACAAGCATCTTTTCAAGGTTGGTCGCACTGCTGATGAAATAGAAGAAGAAGAAGAACTAGAAGAAGAAAATATTTTAATAGAAAGCACTCATCAAAGCTTGGGCGAGAAATGTATGTGGCACACTGTCCCCTTACCACCGAATCCTAGGCAGAATTTCATGCAATTTGTGCAGGCAAATTCATTCTATTCACTTCTCCCCTTCCTGAAAAATCCACATGTGAGGATGAAAATGGTAGCCAAAGTGGAGTTTCATTCTGGCTTAGATGAGGTGAGGGAGCATTTACATTCCCTTCATTTCTTATTTTTCTTTCTTCAGTGATTCAGTGAAGGCTGTGAAACTTAACCACCCTGACAGACATTCAAAATCTGACAGAGTAGCAACCGTTTAACCTTTCAACATGATTTAAAAAAAAAAAACACACACACCAAATAACAAATCCAGCATTTGTTTAAAAACTTTATCAAAATGAAGAAATAATTGACTATATATTTTATCTAAAATGGTGGGAGGGAATGAAATAACTACATTTGCAGAGGCAGGAAACCTGTTTGGCCGACGTCCTGGATTCTCACCAAGGTATACAACAAATGAGAAACGAAGCACATTCAGAGCTGCCTTGAACAAATTGAATATTTATCAATGGTGTCCTTTGGGGATTCAGCTCTTGCACCAGAGGGAGGAGTGATTGCGTGGGCTCTCGTCATCTTTTTTTTTTTTTACAATCTTTTATAAAGACTCTTCCGTCACAAGTGATCCTCTCCCTCCGTCATCTTAAGAAAGGATATTAGAGCAGGATGTGAATATACTTAACGCACTTTCCACAGCGGAGCTGGTGTTTTTTTTTTTTTCTTTTTTCTGTTTTTTTTCCCTTTCCTTTTCTTCTTTTTATAACTGCTTCTCTTCGACCTTGATGGAAAAACCCGTCAGAAGGTCAAGCAAAACGACTGCAGTGAAAGTGTTGTAACTTGAAGGGAGAAAAACTACTTTGCTCCAGTCATCAAGCTATAAAAAAAATAATAATAAAAAAAAAATCTGTATGTAAAGATGTGACAGCAGTTTAAGATATTCAAACAGAGTGGCTTCTTGGAATAAGACATATGTCACAACAATATCACCTACTTTTTAATACAGTTATGTTCCATGGCTAAAAAGATGAAGCAGTGAAAAGAGTCTCATTATTGACTTGAACACGACATCAGACAGACACAGTAAAAACTTTATCTTAAGGCCGTTTGGCACATAGTGCACAGGTCACCCTTCTGTCTAAGCTCGTCTTTGTTCTATTGGTTTCATCTCCTCAATGCATTTTCTCATAAAGACTTTCTTTTATAGCCTGTCTGAGAAGCTGTTATAAGATATGGAAGGCTAAATTTGGCTTGGGGGCATTTTTCCCCTCCAAGCCAAATTTAGTCTTGTAGTCTCTACCAGTGACGTGCCGTGAGCACTAGGGTAGGGTAGACAGGGCGTTCCAAATCGAGACCACCAATGTCAACACCAATGACAATTTCATATGTTTCTGCTGGCAAGTGTTAATTCAATTCAATTTAACTTTAATTGTATAGCGCAATTTACAACAAAGTCATCTCAATGCGCTTATCAAAATATAAATTTCATAACAAAGAAAAAACCCAACAAGATCCACATGAACAAGTATTTAGCCATCTAACAAAATCAACAACGAAAAACACCATTAAAGAAACAAACAATTATTTAATATAGCCTCCATACTCTCCCAACAAGATATATCTCATGACACGGCAGCACATCTGTTGTTTGTGTTGGAAACACAGAAACACGGAGAAAATGACAACTCAGAACAGCTTCAGTGAGGCTCATCCACAAAGCCAATCCTTCCTTTTGTACCATTCACTGTAGAAAATATGAACAATTTTCTGACCTTACCTTTGCTGAAGGTCTGGTAGCTCAGGTGTTGGTCTTCCATCTTTTAAAAGCAGATGTTTTTCCTCAAAAAAAAGTTTCTTTATTGTCTCTAGCGCTGTCATCCTGACTGTAGGGTTATCCCGCCCATTAAAGAACGTAGCAGCAGCGGTCACGTGATATCAATTCACTAATGCACTGTTTACTTAGGTATAGCATTTAGCATAGCGCAGTTACATCTAAAGGCAGCGTAGAGAGCTGCCTTTGGATGTAAATGGATGTCATCTTGGAGAACTGACTGCGCACGCGCAAACACATAAAAACACGCTATGAGAACAGAGGCAGAGGAGCAACGTGCCTTTGAAAAGGGGTGTGGCCTCCTCCTGCCTTACAGCGGTTAGGAAATAGCGATGTTTAGCAATTTGGGCTATGAAAAGCACAAAATGCTGACACTTTCAAACTTATAGGTACTTTGGGCTATCAGAAATTGAAAAATAAATAAATTATAATTAAATTCTAATTGAAACAAATAATCAAAATATCAATTCACCCTTGGGTAGGCACTGCCTACCTTGCCTACCCTGACTGCACGTCACTTTTTTTTGTATCACTCAAATGAAACAGTCTTGTGTCAGCCTTCAGACGCTTTTCTTCCTGTTGCCATCACATTTAACTCTCAGAATGTGTCATTGTCATCACCTTCCAGGACAAGAACTGTATGTGAGAGAAAACAACAACGTGGTTGAGAAGTGAGTTGACAATTTCAGTGGGAAAAAAAAAAAAGTAATGAAACGACTTCTTCGTATGGATGATTCAGTGCTAAAGTGATGACAATTTAAAGCTAAAAACACTCAGAATCAGAATCAGCGTTATTTGTCATTTGTCATCACAGAGCAACGGAGCAACGAAATTTCATTTCAGTTTCATCCCGTCCAAGAAAAACATGAAACAAACAAATCACATATATAAATCTTATAACGCAGGGAGATTCAAATGGGTGACTGTAGAAACTTTTTTTAAAAAAAACTTGCATGGTTTTCCTTCCTTGTGCCATGAAAGGCTTTTTATTATGTATTGCACTAAACTCACTCAGTCAAATTTACATACAGAATATAATTGTATTCATCTGTGCTATGAATCCGAATCCATCCAGTCCAATATTCGTCTGGATTGTTGGCTGATAAATGTTGAGTCTATTCATTTCCCATCCATTATAGAGTAAAAAAAAAAAGAAAAAACAAAGCAGATTATATTATTGTTTGTCGAAACAACTTCCAACTGAATCTCTGTTTATGTGTTGTTTATTTATTTACATGGTTACCGAGGGAATTTTCAAGATACCCGAGTGATCTACAAAGAACTCTCGAGGAAAGGAGTGCACATGAATGATATGTTACTTAAGGAATAGCTAATCATTAAGAAATCCATGTGTTATTCTCCAAACATGAATATTAAAAAAAAAAAAAAAAAAAAAAGCAGTTTTGAGTTTACCATCCTGTTCTAGTTAAAGATTCATTTATAAATGTCCTATTTTCTTTTATGTTTTGATCATTTCTTTACAGTAAAGGTTTCTAAAAGTGCTCTATGTCCATTTCCGGTAATTATAATAATTGGTTGGGCTGTTTGTCCACCGTCTGGGTCAGTTTAAAAACCTTTGTGTAGTTTAAAAGTACTGAAAATAATTTATGACAGTGATGCTTATTTTTTTTTTTTTTTTTTTGAGAGTGATGCTTATTCAACTGCTCTAGTTTCGGGACCCAGCAGCACTTTCACATACAGAGCCACAACCCAAACTGCGGAAAAACTTCAACTTCAATACAAAAATATTAAATATGGAGAAGTTTATGTCTCCAATAAAACTAACGAAAAACACCCATTAACCCTAAAAAAAATAAATATTTTTACAAAATATTCAAAAATGGCAAGTAAAGAAAAAAGCAATAGAATGCACTTACATAAAATACACTTTTATGCCTATCATTTTTTAGACTGAATTTCAGATATGTGAGCATGCATGTAAGTCAAAATAAGAAAAAAAATTAATTGTTTTCTTCCTGTGACCCACAGAAAATGGGTCTGCCACCCAATTGTTGGTCCTCAACCCACAAGTTGAAAACCTCTGTGTTATAAAACATACAATAAAGTAGGTCATTAAATAGCTATCTTCTGAGAAACTTTGAAAACTCAAATGTTTATCAAAATATGCTGTTATTTGCTCTCTTTTCTTCACCCTGTTGTGTATTTGTCTCCAAAAAACATAGTATTTGAGGTTTATTTTCCCAAACTTGCCTGTTTTCCAGAGTTTTAGCCTCTGAAAAGTCACTTTCTGAGCAACTCTACACAAACAGGCCGATTTGCAGCCTACTTATGCATATTCATGAGTGGGCGTGTCTATACTGACTTCCTCCTCCCCGCACGGTGACATAGGGCCAGACGACGGCCCGCCCTCCTCCCACCCACTCCGTAGCAGAGCTCATGCTGCTTTATAAACACGAGACAAAACGTGGAGGCGGGGTACATACATAGACTGTAGAAAATACATACACAGCACTGCGCAAAGGACGCTGAAATGTTCACCCTTGTGGGTGTGTCTGTTTACATGTCAATCACGGCAGTGAGCTTCCTGGAGGCGCGGCTTCTCAAGCTCAGTGCCGTGTCAAATTCGTCATCAAGGTGGGAACGTGTCATCAAATTGGAGCGAGGTGTTTGCTCAACATGCAGTAAGAAATAACAATAACAATTGAGGGAATCAATTTGTTATTTCCTGATTAGATATTCGTTTATTTAATGTCTTTTTTTATGCAAAGCAATTTCTGTAATCCAAAGAATAATCAGAGTAGAGCAAAGAAACCAGAACTGTTTATCTCCTCCATTTTTAATTAAAAAGATTAATTTGTTTAAAATATCCAAGATGTATAGTTTATTCACTCTTTCTTAATTTTTCAAAGTTACTCAAGAACTTACCGTACTTTGACAATAGACATGATCAAAGTCAGCCATATTTTGTTGACAATTTCAGGCTTTTTAAACATATTTACAGGTTTTTACATCCAGATTAGAGCAGGAGACAAGCCTAACTGGTACATGCAGGAGTCGTTTTGTAGTTTGTGGTCAGATGTTCACTGCCTGTGTGGGTGAGGACATAAAAATCCAGCAAAAAAAAAAAAAAAAAATCCTTCATGTCTGATCATGGCTGACCAGGGGGCAGCAAAGCAGCATTTTTGTTCCATATTCTCAGAATGTCCAAAAGACCAAAAAAATCCCATAATTTATTTTTCCACAACAGGCTCAGGAAAAAATGAATTTTTTCAGTTTCCTGATCCGAGCTTTTTGGTCTCATCATCCCACACTTTGCTGATGGTTTCTTGTTTGCATTGCTCGGTCTTCTTTTCTCTTTTTAGCATTCACCAACTCCACCAACCAGTGGAGGCAGATGGCCGTTACCCTCTGAGTCGGATACTGATGGAGAGTTATTCCTCTCCGCTGTCACTTTGGCGAGCTCATGTGGAGTTGTTACATTTTCTACTGCAAACGCTCGAGTTTTCTTTCCTTGCTTGGATAAGTGCTGTGAGAGGAGTGCGTTAGTAGTTGCTGTCACGTACGTTCAGATCTTTTTTTTTTTTTTTAATCAAAATCCTGTCACCGCTGATTCTGTCCTGTTACTGTATTAATGATGTATTTTTTTTGTCACATCATTTGCTCATGATTGACCTCCAAACCACTCGACTGTCATCCTCTTTGATCAAAACCTGTTCATAAAGGAAGAACTGTCCACATAAAAATGAAGAAAGGTAATTTATTTCTTAATCTATTCTGGTGATATATTGTCTTTCACACGTAACGTCTCAGTGCAGTCCTAAAACACATCAGTGTTATTCTCTTTGACTTTGTGTCAGTCTTTTTTTTTATCTTTCTGAGGCAGCTTTATGTGCACTGAGCATTATTCTCAGTGGTCAAAATGATTAAAGGCTCAGGTCTGTGTGAACCACTGCTCTGTATCTTTTGACAAAAAGGCTTTCTGCTGACTCTGCACTGAGAAGTCAAAAAGGCTAATGAGCAACATTAGGACCAAATCCCAAGCATGTGACCTTGGTCTGCCTCAACAATTTCTGTTGACAACCCCAGTATGACATTTTGAGTGTCTTTGGTTTATTCTTTGAATGGGTGTTCAATCATCACATCATTATTGGGTTTAAAGCGGGGCCAGCCATTCATCACACAAGCTTTATAGCTTGGTAAGAAATCTCAGATAGAAAAAAAAAAAACAAAAACCATTTGACGCGTTTTCTATTGTCTCTATAGTTTATATCCTGATTAGATATTCTTTTATTGAATGTCTTTACTTTGACAATAGACATGATCAAAGTCAGCCATATTTTGTTGACAATTTCAGGCTTTTTAAACATATTTACAGGTTTTTACATCCAGATTAGAGCAGGAGACAAGCCTAACTGGCACATGCAGGAGTCGTTTTGTAGTTTGTGGTCAGATGTTCACTGCCTGTGTGGGTGAGGACATAAAAATACAGCAAAAAAACGGTTTGAGCTTCATGTGAAAGACCAGTCGCATGTTCTCTCTGTACATGAAAAGCACAACTGTGCTGTTTAACACCCTACAGGGTTAGAAACAAAGACGTCCCCAGAGTCCTGGGTAGGGGTCAATTATAATTGTAGCTGTGTAATTGATAATTAATTACAATTATGAAGTAATTATATTTGTAATTGTAAATCTGTTGCTGTTGTAATCGTAAATACATTGCAATGAGATTAGATAATTGACTTTATAATTGTAATGCAAAACTGGGGAACCATGTTACAATTCTATATACAGTACAGTTCTACACAAATGTAGTTAACAGTAACATCAAAATTTGTTTCATATCAAGCTTTCCCACATTTTACCATTTAAAAAAATGTGAAACCGAGGGATTAACTGACACCAAATATATTAAAACCTATATTTTCAATGATTAGGAAGACAAATAAGGTAACCAATAGAAACAAATGAGATGATAGATATTTGATTTTAGTGTATTTTACCGCTGATTTAAGACCTGTTATCATATAGATGCTAACAGAAAACTAACACAAGAGGACGGTTCACTTTTATTAGGATACGTATTTCAGGCTCAGTATTTGTGATTAATTGTAATTCAATTCAATTTAACTTTATTTATGCAGCGCAAATTACAACAGTCACCTCAATGCGCTTAACAAAATATAAAGTTCATAGTAAGAAAGAAAGAAAGAACCCAACAATTGAACTTTAGTAATTGAGAACGTAATTGTAATTGACTTCCTGAGGATAAAAAAAATGTGTTTTAATTGTAATTTGAAAAATTCTGGACTCTGTAATCGTAGTTGAATTGTAATTAAAAATGGATAATTGAAAACTTAATTGTAACTGAAAAATAAAATTGTCACTGAAAAGTGTAATTGTCACTGAAAAATGTAATTGACGCCAAACCTGCCACAGTCCATCGCCTATTGTTAATGTTGCCACACTTATTTTATTTACCTTACATTTTACACTCCTTAAAGCTTAAATGACATTTTAAAATGTGTAATCTCGGAGCTCAAAGGGAACAATAAATCAGCTGTCATATTTGATCATTGTGGGTATTTTGTACCAACGTGTGCTGTATTTAGTGCTCAATTCCAGATGTACGAAGACGTGACACATTTTTTAATAGTTTAAGTGTTGTGTTCAAATTCAGTTGAGCCCAAACTTACAACGAAAGCATACTTTTCATGCTGGCACGAAAAGTGTCAATCACCAGAGCTAAATCTAACTACTGTAAGCAGAGACTGGAGCTGACTAGAAATGGTAGAACACGTGTAGGGCATCACCCGGGACCAAATACCAAGCCTTATAATGTTTTTTGGGTTTTATTTGGCTGTTGCAGACTAAAACGTGACGATTAAATCTATTGGGTATGTTGAAAGTGCAGGGGAGATCATGTGATTTCCAGATACAGTACGTGATTGCATGTGACGTTATTAAGCATTTATGCCATTTGAAAATGCAAAACACCTTTAATTGACAGCCAAAAACAGGGTTAGGGTCAATTTTTTTATTTTTTTTTTTTAATTACAGTTACGCCTTCAATAATCCATGTTCAAATACAACTCAATTACGATTACGGTGACCAATATTTTTTCCAATTACAATAAAAATTGCAATTATTATTATTTTCCCCATGAAAGTCAAATACAACTATGTTCTCAACAACAAAACTTCAATTACATTAAATCAAAATTCATGACCCTTCAATAAAAAAAAAAAATTAAATAAAAAAAAAAACATAAAACTTAGCCTTCCTCTTGTGTTAGCATATCTTATGATAATGACCAATGTCTTAAATTAGCACCAAAAAAATACACAAAAAAAAAATATCTATCATGCAATTTGTTTTTCATCTCTAGGTTACCTTGTTAGGCTTCCTAATTAACAAAAATATTGGTATTCATGTTTTAGGTGTGGGCGTCTGAGCTATTTTTCTGCCAGTATAACCCTTGATTACATTTTTTTCTTGGTATAATGATCCTGAAAAGAACTTGATCTGAAACATATTTTAATCATTATTAACTACGTATGTGTAAGCCATAGAACTGTAACATGGTTTCTACAGGTTCTAATTTAATGAAATTATAATTGACTCTTTTTATGCTGCTTTATAAACACAAGACGAAGCGTGGGGGCGGGGCGTTCACCGGTACATGCATAGACTTTAGAAAATACATACTGTACATAGCAGTGCACAAAGGACGCTGAAATGCTCACCTTCGTGGGCGTGTCTGTATACATATCAATCACGACAGAGAGCATCCTGGAGGCGCGGCTTCTCCAGCTCAGTCGTCATCAAAGTGGGAAGGCGTCATCAGTTGGAGCGAGGTGTTTGGGCTCACCCTGTAGTAAGAAAGGAGCAAATCACCCTCTCACTAACGATTGAGGGAATCAATGAAAAAGCACTTTGGGCATGTGTATGAAGCCCAAATAACACTTTTATCATGTTTAAAGCACAGAAAAGTCCATTCAACATAACATGGGCCCTTTAATTTTGTTCTTTTTACTAATTAAATTGAAAATATAATGCAGGAAAAACAGAAGACTGACCTTGACCTTAAATATGACCTTGTGGGAAGGTCACGGTCACACATTGAAATTGCCAAATACAATTACGACCACGAGTGTTAGTAATTACCAATTTCACAATTACAATTATAATTGACCCCAAGCCTGGCCGAAAGCCTTCGCTGAATACACATTGTTGCTGTTTCATCTAAAATCTATTGTGGTGTTGTACCACAAAATGGCAAACTGCTGACATTTGCATCACTGTCCAAATGTCTATGTGCTAGATAATTAATAGATGCAAATGGGCTGTTTTGCATTATTATTTCTACCTTAGGTCTGGTGGCGCTTTATCCAACAAAAGCAATTTACAGCTTTATTGATCACAGCCTCTGTTTTATTAGTCAACAAAATCAGTCTCTAACTGCCAAGGGTTTTCTATTGCCTCAAAAAGCCCCATTGTTGACTAATCCTGATTTTCAGTTTATTGTTTTCAGGGTCTTATTTTTCTTACTTCTTACCTTCCATCACACTCCAGACTGCTGTAAAGCTTAATATAGAAAGAAAAACACCCTCCAAAACCCATCTTGGTAAGTAAATATAACTGCTTCTCTTCAAAGCCTGTTGAGTGCTTCTCTTGACTCACATTGACTGGGCATTGTCTGGGAGTCACGCTCGCACACACATGCACGCACAAGTGTTAGCGCCAATTAAACCCCTGGCACCACTATGTCAGTCTTCACTTTCTGTGACACATGAGTGATAACACACACCCTTACCTACAGCTCTCATCGGATACACATTAAATGGCACTAGACCCTTGCGTTTCCTGACATTTGGCTGGAATCGATTGCAATTTAATCAGCGTGAGCATGCTGCTATCAGCAACGCTCACAGCAGCCGTGTTCTCTGCTATACCTATACCTCAGTCCCAATGCAAAAACACACACACACGCATCCACAGTTATTTGAAACAGAACATGAAATTCTCATCGAATCAAGCGTGAAAAGATCAAGCAAAGATCGCGGCTCCAAAGCGGACTGATGAAAACGACAGATTTGATTTCCTCTCGAAAGCATGTTTCCATTCAATTTGCACGCTATTAAATATATTGTCTATTTTGAACAGTCATTACCCTCTTTTCGCCTCCCACTCTTTCACTCTCTTGCTGTCTTACGCATTGTGTGCATGTAATTCTCCCTTCTTCTTTCCTGCGGTGGTAAGTGCAATAATTATCCCATTATTCTTTGAAGTTGTCATAAAATTTAAGGGCCCCAAACAATCCCTAAACATGTAAATACATAGTTCTTTTAAGCATTTGAGCTCCTATGAGGTAGATGAAAGCTGCAAATGTTCTTTTTTAAACTTCAACATGTTAAAATTAAGCCCGGAAGAATGTAGTTTCAGAGCATGAAAATACTCGCCGTGTTTTTTTATTTTTATTTTTTTTTTACTTGAAGCTTAACTGATACACAAACCTGTTTCATTAAACCGAGGTGCACTAAGGCCAAAATTAAACTTTGAAAAATTATCTCAGAGCTCACAGCACTGCGGCTCTTTTGAATCCTCCTTAAAACACTGTTGCTTACTGAAGAGAAGATGCCTTCAGGTGCACACAAATAAAGTCGATAGAGCGAGGCAGTGAGATTAACAGAGTGAGCTTTGAAAAAGTCCTCAGAACCAGTTTCCAAATAACTTAATGAGGTGATGAAGTGTTAAAGTGAAAAATTGTCTCTATTTTGGGTAAAACCTTGAGTTGTATTGCCATTTGCAAATCCTCTCACGAACGTGCAGGCACACACAGACCCGACAGTTATTATCATCTCATCTTTTCAATTTGCAATTAAGTATGCACAGACGTTCTTCTGGTACAGATAAATTGGGGGAAATGGATGAAGCACCACATGCTATAGTCTCGACATTACATTCACTCAATGATTCACCCCTATGGGCAATTTAGAGACTACGGTTGATCTAACACGCATGTTTTTTGCGTCGTGAACCTGCAGACATATAGGGAGAATCACTGCAGTGTAGATAGAATATGTACACTCATATGTACACTCTACACAGGAATCCTTGTTTATCCTAGGAGTTCAACTCAGGGCCTTTTTACGCAGATGCCAATATAGCTAATCACTATGCCGCCAATGATTGTGAATGAGCTGAGATACTAGGTAGAAACATCTCGTAAACAAGCGCCCTTACCGTAATTGATTAAAAGCATGAATACATTACTGTGTACATACGCCTGAGTCCTACTCTGCTTCACAGCCTGAGGCGACACATATGAGCTGAAAATGACAGCACCTCCGTGGTGCCTTGTCTGATAAACGTGGCAGAAATGTTCCTCCTGCACCCTCACCTGCTACATTACAGTGTTCGTTTTGTTGACTGAACATTTTCTTCATAGTTTTCGTCGACTGCAGTGACAATAATGAGACTGTAACTAACTTAAAAAATACATGTAAACAAAACGTTTAAAAAATATATAGAGTTTTTTTTTTTGTTAACTAATGAAAACGATACTTAAATCATTAAGACACATGAAACGAAATCCAATCAGAACTAAGTTTTTTTTTTTTTGGAACGTTTCCAAAATGATTTATGTTGCATGGAGGCATTGATAACATCAATTCTGTCTGCGTGTATTCACAAACAAATATCATCACATTCATCCTGTAGTCACCGGCTTCATAACAGTATTAATTCTTTTGACTGAAAATGTTCTTCATAGTTTTTGTTGACTACAGTGACAATACTGAGAATGTAACTAAAAATAACATTTTAATAGTTTTTTTTTTAAAAAATACAGATTTTTTTTCCAAACGAAACTTAAATAGTAACTAAGCCCCTGCTTTCTTCTGACCTGCCACTATGCCTTGATAATGGGCGGGGCAACTGGAGCAGTTAAGACACGCCCAGTCTATTCTATAACATCTCCAATGAACAATCTATGCTATGTTAACTAGCTACTCATTACTCAGTATACAGTATCTCTCTATTCAGCCACCTCACCACAGATTGTTGAGTCCACAGGTGCTAGTTTTTATAAAAGGGGCAGGGCTTTTTTGTGATGCAAGATGGTACCAAACTGTTACATGATCTAGTTCTCAGCTAATAGCAAAAATCCATTGTAATAGGCGGGTTTCAACCCACAGAGGGCAGTCACCCTGACATTTTACAACAAAATATACCAAAATGAAATACTTAATGTTGTGAGTTGGACCAGGATCCATCAACAGCACTACTTCATACCCAAATATATTTGTATTCAGCAGAAAAAAGTGTTTTGGGGGTTTAGTTATTCTTTAAGGACAAAATCCAATTAGAACAAAGTTTTCTTTTTTTGAAAGGTATCCAATCAAAATGACTTTAGTAGCATGGAAGGCAGGTTTTGTTGTCTTACGCATTGATAACATCAATTCTATGTGTGTGTATTCACAAACATGAATACCATCAAATATCAGGTTGGTAAATGGTAACTTATTTTTTGAAAAATACATAAACTCTAACCCCCAATTTCCACTGGATGCGGCTCCGCTGCGTTACGTCTTCCCCGCCCCACCGGAGCTGACAGGTTTCCACTTTAGTCTGTGTTAATTTCCATTGGGTCCGCTGCGCTGTGTGTTTGCTCCTTCCCAGCTGCGACAGTCCGATGCCCTCCGCCAGATATACGCAGGATTTCTATTTCTGGCGGACACCGGAGCACGACGCATCAATCAGCACAGAGCAAATGAAGCGAAACAGGAAGTTAGGCAAGTACTCTGCAATAAAATATCCGGTTACTTTTCAAAAAATAACACTTCCGATTATATTTCAAGTAACTACATCACCAAAACTTCATAATGTGTAAAAACAAAATGACATTCACTATATTGTTTCCTCTCATACTGTAGCTGCACTGTAAACTGCAGCAACTTTGATTGAGTTCTTGTTTTACTGGTGCAGTTTTATCTCTTCTCTGTTGGCTGTTGCTAAAAAATGTGTCTATGACAAATCCAGAGAGTCCAACCTTCTTGTACTCCTTCGTTAGGAACACTGACCGGTTTATCTGTTTATTGTTGTGTTTATAACACATACATTTAACTGAGTTCTCGCACGATTATATAAATGTCGTGAAAAGTTCTCTGTCTCGTGACGTCACAGTCGTCCAACCCGAGTGCACCGTAGCGCACTCAAAACGCAACCGGTGTGGATAACCAGACAGCGGGGCAAAACCGGTTCGGTGCCGTGGTGCAGACGTATCCAGTGGAAACCCCGGGTTAGTCGATTATATCTGTAACAGATTGTCGACTAAAATCCTAATATCATTTAATAACATTAGACAGAAAAAGTCAAATTTGGGCTGAAACTAAGTTGCATTTTAGTCAAAAGACTATGATTAAAACTATATAAAAATTTGCTATTAAAATTAACACTCGTTCTTAACTAAATCTGCTTGACATCAGAGGTAATGGTCAGTCGAATGGTCATCACTAGTGCGGAACATGGACATTAGACCAAGCAGCAACAAACACATGCTGATACATGCATTCATACAGAAACATGCAGCAAGAGACTGTCAAACAACAGGGTACAACATGCATGCAAACGCACACTGGGAGTCAATTATCACATGTAAACAGAGAAGTAGGAGCACAGTGTTTCCCATTACCAAATGCATGAAAAATGAGTGAAACAAATTCATCCCGTTCCTTGTTTAATACTCAGGATCAGCACAAACACATGAACTCTGTTGCTCTGTCTGATGGCTGCAAATGATTGGGGCAAAATGTGTTGTAAGCAGAGGCTGTCATTAAATGCACAATGTGTGTTACCGTGGCAACATCATAGAGGCCTCCATCTTTATAATTTTGTGGTTAGGAACAATGGGCGTTGCACCCAATCCCCTTGTGAATTAAAGCATAGCTAAATAAAGCTCAAGTACTCTGCCACATTTTAACAACTACTTTGTCACCTCTCTGTGGGGAATACTGCAGAAGCCTCTTTCTGTGGAGAATGTAGGCACAGTGTCAATACTTCACAATCAGCCTCATTTAAAGTTCAAACCGAAATGACACACCTGTCAAGATTCGACTGTCATGTTTCGCAATTGTACAACATACACTGATGTTTGTTTACTTCCTGTTTTGGTGAATGATCGGCCGTGGTTGCAGAGGTTCATCTACATTTTCATTTATTGTTCACGCTCCGCCAGGGTGAACTGTAACTATATTTAGCTTCCAACACTTTTCCACTCTGCTCCACGATGACCTCTCTGACCAATGTAATTACCTAGGTTTTTTGGAGTCATCTGAGTCAAAGATAAAACCCACAGAGACTATTCAGCATCAGATAAGAGGTGTCTGTGTGCCTTTGCACTTCACGGTGGGTTGTTCATTCGTAACAAGCAACGGGATCTATGGATTTTTCAGGGGGTTTATTTTTTATTAGCATTGGATCCGTCTGCCATAACAAAGGTGTTGCTTTTTTAAGGTAGTCTCAGCTGTGTGAGAAAGCACGATAAGGTAAATGTAGTATTTAATTAGGAACCCAGGAGTGTCTCTGTGTACATACAGACAGCACGAGGCAAATGACCTTAGTGAAGGTGTCAAGCTATTATCTTGCTCCCATCAGCACTGAACAGGAGTTGTGAAGACAGTAAATAGCTGTGTTCACAGGAAGTCTTTGGATTTTTATTACGTTGCTTTGAGTGGGTGCTAAGCTTGTTATTTTCCAGTTAAATGAGGAAAATGTCATGTATTGTTTTTTTCCCCCCACCCAGCACAAATGAATAATATTTGAACAAATGTGTGACATTGGAGATTTTCTATTATTATAACTCATACAGGGATTATGTCGTCATGCTTTAGAGCTAATATATGGCAGGTCAGCAACATGTTGCATCCTCTGCTGCAAATCCTAACATGGTCAATTGTACGCAACTAATAATGTGGCAGTTCCTGTGTTGGGTCAAAATGTTGCCATTTTATGTGTTTCACACATCTATTCAAATTATTCACGCTTTCTCATCAGATGTCTTCCTGCCTGATGTCTGTTGCAAAGAATATCAAAGAGGTCCAGATGAGGGTGACTAAAGCAATCATTTCCTAAGTCAGCAGCGCCACTCAGAGGCTGAAAGTAAAACTGCATGGCATTTATGAACAGAATGAAAAGGATTTTCAATTTAACAATACCACACATTATAATCTATAATCTTTACTGTAAGCAAAACCTAACTTATGAAATTGAACATTTTGTCCCCTGTTTGACAATTAGACACGCTTTAGACCAGTGCTTCCAGCGCTACCAGTGTCAACATTTTGCTCAGAATACTCTAACAACTATAGAGCATAATATTGGAATGAATGAAGGCTAACACACATTTTAAAGACTCTAACTTTGTAAATAAGTGGAAAGAAACAGTATATTCAGTCCCTCCTGAATATATTTTTTTATTAATTCCTGTAAACTCTCGCCTATTGTGGGACCAAGACAGACCCTAATATTTTCCTTTCACGTTCTAATCAAGAAAATTTTTATCATCATTATTATGATTATCATTTTAAACCAAAAGTATTCTCTTCCCCATTTGAGAAACACTGCTTTAGACATAGCCTTAAAGGGTCATAAACAGAACTATACAATCGTGTCAAGAAAGGTTCAGTGAGTGCGGCCACTGTTCTAGTTGATCACTTAAGTTCAGAAACTAAAAACTAAAACAGGTTTCGGTATAGGTTACATAGTGTTTCCAGGAGACCAGAACGTTAGCTTTAAGGTCTTATGTCCCCCCCCCCCCCATCCTCTTTTTTGTTATTGTTGCAAATTTCTGTTGTCATCCAACTTTGAGAACATTTCCGACAAGGACTTCTTCCATGGAGAATGATGTTGCTCCTTTGAAATCTCTTGCATGTTCCTTTGAATGCAATTGATCCAGTCATCAGTGCACAGGTGAAGAAAAAGACCGTCTGCAACAAGTCCGTAACTAACCTAAAGTCAACTAAAGGGATAAAGTAGCAATGGGAGATGGAGAATTCTCTCAATGAGAAAACATGTCTTGACTTGCCAGTAATGATTGAAGCCATCAGGAGTATTGGAGAGTATTTCATTTCCTTAATCATTGGGACTTTTTTCTAATCATTGAGTATCTTTGCTAGGTCCACAAAAATTATTGGTGACATGGGAAGATATGGTTAGCTACCTGACCCTCTCATTAAGGCCTAAAGGATGGGTTTTTGTCTTCACAGAGATTTTTTTCTCAGACTTCACTGCGAAGTGTCATTTTCTTGTCCATCACTTCACTATTTTCCAACACATTTCAGGACCTTTTGTGAAATGACTGTCTTACTGTGTCTTATACCTCAACACAGTGATGTGGCGAGCTGTGTTGCTGGTTTGCCTTAACAATCTTGCCACATTTAAAGAGAGAATGGGCTTTCTGAAAGTTATCATCCAAGGTTAGTGACAGCTTGAGTGTCGGACTCAGAAGGAACTCTACATTTTTTCAAAGAATATTGTCTTGATCATCTGATAAACATACAGCCTTATTGAGATGTAGTAAATGTATTTATAAGTGAAGGTAAATGCAATTTTCAATTAACTGTTCTTCCTCCTATTCTCCTTTTACTACCTTACACAAATTATCATGTTTAGTTTTTCTCCATTTTTGTTTTTCTATTGTGAGACTCAGACCACCAGGGGTCCTCAAAGTATTATGAGAACGAGAGCATATAGCGATGGCATAATAATAAAAACATCCTTTAATTTTAAGGCCTGATACTAAACACAAATGTGTCTTTACCATATGATGATGAATGTTGTCATCATGTGTATAACACAACAATCTGTCCATCATCCATCTTCCAAATGCTTGTTCCATCCTGGTCATGGAGGGTTGCCTATTATATCATTGTTGCCTTTCAGGAATATTACAAAAGAATACATTTTATTTTATCTCATAAAAGGTTGTATTGCATACTAGCTTGAAGGGTAGAACAAATATAGAGAATGAAATATAGAAGTGGATTTTATTAAAATGATCCTTAAGGGAACAAAATAAAATACAAGGATAGCAACAAAAGAAATTGGCCTATTATTATTATCTTCTGTTTAATCTGTAGATGAATCTTTTAAAATTGCTTGTAAAATGCAAGGTATTTGGTCTACAGTGATAAATGCTAATATAAAATAATAATGCAATGTATGGGGGAAACTTACATTGCATTTGTAGAGTTTGCATGTTCTCCTTGTGCTTGCGTGGGTTTTCTCTGGGTACTCTGGCTGTTTCCTTGACTGTAAGGTTGATTGGAGTCTCTAGATTGCCAGTAGGGATGAATGAGTGTGTGTGTGTCTCTGTGTGTTTGTGTTGCCTTGCAATGAACTGGCACCCCATCCAGGGTGTACCCCCACTTAGCGTCCATCAAGAGCCAGAGATAGGCACCAGCAGATACTCACAATCCTGAAAAGGAGCAATTGGGTTGGAAAATTGATGGATAGATGATAAAATATAAAAAACATTTTTTACCAAGACATTTTTTTACCAAGAGGAGGAAAAACCTGAAACTGATGGCTTGACAAGTTCGATATTGAAGTAGTCAGCACTGAGTGATAATAGAGGATGGCATTATTTTTAGTCCAACCACTGTAATTATACTAAATTGCAGAGAAAAGAGAAGACAACTAAAGAGGCAGCAGAGTTGGAGAAACATGGTGATTTGTGTCTTTTATTAATGGAGCTGCCTGTCATGCAAAGAACTGCCCTCGGCTCTTACGGTTGGGCATGTGGTGGATTGGAGGTGTCATCCATTAAGGTCAATATTTTAACCAACACATTTCACTACCTTACTTTCTCAAGGAGACACAGACATACCCTCAGAGGCATTAAGTCAGGCTGCCTGTCGTTGAGTGTGCTTGTACACATGGAGGATTTTACAGCCCCTGCAGAACCATGCCGTTTCTTTGGCTGCAGTTTGTTTCCCCTTGGCGTTTTTCTCACTGCAGCCTCTCAGTGGTCCCCTGCTGTTCAGTGCACTTTTAAGTTGGTTATTAACCTGATAACGCTGCAAGCAAGGATGTCCTAAACATCTTCCACATGTAGCTCAGGGTCAGCTTTTGTGAGGGACATCTCCAAAAGTCTGGATAGCCAGTGTTGTTTAACCAGTCAAATATCTTATATAGAACTTCCATTGGGGTTTTTATATAGAGCCACATAGCACCTGCTAAACACAGCAACTGGCACTAAGCAGTTTTGGCTTTGAAACATATCCTACAGGTGAGTTTTGCTTCTTCTTCTTTTTCTTCAATTTGTGTGTAACTCAAGACTCCTCAGTTGCTGTCAGAGAAAGACATTTTACTACTAACGGCAACAAAGAAATTACCAAACTACGGGAAGAGATTTGATGCCTTTCTAACGAGCTAAAAAAGAAAGATGAGCTACTCCCCGAGTATATGGACACGGTCGTACAACAGTCAATAGGGCTGTCGTCCCTCTTCCACAGTATTCTGTGAACCAACAATACAATTCCATGGGAGAATCTGGGTTCAAGGCTGTTCTGTTCCTGACCACGCCAGCCATCGTGGGCTGAGGTTGTCATCCGAAGATGGGAGAAAAACACGGAGAATAGCATCCCCCTTCCACTTCCACTCTCCATAATCGCTTTGAAGCTCTTTCAAATGAAAATGGAGACAAACTTAGTCCAATTAAGCCGACTGAAACAGCCGCAAAGAAAACGATTCCGCCACCTCTTGGATTAAATTCCACCGGTTGAAATCATCTGCAGCCTGTCGTAAACTCCTGAGAGCAGTCATCGGAAGGCATTCTAGCACCACGCACACAGCCATCAACAAGCACCGCCCTACTCCATCTGTTGCTAAATCAATTCAATGCCAGCTGATAACGGAGGATCCCACGCAGACATCAATGACCCCCTAGCCGTTGGACACAGAGCCGCTTCAACACCTAACAGCGCCGATAACGGAAACTTCCTTGCAGCCTTCAGCAACCCGAACACCCAAGCACAGCTGCCCCAAAGCCAGCCAACTCCGGTGACGGAGGCTTCACTGCAGCCAGCAATGACCTCCGATGACCGCCCGCCGCTGGATGCTCCAGGTCAGTGGATCAAGCCTACACACATTCCCAGCTTTCTTTTCCCCACGACATCACACATTATTGGAAACTCAATAACAAAGAACATTTGATTATTTAATGCCATCACACACTGCATCCCAGGTGCTACAGTTCACACTATCTTAAACCAAGCGTTACTAATATAGTGTTGCATGTAGGGATGAACAATATCACCCGACGTGAATCGATACGTACCATGAGCGAGTTTAACCTTCTTTTTATAATCCACCATACTGTTCACACTGCTTACACACCATTTACACCCATACTCATTCTAATTCCATTGTAGTCTTGTATCTGATCAGTGGTTCACAGCTCAACTAGTCTGGGACAATCAGATGGTTTATCTCTCTATTTTTTTCTTTTTTTTCTTTTTTTTTATCTTGTCTGCACATACTGCCAAAGGTCAACACTATAAGAAGTGCAATCATTATGAGACAGCAATGCATGTTTTGTTATTGCAATAAAAAAATTATTTATTTTATTGCTTAAATGTGACCATCACCAGCCCTCCCTAAGGAAAGGTAAGAAATCTTTTATTATAGGGAGGATATAAAAAGGGAGAGCAGTGTTACACCTAAGTGGAGAGGGAGGGGAAGGGGGAGGGGAAAGGGAGCAGGGAGGAGAGACTCAAGGTAGGAAATAGAAAGGGTGGGAAAGAATAGATTGTTTTACAGTGAGGATGAGATGTGAAGTTATAGAATATATTGTGCTTATTATGTTGTGTAATCAAGCCAGTATAGTGACAAGTGTGAAGCTTAGCTATAATGGTGGTGGCTGTGGACAGGGGGAATGAGTGAGCGATTGTCCCTAAAGCAGGTATTTGGGATTAACGTGTCTAAAGTTAAGCCCAGTATGAGTTTTATCCCACATCCCAAGGCATGCCAGTGTATCGTATACCAGTAAATGTGAAAAAAAAACCCTACCACAAACCCAGATACTGCCCTGGGCCCGCAGATGCAGCCATGCCAGCAAAAAGAGTGGGGGCCAGGGAGCCTCAGGCCACCCCCCAGACGCCCCCAAGATTCCAGGCTGAGAGGCAGCCACCGCCCCCCACATACACATCCGAGGAAGCCCCAAGCAGCCGAGCACCCGGCGCTTCCCGCCACCGACCCCAACCACCAACTCCAAGGCCCCCCGCCAGCATCCCGCCCCCCCCACCCACCCACACCCAAGCACCCAACCCCCGAGGGGAGGGCCCAGAGAGCGAGGCACCCCAACGGCACACAACCGATGCGGAGCAGCAGCCCACCGCCAAAGGCACCAAACCCACCCACCTGCCAGCCCGCAGATAGCAGGACAGACCTACCAAGCGGCCGATACCGACCTCAACCACCGGAACAGCTAGAGCAGCCCCCCAGCAAAGAGCACCATCTCAGAGTGCCAAGCAACGCCGCTCCAACCCCGGAGCAGAGGCCAGCGCCCCCCAGCGCGCCCACCCCCCACACCGGCGCGGCAGGCCACCCTAGACCCATACGCCACGAGGCACGCCCCCAAGGCAACCAGGAGACGAGACAAGCACCAAGCCCCACCCGTTGGGAAGGGGCACCCCCACGCCCCACCATGCTGGCACCGCCCGGAGAGACCCCGCAAAGAGAGCCCCCACCAACACCCCCCCACACCCCCAGAGACCCACCGCCCCGCCACGCCCGACCGCACCCTCCCGATCCCCACACGGCGGTCCAGCCATCAACAGAGGGGCCCGGCCCCCACCCGACAGGCCCAAATATGTGAAGTTACCCACCACCCTGTTATGGTGCCTCTCCATTCCCCAATGGAGAGGCACTTCCCTATCCCCTGAGTGAATGTATGTGTTTAGTGAATGCATGAAGTGCTATTAAAAAGGGTGGATGGAGGGGAGCGGTGCTCCCCATCCTGCCTATGTGTATATATGTGTATGTGGTGCAATAGCTCCGGAGGGTGGAAGTGGTTGTCCCACCCTCCGGGGGGTGGTGTGTTGAGGTGTAATTAAAATTGGAGGGATTAGTAGGGCAGGCAGAGGTGGGAGTGCCGCCCTGTGCCACTACTTAGTAGCACAGGCGGCGGCCTTCTCCACCCCCAGCCCCACTATCCAGCCCCCCAAGGGTTGGGTATGTGAGTGTGGTGCAACAAGTGGGTGAGCCAGACCAGCTGGGAGTGAGTGATGTGAATTGCCCGTGTAGGCGGCCTGTCTGGTAGGAGCCCGGCCTATCCGCATGGTGGGCCACCGGAGAGGGTAGATGGCGCAAACGGGCACGCGGCACTGCGGGCCCCAGGGACTCGCCGAGCAGCACAACCGGAGACCCCCCGCGGCACCCCCCCCCAGAACCATGCCGGCCGTACGGAGCATGGCGGGACCCCCCTCCCCCCAAGGCGGAACTAGGTACCAGCCACATCCCCCACAGCCCAGGAGGTGACCCCCGCCGCCAGCCGGCCCAGAGCAGCCTGCCCCGCCAAAGCAGGCGGCGGCCGAGCAAGACAGAGGCCAGCCCCTACACCAGGGCCAGCGCAGGCCAGCACGACACCACGACATAGCACCCTCCACAGGTGGGCGGCCCCGGCCCCCCCAACGAGAGAGGACGCCACCAACCACCCAGGCAGGGCCACCCCGCCAGCCACGGACCGACAGGCAGGCGAACCCATGCACCCACAGCCAGGCACCGCAACCCCACACCAACGTCGCCAGCAGAGCACCCCCCTCCCACGGAGGCCACCCCCAATCACCCACGCGCCGACATGAGACACCCCCGATGCCAGCACAGCCCGGAGGACAGCGGGCCCCAACAACCAGCCCCACCCCGCCCAAGGCGGCGCGGCACCCCGCTGGACCGCGGCCAGTCCCCGGGCAGACGGCGGGGGGGCGCGCCCCGAGATGCCGAACCCAAAGATCCAAAAATGGTTTATCTCTCTATCCTGTTCCCTTCTTACTCCTGTTCACTACCCCCAACCAGTCGAGGCAGATGGCTGCCACCTCTGAACCTGGTTCTGCTGGAGATTTCTTCCTGTTAAAACAAAACTGTTAAAAGGGATTTTATTCTTCCCACTGTCGCTTATGCTTGTTCATGTGGATTTGTTCAGTTTTTTCCTTTTAATTGCGATTTTTATATTTTGGAAGCGCTTTGAGATTACTTTTGTTGTAATTGGCGCAATATAAATACATTTGAAATGAATTGAATAACCGAAGAATAGCTCTCAGAAATATGTAAAGGACACATAAACTCGATGACATTGTGATATGATGCTATCCAATGAGACGTATCAGACAAAGAATTCAGGCTTGGAGCTAAACTTGTTTCCAATAAAAGCAGATGCCCTGAACGGCTATGAACAATGACACAAACCTAATATAAATGTATGTGGATAGATGTAGGCCAGGTGTGGCTCATCAGTCAAGGGTGCAAAGGTGCCATGGCAACAGTTTGTCTACCAGTGCCACAGTTTCTGTGATTCAATTGGACAATACCTTTGGCTTGCATAATTAGGGTCAGAGAGAGAGCGAGAGAGAGAGACAGAGAGAGAGAGAGATTTCATGGTTGACAGCCCTGAGAGTTTTCTCTAAAGCAGCTTTTTTCAAAGAGTGGTCTGCCAGCAACTGGTTGTCTTTGAGACACCCCAAAGTGGTCCATTAGTTTATTGCCCTAACCCAAGATACCACATCGAACAACAGACAGCCACCGAGCAGATGGGCAAGCCCCCAGAGAGTTCCGCTAATAGACCCACCACCCCAGACCCCATGGCCCTGGGCCCCCGACTCCATCACCCAGGACCCAAGCCCCCCGGGAGGCTATTCCTCCTATCAACCCTGCTGGCACAGACCCGACAGCCTTTGCCTGGCTACCCGGCCGATGAGAGACTGTACCCCCCAATCCCCAAACCCTCAAAGAGCAGGCACGAGAGAGGAGGAAGAGGGGGGAGTCAAGGCAGGAGCACAGAGAGAAAGAGGAAAGGGTGACAGAGAAGCATGCATACCCTTTATCTGAATATGAAAATCAGATTTCTATAAAATCAACACTGTCTTTGAGGGGGATTAAGTGTAGAATGATGAGTCAGCAAATTTTGAAAGACATCAGTATGAATAAAAACAGTCAAATGAAAATGTTTTTTTTAAATGCAAAAGTATTTCAGAAAGCAACAAAAGAAAAGAAGCAGAAATGTGAGATTAGCAGACGTCCCATTACAAATATTGGGGCAATATAGGCAGAAAATATTAAATTGTGAAGAAATTACAAAAAGGTTGTTGAACACCAGAACATAGCATTCTGAAAAATTCAAAATTATCCAGAATTTTCAAAGTGTTTTGTAACATTAATCATTAAAATAACCCCAAAACTAGTTAGAAGCTATGTCACTGATTTAAAGATTTTTTAAAATTTTATTTGATCCTGTTTCATTGTGTTTTAATGTATAAAGTGTCTTGAAAAGTGCTGTACCAAGTACCACGCCCTTAACAAAGAACAACAGCAACATGAAAGCAATGTTCTCTGCCATTTGCTTTCACTGTGATCTTTGATTGTTATCTTGGCACACAGAAATCTACACCTTGAGAAACTTTAGTGATAATTTTTTGTAAGATTCACTTGTTTTGCAAGAACATTGAGAAAAATGGAGATAAAACAACAGAAAAAAGTTACTGCTAACTGTAATAGTCATGGGACCTCATCCAACAGAGGTAATAAGGCTTCCTACTACAGGAAGGGTAAACCAAACCAAGCTTGGTGGAAGAAAGATGGTTGCAAATTTGATGGACGTGAGACAAGAGTTACTTCAAGTGACTATGACTTGGACGTGTCTTCCTTTAATAAAAACATTAGAGATTCAGTCCACCTGAAAGGAGAACCAGCATTGAAGAGGGATGTGACGCAGCTGGTGAAAGCTACTGTCCCAAAAGTGGAGCAACCTGCAGTGCCTAAGAAGGTTGAAGTTAACCAGCCACCAGCCGCTCTAAATGAGTCTGCTGCTGCTCCAGTGGCTGTCAATGAACGACAGGATGCTAAAAAACCAGGTTCAGGCTCCCGACCTAAGCCAGAGTGTATCCAATGTGTAAAGCGATCAAAAAAGCCAATTTTTGCAGCTATTCTGCTTGAAAAAAAAAGAAAAGCAAGACTTCTTTCTTAAACTAGCTCTGTCAAAAATGGATGAAGAGCATAGAAACCAGATCGAAGAAGAGCGAACAAAGGTGGAGAAAAGGGAAAAGGAAACCAATCGAATCCTTCAAAACCAAAATGATGAAATAAAACAGAAGGATCGTCTCTTAGATGAACATCGAACGACAATTTCAGAAATGGGGGCCGTCATCGAAAAGATGGAGGAAGCTCACTGCCAAAATGAGAGCACGTTGAAACAACAAATAATACAACTGCAGACTGCCCTGGATGAAGCGGAGAGAAAACTGGAGCAGTCCACCAACAAGATGACTGTGTCCACAGTGATGGCCTCCCTCACTGAAACTCAGGAAGCATTAGAGAGCACACAAGCCACCACTCAGGAGAAGACAACTCCTAAAAAGAGATTTAGATGGAAATGGCGCTGGTTGAAGGTCCCCAAGAAGAAGCACAATAGGTGTCCCCTTCATCCTTCCACAGAAAAGTAGACCAGTGAAGATGTTGGGATTCATAAAGAGCAGCGGTCAGCACTCTGGCACTGAGCACTTTCTCCATCTTTGTTAACATGTTGATGCTTTAACATGTTCTATCCATCATTTTTCTCTCTCCTCAAAAAATATAAAAATAAATATCAAGAATTTCATTGAATTGAATTTTTTTCAGAGTTATAGATAGTGATGTTTATTATTCTATAAATACATAATTAACAATTCCAACTTTGTACACTACCTTTGTTTGATTGAGAATGAGTAAAAGCATTTTTAGAAAATGTTCACATATATCAAAGTATCATGTTTATTGTATTCAAAATAGAGAAAATGGTGTGTGTAAATACAATAATAAAAATACGACTAGTAATAGAAGTAGTAAATTGTGACAAAAACATACTAATTTACAGTAAATGGTTCAAAAGAACAATGACATGCAATTTGTGTAATGTATTTGAGTGCTGGTGGGCAACATTGTAACTTGTTGGGGGGGCTTGGGCTACTTCCCGGAGACCAAGGTCAGCTCGGCCCAGGGAAAGGACAGACACCAGCCTCTTCAGGATGAGTTTGGAGCATTTGTGGAAGAAGAGTGGGTCAGCAGGGGGGTGGGACCTGGTCAGCAGGGGACATGGACAAGGTGGGGGAGGGATTGCATGGTGTAACATCATGCCGGCAGACTTCCATAGGGTCCAATTCTTAATGTAGGCAGTCTACGATGCACTAGAAAGCCAAGAAAACCTCCATGTCTGGGGAAAGAACTAAAAACCATCCTGGCTCCTTTGTTCTGGAAGAAGCTCTTTAGCGTGTGCTTGTGTGTGCGATTGTGAGAGAGAGGGAGGCAGAGATAATTGTGATCAAATGACATTTTTGCTCTTTATTCATCCTGCTCAGGTGTGTATTAGCTATAGGTTGTTAAATAAATAAACAAGAGCACTCAGAGAGCCCAAACCTCCACCAGCACCAAAACTCCTTTTTGCCAGAAATTAGCAATTATCTGGATCATTGATCCTGATCATGTAACCATGATCATTTACATTTTAAATGCTTGGTAGAAACAAACAAACAAACAAACACATAAATAAACCCAGATTAAAAATATTACCTCTTTGGCAGGAGTAACAATATTAATATTTTTTTCCTAATGACCTACAATTGACTTGAATAATTTAATAATGAACTTGTCCCTTACCTATAATAAACATGAACACATATACATCTTAGTGGGGCAATGGTGTGTGAGTATTGTTGCCCATTGTTACCTCTGCCAAATAAATGGCTTTCACAGTTTTTTTTAAATTTTTTTGTTTATTTGTTTGTGGATTACGGTACGTTAAAAATTAAAACAAAATTAAAACTTTTAACGAAAGATAGATTTCACTGTTTTGAGCACGATTTTGTTTTTACTCTATGTCCTTCCATTAGGAAAAATAATCCAGAGCTTTGATGATGTTTCATATGATTTGTTTGCTGATGATATTCAGCTTTACTGCTGAAATCCAGAAATGAAGTTCTTTGCTGAAATGTCTTGCGCGAGTTCAAAAATGGCTCTGCGAAAATTCCCTGCAACTAAACTTAGACAAAACGGAGATGCTGGTGATTGCCCCTGATGGCGCCATTCCAGGGATTTACCAGTATCTGAACGACCTGAGTTTGTCTGCTAAAACAAGCCTCAGAAATCTTGGCAATGTCTTTAGAGCATCACTCAAAACTGCTAACAAAGAATTGTTTTTACCAACTGAGAAAAATCTCTAAACTTAGAACAATTGTGTCCAGAGATGATCTTGAAATGATTATCGACGCCTTTGTGTCTTCTCGTTTAGACTACTGTCACAGTTTATTTTCTCGTCCAAACAAAAAGGAGCTGTCTTGTCTTCAACAGGTACAAAACTGCAGCGAGGCTACTGACTCGCAAACAGAAGGGCTCATATTACTCCCATTCTAAAAGCCCTTCATTGTCTACCAGTCACTTTTTGTTTCAATTTTAAAATCCTTTTGCTGACCTTCAGAGCCTTGCATGGTCAGGCTCCCTCCTACATTAGAGACTTGTTGTGTCCTTATATCCCCTCTCGAAGGCTGAGGTCTCTGGATCAAAATCTGCTCATGGTCCCTCGTACTTATTTCAGGACCAGAGGAGATCCCTCCTTCCAGGCCGTCACGCCAACGCTCTGGAACAATCTTCTGCCTTCCTTGCGCTCACTTAATTCTGTTGATGTTTTTAAGAGCACATTGAAAACCTATTTGTTTCAGAAAGCATTTTAATTCCACTGGATTAAGGGTTGCGGTCTTCCCAGTGTAAGCTACGTGGGTGTGTGGGGTAAAAAGTTAAGTCCAAACTCACAGGTTCTGCTCATAACTCCTTTTAATCAGAGAGCTCTCAAAAACCACAGACGGCAGCCTTCTCTCCCTCTCTTTTTCTTCTCCCTTTTAATATGAACATAAAACAATATTGTAAACCTCACAAAAACAGTACTGTAAACAGTCTCCGAAATACAATTTTCACTCTTACACCAGCAGTTCCTGCATCAAGACCGAGTGGGAGGTGTTCTGTCAAAACTACCTGAAAGACAGTCAAATGAAACCTTTTTTTTTTAAATGCAAAAGTATTGCAGAAAACAACAAAAGAAAAGAAGCAGAAACGTGAGATTAGCAGACGTCCCCATTAGAAATATTGGGCCAATAAAGGCAGAAAATGTTCAAATGTGAAGAAATTACAAAAAGTTTGTTGAACATAGCATTCTGGAAAAATCAAATTTATCCAGAATTTTCAAAGTGTTTTGTAACATTCATCATTAAAATAACCCCAAAACTAGTTAGAAGCTATGTCACTAATTTAAAGACTTTTAAAATTTTATTTGATCCTGTTTCATTGTGTTTTAATGTATAAAGTGTCTTGAAAAGTGCTATAACAAATTATTTTATTTTATATTATTACTCATATTTTGATTGGTGGCCCTAACAGCCAATCAGCATTCAGAGACTTGCACTAGGTTTTAAAACCATGACAACCAAAGATGAAAGGCCACACGCCCTTAACAAAGAACAACAGCAACATGAAAGCAATGTTCTCTGCCATTTACTTTCACTGTGATCTTTGATTGTTATCTTGGCACACAGAAATCTACACCTTGAGAAACTTTAGTGATATTTTTTTGTAAGATTCACTTGTTTTGAAAGAACGTTGAGAAAAATGGAGATAAAACAACAGAAAAAAGTTACTGCTAACTGTAATAGTCATGGGACCTCATCCAACAGAGGTAATAAGGCTTCCTACTACAGGAAGGGTAAACCAAACCAAGCTTGGTGGAAGAAAGATGGTTGCAAATTTGATGGACGTGAGACAAGAGTTACTTCAAGTGACTATGACTTGGACGTGTCTTCCTTTATTAAAAACATTAGAGATTCAGTCCACCTGAAAGGAGAACCAGCATTGAAGAGGGATGTGACGCAGCTGGTGAAAGCTACTGTCCCAAAAGTGGAGCAACCTGCAGTGCCTAAGAAGGTTGAAGTTAACCAGCCACCAGCCGCTCTAAATGAGTCTGCCGCTGCTCCAGTGGCTGTCAATGAACGACAGAATGCTAAAAAACCAGGTTCAGGCTCCCGACCTAAGCCAGAGTGTATCCAATGTGTAAAGCGATCAAAAAAGCCAATTTTTGCAGCTATCCTGCTTGAAGAAAAAGAAAAGGAAGTCTTCTTTCTTAAACTAGCTCTGTCAAAAAAGGATGAAGAGCATAGAAACCAGATGGAAGAAGAGCGAACAAAGGTGGAGAAAAGGGAAAAGGAAACCAACCGTATCCTTCAAAACCAAAATGATGAAATAAAACAGAAGGATTGTCTCTTAGATGAACATCGAAAGACAATTTCAGAAATGGGGGCCGTCATCGAAAAGATGGAGGAAGCTCACTGCCAAAATGAGAGCACGTTGAAACAACAAATAATACAACTGCAGACTGCCCTGGATGAAGCGGAGAGAAAACTGGAGCAGTCCACCAACAAGATGACTGTGTCCACAGTGATGGCCTCCCTCACTGAAACTCAGGAAGCATTAGAGAGCACACAAGCCACCACTCAGGAGAAGACAACTCCTAAAAAGAGATTTAGATGGAAATGGCGCTGGTTGAAGGTCCCCAAGAAGAAACACAATAGGTGTCCCCTTCACCCTTCCACAGAAAAGTAGACCAGTGAAGATGTTGGGATTCATAAAGAGCAGTGGTCAGCACTCTGGCACTGAGCACTTTCTCCATCTTTGTTAACATGTTGATGCTTTAACATGTTCTATCCATCATTTTTCTCTCTCCTAAAAAAATATAAAAATAAATATCAAGAATTTCATTGAATTGAATTTTTTTCAGAGTTATAGATAGTGATGTTTATTATTCTATAAATACATTATTAACAATTCCAACTTTGTACACTACCTTTGTTTGATTGAGAATGAGTAAAAGCATTTTTAGAAAATGTTCACATATATCAAAGTATCATGTTTATTGTATTCAAAATAGAGAAAATGGTGTGTGTAAATACAATAACAAAAATACGACTAGTAATAGAAGTAGTAAATTGTGACAAAAACATACTAATTTACAGTAAATGGTTCAAAAGAACAATGACATGCAATTTGTGTATTGTATTTGAGTGTTGGTGGGCAACATTGTACCTTGTCGGGGGGGCTTGGGCTCGGGAGGTGTTCTGTTAAAACTAACTGTGAGCTGCCTCTCAAGCTCCTGCTAAGCAGGGGAGGAGCCAGGTGGAAGCCCCTCCCACTTGTGAGTGTGAACACCTGATTCTTTTAATCACACAAACCAGCCACTGTGGGGAACTGAGGCAATGGTAGTGCATGCTTAGAAGAAGAATTTGTTCTGTACCCTCAGCTGGGACTGAACTTTTGTGAGCAAAGACTCTTTTCATGATTGGATGGAGAGCTGGTTAGCGCCTCTAAATAACCACAGGCTCATAAAAAAAACTTCTGTTACTTGGACAATTCATTCTAAAGCAATCATGAGACTTGAACTTACACATTGTTTAGCATTGGAAATTAAGTTGAACACATTTCTTGTTTGTAAAGTTTGTAAATTGTTTTATGTTCAACAGCCAATGCAAGTAATGTATATTGAGGTTGATACTTGTTTGATTTAAAGGTTGATTATGCTTATATCCAGTGCCATGTTAACTGCATAGTTAAAACTAGATTAATGGTTGATGTGAAACACAAATACGCTATGATAAAATGGTTAAAGTAGTTGGTCACATAAGTAGTTTAAAAATGATTTACATTGTTTAAAAATGCTGTGGTTTAAAACAGTGTAAAAATACCTGAGTTAAAGTATTAAGTTAACTTACTTAAACAATCTGATTTTGTTAAATGACGTGGTTAAAAATAATGATGATTATAAATATTTGATTTGTTTCTTTGTTAAAACTGGGCAAATAAATACCAGACATAAATGTTAAATACTTTAAAATTTGGTTGTTAAAATACAAGTTAAAAAACCAATAATTTAATATAATTGAGATTTAAGTGGAAAACCTTGTTTAGAAAAAATTGTACTGATTTAAAACTTTAACAACTAAATGAAGTACTTTGCTAAATTTGATTTCATTGAATGAATAGTTGTCTAATTGTTGTTGTACTGTGTATTTTAGTTTTGAGGTTTTTTCACCTAAGCTGATGTACCAACCTACAGTCAATACTTTAAATAAAAAGAAAGAACTCGTTGAAGGTCTGGTTCTTTGAGTTAAAACCAGGAAACACCATCCAGAAAAGAGGAGTTCTTCTCAAGTCAGGAACAGTACAAACTTAAGATTGGCTTGACATGTATTGTAAGACTTTGTTTCAATCTAACAAAATATTTGAACATAAATCACAATTTAAAAATATCTATAACAAGACTGAAACAGGCAAATTGCTTATATGCCCAACATACTGTAAATAATATTCAAGTAAGTTACATACAAGAGAAATGCAAGCATTTAACAATTACATTTGAGTAGCCTTTTTTCAAATAATGCAAAATATATAATACATATATACACATGTACCTTCTTTTATATACAACATTTAACTAATGTCAAAAAACACAAACATTAATCTACTGCTTCACATAACCCTCTAAAATATATTGTGACATTTTGTTTTTGAAATTAAATAATGTGTCACTCATTTTTATTTCTTAATCAACAGAATTCCACAAATTAATCCCAAGAACAGACATACTGTACATCTTCGTTTAACTACTAATCTTGCTTTTGAAAAAAAAAAAAAAAAAAACATAAATGGATCTCTTAGGCTGTATTTGCTAGTTTGTAGTGTGAAGTATTTTAAAACGCCTTCTGGAAGAGGGAAGAGTTTTTTTTTTTTTTTTTTTTTTTTTTTTTGAACATTATTTGTGTTATTTTATAATAAACAATATCTTAAAGTAACCTAAACACAGTTAAAATCATACAGAAACCTTTCCCTATCGACACAACATTATCATGGCCTAATCAAGTGTATATGGACCTAACCCTCATTCGCCCTCTCCAATTCTCCAACAACTGTTCCACCTTAAAAAGAAAGCAAAGCATCTCTCCCTACCAACTGGTAAGGAGGGGGTTTCTCCAAATCCCCCCCAACAGGCCACCACACGTCCAGTTTGATCACAGTTAATTGCACTCTTTCAAGTAAACAGACAATGAAAAAAGTCACAATTAACTCTACAACATCCAAATCTTCTGTATTGGCTAATTGTATGTCTTGCATAAAAAATAAAAAATTGCCACTGTACAACTCAGCTTTTACAATAATGTGTGAGAAATTACCATGTTGGGTAACTATTGCACCTGAATAAAAAATTAAAGAACATTTGCATATTCATCATGGACTGTGGGCTATAAAATAATACAAAGATCAGGATTGTTAAGGTCAACTGTGCTCAAGAGATTTGCCTTCGGATGTCAGGGGTGGTAGTGTGTGAACATTCAGAGAGACGACCCAGGGCACACTATGTCCTTCAATTGAAATGATCCAGTGCAGAGTTTTATTACGCACAGCTTTACTGACAATACTTTTAAAGTGCAATAAACAAAAATAGAACAAAAAGTGCTGACATTTCAATCCCAACCACAACTGAATATATTATGCTTGTTTGCTGAACAACTGAGAGCCCTTGTCAGCTCTCTGCAGAACAACAGCAGAAGTGTTTACTGGGATGTAGACTGGACTTATCCACTCCTTCTGGACACCGATAACAAAGTGTGATGTGTTGTCTGTAAAGAATATACATCAAATCCTCTTCTGCCAGCATCCATTTCTGGCATTTTTCCAACTCCCTTCGTGTATTTCTGACCTTGGAGCACATAATTGTTAGTCATCATCATGCTTTTCTTGCACTCATTTGCCATGCTGATGGCTTTTTGTGCAAATGTGTGCGTGTGTGCCAGCATGCGTGCACGTACTGTATGTGTGAGAAGAGACTGCTTTCTTTTTTCTTTTTTTTTACTCCCAGTTGGTGAAGATTATGCTCAGTGTCATGGAAGACTTGGGGAGATACTAAATGAGCCTCATATCATGCATCGCCAGTGTGAGCCTCATGTTCACGCAGCATATTGTAGCTATGATGGGAATCCAAATGTCACTAAGCTAGATCTGCATCAGAAGTCTGATATGAAAATGGAAAATACACACACACGTTGCAAATTTGAACATGTATTTGATGCAGGGGAATTTACCTTTTGTTTTTCACAGTAAAACAAACCCAAATGCTAATTTCTTTTTTGAGAGAGTGGTATAATAATGGCTTTAGTGTGCCCAACCCAATACGAGGAGGAAGTCTCTAAAGGCAGTTAAAGCAGAATCACAAATAAATTGCATGCAGCTTTCCAACTCTTTAACATGAGCCACAGGCAGTGTCCCTGATGTGCCTGCTATTCTCCCATGTGAGCCAGAGCCAAATGGAGACGATGATGGATATGGCTCCATGAGGACACAGCAGTATGAAATGATACTTGACATGTTTCCGCTTGAGCAGTGCCACATCAAGTTGAGAGAGTCATGACAGGTCAGCTTCTTTACCTTTCAGCTTTTTCACTAAACCGATGTGACATTCTGTAAGCAGGATGTGCCACCAGATCAGATGCTACATATGATAAACAAAAAATGAACTAACTAACAGATGGGTGCACCTAATTCGAATTCTGTGATATTTCATTCCCGTTTTCATGGAGGTGAAAAAAACACTCAGTGGGCACAGTGAGTCACGCTACGTGATTCATAGTTTGCCATTTAGTTTAGAAACAAACAGACAAAATATTTCTGCCTTTTACAAGTTTCCAAGCTTTCTGCTGTCGATCAATACACATTCCACTATAGAGAAATTCTGCTGTTTCATGCATTATGGAATAATGTGTTGTGATGTCCACACACCACACACATACACACACTGAAGTGAATTATTTCATGGATGGCTCTGGACTTTTGCCTGAATCACTGCTTTCTTGGCACAACCTGAGAATGTTCAAGGAAAAAAAGAGACACAGTTAATGTCACAAAGGCTACATTCACACTGTGAAGTGACCCAAATCTGTTGTTTTCGCCATCATTTGTCAGTCTGGATGACAAAAATCATTTTTTTTCTCTTAATGTAAAAGGTCACTTTCATACTGGTTGGTTGTCCTCACTCTGTTACACACAGTTTATGTGTTGTTTTTTAGCAACTTTAGTCCTTTCCAGGAATTTAATGAACATACTCTAGCTAACTGCTTTTTAACTGTAAATAATGTGTATGCAAAGACTATTTCAGTTATAAATGAATAATTACGTGTCTGGACACAAAACCTCCTCACAGTGTGTGTGAGAAACACTGGTTATCATTCTGTAGCTGTTCACCATCATTAGCATACTGCTCACATTCAAGCTGTGTTGGTCTGTGTGTTGCACTGATTCTGGCATGTTAAGCAGTAAGTTGGACGACGTATAACTTATAATTAATAAAACACATCATCACACTTCTTTTTTTTTTTAGTTTAAAACGTGTAGAAATGAATAAAACATAACACGGAAATTTGAACACATTCAACGTGACACGTGAAACTAAATTTCTCACATTGCGTTGACGTAAAGCCTCTTCTTTTGCTATTTCTTCTGCAGTTTATCCACAAAGTCTGAGAACAGTTGTTTTTTATTATTGATTCCAGTATCCTTCATCCATCTATTTTCTTACTCGTTTTCAGTGTCACGGGGGTCTGCTGGTGCCTATCCCTACTGTCACTGGGCACAAGGCCGTGGGTACACCCTGGGCAGGGCGCCAGTGTAATCACAGGGCAACGTGCACACACAGACAGACAGACAACCACTCACACTCACGCGTACAGGCAATTTAGAAACTCCAATCAACCTAATTCATTCACAGTCAAGTTATAGGATGGTGGGAGGAAATCGGAATACCCGTGAAAAACCCATGCAATCACATAGAGGTGTCCCCGATCTGATATTGATATCGGATATTGGTCCAATATCAGCCAGAAAGCAAATATTGGATTTTATCGGACTGCATCTAAAATCACCGATATAAGCTCTCCGATAAAATTTTCCGTTCAAGCACTTCTATCCAACAAAGTAACCTACTGTTGCTGACTATTGTTCACTGTTAGAGTAACATCACTTGATCAAGCCTGTTCTAACATTCCACACTACAAAATAAGTAATAAAGTATGTACTGTATGATTCGTGCTGATATCGTATTGGATCAATATTGGTATCGACCGATACGCAAGGCTGCAATATCGGTATCATATCAGAAGTCAAAAAGTTGTATTGGGACATCCCTACAATCACAGGGAGAACACGCCACACAGAAAGGACCCAATTTTTTACCCCAGGTGCTGAATCCATGATCTCCTTTAAGGCGGATGTGCTAACCACCACACCATGGCGGGCCCCTTGATTCAAACAAAAATTGACATTAAAGACCTGCCTCCTGTATTCACCTGAGCTTTCTTGGCAGTGCTGATGTCATCCTGTAGAACAACAGAGCTGAGTAAAAATAGATTTCTGACCTAAACAGGTGAGAAAACTGCGAGAAGACAGACTGTTCTCTCTATGGACCACTGGGGTTTTTGCTGTCCAACCTTGTAACTGTGTCAGTGTTTGTTTTTTTTTATGCTGTCCAAGTTCATACATTAGAGGTTCCTTGCTATAAAGTTAGATATGGTGCCAGAATCATTTCTATTCTGACTGGGTGCCGATTTGTTCAGTAGGAAACCTGAATCCTAATGGACAATAGCACCAAATCTCTGAGCATTTTATCTCTTTGTAGTAACGTGTGAGAAATTGTAACATTTAAGGACTTTACTGGGATCAATAAAGCAATTAGAAGAAACAAAAGTAATTAAAGTGTTCACTGTCTACTGATTTTCCCTGTTAAACCAAAGAAAACCCCTTAAATCCATCAACCCCTGACCTGAGTCAGACAGCAGAGAGAGGCTTGGAAAGGTGTCTAATCACTACCGCTCTTACACCTTACCCACTGTCAGAAGGACAAATATAGCAGCGAGAGAGTGAGAAAAAAATCTGCCAGACTGATGCTTGAAAGATGCATACCATTCCTGCAAGGTGGCAGTAAAAGATACAGCGATAGCTCTATAACAGCACTCTCGTCACCCAGAGAAACAAACTGCCAAAGGTTTTCTTTCCAGGATGAATAACATGATCTGCTGTTTACCAGATGCAGAGGCACGGCTGATCTGGTGAATTATTGATATTTTGGGGACATCTTTGCTGTAGGTAGGTCAACATCTTTGTGGGGGTTGGATGGTGGGTAGGGTGTATCTTGGAGTGATGCTCCAGTGAGCGGATTCTGTGTGCATGAAATGACTTGACATCCTCGCGACCACGTCGTGGGGCTGAGTGCGTGGGGAGCATTCTGGGAGAGAGAGAAAAAAAAGAGAGAGGGAGTGGGAGAGAGAGAGAAATAGAGACTGGTAGTAAGCAACTTTGTTCAGTGGCAGAGCCGTGTCTCCTCCTGCACAGCGTGTTTAGAGAGAAGCAGTTGGCAGTTATGGATGATCAGCAATTCTTTCATCCTCCTCTGTGCATCACTGACAACAAATCCGCTCCGGCGCAATTGGTCCTGCCTCCTATTCTGGATTAGGATTTCAAAAAGATGCTCTGAAATACCCCACAGCCAACCTATTCTTCAATGTGTGTGAGGTATGTATTCATACCAAGTGTTAGATAGAAACTCTGCTGGATGATTTTAGGCTAAACCTCCTGTGATTGTACTTTCATTTATATTAATTATATCTAGGTCACTCTTTGATTTATTTTTGCTCCCAAGTAAAGACTTGCTTTCCATCACAGCAGATTTAGACGTTTCTTTGTTTTATGGGGGGGGGGGGGGGGGGGGGGGGGGGGGGGGGGGGGGGTTTGTACATGTCTTTCTTTGACCTTGCTGGTATACATAGCTTGATGGAGTTGCATTGTATCCGGCTTTGTTTGGACCATTTTAATTCACAGACAGAAGTTACCTCTGGGTAATAACAAATGCAGCTTTGACTCATGCTACTTGCACTGAAGTTGCTTTCACTGCAGCCTGACAGTTATTTTTTTACCTCACCATGTGTGTCTTTTATTTCTAGATGACAATGAGGATACTGTGAGCTTGCATCCTGTGGCAGGAAAATGCATCTTTGGATTTCATATGTTGTGTTAAGTGCAACATCTGTGTGCACTGTGGAGATGTTTGGCCATTATGGTGAAATATGCCAAGAACTGTGTGGCTGTGAGGAAAGAGAAGGCGTGCTTACAGTGAGCTGTGAAAACAGAGGGATTGCCAGTCTTTCAGATGTCGGCCCAGTACACTTCTCCCAGTATCATCTGCTGCTCACAGGGAATCATTTGAAGAAACTGTCCACCAATGATTTTGTTGACTACAAAGGACTAACAATATTGCATCTTGGGAATAATGAAATATCTGATATTGAAGCGGGATCTTTTAATGGACTACAGGTATTAAAACGACTACATCTCAATAATAACAAAATTGATGCTTTGAAGGAGGAGTTTTTCTTTGGCCTTGACAGTTTGGAATACCTGCAGGTTGATTCTAATTATATCACTCAAGTGGTGCCAAACGCCTTCAGCAGACTTCATCAACTGGAGGTGTTAATACTAAATGACAATTTAATATCTTCTCTGCCTGTTAACGTTTTCCAACATGTACCGTTGACTCATCTAGACTTACGGGGAAATCAGCTCAAAGTTCTTCCCTACGCAGGTTTGCTGGAGCACATGAACCTTGTTGTGGAGTTACAGCTCGAGGAGAACCCATGGAACTGCTCCTGTGAGTTGATCGCTCTTAAAACCTGGCTCGAGAGCATATCATACACAGCTCTGGTCGGTGATGTTGTGTGTGAGTTCCCTTTTCGACTTCACGGCAGAGATCTTGATGAGGTTTTGAAACAAGAGTTGTGCCCGAGGAGAGCAATTGCTGAATATGAGATGCCACCACTTCCACATTTGAGCACCGATGCATACTATAGGACCACGTCAGGCATAGTTACAGCTTCTCTCACCTCATCTGGAATTGCACGATCTTCATCAAGACCTACCAAGGGACCCCGGCTGTCTGCAAAATTAAAGTCAAGACCAACAGCTCGAAGCCCATCCAACAAACCCCAAAACTATGGCCAAATCATATCCTATCAAACTAAATCTCCTGTGCCTTTAGATTGTCCAACTGCGTGCACCTGCAATCTTCAGATTTCAGACCTAGGCCTAAATGTGAACTGTCAGGAAAGAAAAGTCGAACAAATTTCTGACCTAAATCCCAAACCATACAATCCTAAAAAGATGTATCTCACGGGGAATTACATTTCTATTGTGCGTAGATCAGATTTTAATGATGCAACTGGATTAGATCTGCTTCATCTTGGTAATAATAAAATAGCTCATGTACATGACAGATCTTTTGCCGATTTGACCCACTTACGAAGGTTATACCTTAATGGGAATTTGATAGACCGTCTTACAGGTGATATGTTTTATGGATTAGAGAGTCTACAGTTTTTATATTTAGAATACAATGTGATTAAGGAGGTTAATTCAGATACCTTCCAGCATGTACCCAAGCTTCAGCTACTTTTCCTGAACAACAATCTGTTAAAAACGTTACCAGCAGGTACATTTAATGGTTTGACATTAGCCAGACTAAATCTTCGCAACAACCATCTGAGATATCTGCCAGCAAGTGGTGTTCTAGATCAGCTTACAGTACTAGTACAAGTCGATTTGTTTGAGAATCCCTGGGACTGCTCTTGCAGCATACTGGAACTGAAGTTGTGGCTCGAGCAGCTTAGCATGGGCACGGTTGTAAACAATGTCATCTGTGGATCTCCTAAGAGACTCGCAGGGGAGGATATGAGATACATTAGGACAAGTAATTTCTGCCCTAATAACTCTGATATCCTTGCCTCCATGATACCACCCTCTGAAGAGTATTTCCCTGGCAGCACTATCACCATAGAAACATCCCTTGACTCTGACACTCAATATAGTACCATCCCTTTGTCTGTAATGATCCTTGCTCTTCTCCTCATGTTCATTGCCTCTGTCTTTGTGGCTGCAGGAATGTTTGTAGCAATGAAGAAGAGACAACAAAAGAGCCAAAAGGAACACAATAACTCTATGAATGCTTGCATCAGCTCACTGAACATGGAATATGGCCTTTACAAAAAGGGATCAATCCCCAAAGTAAAGACATCTGCTGGTCATGTGTATGAATACGTCCCACCTCCTACAGAATCCACATGCAAAACTACAACGCACACCCCAATGGATGGATTTAGAGACTTTGATGAGCTGAGTGGCACTTTCCTGGGCAACTCGGATGAAGAGGCAGGCAGTAATGTAATAAGCTCAGAATATAGTGCCACTACTCCAGAGCCTCTTAACAAGTCCTCCACCCCTCATCGAGATGATCCGTGCAACTACAGAGATGTGCTTGAGCCTGACAAGCACAAGCGCCACAGCAGTACTTTACCATGCAGGCATAAGGGACATCTATCAAACCGTTACTCCTCAGACTTTGCTGCGGGGCAACAGTATGTGCCACCAGAAAGACTACAACAGACAATACTTTACTGCACGGCACCAAGTACTGTTTATGTGGAGCCCAACAGGAGCGAATACTGGGAACTAAAAGCAAAACTTCACATTGATCCTGACTATCTTGAAGTTCTTGAGAAAAGAACTACATTTACTCAATTTTAAGGAACTTTCTTTAAAAAGGACAATATGTACAATGGTTTCATATTTAAATCAGGTAACACAACTTTAAGTAACGTAATAAGTTGGTTCTACATGTTTTTGCAACTTGGTGATATTTTCTTTTGTGAACCGCGGCTTGCTGTTTAAAGAACTACACAGACGAGAATGATGACTGCTGCTTGTTTAAGAGTATATCACTTTATCCCTTTGTTGTTTTAGTGAGGCTTATACTTCTAACAATAGAAATAAATACCACAGATCTGGAGCTTTAATGACTCATCCTATCATAAGATATTTCCTGGAGCTGTAATATAAACAATAACATGAGGCTGAGCTCAGATTAACCTTATGACTGTTAATAAGCCATCCTTGTTCTCATCATTAAGTAAATCATCCCGACTCTTGTCTAAGACATGTCGTAATGCCATTTCTGTCTTTTCGGATTATCTTTTTTTATTATTATCATTAAAACCTTATTCACACCTAAATGTTGGTGTTACATGTTTTCAATCTGTCAATCAGTTGGCTCTCTGGGATTAGCATTATGCACATCCTTTCCAGGGTGCTTATCACAGATCATAAAACCATTCATGTTTTTGTGCTCCCCTTTGAAAATGTAGTTTATAAGTAAAGTGATTTATACAACAGTGAATTGACATGCCCGTTGCATAGTTTGGGGAAATTCAATGACAAATCATATGCACCTGTGATTTTAAAATCACATTTCTTCACATTTAAAACAACTGTGTTATCATCCTACCAACATTGTTGTTTGTAATAACAGTGTCAAATGAAAAAAAATAACAACAAAAAAAACCTAAAGCTTTGAATACAGATCATTTTATAAGCCGTAGAGCTACACAATTACAGATTATGGTTCTTTAATTAGATACAATGTAATATTTATGTGTTTTGAAAAGAAAATAATTTAAAAACATATACTAGAGAAATCTTTAAAAACATGTGTAAAGATGCAATTTATTCTATGCATGTTACATGCTAATATGCTTTTACAACCATGTTGCCAATTTTAGATTTGTTTGAGTGACATTTTGTTATCTTTGAAATTATGTTATTGCTTTATGTCAAAATAGAATTGTTGCTATCTGTATTACAGTTTTTTGTGGTTTTTTTGTAAAAGAAAAAGCACTATTGACCTGTTCTGGTCAACAATGATGTCACCTTTTGAAATGCACAACATATTGTAAGACATGTATGTATATACTCTATACATAGCCATAGCAATAGGATTGATGAATGCATAAACAGACACAAGTACACGTACGTACTATGCATTGACACAGAGCCAAATTTTGCAATCGGTTCAAATTAACTGGCCTTCGCGATTAGTTAGTAGACTCTTTTATATATTATTTGTTTTGTTAATTTATTACATGTCAGAGCAGCTCATTTAAAATTCAGTCCCAGATTTCAATCACTTAAAAAAATAAATTACATTTTTAAAAACAACGAAAGATGAGGAAAAAGTAAATATTTGTGTCCGTCATTGTGAATTTCAAATACAAATGTTAATGCTAACCCGAATCAGGAGGTTGATAAATGGTAATTAAATCTTCAAAAATGCACATACTCTTATGCTTTATATTTTAGTCAACTATACACATGTGTCTGTAACAGATTTAGTTGACTATAATCCCAATGTCATTTCGTTGACCAACACTAGATTATACAGAAACTGTAAAAATTCTGATGACTACATTTTGACTAAAACTAAATTAACACTGGTGTGCATTATCTTGAAAAAATCGTAAAAAGCTGTAAGTCTGAAAAGCACAAGGAGTGTATGCTGCAGCTGAATAAATATGAATGCATAAAATAATTTGAGCTCCAGAAGAAGAAATTCAGCACATTATGCTGTCATAGTACAATCCAACCAATTCATGGATGATTGACATGAACCAAAAAAAAAAGTGAGAGTGAATATGCATCCATAGTATGCTGTATCATGCACTGAACATGTCATCTCCACTCAGCTAATTGGAAAAAATGGTATATCTGGACTCTGTCTGCATGTTGCCAAGTATTATGCTGCAGCATTAGTCACGCTGTTTAACCAAACAGTCCTGATGTGTTGCCTTGTCTTGTTTTTCTCACTCGACATGTCTTGGCTGTTTAGAAGTTCATCCGAAAAAATGAGCTGAAATCTATAGCACAGTGAGGAATGTCATGGTTGTTTCTGGTGGAAACACTGTAAATATGCACCAAAAATGATGCAAAAGAGATTTTTTTTTTGGGGGGGGGGGGTGATTTTGTTGTAAACAGTTGTAAAAACTGGGCTGAATAAACAAAAACTTGTAAACTATGTAGATCTAAAGTTCTGCGGAAAATAGGCCAAAATAACTCATTGACTATGTTGCAAATATTATGGTTATGGTATGATTTGATGTTAGAATTCAAAAACTTGAGATGAAAGAAAAACTAAGTGTAAATAAGAGAAATAATTTACATCTAGATGTATGTAATCAATTGTCAGGAAAGGGAAGAAGAAAGTGTCATATTATTACTGGTATCGCTTTTATTTTCTCTTTTACAGGAGTGCTTCGTTTTTCATATATGAAAATAACTCTATGTATCAGTTGTAAATAGGACACCGTCTCAGCTCTCACTCAATCTTTAAAAACGCAAAAACTGGTTTTCCTTTTGCAAAATGCATAAATATCAGAGACTTTTTTTGGGTTAAATATATCAGTGGTGTGCTGGTTCTTTTTGTTAACTCATGAATAAAAAAAAAAATATGCATTCATTTTAAATACGGCTACAGTTCTCCTCCCTTCTTTTTCAGAGCTTTACTAACTGTACGGAATGTGGTGGAAAACGTTCAGATCAAGCCCACTGTCTGACTTTTGTTTCGATGGATGTGAAATAATGAGAAAAGCTATGTTACGTAATCACGATGACAAACTCTGTATACTCTGTGATGCTGTAGTTTTACCAAGTTTCCCCAAAGACAGTTTGACTAAGAATCTAACATTTCAGTTTAGTCTTAGAGAGACAAAATGCGTGCCGCCTTAACCACTCTGACAACAGCAGTTACAGATCAGGCTTTGAGTGAAAATAAAAAAAAGCAGTTTGTTATTTCACTGATTTCACAGCCATTGGTGTAGACTCGAGTTTCTTTCTAGTAAAGGGCTTATTTGCTCAGGTGATACAGCCTAAAAAAAGTACCTGACCTTAGAGTAACTATGCAGTAAAGAACTAATCCGCTTGCATATGTCAGCAGACCTTACACAGGTAGTCTTTGCAGAAACATCTTGCAACCTAGAAGCGCTGTATCCATGGAAACATCCAATTACCTGACATAGAAAAACAATCCAGGGTTTAAAAAAAAAAAAAACCTAAATGTCAGTGCTGAGCATGAGCAAATTCATTACTTTTATCTTTAAGTCAAAGGTAATTACCGTACTCCACATCCTCAAATATGCATTACTATAAAAAAGCATTGTGTGTGGTATAATCTCCTATTTTATTATTATTCTTCAGAGGTCTGACAAAAACTGACAAATAAAACAATCCATGTCAGAAGAGTCAGTTCTATATATATATATAAAAAAACAGCCAGCTATAAATCAACTTGACTCATGTTTGTCAGGATTGATGGTGTTATGTTGTTTAGCTGCTTGACGACCCCGGTTTGGCAAAGGGAGCAGGAAATTAGGGCAGATTTGCATTATGTAAGCTTGAAGAGATGTGTCACACTGTGTGAAGACAGCATATGACTGTAAGCATTCACCGAAGGGGAAAAGCTTTCTTTCCATCGGGCTTGTAAAAAAACCAGTAACTTATTCAGACCTCCCTGATACTTCTTCCATTAAAGATTTTTCTTTTTCTCTCCCACACACATACGCACTTTGTAATGTCTTAGTTTGCGTGTTTGTGTGTGTTTAAGTGAATAAATTATTGACTCAGTGTATTCACGCCTACCTCAAGGACTTTGGCCAAACAGCACGGCAATACAATTCTTCATTTGGTCTTTTAACATTTTTATTTCACGGTTCTCCCAGCAGTGCACCGCTGAGCAATAATTGATATGACTTGGCTGACCTTTACTGATGCCCAGCATGAATATTTTTTTTTTTGTATAAAGGTAACATTCACTGTTTAAGTGGAACTGAACAACGTACACTGCTGAAATCAGATTATAGTTACAAACCCAGAGACAGGGATTTGGATTTGAGTGGGAGAACATTTTTTTTTTCCTTTTATGTGCAACAACTGGAAACAGTGTGTGCTAATATTTATGTGGGCTTACCCAGGCTTTTGGCTGCCAACCTGAGAAAAGTGACAAAATCCTTCCTTATCCTCCACTTTTATACTTATCGGAGTGAACAAGGGTATAAAGAAAAAGCTATAAGCTTCGGGTAATGGGCAAAATAAAATGCAGCGTCGTGAATATATTGAATTGATGGTTTTAAGAAGCTTTTGCACCTCCTGGGAGCTTTACCACAGTTAGACTGTTATAGCTGGGTGTATAATATCAGTCTCACATTATTCATTATCAAATTAATAAGATTTGCCAGTAAGAGAGGCTTCACTGAGAAGCTTTTTTTTTCTGTAACCTCTAACAAATGGTGTTGTTGCTCTGCAGAGGTGCGTCTACACACATGAACATCTGTCTCTGCTTGATATCAGTTCTCCTTTATCTGCCTTATTCCCTAGTGGTTCCTGATCAAATCAAGGGCACGTCCTTCTCTATATCTTTGCCCTTTGTCGGGCTACTGTCACACAACAAAGCGCATGCAAGTCGAACCCAAGATCACCAAAAACCTTAATAACACAGCTGCATAATGTGATGATCATATATTCAAATATAAACATCGGAAACAAACCCGCTCAGCACTCGGTTATATATCTGAAGCCTTTATTCTATGAGGCAACAATGCTAAATCCTGATGTAAACTTCAGTTTGTGATTTATTTATGCGGCGCAGCAGCATGACCCATGAAAACAATGTCTCCTTCTGACTTGAAAAAGATGTGACCTGAAAGGATGCTGCTTATAGTTTTCTTCTTCATTTTTACAGAGAGCAGGCACACAACGCTCAAAACATAACAAATGTTCAATAAGAGCCAAAATCTAAGCCAGTTTTCTGAAAAATGACTTTTGCCAAATGTGTGCTGCAGAAATACACAATTACATTACAAATATTGTTTATTATTAATGGAGAGGAAAAGCAAAAAAGTAACCTCAAATATCATCTGGTTCAGGGGTGACAGAAAACAACCTTGAGTGTTGAGGGTGAGAGCAAAGTTAAAAAGAACAAAACGGGACTGAGAGGTTGAGAAGTCACAAGTTGGCAGGATCCGTGATCACAGATCAGGAAATCATAAGCTCCAAAACACCTCAAGCAAAGAGAACTGTTAGGACTTTAGAGAGGTGTTTAATATTGATACCTTTAACACTGAAGGGAATCAAGAAATAAATGCACATTACACCAGAAACTAAAAAGAAACATAGAGAACATGGACAAAAAAAAGTAGTTCCCTCCAGCCCTAATTGTATTTTTTAATAAAATATGAACATTTTAAGGCTAACCACAAGGCCAGCAGTCCAAAATGAAAGTGCTTTGCTTAAAAATGTAATCAATCTGAGCCTTTTCAATAAATTGTCCCAACAGTTAGGGATTACAATGAGGATTTTGACATTACTCAAGAGCGCAGAAAAATATAGTAAAAGAAGTTTGAAGAATACCATCCATGATGCACAAATATTAGATTGTATTGTTTTGGCTCATGATTTATTGCTTAAAAAGCTTCTGGAAAAAAATGATGAAAAGAATCCTTGGAAGTTGAAGTAAAATTGCATGCAAGAGGCAACTGTCAAAGAACAGACCAATGTTACTCAGTATGCAGCAATAGATGAAGCCATTTCTGAGGGCTGTTGTGATCAGGACCGTATTTGACACAGCTTCACAGAGCACAACATTACTTTTAAGTGATAATTTCACAGAGCTGTGACATTTTGTGAGCACGCTAAAGCACCGCCGAGAAGGAAACTGGGTTTTGGTTTTTCCTCTGATGATAATAAATGATAAACCCAGGGTTTTTGGAAGCTTTTTTAAACGTTAACTACATCCAGGTTGAGCAAATATTTTACAAATGTAGTTATTTAAGATGTTTCTTTTCTAGTTTTAGCTGCCACAGTCTCATTAGATATTAAAATAAATTGCATCTATCTAAAAATGGCCTCAATGCTATGGTATATGAGTAAACTATTACATATTTATCCGTGGACTGTGAAAAAAACATGAATTAAATGCAGCCTGGGCTGCACCATTGCATATTTCCTGCTTCACTTTTCTGACTATCTCATTAAATCAAGCTGACAGCTGGGGGAAGGTGTCAAGCCAGTCATCCGTGAATGTGTAAAGGTTTGGTTTGTCCTAACGTGAAGTGCTTCTTTCGGATAAGACTATTTCACAGCAAAATGTATGCTCTCTGCACATTTATTAAGTTACATATTTTGATCATCATTAAAACATGAATGGATTTTCTAGCATAAACTGTTCATACTGCCACACGACCAGTATCCCACATGTTCTTGGACTGTGAGAGAAAACATCTATACCAGGATGAAAACCAGTGTTCAATTTTAATTTAGTTTTAGTCATAAGCTTTTGACTAAAATGCAACTAAGTTTTAATCAAAATGGAGTCATCAGGACTATTTCAACTACAGTCTAGTTTCATTCAACTAAATGACTTTAAAGGTGCAGTCTGCAACTCTTATAAAAGTGACTTTTTGTCATATTTGCTAAAGCTGTCACTATGAAAGGACAGCTTTACATGAAACTAGTAGTTTGTGTGAAAAAAAAAACAGGCTCATTGAGTCCCTTCTGCTGCTCCTGCAGCCTTTGGCAGATTGCCGGAATGCACCGTGACCGAGCAAAAAGAACCAATCAGAGCCAGGATTGTGTTTGATGAACTATCTGACAGCTGTTGCTCACAATCCCCACCCCTTTCCCAGTGCTGAAGATCCATCTTTTTTACAGTGTATGATCTGGAGGAGTAGAAGATAGAATTGGTGACTGTTCTGCTTGAAAGATAATTACTGCTGCTTGATTTACATTTGATTTGTAATTGTTACACTAGAACTCTGTGGTGCATGTGTTGTTTGCACGCAGCAGCCTCTGTGTGGGCTTAGAGTAACTATATGACACTGTGTTGCTGCTGCTGCTGCTGCTGCTGCTGAGGTGTGTGCACATTGAGAGAGAGAAGCGCTGCAGTAACAGAGCATGTTAAATTACTGTGATGTTGCTGTCGGCCTAACTTTAACTTGAGGGAGGGACTTTGGAAAGTTTGGAGGCAGGGCAAGTGAGCAGCGGGGAGGGAGGGGGAGAGTTGCGGACTGCACCTTTAAAGCAACACCGTGTAACTATTAAAGCGGTTAACTTCTTGAATAAGCCTACATTCTGAGTGAACTCATCCTTTAGTAACTCCGTAAGTTGATCATTTAAACCGTAAAAGCCGAGCTGTCTATGCTAAGTGCTGTAAACGTACGGCCAGAGAAGAAGGAAAAGAAGTGATCAGACCTCTCTCTCTCTCCTCTGTCACCGCTTCTACACACACACACACACACATACACACTGTTCCCTGCTGGTCATCGCGTCAGTGGAGCGATGAAGTGATGTAGTGACCTAAAAGCGCCGCTATGTTCAAGCGACTCATCAGGGGCGATTGAAGTGCCTCCTCAGAAGCAGTTTTAAACTTTTTGCTTGCCTCGGCCATGACCAGGAGTTGATCAGGTGGAAAAATAGTAGCAAAAGCCTACGAGTACATCAGAGCCTGTGGTCACATGACTGGCCTAAGGCGATATGTTCTCCAGGCATTCTCCAGGTCACATGACCTGGCCAACAATGGTTCGACTTCTCTAAATTTACATGGGTGGTATTTCAAAAGGGCAGCCCCGCTTGGAGCATTGATACTGTCAAGCGCTGTATATTGGCCTGAGGAATCATTTAAAATAACTCATATGCGTCAACTTGTTAGGTCACAAAGTCTGCGGTGTGTCTTTAAGATTTTAGTTGAATAAATGTGGTACAGATAGAGTTGACTCAAATATAAAGCATAAGGGTTTATGCATTTTTTAAGATTGAATTACCATTTATCAACTTAATAGGGGATAATATTAATGTTTTGTAAATACACAGACAGTTTTGAAGTGATCAATATATTTATCACCACATGAGCCATCTTATGTTCACAAACACAATCAGCTTACTTCCTTTTGGATCACTTACCGGCTCGTCCCGCCTTCCATGCAACAAAAGTAGTTTTAAATGATACCTTCAATAAAAACAGTTTAGTTCTGATTCGATTCCGCCCCATGTGAAATGTATAATTTTATTTTTATTAGTTAGCAAAAATATCAATGTATTTTGATGTAGTTTTTGTTTTTTAGAAGACATAGTCTTGTTATTGTGACCTGAAAAATATAGTCGACAAAAACTATGACTGAAATTTTTTGTCAACAGAATAAGGAGAACATGCAAACTCTGCTTAAAAAGGCTTCGGCTGAGGTTTTAGTCAATAAGCTCTGGAGCTTAGATGCAGCATCTCTACCAGTTACCAAATAAAAAGTGACATTGAAAGTTGTGTAAGATGAACTTGATCTCCTTATAGGTGATCCACTCGAGTTCAAATCCATGCTGCTTTTTCTCTGAAGGGCAAATTCTATTCATAGTTAAACACACAATATAAACCTTATGGAGGAACATTATGAGCAGGTCAGTGACGGGATGGCAGTCAGGCAAATAACTGAGTGTGACAACATTGCTAATGCCAGCAGTTTATGCGTCAATGCTTAATGTGATCATTTTTTAAATGTAAAAAATGTTAATCCTTATTTAATTAACAGTCTTTTGCAGTTTTTTTTGCAATTATGAATGTTTTCTTTACTCTTTCTTTCTTTCTTTCTTACTTTCTTTAGTGTTTATTATTTTTATTTGTAATATTTCTCGAGCCTCTGTCACACAAGTAATTTCCCCCAGGGAAACTAAATGCTTCTGGAAGTGTAAGGCTGACCTCAAAATGTATTTCTATTCTTTTTATATACACACTAAAAACTAGTACCGGTATTTGGTCCACGACGGGAGTAGAAACTTTCCTAAAAATGAATCACAGCCTTGTCAAAAGAGCAACGACAGAAAACACCAGCCAGCACCATGGCCTCTTATCTCCCTGTTGTGCTCCGAGCTGCTGTGAGCATAGCTGCTGATGTGTGTGTGTGTGTGTGTGTGTGTGTGTGCGTGTGCGTGCGTGTGCGTGTGCGTGTGCGTGTGCGTGCGTGTGTGTGTGCGTGTGCGTGTGTCTGTGTGTGTGTGTGTGTGTGTGTTATAAGGTTTGTGTGCCTTGAGTCGCACTTACCCTTTATCTTGATTACATCAAGGTTGTACCGGGTAAGCTGATAACAACATTTAAATTCCTATTCTATAAATAGTCTTTTGAACACATTTGCGAAAAACAAGGTTGGGGTAATAACTTTTTTGTTTTTTGGAGTTGCAATACTTGTTGTGTCAGATAAGTGATGCAGCACCTCCTGAGCTGGTATGAATTTAGCGTGCTGCTCAAGGACACTGCAGTAGAGCCAACATGTGGGGTGACAGCAGTATCCACCATGGCCCTCATCTCCATTTGCTCTTTTGGCACTGGTTCAGAGATTTCAGTGCATAGGGCATCAAAGTCTACAACAGGAACCTCTGGCGTGTCTTGAACAGGCTATTGTCCCTTTGCATTAGTTTTATTTGTGGACTTCTTAGGTAGAAAAAAGGACATTCCTTCGAGAAATATTTCAGTTCCTGTTTATTTATTTTTTGGGTGGTTTTTTTGGTGTTGTTGCTATGTGTGTCTGTGTGTGTCTGTGTGTGTGTTCCTCTTTTGTTGTGTAATACCGTGTAACTACTTCTCAAATTTAGGACCCATGAGCCAAATCAAACCCATCCAAGCTTCCAATTATGGGCTGTGAAAGGATTTTGCTTTAAGTGAAAATTACAAAGAAAATATTATTCATTGACTTGGTAAATCACCTTATTGTTCCAGTACAGATATCTTTAATTGAATGTTTTACACCAAAGGGAATGCTTATTGGTTATTGTTCAGTAATTTACATTGGGAAGGGTTAATCAAGGGCACAATAATGTTCTATTTTTTCCTCTACTACTGGGTTGTATGTGGCCCTTAAATTAAAATGGTTTGACACCCCTAGTATAAGTTGATGGCATACCCGACTTTGCGAGAATAATATGCACACGTTGCCAGCATCAGCACAAAGTCAATGGCAACCCATGCAGCATTGTAGCTCAACTTCAGCACAACTTTTTTTTTAAAGTAGCAAATAGTTCAAGTCACCGCAAGGTTTCGCTGTCATGCTGAACTCCCGTGACAAGCTAAGAGGTTGCTGTGGTTCCTAAAAGCTCTTTTCTGTGTTTCTGTCTCTCCTCTCTGTGGGTATCCTTGTGGGACTCACAATAAGCTACAATAGATCCAGACAGATGACAAGGTGGGGGGCGTTGGGTAACCATCTTGAACACCACGGGAAATACTGCTGTACACATGCTGTCAAACAAATGTCTTCACACAGTGTTTTATTTGCAATAAAATAATAAGTTCCTAACCTACATGTTTTTTTTAAGACTGTTCTGATACCCGAAGAACTGTAAACGGTCATCCTGTTCCTACGTCCATAAATAATCTCTTTTACCATTATTGTTTGTCTGCCAGCATCATCGTCATCACATCCTCCAATGATGCATCAGGGCAACAAGACCATCAGGAATTTTCATGAAGTAAAGTAGCAAATAGGTCATGGCTGACATTAATATTCAAAAAGCGGTACTTCAAAGAGTCATACTGCATTAACTACAATTGACCATTCATAGCTTTCCTCATTAGCAACGCTGAAAAGCCTTTTTTTTTGCTGAAGGCTGTAAACTGCAGCCTGATGGGAAATGCATGGAAACAGTTCTTTATAGGTTCTTTAGGTTTCTACAGGGCTCCCATCAAATGAAAAGACTGAGATAGTTGTTTATGCAAAGCATTACTTCAGTAATTCATTCTTGACTGGATAACTGACAGGCTGTTGTTTAAAGGCCGCCAAGATTTTCCTGATTCCCTGAAGGCCTTGTCAAACGTGTCCAGCCTCTGTTTTTCCCCAGTTTAGACACGCAAACGTGCACATCTTTAGAATGAGGGTTAGCAAGGCATACTCTACAAAGAATAACTAGCATGTTCATTTAAGGTCTGGTAGGTCTACCATCTGTCTGTTAGTTGTAGATTTCACTTGACTACACAGCTATAGTACATAGCAGGGTTGGGGTCAATTACATATTTCAGTTACAATTACATTTTCAAAGACCTAACCTGAATTACAATTAAATTAGGTTGACAGTGAACACCATTTTTTCCAATTACAATTAAAGTAAAAGTATTTTTTATTCTCAGAAAGTAAATTACAATTTTGTTCTCCATTACTAAAGTTCAATTACAACTAATCACAATAACTGAGCCTGAAAGAAATAACCTAATAAAAGTTAGCTTTCTGCTAGCATCTCTTATGATTACGGGCCCTAAATCAGCTGTAAAATACACTAAAAACAAATATGCTCATCTAATTTCTTTCCTAACTCTTGGTTATCTTGTTAAGCTTCCTAACCAATGAAAATATAGGTTTTATTATTTTTGGTGTGGGCATCTGAGCCTTTCGTCTGTCAGTATTTCACTAGATTTATATTTTTTGAAATGTTAAAATGTGGGAATGCTTGACATGAAACATTTTAGAATTGTTAAAGGCACACCGTGGACTTAAAGAGTTGACCCATAAGAGTTATTTTAAATGATTCCTCAGGCCGGCACTGTTTACAGCGGTTGACAGTATCAATGCTCCGAGCGGGGCTTCCCTCTTGAAATACGGACTATGTAAGTTCGGAGGAGATGGACCGTCTTTCACCAGGTCATGTGACCTGGAGAATGCCTGGAGAACGTTTCACTTTACGGCAGTCACGTGACCACAGGCTTGTATATACATAGTTCATCATAGACGTCACAACATACGGGCATTTGCCAACGCGGCGCTATTGTTGTGGGCAACTGAAACGAGTTTAGCCTCTGTTTACAGCCAAAAGAGCACCACATGGTAGTTTTGTGTTGGGTTAATGGTGCACTAATTGCCGCGATAGTTCAGTTAAACGTGGATTCTTTCGTAAGGGAAGCTGGCAAGTTGGATCCGTAACTTTGGGATAAGGATTGGCTCTCTGGAATGGGCTCACGCCACGGCTACAGGTAACCCTGGTATATAGGTCAGCCAACTGTATTAGTCGATTTGAACCTATGACCTCCCCAGTCCACTTCGCTGACCGCTAGGCCACCACTGCTTGTTAAACACATGAACAAAAATAGGCTAACACATTCATCACATGTTTGCTGATGTACAAATGAAAAACAGACCCTGACAGTGTCGTGGCCTGAGGGTTACGTTGGAGTGGTTGGGTTGGGGTTTTGCTAGGCCTAGTGTTTTATGTATTTCTGTATCTATTTTTTTGTCAACTAGTTCAAGTCAGTTCCAGACTACTGTCTGTACTCAATGCTAATTTGATCTCATTTTGTCAGTCAGTGAGTCAAATGCTCCAAGGTTTGGTAATTGTATTTTGAATATAGACACTTTTCTAAAATGTGTGCATTTTCTATGTAGACAAAGTTTAGGTTATTATATTAATATATGAATTATTATACCTAAATGAACAGCAGGGTTTTTTTTTTAACTAAGGAACAATTTAGAGCATGCCCAAAACAGCAAGGTGCATCTAATAAATACACAACCAAAGCCATAAAGCTGATGTAAGCACAAACACACACACAAACACACACTAACAAAAAAAAATCAAGGCCGATCCCCGATGAGTCTAGAGCACAGCTGCAATTGCTGCTGCAACATCAGCTCCAGTAACTCGGATGACCCCGAGCCTGAGAGCCTTAAAACAACACAGCAGCAGGCGACTCGGAGAAGAAACAATGATTCACAGAGTTGGGTTATTCAAGTATGAATAATACCCTGATTAGGACATGATTTTTAGTTCATGTGGTTACATCCAAAACAAGGGTCTGGCTGAAATGAGTGTTTATCATGGGCTTATTATGTAACACCCTAAAAGCATTCTAGTTCTAGATATACTTGCTATCCCTAGAGAATGAGGCTGCACATTCTTCTTGCAACACTCTCAGGTGTAAGGTAAGTAATTACTGCTCTGGAAGGAAAGGAATATTATATTTGCTCCAAAGCTAGCTGTGTGTATGTACGCTCGTGTGCGTGTGTGCACAAAACACATTCAGACCTGTTGTGCATCATTACCAAATGTAATTAGGCTAACTGAGATGAATTTGAACAAATGTTTAGATGGTGAAAGGGAAAATATGGAGAAATTGAACGTCTGACAGCAAATCAGTCTCCTGGGTAACAATAAGATTACAAGTGAAACTCATGAAAATGTAAGATGAATTATTCAATGACACTGTTTTACGTAGATTGCACAATGTCTTAATAATTTAGAACATATTCTGCACATTTGAAAATACCTGCATTTCTGTGGAACGTGCATATTCATAGCATGTTTCGTCTAAAAGATTCAAAATCTAACAAAGGGGATAATTTTTAGAAACTATTTGTCATTTCTTTGCCTCTTTTACCTTTGGTAGGGCAGATAATAGCGACCTATAACAGAATCGCATAGAATGGCTTCACCTTTAACAAGAGCGTGAAAACCATGATAAATTTTCTTTCCCACTGGGAAAGAAAATCTCCCACTGGTTTAACCACAGTAAAACTCATCACCTAGCCACTGGCTAGCAGATCAAAGCAACATCCTCACACAGAGAAACAGTCAAGCAGGGAAAAGGTTTGTTGCTATAGCAACTTCTATCTCTTCTTTTCTGGTCACACATGGAGTTTTAATATGAGGGCCGACGTATATTAGTAACATTAATCAAAGGTAATCCCAAGCTCAAACAGTGTCTTTGGTGACTGCAAATGTCAGCTACAGGTTTAGTACAAGCTTTAGTTCTGTTGCTATGTGAGCGACTAAGATTTAAAAATAGGATTCACATTTTATATCAATTTAATGTTAATGCTCCATCTTGAAATAGGGTGGAATAATTCTAACAAATGTAACAAAATCATGACCGTCACGCGTCTTTTTTTCCGTATTCATACAAACCTCACTGTGATAATTTGGATTCATGGTTTTGGCTTGAATTGAGGGAAATCGTATTATATGGACCCGAGAGAAAAGTGTGGTACTGCATGAGGAAGTCAGGGGTGACATTTGAGTGTGGCACAGGACGTGATTAAAAGAGGACAGACAGCAGTGAGGTGTATATTGCACTGAAAAAGAAAAGTAGTTGCACCAACTCTGTTGAATTGTTTCAATTTGCAACGCCTAAATGAGTTAGGTTTTTTAAAATTAAATTAGATTAACACAATTTCTTTAATTGACTTAAAGTTTTCCATTTTTCAGCTCAATTTGTAAAACACTAAAGTAAATTGCTGCTCCTCTCTAAGCTGATACTATCTTCTTCTTTCCCTCTGCCACCCTTGAGGCTGCAGCACCGAGGAGCCGTTAAGGAAAAGGGCATTGTGCAAGGGCCCATAGCGTATATAGCATATTGGGGTTCGAACCAACAACCTTCCAGTTACAAGTACGATTCCAAAACCATTGTAGTCTAATACAATGGTTTAATTTAATTTTAATTTTTTTAAAGCTTTTTGTAGTAACATTAAAGGGGGCATATATGAAATTTTTCCCCCATCTCCATTTGTTCTAAGAACCCCCAAAACAATCTGTATATTTAAGGTTTATTTTCCAGAGTTTTAGCCCTCTGAAAAGTCACTTTCTGAGCAGTTCTGAAATTGGGTTGTTTTGGGGCCTACTTACGCATATTCATGAGTGGGCGTGTCTATAGACGCTCACTCACTTCATGTCTCGCTCTTTTACAGCGATTTTTTTTTTTTGCTATCTACACACTGTTGTTATTGTTTTCAGCCACAAAAAAAAAACACATGGATATTATTATTTTGAGTCCGTCCAGAGTGTTAAGCTGCTAAGTCACTTTCTCCTCCTCCTCCTCCTCCTCTCCTCTTTAAACTACAGGATTAGTGCATTTAAGGTTTTAATCATTTGTTTTCTCTAACCGCTGCATCGGATTGTGTCACAAACACGTCAGATCAGCAATACAAGGCGATATAACAGGTTCGCCAATGAGCCGAACCACAAGACCGGAGTACGCTTCCGCATGAACAAATAGTACTTACACTACAGTGTACGCTCACTGTGGAGGCGTGGCAACGGCAGCAGGAAAGTTCTGTATTTAGTTTTACTGGTAGCCTTCACTCCTTCGCTAGCGAGAAAAACAATGGCGGACTTTCGCAAAAGTTTTCATCATGTTGGGGGTGGATTCAATGGGTGGAGTTACCAGCAGAGGGGAGGGTATTTTCTTTCCCGATTTAACTTGTGATGTCACAAATCTGTAAAATTTGAAACTGAGTAATTTTCTCTGTTGTAGGACTTACAAAGACCACAAAAAACAACTGGATGGATTTATTTCACATTTTGTGTGCTGGTAGACACCCAAGTTACCTCATATGTGATTAAAAAAAAAAAAAAAAAAAAAAAAAACATTTAAAACTGCAGAAGTGGATTTTTCATATTATGCCCCCTTTAAAATGGAATTTGAGTTTTCTTGATAACTAAAATTACAATTTCAATTTGGTGGAAAATATTAAATCACACATAAACACAAAGATTTTCTTTTAGAAACTTTTCTGGTGAAATTTTAGAGAAGGTGTAGACGTCATGAGAAACCTGTTGATATTTACTCAAATGAAAATTCCAGATCTTTTTTTAGATTGAGCTGGGAACCTTTGAGTTGGCCTGAATGGGAAACAAATGTAATTCACATTAGTCATTCATATCATATTTGTGTGTGTGTGTACATGATCATGACGAATTATACAGTATATTATTATTACTACAAAGGTGGTCAAATGTTTATTGTCGGTCAAGAAACCCTTTGAACTGCCCCGTTTTGCTACCAACAGACGATTCAATAATCATACAGTAATTCAATTTAAAATCAGGGAATAAAAGCCCAGTTTGGTGCAGTTTTTTAATCATAAGTCTCAACTTAAAGAAAGCCAATTGTCAGGTTACTTACCTTCATTTCCCCCAAAGTGCTGTTTCCGTCCAATAGGCAAAGATTTAGATACCTTTAAAAACCATTAGCTGAGTAGTCGTCAGTGATTTATCAGTCTCTGTGAACACAATAAAGTGACTGCCTGAAGTACGAGAGTATATTAAATGCTTTGAAGACAACACACTCAACTGGAAACTGAATTATGCTTTACATAAGACAAATGTCGTGTTTTACTCTGGGAGGAAGGGGGGGGGGGGGGGGGCATTGCGTGTTTAAGCTTAAACATTTAATATCAGGCAAAATGGTTCAAATAATCAATCTTTGAACATGAGTCCCTTTTTCATGCATTAATCAGATTCCCTTTACATGTATGTCCTCTTGTCCCTCTGCAGGGATGGAATTTCTGGTACATATGTAACAGTGGCGACATCAAATATTCACAGAAGGCTTTACCATACTAGGAGTAAGAGCGTCTTTGGAAGACGGACATCTCCTCTATAATTAAGTTGTCCGGATTAAAGCAGGGATGAAACCCTAATCAGCAGAAGGATGTGTTGATAAGTATGTGGCCACGCAGACATTCTTTTTTTTTTTTTTATCTCTATCGAGAGGTTTCATTCTGGATCACTTCTGAGAAATGAGGTCAGCACTATGGATTTTCATACTTTCAGATTGGGTAGCTGTGTGGCTTCAATAGATATGGTGGAGATTTTTATTGACGGTGTGTAGAAAGAAAGAGAAGAAGACTAGAGCAGTCACAGAGGAGGACAATGACTTTGGAATAAAAGCCTTTACAACGCCCCATTCTTTCTTTGGTATCTTTAAAAATAAAAAATAAATAAACACATTGTTTCCCCGATCCTCATTGTGAATGTTAAGGTCCTTACTGTGTTCTGTTGTTGTGCCTTTGACATTTGTCTGTTTTTCCTCCAGGCAGATTTACTTTTTATTTGCTCTGGCCTTTAGCCACTCGAGACCCCATTTAAAATCTTCACAGTCTCTGCAACACTTTTCCGTTTCACAGGAGTTGCCCTCTTGCACACCACTGCTGTCGCAATGCCTATCAGTCAGTACTTGATACGTGGTTATGAGGCTGTTACTTATCAGAAATAAAGAACTCAAGCCTTCTCTTGTTTAGCCTGTGAATGAACAGACATACCTAAACACTGACCATGGTTACATGATGTTTTTTTTTCATTTGGAATGAATTGTTCTACATTCAATTATTCAGAATTAAAGTGTTCTGCTTGTTGTTTACATAGAAATAGTGATTTTGAATTGAAGTTTACATGGAATACCCATTTATTTGGCTTTATTCTATCCCTCTTTAGGTCTGAGGGTTGGGTAGGGTTCTGATTGGACTGTGGGTGAACGTGACGCATCATGTCCCCGATAAAACCTATTTTGTTTGCCGATGCCCATGTGTGTGTAATGGCAAGGCAAGGCAAGGCAAATTTATTTGTATAGCGCATTTCATACTCAAGGCAACTCAATGTGCTTTACATGATAAAACATTCAATTGTTTAAAATCAATAAGAACATTTAAAATCATCAGTAAAATCAATTAAAATCATCAATAAAATTATCATGACATCAACAACATGACTAAAAATCTCTCTCTCAATCATATGCAGTAGAGAAAAAAAGTGCCTTTAACTTTGATTTAAAAATGTTCACATTAGATGCTGACTTCAGCTCTGCTGGCAGTTTGTTCCACTTCTTTGCAGCATAACAACTAAAAGCAGCATCACCATGTTTACTGTGAGCTCTGGGCTCCACTATCTGATCTGTGTCCATAGATCTGAGAGACCTGCTGGGTTCATACCTGACTAACATGTCACTGATGTATTCTGGACCAAACCCATTCACAGATTTATACACCAGCAGCAGAACTTTAAAGTCTATCCTGAGGCTGACTGGGAGCCAGTGTAAAGACTTTAAAACTGGAGTAATGTGCTCTGACCTCTTTGTTCTGGTTAAGACCCGAGCTGCAGCGTTCTGAACCAGCTGTAGCTGTTTGATGCTCTTTTGGAGGATTCCTGTCAGAAGACCATTACATTAGTCCAGTCTGCTAGAGATAAAATCATGGACCAGTTTCTCCTGATCTTTCTGAGCCATTAAACCTTTCACTCTGGAGATGTTCTTTAGGTGGTAGAAGCTGTTTTTGTGATAGATTTGATCTGACTGCTGAATGTAAGATCTGAGTCAATCAGAACACCAAGGTTTTTGACTTGGTCTTTAGCTTTTAAAGATCGAGACTCAAGATACTTGCTGATAGTAGTCCTCTTTTCCTTGTTACCAAAGACAATCACCTCCATCTTGTCATGGTTTAGTTGAAGGAAGTTTTCACTCATCCAGCAGTTTACTTTTTCTAAACAGTCACACAACACCTCAATGGGACCATGGTCATCTGGGTTCAGTGATAGATATAGTTGTGTGTCATCTGCGTAGCTCTGATAATCAACCATACAGTTCTGTAAAATTTGTCCTAAAGGAAGCATATAAAGGCTAAACAGAAGAGGTCCAAGAACAGAGCCCTGAGGCTCTGAGACATTCATAATTGTGAATTCCCGCATGGTTATGCTTCTGTACATCCACTCGCTTCATTATATCCATGTCTTCTAAGACTCTTATTAAATAAATAGTCAGGGCGGCCATCTTGGAATAGGTCGTCACCAGCGCGTCATCGCAACACAACGAGCATGCGCAGAATGACCAGAATCAATTTAAAGCAGAATTAAACGTTTATACAAGATTGAGAAATTATTCAATACGGAATTAAAATCAAAATAAATCAGCCACTTAATTTGGGTTTAGGTTTAATTGAGAATGGCCATTTTCATTTGGTATTAGATGTTTTACAAGGTCAGTTTAAAAGGATTTAACTTTTATTCTGAATAAAAGGAGATTTAAGCTCTCATGTAAACGTGGCCACTCCACTGTCATATTTAAGTCCCTGATTGTTCTCACACTCTGAAGAAATGTAAATGCTCTCCAGTAATGTGTTGCAGAGTGAAAAGTTTTACAACGTCGAGACAGTGTGGATGCACCAGTCATCACTTATTCATGAACAGCAGTTGGAACATTGGAAAGATTTTAAATTTCTCCTACTACTTCATCAACGTGTCCTCCCATGTATGCTTACCGGTGATATGATGAGATAAGGAGTGGAGCCATTTCCCCTCCATGCACTGATCAGTGTCGTGTTTCCAGATGTAGTGCACGCACGACTGTTTGTTAGGCTAATGCGCCCTTCTCAGTAATTACCCAGTTAGCTCATCTCAATACCTGATCCCTCACTGTTGGAGATAATATAATTAATCATTATGTAATGGTTAACACATCGCTTTGAATTCCTCTGCAAGGGTTACATGGGTGTAATTACATACTAAAATATGAATTCCTATTAAGGCGAAGATGGTTTCTCTGCACTTAAAAAATGTGAGAACAGGTTTAATTTACACTGAGGGGTTGGCTCTGCAGCGATGCGAAGCACATCGCTTAACAATTAAAAACCTCTTTTGCCATCAGGTGGGTTTGGATAGCGTTACTGAAGAATTCCAAGTCTGTCACATCATGAAGAAAAGTTTCGGACTGAAAAGTTCATCTGGAAGAACAACTTCAATAAATTTCTTGACGTTCGCTGTGATTAGTCCCACCTCGTTGCCTCATCTTATTTATCGCATGGCTTCTTCCATTTATGATAGCACTTGTTATAGCGTGAGCTAAAAAAAATTGGCTAGGACGGGCACAGGATGTCTTGAAGTCTATATTTTAACTGCCAACATTAAATATAGTCCCATCTCTGCTGCTTACTGGATTAAAGGATCATGATGAAAGAAGCTTTTCATTCTCGCTTGTTCTGTTTACACTAAATCAGGAATAGATAGATAGATAGATAGATAGATAGATAGATAGATAGATAGATAGATAGATAGATAGATAGATAGATAGATAGATAGATAGATAGATAGATAGATAAATTTCTTTCACTTTCACAAAAAAAAGCTAAAGATTTTAGTTTAATGTCATTTGGAATTCCATGTTTCTGAACATTTCTCCAGACTTCAGTCACTTTATTCCTTGTGTTTTGGGTGCATTGAGCTTTAGACTAATGTGCTCAAAAAATGCCAGTGATCCATGCCAAAATTGTAGCTTCTGTTCAGTTGATTGCAGCTGTTTCTATCCTCGTGAATCCTGGTGTGTTGCAGACCTGCTAGTCAGTTGTAATTAAAAGCTAAGGTTCAGACATTGCATTTTGCAGTGAATATCCATCTACGTAAAGGATCTAAATATTTAACAATTTGTTGCTGGAACATTATGTTAAGAGAGTATATAAAGATTAGTCACAGATGTCTTCTGTGCTCATGTATTATTCATGAATTATCGCTGGGATGGCAATAAATATCTGTTTTTGTGATATGATTAACCATGTGTTATTTGCACGTTTAAATGAGTTTCACATAGTGTGTATCCTTGCAGCCAGTAAGTGAAAAATCTCCCCCATGGGGGAAGAACCAGTAGATAATTGTCAAGTGACTGTGCAGATCCGCTCAGTTCAGTGTCATCCTACTCACACTCGGCTCACCTCAGCTTGGTAACAGCAGTAGCTCCTGCAGGCAGCTGTGCACTAGCTGCTGGTACTAGGCAACAGGCAGATACTGTCAGTAATGAGCCGCTGAGTATGGACTTACCACTAAATCCATTAACTTAGCCTTCTTAGGTTTTTGGTCCTAAATCTCTGATATATAATCTGGTAATTATTCTTGTTCATCATTTTATTTTATTATTATTTTAGAGTGGGTTGTCCAGTAACCGATGGATTGGAGGTTCAAATCCCGCTTTATCAGTCATAGTCGTTGTTTCCTTGGGCAAGGCACTTTACCCACATTGCCTCGTACGAATGGGTATGAATTGTGCACGAGTGCTGGTGGTGGTAGGTGCAAAATGGCAGCCATGCTTCTGTCAGCGTTCCCCAGGGCAGCTGTGGCTACATTGTAGCTTACCACCACCGGTATGACTGTGTGAGTGAATGAATAACGGTTTCTGTACGTGCTTTGAGTCTCCTTGAAATAAGCGCCATATAAATCCAAGCCATTATAATTATTGTTACTATTGATAATCATATATTCTTAAACAGGGGTCACCAACACGGTGCCCGCGGGCGCCAGGTAGCCCGCATGGAGCATGTGAGAGACCCTCAGGAGCTCGAGTCACCAATGAGTCACTAAAATCTGAATGACTTAAACATAGTGACCAATGTTTAAGTGCTACAGATTTTGTGTATGTGCTATATATATATATATATATATATATATATATATTAAAACGTGTGGTGGTGGATTTTCGTAAAATATGACGTGATTGTACCTTTTACACATGTTACATGTTAGACAATTAGTTAAATGTTGTTTGTTAGTAGCTAGTAAAATAGGAAAATTATCATTTTCTATGAAATGTAATGAAAATTAAACAATTGCATGAATTAGAATGAGAAACAAAGTGTTTAAATTACTACGAGCCTTTCTTATTATCTTACCCTCTCAAGTGAGACCGTGAACATTTAGCTTTTTAGACTATACAGTACCTTTGAAGTAGCTCATAGTTTCAGAAAGGTTGGTGACACCTGTTCTAAAATATCTTGTGGAATTTCTTTTGTACAATTTTGCTGAATCGCTTAAAAAAAAATCACCTTGCAATTCCTTTTCAATGCATTGATTTTCACAATAATATTCTGTTAAGCGTAGGCCATGTTTACATTGCCAAACAGGAGCTTTATTCCAGTGTCTTGGTTGGTGATACATTTATCATGTGCCTTGTTAGCATCCGTCCTGCTTCAGTCATAGTCATTTGTTTGAGAGCCATGTGATTATGTAACACAGTTGCTTGCACATGTGTTATCTTGAACCCATCTCACACAGGAAAACACACTGTGTTAATTAGCATAAAACGCACAAGTGATTCCCCCCCAGTACCTTCCTCACCAGTTACACACTTGCTAAATAAGTCCCTGTTGTATGATTGATAGGGTTTTTTTTTTAATTACATAAGGCAGTAAATTTAATCACAGTAAATTCATTTTTGCTGAATGTTTTTTTTTCTTTTGACCTGAACAGCTTGAGCACGTTATTATTATCATTATAATTACTAAGACTTCTTCTACTTCTTCGCATCCATGTGCCTCTGAGTCATGAAAGTTCTTATGGGTCATTTGAAGATGCATGAGCTAAAAGTAGCGACTACATAAGCATGTATAGAGATCTTGTGCATTAACATGCATTTTCTATACCCCAATTGCTGGAAAATGTCTTCACCCACACATAATTCGAAAGCTTCGGCAATAGTCATCATTAGTATTACACTGGCATAAAGGATGGATATCCTGCCAAAGTCCACTGCCATATAGAGGAGGAAAGATTTATCCACCAGTAATTGTGAAGCCAAGCGTCAAGCCAGTAACTTGGTGAAGTTTTTTAAGGTGTATCAATGGCAGCTAAAGAGAGGTGCTGAATACAAACACTCCCTATCAGTGTGTCCCTGGAGCAGTCGGTTAAGCGCACTCTGTGTGTTTGGAATCTTAAAAGCGAGGGTCCACGCTTTACTATTGAATGCCAGCGAAGAAGAGGTCAGAAAAGGAAGTGGCAGCTCTGAGTGAGCGATGCAGCAGCACTCCAGAAACAGCCAGTGCTGCAAAATGGTGATGGGACAATTTAACATTTGACACACACACACACACACACACACTAAACAGAACAATTAGCATATGTTGGGCCAATCCAACAGTGTCTGCTTCAATTCTACTAAGGCGAGTGGAAGGCAGTGAGTTGCATATCAGTGACAAGTAGCAGTACAGGTGTTACATCAGTGTCTGGTGAAAAACAAACAGTATTGGGATTTTGTCTGTTTAAAGAAAGCACTGCTGGATGATGGATAGTCCAGCATCTGAAGAAATGTTAATAAGTTAGGGAAATGTTGGCCACATTCAGGCTGTGCTAGATTAGCTTCCAGAATGAGGAAAGTAGAAGAATTGAAATGCAAATAAGATGGGGATTACTGAGAGTGCATTCACTCCACCACAGTCTCCTCCATTAGTCGGCGAAAAATGTGGTCACGTCCGTAAAACACTCTAATCCTGATGGTAATTCTCTGTATACTTATCTCTCCTAATGACAAGTTAATAAGCTTAATAAATGTCTTCTGATTAACAAATAAGCAAAGATTTAACCACCTCACATCAGTCTGAATACAACATGCATAATGCATCGCTCTAAAGATGATAATCATCATCGCCATTATTCCACTCGTGCTAATGAACCAGGAGCTCCCTAGTCTCTAAACAAGTTTGTCCTTGTTATTTTCCGAAGATGTGATGTCCATTTCTCAACCCAATGAGGATCAGAGCATTATCACCCAGTCAGATGTGTTTGAATCCAAAAGAAAATTGTGCAAAATGAGAAAGTGAATCATCTCAACTTCAAAAGCTTTCCGCCTGCACACCCAAAGTGTGAAATTTGTAGCTGCAGGGGGCGGTGACGACTTGAAAGTGTCCCCGTTGCATAGGTTTTTAGATGTGTGCTGAATCAGAGGAGTCTTGATGAACTCGTTTGTGTGTTTGGGAGAGAAAAAAAAACTGTAGGTGCTACAAACAAATAGTTTATTTTTTATTTTTTAATCTTTCTTAGATCTGCAAATGAATCACATTTTGGACAGATTGTTAGAAACTAGCTACATGTAGGTGGGAATTGGGTTTCTGCAGATAAAGTGAGTTATAAGAAAGTAACATTGTGTTCCATATGGTCCTGCATCATTATTCCTTGGGTCGGTATCGCCCTCTGCTGGATATTTGTGAGTACTGAACTACTTGACTTCACAGACAATCAAAATGGCCAATTTCCCAGCATTCTATTGGGGATTTACAAGGAGCCAAACATATCTGGTCAAAGTGATGCTGATTGAATTGGTGGACTCTGTTCTGATCTTTTTTATACTACTGAAAAATGAGTAAGGGGACTTTGATTCTCAAAAGTGAAAATAAATAAATAGGTTATTTTTTTTATTTTTTTGTACGGCATAGAAAGCCAACAAGACAGATATAATTCATTCTTAATCTTTATTCATTATTGTGTCTATATTGCTACTGTAGTCCCACTGTTGTTTTTACTGTCTCCAGAATCAAGACCTTGTGAATGATTAAATTAATGAACGTTGTTTATTTTATATATATATATATATGGTGACGGTTTAGACGTGAGACAGGTTAGTGTTACCCTGCTGTTGATATATATATATATATATATATATATATATATATATATATATATATATATATATATAATACAATGTAAATACAAGAAAATCAAAACAGATGTCAAAAAATGATACTCAAGTTTGAAAAAGGAGTATACACTTTTTAGTATCCCTATCTGTCATCGTGTTACCTTAAGTTTTGAAAAGGCTAGCAAGTTTAAAAACAGTGCCAATATATTCAGGGACACAAAGACAAGAAAGGAAGAGCAGAGAAAAGGTCACACACGTTCATAATAGAGGGGAAAAAAGAAAAAACAAACATCTGGAGTTGCTGAAGGGAGTCCTTACCCTCAAGGTCTCCACTCAACTGTTCTCAAGGAAACACTGCACACTTGGATGTGAGTCAACAGAAGCCCATTCACATGAATGAACTTTGAAAGTCAGCTTTAAAAATCATTTCATCAAGGTGAAAACAAGTGCATCAGTTTTGTGTTTCTCTTTTATATATAAATATTTATCAAGATTGAGCTATTCCACGTGTGACAAATAGCATAATTTAGGTTGAATTTAGCAGAGATTTTGGGCCATCATGCTACAAAGTGTTCTCAATGCAGACAAACACTTTGTGATTTTGACAGCTAAGAACAGTGAGTTGTTTTTTTTTTTGTTTTTTGTTAAGTAAACAACTCTTCTGTTTCTGTAGCACGTATCCATGTCTTTGCAGCCTGCCAGAATATAAACTAACAGGAAAAATAGAAAACAAATCTTAACATTATTTTTCAACCTCCAGAAATGCACTCTTTGAGCAAACCTCATCTTATTTGTGGTATAGTGCAACAGTAGATGGTATAACGTGGCCTCTGGAGCAAAGTCATCTCTCAGCAGCTTCATGCTTTTGGTAACTTCAGCTTTTTTTTTAAAGAATGAATTCTTTCTCTGGGTCAACAAGGCTGCGACTGCGCTACCACTCGCTTGGTCAGCCGACTTTGAGTTTAAAATGTGATTTCCTTTTAACATTTGGCTGGATTTATAAACATAACCCTGACAGTAGGAGTAGTGAATACATAATTTGTCTTAAATGTTGAATTGTATGGATCGGGGGGGGGGGGGGGAGGCCTGTTCGACTAGGGTTAAGTTGAAATGTAGAGAGGTTTTTCAGATAAGCAGAAGACTAGCCATGTGATTTGGTCCATCAGAGAAGCTACTGTTGCTAAAGTTGTTGCAAAAGTTCATGTTGGTTATTATGGAAAGATGTCAGAATTTAAAGTACATTACAGTTATTTACCTCTGCCAAATAAGTTATGGTTAGGTTATGGTTTTGCAGGTGTTTATTGATTTATCTCTTTGTCTGTGAAGAGCCTAACTCAAACACTAATAAGACACATTTTGAAGAAATTTTCAGGGAAAATCCAAAATGGATAAGGAACTAGTGATTAGATTTTGGGAATGATTCTGGATCAGGATTTTTTTTTTTTTTTTCGTTTTATTTTCATTAAAAATAGCATATGTTGGTTTGTAAATGGCCAATCTTTATGAAATTTAACTCAGTTATGTCATCACCACCAAGTATCACACCAATCGGATCAGGATTGTGCATTCATTGCAATTTTTTTTTTTTAATGGAGCATTTGGACCTTTTGTATTGTTATTAATGGAAATAGAGATTTCTTCCAAGCCTTTAAAGTCTGATTGATCATGGTACCATGATCAGGATCACTGATCCAAATCATGGTTTGTGCACTCATGACTGCTCATGTTTCATATTGAACACCTACAAAATGATCAGTAAGTCACAATGTGAACTGTTGGGATTTTTTACCCATATTGTTAGAATAAAAGCATAAAAGCTGTTGTTCTGCCTTTGTCAAATAAAACTATTACAGTATGTCCTGAAGGCTTTGAAAAGTAAATAATGTTATTTGGAGAGGAACCTAAATGCTTTTGACCGTCCTGTAAATGAATTTAGTTGCATCACAGGCAGTAATATACTCAGCGAAACATGTTGTCTGTGTGCCTGATTTGCAGATGTCTATTCAATTTTTATAACTGTAATATATTGAAATGATACAGAATGCAGAACAGTGCCTATTTTCCTTTTTATGACTAAGATATTACCAAAAACCAGAACCGTTCTTTAAAACCACAGGACAGCAAAACATTTGTTTTTCAAAAAGAAAATATTAAAGCATGTCGTGCTATAAAGCTGCATCTGACAAAGACACCAATTTCGCTTCCCTGTGTGCGTTGAAATAGACTGATCATCAAAACCTCATGGGAAGCCAAACTGTTGAATGACTTTTTGAAGTTTCCTGTCACACCTGTCCTTTTAAAAGCTGCTCAAAATGCATGAGCTACCCTCAACTGTGCAGATGCCAGCTTTCCTCCGAACATGAAAAACACCCCAGTGCATTGTGTCAAAAATGGAAAACATTGTTAGAAATAAAATACACAGTGGAGCCAAATCACGCCACTGAGGCAGGGATACACCTCATTATTTGCGAGCAAGCCAGCCAGAAGCGGATGAGCTCTGTGCACTTGGTAATAAAAGAAAGTCTGCCTCACAGACAAATATCTCATTTAAATAGTGACCATTAGCTTTTCTATGGTTTAACATTGTGCCCTCTTGGTAATAGGATTGCGACATGCGTTTCTTTGTTTTTTTTTTTATCAAGCAAAGCCAACTTTCTTTTTGCCACAATGGAGAGATTTTTAAAATGTGTTGTTTTGATTCCATTATTGGACTCTTATGGACTATTTCAAAAGACAGAGGTGAGCAACTTCCACACAGCGGGGGCCACAAAAATGTGTTTGTTTAATGGAAGGGACACAATATCAGCATACATGCCAGCATTTAAAATAATGACCAATCTGAGCATTAACACAGGAAAGAACAAATAGTTTTTAAACTAATTTTGTGTGATTTTTGTTGTGCTTTTGTGTATTTTTCCTTTAAAATCTGTTTTTTGGAGTCATATTGTGTATGTTGTGTTCTGCTTGTTTGTAAAAAGTCATTTTTTGTGTGTTTTCCTTGTCTTGTTTTTGTTTCTGCAATTTTGTACATTATTTGGAGTCGTGTATTTTTTTTGTTGTTTTGTGTTATTTGGAGTATTTTCTGTGTTTTTCTTATTTTTTACTGTATTTTCCTGCAGTATTGTATTCCTTGTAAGCTTTTTATGTATTCTTGCGTCATTTTGTACATTTACTTTAGGGACCACATAAAATTAGACCATATGTGGCCCCCGGGCCGCCAGTTGCATATGTTTGTCATAAAATTTGATAAGCACAGTGGGCTGTCAACAGACAATATCATCAATTCCTCATCTCTGCACAAAGGTACAATTTATTGACTAATTAAAGTGGATGTTATAAACTCAAGACCTGGGGGCCAAATCTGGCCCTTCAGTATCCGATTCGCTGGAGAAATTTAAAATGAGAGGGAAAACATAAATCATTGAGTAAATTACCAAATTATTCAGTTTTAATTTGTGGTTTTTCCAAAATCGTGATGTTCTTCTTAAATTATTTCACAAAATCTCCCCGAATTAAAAAAATAGTTAAATCAAAGGTTATTTAAGTATCTTTCACTTATTGCAAAGATATTGTTTATGCCTTCCATACTTTGTTTCATTTATAACTGGAAGTACAAACTTGGGCATATTAATGTGGAAATTGTTTGTTTTCCCGCCTAAAACCTGCAGCCCACTTGTGATTTAACTGGTCCGTATTTGGCCCTTGAACTAGAATGAGTTTGACACCGCTGTTGTGGACATAAAAACATTTTACAAATAGTACAAAAATGAATGTTTTTATTATTATTTTCAGATGCAGACATTAAAAGAGAAATTGTATTTTTGTTTTGAAGTCAACAGTTACAAAACACAATTCAAGGTTTAGAAGCATTATAGTCAGACTTTTTTTTTGATGCTCAGTGAATCCTTACAGATTGTCATAGAGTTTACAGTGTAAATATGCAAACTTTTCTCTCCTGCTTTTCTTTAATAACGGAAACCATTCCTGAGGCCTGAGCTCCACAACTCTAAAACCTGCCAACTTCAAATGTCTTATCTTCATGGCGTGAAGTCCCAGTAGCTGCTGGGACTGGATGCAGTAGTGGTTCCTGGTCCACACTTGGATAGCGACTTTGACTATTTTATTAGAATTATTGTGTGTGCTTGATTTTAAAGTTTCTGTGGCTTTGGTAATCAGGTGAAACAATCTCTCACCGTCATCAGGCGTTAATCTGCGCAGAGACGTTGCTTTAGGATTAGAAGGAGTAGGTGGAGAATGTGGGCTGTTATTAGTTTTTATCAGCTGTACTAATAAGTCCTCCGTTATGGGCACGCCAATGGAAAATTCTCTTTCCTGGACTGAAGGAACTAAATCTGGACTGGACTGTGGAGTTACTGAGTTCACAGGAATTGGTTGGCCAGCTGAATTCAAATGTACTTCCAGGTCAATGGAACGAGTGTGAGGCAATATCATTCTCTTACTGACAAACTGTTCACCCCCGAGCAGATCTTGCAGCGCCGTCTCGGCCTCCGTCACCTCTGCTTTCTGGCAAACATCTGTCTGTGCGAACTTCCACAGTATTTCTGACACCTCCTCCCTCAGCTCGCTGCTTAGCCGTGGGCCTTTCCACTGGGGCATCTCCAGAGCAACGCTTTCATTTAAAGTGAAGAAGTCTTTTTTCAGCTCCAGTTGTGTGTTTTTCAGTGCTTGATTGACAAATTCAGGACTCAAAGCTAACGCAATTAGGTCCTCTGGGAACTGAGAAACAAAAGCCAAGCCAAGAAGCCCGGTAAGCAGATGTTCTGGGTATCGTTGAAACATAGCTTTCCTCTGCCTCAGGGCTTCTGTAAGACTCGGGTAGAAATTTGGACTTTGAGTCGGGAGGAAACCTAATTGGCCGAAGGCCCACAGGAATTTGCACACGTCTTTGATCCTGCAGTGCGGCACTAGCGATGGCACTCTCTCTGCGATAGCGCTAAAAATTTGATCATTGCTGTAGTGTAGAGCAGAGCAGGTCAGGGCCACATGCATCAGCCCCTTCACACCCATCCCAGGGGCCCGTCGAGGAACTTCCTCCACCATGGCCTCCATCCACTGCCTGTGATACAAATAACTGAAACGCAGATATTTCAGCACGTTTGCCATGGCAAAGTCTGTCATCTTCTCCACTTCAGAGCACGCCTTATTAACAATGAAAGTCAATGATTTCTCAGAAAGGGACGTTTGTGATTTAAATAGCCCTAGACAGACAGTGCCCACCTCCTCTGGGTGAAGCTGTTGTAAATGACCAATCAGAAGCTTCTCTACTGGGCGGATCAAGTACTTAGGGCAATGCCTACCTTCTCCTACAATATAAAACAAATGAACCATCTCAGGAAGCCCCACCTGGTTCAGATACGGGTGGACTGAGTTGTAGAGATGGTGTAAAAAGTCCGGCACCTGCTTTCCAATACAGCGCCACAGGTCAGCAGCAAACATCAGCTGGTGGAAAGTCATCTGGTCGGCCCGGCGGCTGAGCTCAACCTCGTAGGCCTCAAGCACAGAGTGGTTGGAGGGCATGTCCATCCACACAAAGGCCTGCAACACGTCCAGCAGCTGTGGATGTGTGAAGAGGCACAGGTGTTCCACAGAGTAACGGAGAAGCATGGCGAAGCGTTGGTCGTTCCTCAGCAGTGACATGTGGTCTGACTTCAGTCGACTCAGCTCGGAAAAAAAGCTTGACACGTTAGATGGTTTCATGCTCCCTCGTAAGGCACTTACTCTTTGTAACAGTGACAGAGCCTCATCCCATTCCACTGGCTGAGGTCTCTGAGTAGAATCATGGCTAACAGAGGCGTATTCTGTCCGACCTTTAAGAAAGGCACGTGAGTCTACTTTGACATCTGGTGGCATGTGGGTTCTGTGGTAGGGCTGCACTGAGCTTTTCTGGGATTCAGGGCCTTTGTTGAAAGTCAGGTCGAGAAGCGTATTTTTCATGCTCGAAAGGTGTCGAGAACAACTGATGCTATAGCGATTGCTTTGTTGCCAGGTGGAAGGTGCATGAACGGCGAGACAGCGCTCCTCTTCGTCACCGTCTGCTTGGCTGTTGAAGGAACTGGGAGCCTGATGGTATGCAGATGGGTTGTAATACAGTTTGTATCCTGCATGGACGGTGACTTCCTGGTGTCCCAATGCTTCTTTCTTGTCCTCATCATCATTTTTTGTTCTGGCATGTGTGTGCTGAGCAAGGGCCATGTGCTTTCTCAAGCCTGAGAGGCATCGTAAACGGACTGCAGGTCGGCACAGAACACCGGCAGCCATCGATGAGCCGGTCTACAAAAGAAAGAAGCAATTAAAACACAATGAAAAGTGAGAAGTGACACAAGCATGGAATAATTTCAAGTTGGACTTTAGACCATGGGCGTCAGATTCACTTCAAATCAAAAACCCAGTTTGATCTCAGATGGCTCAACCAGAAAAATAGTGAATTCTTTGATGAAAAAAGTGTAATTATGTGAATATTGTGTCCTCAATCGCTCGTCACTGTTTATATAATGTTTGTAATTCACTTAGAACATTGGTACACATGAAACAATAACATTCATATTAGCGGTGTCCCGATCCGATATTGATATCGGATATTGGTCCGATATCAGCCAGAAAACGAATATCGAATTTCATCGGACTGCATCTAAAATCTCCAATATATATTATATTTATTCAATTGTAGAATACTGTAGATATTATGTTGAAGGTTAAAATGTATGTAACCAATTGATTAATAATAAATGGGTTAGTTTTTCTCATACCTACTGTTGCTGACTATTGTTCTCTGTTTGAATAACATCACTTGATCAAGCCTTTTCTAACTTTCCTCGCTACAAAATAAGTAATAAAAGTACGTATGATTTGTGCTGGATCGCATCGGATCAATATTGGTATCAACCAATATGCAAGGCTGTAATATCGGTATCGTATCGGAAGTGAAAAAGTTGTATCGGGACATCCCTAATTCATATGAAGTATTTCACGTTGAGAATTATTTAATTTGCATAATTATTTTTCTAAATTTGTGGGAATTTCTATGTGATTTTTGTGAGAAATAACACAGTTTGGAGGAAAAATTGAGTTTTACCAAAAAAATGTGTGATTTAAAAATACTGAAATCCTCAAATAATGAGCATAGAAAGATTCAACTTTGAATACATCAGGTAAAGTCATTCAATTTGGGAATTTACAGAAACTGCAATATATGGAACTGAACTTTATAGTGATCTTTTTCATAAAAATGTTCTCTGTAATTTTTACTTTGAACCAAATCCTCCCGTGGCCCGAATAAAAAGCTCTAGTTGCTGGCTTTGGCCCTCGGGCTTCAAGTTTGGCACCCCTGCTTAAGACTGTTTAAAAATAGTAGATTTTATACATCCTCATTACTGTATATGATATTCAACATTTTCTTAATTAAATAGTAATAAATATTGTTGATTGTATATATAAATATAATAATATCAACTCTTTAGGTTTGCTGAGAAGTGTGAAGAGAGCTTTGTGAAGCAGTGGTGAGAAGTCCATCATCCTTTAACTCCAACTGAGAGGAAACATATTGCTTGGTATAATGTATAACTGATTAACTGTGTCAAATCATGGCTCTTTAAGCAAATTAAACTTGTCGATCTGCATAGAGCCAAGTGTATTCTTACATAGGGAGGAGTTAAGAAGATGCGTGTTCCTGTGGGCCTTACACTTTGTTTTCAGTTAAAGCAAATATCAATGTTTCAGCAAACATGACAACTACGGCAGTCAATTTCATTCTCCCAGATTTGTAAAAGACCGTGTCTATGGGTACGTTACACGTATCCACAGACTGCCACTCTACGTATACGCAGCGCCCCTCATTGGCCAGCTTAGGTCACGTGATAGGTACACCACGTGACTAAAAGTTCCGTCAGTTGTATTTTAGCTCTTATTTATTTTTAGATAACCCTTTTATTTTAGCCCTATCCCTAACCCAGGAAATATCCTAAAATGTTCATTTTTGTCAAATATGTATTTCTAAAGGTGGAATTTGCCGTGTTAAATATGTAAAAATGATCAAAACGATGGAAGACTTGGGAAAATACGAAGGATCCACCTAAACAACAACATTACTGATGGTAATCATGGATATGGACCCAGATCTATATAAACACTGGAAACAAAACTCAGACAGTGATTATTTTACGGAGACTGAATTAAATGTGGAAACCAAGAGTAAAAAAGGTCTGTCATTTATTCATTTCAATTGCTAGGTGGTGGGGTGATTAAGGATTACATTAAATTTAAATTCAAAGTGTTTATTGTCATATGTGCAGTTAAAAACACGTTTTCCTGTCCAATGAAATTACTACCTTGCTTATGAACTAAGATATAATAATGTGTTTATACAAGTTAAATCTAACAGTGGAAAATACAACACTGACAATAGAACTAACAACAGCTGGATTAACCTTGATGTAGAGACAAAACAAGCTGCAAACTTGTGTGTCCAAATGAGACATTCCCGAGTGGTGACGTCATGGATGAAAAGGGAAAAACCTTCCCAACACCTTCGAAAGAGGAACTATTCTTGAACTGGAGGAATGCTAACCACGTCTGGCAGGGACAACACTGACTACAGATGAGAATACACAAAAAAGGACTGTTCAGAACAACTCAAGAATGTTTGACCAGAGAGACATGTAAACCCATGTAAATTTGAGATGGTAAAACAGGATACGGGACCCAGATAAGCAAACTGCTTCTCTCGTCTCCTTTTTCGGCATGTACAAAAAAAAAAAAAAAAAAAAAAAGTGAATGTAACCATGTCGGAAATAAACTTAATAAATAAAATAAAATAAAATAAAATAAAATAAAACTCTTATGTAAAAAAGAACCGGAAACGTACCTACAGTCCTGGAGGATATGGCTACATTTAACGCAATCTCTAGACACTTTCTTTGAGAAAACAGATAAATATCCTCTATAAAGCCAGGTTCTGACCTCAAGACAACACTGTAAAGATTATTAATATTTCACAGTTGTGCGAAACATAGTAATTACACTTTAATGAACAATAGTACTATTACATCAAAATAAAACTAAAAACACTCCACTCCTAGTAGAAAGGCATGCCAAAAGGTTTGAAGATCCTATTGCTTAATATTAATGTGTGTATCATAGCAAATGTCCCACATAGTGTTTGGGTAAATAAAGATTTTGGTTGCTGCTGACAGTAATCTGTCACGTTTTTGAGCAGCCTAGTGTATCTGAAGGTAATTTGAGTAAACTTCCAATGAGCAACAAAATAGAAAACACTACAGAGTGAATTGTGAGCAAATTGTGAGCAAAACTTCAGACTCACCTCTCACCATGTGGCTCTAATACACCTTATTAGCTTCAGTTCACTGTGAGTACCGGGCAGAGAAGAAGAGAGGGCGACATTAGAAAACGTGCTGCTGCATAAGCATAAGCTTCATAGACTTTTCAAAATAAAAGATACATGTAGTAAAAAGCCTTGTCACATTTCCCCGGTGCAAAGAAAATGTTCACAATTAAACAGAAACACGTATGAATGTTTTTAAAAGAAATCTAAATGTTGAATAAAGTCATCAGGTTGCGTAAAAAAAACTGTTCCAGCACTTTGTCAGACATATGATATCTTATTCTGACATGTCATTCGGGCTTCCGCCAAAAGCGGCCATAGCTGGATGCCGCATGACCTATGGTAACTGGGAAGGCTCAAACAAAAGGACAACAAAAGGCGAAATAAAAAATGTCAATCAAGTGTTTGGAGCTAAACTCATAGTTTTTTTTTTTTTTTTTTTTTTTTTTCGTTTTCTATTCTAATATGTGGAGACAGTCTTTTTTGAATTTATATTAGTTGTAATAAAAAAAAAAAAAAACATTAGCAATTACATCGATTAAGTAATTTCAAAGGACGTCAGTAATAAAAACTTCACTTAAAAAACTAAAAAGAATTTTTTATTTTTTTTTTTATTAAAAACGCCATTATTACTTGTTCTTTTTCAGGATACATCTATTATTCTTTTCATTATAATTAAATAAAAGCAACAGAGCAACAGCAATGCTTTTAACAAAGGGCTTACATAACAGACCGTGTTGCCTTTGCTTTGTAACTAAAATATGTATTCAATTTGAAAACTGCTTCTCTGTTGTAATGTTATTGTACACTGCATTTTTCCCCCTTTCACTTTCTTATTATTTCTACTACTTTAATAATTTTAAAAGCCTCCTGTGGAAAAGTGTTGCAATTATAAATTGGGTTACAGAATGCAATTTATATTGAAATAATAAATAATAATAAAAAAATCAATATAAAATCATTTAAATGAGAGTAGGTGGGGGTTTTTTTTACCCAAAATATTGAGTTTTGTGCAGCCGTCACATTCACAAAATATTTAAAAAAACCAAATTTGCAAATTAAATAAAGAAAATATTCCCTATTTTTCCCTAACAGATTAATCTCTGTGTTCTTAGCTCCACATCATTTTCTTACATTTGAGCTTTAACTTTTGCAGTATGTTTTTTTTTTTTCTTTTTTTTTTTTTTTTTTTGTTAGGATAAGACTAGATATTAAAAGTTGGAACGTCACAAGATGTATTGTCAATGATACAAGAAGTATCGTGAGAGGAGAACATTTACTACAAACCATATTGTTATGGTTAGTTTATTTATTTATTTATTTTGATAACCCTATTGAGTTGAATAGGTCATAACCAGAGTAAGTATTTCAAAAGTTGAAGTCAAATGAGGGACTTTTTTTTTTTTAATTTTCAAACTGCTATTGTTTTTGGTCTTTTTTTCTTTTTAAAAAAATATTGTGTCAAATTGTTATTGTGAGCACATTAATCTCTTATGTATCGGAAACACTGTTTATCATCCCACCTCTACTAGATATGCAGTAAAATATGTAAAATATGTAAAATAATAATAATAATAATAATAATAATAATAATAATAATAATAATAATAATAATAATAATAATAATAATAATAATAATAATAATAATAATAATATAGAATTGTATTGCCTATGTATTCAAGTAAATGTCTTTTGTTGGACTTTTTTAATTGACTTTTTTTTTTTTTTTTTTTTTACTGACAATTAATGCAAATCTCCAAAGTGGATTCTAGTGTGCATAATTTATGTCAGACACTTTGGTGACTTACATATGAGTTAAGTGGTGGAACTCCAGAGCAGCACTCAGGGGGAAGTGGCTCATTTATGCTAATGATTGAGCTCTGCTGGCTGGGAGCCGCCCTTCATTCACCACATGGTTAAACCCCACACTCCACTCGCGCCACTTTTGCAATCCCACTACGATTCCAAAACTCCAGGCAAATTGTAGCCCCACATGGCTGCTCACTTATATCCCTGCTAATGAGAAAACACGCGAAGCTACTCTTTTTTTCCGGGCGTGCAGATATTCCAGAAACAGTGAGTTAAAGGTGAGTATAATATGATATGATGTGTTTTTTCTTCCAGAAGTCGGGCGTCTGTTATTGGCAGGAAACCTGTTGTTAGGTTTATGGGAGATGCTACACACGTTGGAGGAGAAAAAAAGTGCAGAGGATTGAGCTCTGAGTCACGCTGTAGTGTTTCCACGTGCGAATTAACATTTTAATCGTTAATTTCCGCACGTGGAAACACTGTTGCATAGGCGCATGGCAACCTCTCGTCCTTAGTAGCAGAATGAGGGAGATTTGAAAAGCATGTGTTGCCGCTGCTGCACCGAGGAAGTGAGCTTCGTCACTTGTTGGAAAAATAACGTGTTGCGCACTTTGGTGAAGGCTGGCCCCGGCGCACGCACCTGTGCTCGCGCTGTGGGCTGTTTGTGGACCCGGTGTGAAGTTTGTCGTGCGCGTGTGAGCACCGGTGTTCATTTAAAAGTACACGAAGAACAAAGCAGCAGCAGCAGTAGCAGCAGCACATGGAGCTACGACAGGCCTCGAGTTAGCTGCTAAGGCTAGCTTAAAGCCAAACACTAATAAAACTACTTCAACTAACTTTAATCACCCGTTCATTCATTGTCTGCTTGGCTTACAGTTTATAAATGTATTGTAGATTAAGTTTTACGTGTAAACATGAAAAAGTTGTATTTATGAGTGGGGGGGCTAAGTTTGCTATGACTGGACAGCACGACGTACAGATATGTATCGCGATCTTGAAGATACAATGTTTTGTATCCTTATGTTAATCGGGGAGCATTTGTATTGTTTAATATGTGTAGCAGTTACCGCAGTGTTTTTGTTTGGAGGGCTAGTAACTACTGTGGTAGGATATGATACAACAATGTCGAAGTTAGCTTCTGATTGGACAAGGCTAATGCACAACTTTAGAACAGATGCTAAGCGTTTATAGTGATCACATTTTATTACTCAAATTAAATCACGTTGATTTAATTTTTTGAATAAACTATAAAAGAAAGTCATTAATATCATGTCAACTTGTCATTTTTACTTGCATCCCTTTGTGGGACAAATTATATCTCATTTATGCATATTGAAGTGAACGTGGTGATTTCATAATACACAACCTATTGGGTAACTTTATAAGTGCTTCTAACATTGCTGAAAGATTGTGTTTTGGGTAAAAGCATATCGTCTGTGAATAGATTGTCAAAGTATATTGTTGTGCTATAAAAAAAAATAGGAATGTTAACATTTATATAATTTAAAATGCTTTTGCGCCATGTAACTTTGTTTTCCGTGAGCTCTTGCTAAAACGTTTGTTTTTTAAAATAAAAATAATCCTTATTCCTGTTATAAATCGTCCGCCAAAAGTTCCAGAACTTTCCATGTTTGCATTATTACTGAATGTTTAGCGACATTTTCTATTTTTTTTTATTTTTATTTTTTTTTCTCACACAAAAAATAACATAATACAAACCAATAAATCGTACGATGTGTGTGGATTTTAACCTATTTTTAGATACTTTTTAAAGCCCCTTAAATAATGTCTAACCTCTCTGCGGGGTCGGGACCCTCGAACCGGAGGCTGACTTCATCGTCCTGTCTGCACACGCGTTAGCCTGCTAAGCTAACTCACGCTGCCTGTGGACGGAGCTGTCCGTCACCAGTCGCTCGTTTACCGGACCCTAAAGTTTGCTTCCGCTCCCACATCACACACAGCAACCCAGTAAAGACGCATGGACCACCCACTCACACCACATTCAATCAATATTTACACCACAACTTTCGTTTTCGTTCGGTTCTCCTAATATGTTGGAGCCGACTTGTTAAAAAGACTGAAACTGTTGACTGGTGGACGCCATGTTGGTGCGTGGGGGAGGGGTACAGAATTGACTATTCATTCTATGGTGTCCAAAAGAACTCTGGTGCTCTCTCCACCTTGGCTATAAAGACTGCCTAAAATTTAATGTGGTCTGAAATATCATCTTTACTTAGTTAAAAATGTAAAAAGTGGACTTCTTTCAACAATTAATATCAATGTCAGTGAAAGAGGTTTATATTGTTTTATAATGTATCATATCAACATCCAATATTCATGTTCGAAAGGTTGACCATATCTATTTGGTGACTGAGTTGATCCTTCATGTTCCGTTTGACCTTAATCCAAAACCAATCCTCGTGTAAAAAGGTCAAATATACCATCTCTCTATTTTATTTAGTCTAACCACTGTCACAGATATTTACATTTATCATTTAAATGTAGTTCCAAATCACCTGCATGATTTATTTTTAAATGTTACATTAAAATATATTAAGACTTGTTTTTTAATTTTTGATGCCACAAATACAGAAATCAAGTTGGGCCTGGTGTAGTGAAAAATAATCCTACTCTTGAAAGTCTCCTACAGGCGCATGTGCACTAATAGCGTAGTCAATATTACACGTATACATACAATATGTTGCTACCTTAATTTTTCCTACAATGACAAACCCTAATTATAACCTTAAAATTAAAGGACAGATTAGTACCTTTTTTTTTTTTTCAAAATGACGGACGCGCATGCGCAGTTTGCCAGGTGCGCATACCCACTGTCTGTCGTAGGAAACGTTCACGGTAGGTTTAATCTACAGTACACCGGTTTTAAGATAAAATAATGGTTTGATGTAGAGGATTTTAAAATTTAAAGTGACATTTTGAACATTCAAATATCAGCTCAATCATTAAGTCAACTATCCAGCTTTTTTCATTAAACTCTGAAACATTTGCATTAAATATTAAACAACACAAATTACAAAGTTGCAATGAGAGAGAAAACCTGTATACTTGTGGATTGTCTGAGGAGGAATAATAACTTCAAGAATACTATAATGGAGGGGAAAAAGCTCATACAATAATTATCCAACCAAACATATTCTAGTTGATTGCTAATGCTCTTTAACAGTACATCATTTATATACATTTTATAATTCACATTTAAACCATTGAGAAAAATGATTTACTTCAACAGTACCAGATAATGACAACAATATAGGCTTGCTGCTGTTGCGTACTGTAAAACGGTGTCAAGTCAGTGCAAAAAATCCCAATAATTCAAATTAAAACATCGCTTATTTTTTGTCTTTAAAAAGTTAGTTAGTTATGAGTAGTTTTTAGATGCTGTTAAATTTAGGTCTTCACTCAAGGTGCTCTACAGCAAAACATACAATCATGGCTTTTTAGTAATAAAAAAATCACTTTTGGGGTGAAATGTTGCACAATAAGAATGTTAAATGTCTAGAATTATGTGGTATAGGTTATTAATGCATTGAATTCCACCAACTTTTTTTTTTTGTGTGCAGATTCTCATGTTCCTGGATTTCCTGGGAAGTGCATAATTTGGCGTTTAAAGCACCACAACGTGGAATTGAAGAAAAAAAATGGCCTTTCTGAAGCGTTTGCAGTCACTGTAGTGTCAAAGTGCTTACAGTGCAGGTAGTTATCTGTAATCTACTGCAGTGAAGGCACTTTCAGCACTCTTCTGATGATGCTAACTAAAGGATGGGACCTTTTCCACACTCTCAGCTGCTACCTGCCCACCCCGATTAGACCGACACAAAATGCTCGTGCCACTGCACATTTACCAACTCCTTGTCATCTCGCTGTGGCATTTGCTTCCTGCTGCTCAAGAGCTCCAACTGTTTACAGAACCCTTTTACATTTGTGTCATTTTAGTCTATTGCCATTTGAATAGACATATACGTAGCGTTCATATTCACCAAGTTTGATAACTAGTGTCCTCCACTTGTGCTTATGCTAAGGTGCATCTAGTGCAGATAGTGAAGTAGACTAGCACCTACTGCCCTAAGTGCTCCTTCTGGCATAAGGGGCTGGGACTCATCTGCTCTGTCTTCTTTTGTGTCCATAAACTGGCTCTTCAATAGCGGCGGCCCACTGTTAGTTTTGCATAGTTGCGCTGCAAGAAGTAAGTTGTGCAAATCTATGCAAAACTGACAGTGTTCTGCGTTTTCATCCAAGTCCTTTTTCCAAGTGAAAGTTCCTCTGCAGCAGTGCTCAAGCAATTTCCCATTGCTGCGATGTTCTGCGTGGAAAGATGGGGTTCAGAAGTATTAAAGTGCTTATAGTGCAGGTAGTTTGATGTATTTCTACTGCAGTGTGAGCACTTAAAGTACTTCTAGACTTTTTTCCTTCCGGATAAGCAACAAATGTAGCCAAGGCACGTAGGTCTCTGGTTAGTTTTGCTGGTTTGCTTTCAGCTTTTCAAAGTAGTGCTGTGCAAATCCATGCAAAACTGATCATAGAACTGAAAATAATCAAGGAGATGTGATCCCTTTCTGTGCAGGTTGGGAGAGGGAGCAATGCTCTGTGCTGATGTAGTATTGCACTTGTCCCGGCCTATTAAGAACATTGGGAATTCTTCTGCAAGTCTGAGGATTTAGTTTGGATTTCAACTCTTTTTATATATATATATATATGCGCATGTATTACATGATGGCTTTGTGTACATGCAACTGTATTACCAAGTTAATAATTTATTCCTTCAGTAATTTATTATTGCGCTTGTGTGGCTTTACATTTGATAATAAAATGATTAAGGAAATGAAAATATTGGTGTTTACAATTTTTGGTGGAGAATATGAATCACTGATTACCAGTTGGTTAAATATAAAGAAATACTTTTAAATGTTTTATCAAGTTTTTGTTGTTGTTGGTTTAAATAAGCTAAAAAGTTTCCAATTTGACTTATTTATGATCTTGTTTCAAAGTACATTATTTCTAATTTCAAGCTTTGCTGTTAACTTTATTCCAGTCTTACTTACATAATATTTTTGTTAGGTGGTTGCAATACTAGATAGTCTGAAATATAATCCAATTACTGATATAAGTTAATACTGTTAGGAGTCAAAAGTTTTTGGTGAAAGGTGAATTTTCACCTTTAAACTGATATCCATTTCTATGACTGATGTGTATATACAGTAATTTACTTGCAAAACTATTTTCTACATCTAAGAAATGTACTTAATTTGGTGTTGGGCTAAGTCTGTCCACTTGTTTGCATCTACTTGCCTCAGTTTGAAACAAACCAAGATGAAGGATAAGATAACTGATTTTAACCTCACCTGAATGCTAATTGCAATTTTGTTTCCAACCAACAGAGGGTGACAACTGCATAGTAAACTGGGTGACTTGTGGTTTCCCAATGTGAGTTGAACTGAATACAGAACTTGGATTACAAGTGTTCTTTGTAAAGACCAAATAACTGTTGACCTTTATGCTTTACAAGGGCTGTGTCTGTTTCTTCTTTAGAAGGTTAATAATGCATTAAAACCAACTTGTAAATTCTGTGAAAGCTTCAAACCTCTTGTGTGTATTTCACAATATTCTGCTAAGTGTTCCCATGATTCAGAGTTGTTTTGAATACCGACGAGAAAAGCCATTTACCAGAGGGTTCAACCCTCATTATCATGTCCTCTTTACTTGACAGATGAGATAAATGGGACCCTTCCATAGAGCACATGGACATAAAGATGCTTTTCAGGATGTCAGACCACAGCCATTGCTCCAGTAACCTCTGTTCATGTTAAAGCCTCTCAAATCCTAAGTCTTCACTTACACTAAATGCATGTGGTTAGTCAGTGTGTCCATGTTGTATTACTGTGATGGATGAAGACGAATGAAAAACACTGGTTATTTTTAGAATTGACATCACTTTGGTAATGTTTTTAATGATTATCACAAGCATTTTTTGAAGCATCTTCATTTTCCTATTGAACCTTGGGTGACCTTTCTTTATTCTTTGCCTACAGGCATGAGTTATGTATGTAGGCTGGTATAGGGCATCTCATTAAAATGTGCAACTGAAACTGTTTTAACAGCTTCTCTCTTTTGGAGAAATCAAAAAAGATAATAGAGGATGACTTGTTTCTGACATGTTTCACAATGAATTGGAGTTTGTTTTGTCTTGAACAGTGTTTCTCAAACCATTTTAGCTGAAGTACCCCCTTTTTCTTATTACTAAATCCAAGTACCTCCTTTGACTACAACATTTAGCTTAGAAAACACCCATAGAGCATAATGATGATTGAATGATAACACATTTTAAAGAATCTCATTGTGTAAATAAGTGGAAAGAAACTATTCAGTGCAGTGGTTCCCAACCTTTTTAGAGTTGTGACCCCATTTTGATATCAAACATTTCTGTTCTGTTAAGATTGTTTTAATTTAAAAAAATTTTTTTTTTCAATTTTTCAGATATTTCAAGCAACCCCATTTAACTCCAGGCAACCCCAAATGGGGTTTTTCCCAATCCCAAGGTTGAAAAACACTGATTCAGTGGCTCCTGAATAGATTGATTTCTTTTTTTTTTTTTTTTTGTGATTAATTTTTTATTAGGCATATTTTGTTTTATGTTACAAGAACATCCTTGTGAGGAGTATGGAAAGATGACAAGTAATAAAAGAAAGAGAACAAAAGAGAAAATAAATAAAACAAATCTATATACAGTGTTGGGTAGTAACTGAACAGATGTATTCAGAATACTTATTTGGAACACTTATTCCAGGCAACTGCATTCAGGTACAGTTATTTTTTCGTTTGAGCGCATTCAGAATACAGTCACTTTCTCAATATCAAAGGAACACATCAAAGCACTCAGTCATCAAATTTCAGTTTCATAACTTTAACATAAAAAAAAAAAAAAAAAAGTCAATCCAGCCGGGGAAAAGTTTAGCTGTTTTTCTGGGATGTGGGCATTTGCAAAGTGTTTTGTTACAAGAAAAAAAAAAGATTGATATCTATAGTTTTTATGATTTCTGGTTAATTCACACCTGGGGTGGGACCAAGACTGACACTTTATTTGCTAATTTTCATCTCTCTCTCTTGTACCCCCTGTAGTGCCATGGTGTACCTTCATTTGGGAAACACTGGTGTAGAACAGTGGTTCCCAAACGTTTTACAGTCCCGTACCCCTTCAGATCTTTAATCTGAAGTCATGTACCCCTTACTCCTGTACACATAAAAACATAATGTAATGTAGCCCTACAGTAAAATTTGTACCTGAATTTCATCTATCCTGTTGGGGAATAATATATAAGAAAATAATATAATTAACTCTAAGGACACAAGAAAACGTTCAGAATTATCACTTGATTAATGTAATTAATTAGCATTTTCAGTACAAAATCTCTTATTTTGGAAATGAAATCGACCAAACTTTGGTTGATTGAACATATGGCAGTAATACAACATATTAATCACCCTGAAACTGTGAAATACAACTTGCTACAGCTTTAATGAGAAGGGTGAGGTTGAGAGAATACACATCATTCTGCAATGTTCGGCTGAATTTGAGAGAGTCTGAGACTAAAACTGTTGTCCATGCAAAGTCTTGTTCTGTATTTTGTTTTCATCATTGTCTATTGTAAAAAATCCACGTTCACACACGTACGTAGTGGCAAAGGGCACCAAGCGCGTTTGGCTATTGCAAAGCAATGTAGCTCTCGCCATATTTTGGCTTTTTTAATGAGATTGTTTCGCTGCGGGGGACAGTCGCTCCAGTGGTATCTGTCATTGTGTCCTTGGGCAAGACACTTAGCCCACATTGCCTAGTATGAATGTAGTGTGTGTTGGGGCCGATGGTGCACTTTGGCAGCCTCGCTTCCATCAGTCTGCCCCAGGGCAGCTGTGGCTACAATAGTAGCTTACCATCACTAAATGTGGAGTGAAAGAATAATCCCTTAATTCTGTAAAGCGCTTTGAGTCTATGATAAAGCACTATAAAAAAATCCAATGCATTATTGTTATTATTACTGTCACCACTAGATGCTACGCCCAATGACAATTTGCATACCCCACTTTGGGAAGCTAGGGTCTAGAAGTTGATTTTTGGAAGTTGAGTCTCCTGCTGGCCTTATTTGACCCTCTGTAGATGATGGTCCTGTGGCTTCCTGCTGTCTGACTGGACTGGACTGGAAGCAACTTTCAGGGAAAGTCCCTGGATGAATGAACTGCATTTCTGCTGAGTTCAAACCAGTAGATTAGAACAGTGAAGTCTGCACGGAGCACAATCTCTGCCAACTCTACTTCCAGACCACATTATGCCATGCAAAAATTATGGACTGAGTCAATGGACAACCTATTATTGAATGTCTCCAGACGAGATGACCTTTTACTCCTAAAATGGAATATGATTAAACCCATTGTCTGCAGTGTTATTCCCATTAAGTGCTGTCATTAATGGGTTTTTATTTCAGCAGGTAAATGCGTCTTCTGACACCGCAGAATAATCTCTCAGAAATAATAATTGGCATTGATGTAATGATAAAACTAAATTCCAAGTACACGGGTCACAACCCCAAAGGACTGGTGGCTGTTCTTGTAAAGATTTTCCAGAAAATGTTCATTGTTCATTAGATTTTTATTTTTTTATTTTTTTTCTTTATTCTACTGAATGTTGCACACACTGACATCAAAAAGTGAGTTTATTGTTTTAAGCATTTTAATTCAAAGGTTGTTTCTGTCCAGTTTAATGTCTTGCAATTCCTGTACTTTGACCCCATAAATAAACCCAATAATTTCCTTCTATTTGAATGCATTTTAGAATATCCTTGTCTTCTCTACAATCCTTTGTTTAAGATATTAAATAGTGGAAAAGCAACAATATACAACAAACAGTGAAAGAGTTTTGATTTAACTGGGGAAAAGACGTTAACTTGAACAAATGTAAGTGGTTCGATTATTTATAACGTTTCATGTCACAGGCAGTGTTCATTTTGATGTTTTAGTCAGTCTTTTGACTAAAATGCATTTTAGTCCAAATGTAGTCTTCAGGATTATTATAATTATAGTCTAGCTTTAGTCAACTAAATGACATTAAGAGATTTTGGTCTACTAAATCCTTTACAAATGTAGTAGACTGAAATAGAAAACACATAAGACTTTATGCATTCAATATTTAATTCCCAAACTGATATGGGATATATTAATATTTGTCAATACAGACAGATTTGATGTGATCAATATTGTGTATGATCACATGAGTTCTGATTGGATTTTGTCCCATGTGATGAAAGTATACTTTCATTTTCATTAGTCGACAAAAATCATATATTTTGATATAGTTTCCGTCAACATTTCTGTTGTAAATTAGTCATTGTCTAGTGACTAGTTATTGTCACTTGGCCTGGAAGTTTTGATTATCTTGTTGCTTGTAATGGGTAACCATGGGTTACCATGAGATGGTTTACTACTAAATGTTAAATGGTGAGGTTTGTTTCCAAATCTTTGGGAAATGATTGATCCATTTGCTGTTATAATTAAGATGATATCCTCTTTTTTCTTTTTTTTTTCTTTTTTTACGGCGAGCTATTGAATGTTTGGTGTTGTTCATCAATTAGACTTATTTACAGTATATTCAGTTAACCACATTCCTTATTTTTAGATTTTTGGAGCACAAGATATGTCATGACTTTAGTTCCACATTGGATTCTCAGCCCTCAGAAATAAAGACGCTATAGTTAACTGGGCTAAATTAACTATTTATTAATTATCTGTATACAGTCTGTTTTCATTCACTATGCCAGACAACAGAAATCACATTCAATAATGCACTTTTCACAGAGGATCAAACAAAATGCAGTCTGTATCATAATTATTCACATTCTCATGCAAAAACAGTTGTGATTTTGCAATGGATTGCAGGGTGTATTAGTATTAGTCATTCATCACAGCTGTTTGTGTGTTTTAGGTTTTTCTTAATGGTCTCTGCCTCCCTAAAGAAGGCCTCAGACATTTAATCAGAATAAGTCATGGACTCAGGTGGTAATCATACAACCAGTAATGTGTAGCACTCATGACGATTACTTGTAAGCAAATATCTGTTTGTTTTAAGGCCGTGGAATGTTAAATTATGTTCATGCTCGGCAAGGTGTGACAGTTTACAGAGACTTGGACGAGTGTTCGTAATTTTTCTAATGCTAATGGAGTATACAAAAGAGACCTTGTGTGTGTTGTTATGTCTCATGGGGTTGTTTAATTCTGCTAACCAACAAAAAAAGCTTGTGTCAGCCATGGCGCTGAGGCTGCAGTTCATTGCTGGCGTTCCCTCTGATGGGGGGGTCTGTTCCTTCAGCTGACCTCTGAGATAACCATGGCTTTATCTGGAGGATCGTGTTCGACCGGAGGTTGAACTCTACTTTTTTATGCATGCACATGGCACCACCGCAGCTGTCAATTTATGCTAATAAGCTTCTGAATTAGCCATGAAAAACAATTAATTTTCTGTGCAGGATGATGAGGTGTTTTCTCTTCAAGCCTGATCACAATCTTTTTGTGTTGGAACACTTGCTGACTGTGTGGCTTGGGAAATGAGACACTCTCAGAATTCAAATAATGCTTATTTGGGTTCAGGAAACAATGTCTCTCCTGTTTAATATGCTCTACACGTCCTTCATCATCGAAGATGCTGAGATGAGCTTGGTTTTTACCATGGGTTTCATGAAACAGAATCCTGGCTTCAACGAACCTGTTTTAATGAATAAATAATTGGTAACACTTTACTTGAAGTGTCATACATTACGGTTGACATTACGCTGTCATACCTTTCATTATCATGAAGGCTGTCGTTAAGTGTTGTTTGCTAATTTATGACACCTTTGGAGCTATGTTGGCATTTTTTGGGTTAAGTGGAAGGATCTCGTGAGGTTAGGGTTAGATAGAGGAATGTTTTTTTTCTCAATGAGAGGGTTAGGGGTTAGGGTGACGAAGGGTTAGGGTAAAGAACAACGCTTAATGACAGCCTCCATGACACCTTATTCATGCTAATGACGTGTCATGTCGTAATAATGACAGCGTAATGTCAGCCGTTAAGTATAAAACTTCAAGTAAAGTGTTCCCAAATATTTTATGTAATCAACAAGTTTTAATTATTAGTATTATTATGTACATAGAAAATGTAGCTATTTTGTGCACAATTTTCCGAAAGTTATCCCCACGTTATAGCTATCTAATCTTTAGAAAAAAAAAAAAAAAAAAGGTAAAAATGTGTCTAGTTGAAAACAAAAACAGGAAAGTCCATACCAAACAGCTTGAGTGCACTGTGTAAATAAATTAGCTCTGCTTTTGTAAATCAAATCAAGTCTTCCTCCACACCTATTTTCACTCACCCATACCGTCACCTGTCTCTCACCTCCATTTCCTCTGAGAATCAAACCTCTCCCATCTTTTCATCTGACCGACTAACTTGCATTCAGGCGGTCAGTACAGCATGAAGTGCCAGAGGTTTTGGCTAGTAGACATTTAACGGACCAACAGTTTTTTCGGCCCAGCAGACTGAGAAACAATTTCAGGGCTGTTAGTGACTGGGCAGCAGAGGTTTGCCTCTTCAGTCATTTTTCTTTTGTGCTGTGATTTTTTTTTTTTTTTTTTTTTTTCTCCAACAAATACATAGACACAAATACACCAAATGATGGAAACTGGAGACCTTTTATTGCCACAACAACTGATGGCAGTGCCAGTAAACCTTTGGTGTATTTGTTCTAAATCCCTATTAATAGATTTTGGAGAGGCCGGACAGCAATTAAACCAGATGCAGTCTCTTGGGTCCTGATAGTAAATTGTAGGGAAACATCTGCAGGTATCCATCAATGTTAAATGTTGTGACGCATCCAAAATGTCCCATCTGTACTGGAATGATCCTGTGACTGCATGACATGTTGAATAGTCTATTTTCTGCCATATTTCAAAGGCAGTTTGAATAAAGTCTATCTAACTATCACAGTGACCTAAACCTGAGAAAACTTGCTTCTTCTATCGTTCACATTAAACGATTTATAACAATTCACAATCTTGTGCAAACCACTGCAACCCACTGGTATATAGTGCTATTTAAACTACTTTGCTGAAAAATTAAAGGCACAGACACACATCTGTAGCAAAAAATATTACAGTAAAAATTGCAGGAACTATCAATCTGGTAAAAAACAAAAAAAGTGCTGTTAGACAAAACACCTGAGGATCTCACACCCTATCACCAAGGGAGAGCCCACCCACCAGGTTGGAGTCAATTACATTTTTCCATTACAATTATGCTTTAAATTATCCATGTTCAATTATGATTACAATAATCTGCATTTTTTTCAATTACAAATAAATTCCCCCCAAAAGATTCCCCTGAAAGTCAATTACAAATACATTCACAATTACAATTTTACCATTTTTTATTCATATAGCGTTGTGATGATTGTATGTGGGTTTTTTTTTGTGTGTATGATCTTGTTTTAGCATCTTTATATTTAAATTTTAGTGCATTTATTACAGTATATTATGTAAAAGGCCAACCAACTAGAGACAATAATTTAGAATTTAGCAAGAGTTGAAATTGTACTGTTCCTATTCAATTTTCATACTTGTTAGCTACTTACTGTATGTGTAAGCCATGCACCTATTTGGAGTTTAATTAAATTGTAAGTTTTGGTAACACTTTAGTTTAGGGAACACCTATTAACCATTTATTAGTTGCTTATTAGCATGCATATTTAATTAGTCAGTATTAAGTACTTATTAATGCCTTATTCTGCATGGTCTTAATATACAACCAGTAAGCCATTAACTAAGAGTTTTCCCTCAATAACCTCAGAAGTATTACTTATTGGTTTTAAGTAAGGAAGTTGTTGCATATGAATTACAATCTTAACATGCTAGGGTTAGGATTAGGTTTAGGATTCAGGTTTAACCAAACCCTAATCCTAATCCTAACCCTAACCCTAACCCTCTTTGGACTGCGAGATTAAGTGTATAATAAGGCATAAATACGTACTTAATAATTACAAATTAAGAGCCAATATGTTACTAATGCTAATAAGCAACTGGTTAATAGATGTTCCCTAAACTAAAGTGTTACCTAAGTTTTTTATTGAATTTCCATGGTAATTACAATTACAAAGTCCATTCTTTTAACTTCATTCCAATTCAGATACGTTTTCAACGGTGACAGATTCTTAAGATTACAATTATGAGTGAGATCTTTGCCTTTCGGCTCTGCGTCCTCTTCACCAGGACAGATCGGTGCAACGCACCAATCCACCGTTCCCTCACTCATGAACAAGACCCCAAGGTACTTGAACTCCTCTACTTAGGGCGGGACCCCATCTCCAACCCAGAAAACAAACTCCACCATTGGTAAAATACTTTCAGCAGACAGATTGATGTTTGAGGAGAAACACTAGCATAATTAGAAAGTTAAAAAAAAAACTTTGCAAACTTTTAAATGTTGTTAGTTGAACCTTGGTAAATATAAATCTCTCAACTCAACTCAGCTGAATCTAACTTAATATTTCATTAAATTGTACAAAAAAAGAAAAAGAAAAAAAAAAAAGGATGATTTCCCCACAGAAGAGCAGCACAGGGAAGCCAGATATATTTTTGATTGTTACAAATTAAAATCAATTTGGTGACATTCAGCGATACAAATGGAGTGTGGTTTTATTGAACACATGAATCTTTTGAGGGTTTTCGGACTCTGGGGTTTCAATGTGCTTTATTGGTGTTTTGGGCTTGTACTTGTTTAGAAATCTGGTGAATAGATACAAAGTTTCCTCCAAATCTTGAACAAATAGAGCAATTGTTTTGAGAGGGATTTGAAATGGCAGATGGCAGCTCAATAACAGCAAACAATGATTTGAGTACTGTGTAATTCCTCCCAGCGCAGAATGAGTCTTTGTCTGGCGATGTATAATTAGGTTATATTCTAGAGCATTGATTACTTAGTTTATGTAACGATCAGCTCTGTTGGTTCACACAGTCAAATAATTGTTTCATTTATTTTTCTATTTTCTAAAAGTATGATTTCCTACATTTTTTTTTTGACACCCTCATATTTACAAACCGGTGTCACGGTCTGAGTTCACATCGTACGTGACTGCTACGTACTGAGATGTACCCGTACTGGGTTATACTGATTTAAAAAAATAAAGTTACATTAGGTTAACTGTTTTTTACTGCAATGTATATTATTATAATCATGTTTTTTCCAACATGTGCTTTATTTTTATCCAAACAGAATACAAGTCTGGTGATGGCGTGCCCTTCACCATGAAGAAGGTTAACTTGTCTATCATTTCTTTGTGATGTTGGAACCTCTCCTGCCTCGTATATTGAGCAGTTGTACATTTTTGTACAAGAAAAGAAGCCATTCAGCACTCGTCAAATAACCTTGAAATTAAGTTTCTTATCTCAATAAAAACGGCGGAAGTAGACAAAAGCTAAGCGGAAGTAGCATAAATTCATTTTCCGGTAGTGCGCATACTCATAACCGTGACACCAGTACTGAACAGTGACACTATTGGCATGAATATTGGATTGAAGTGGATTTATGACAAAATGTGTCATTCTATTTCATGAAATTGTTTTGAAACATTTTATGGGCATTTTGTATGATAATATAAAACGCATTGAAGCGAGCAATACAACTATTAAAAATCATTTTCGCACTGTTCTCAGGTTTGGGAGTTTTTGTTTTTATTGTTTCATCTCTTGATATTTGTGTACATAAATTTATGAAGACTGAATAAAGTAAAAAAAAAAAAAAAAAAAAAAAAAAAAAAAAAACCTTATTGCATGACACTTTCATTGACTGCTCAAATTCCAATTTTTTTTCCTCAATAAAGCCAGCTGAGAGGAGAAACACATGAGCCTCTTTGCTGAGCCTCATTAATTAATGGTGAGCCTCAGAGTGATCGTTTTACATTGCACCTTGTATACTGTTTTGTGTGTACAGTGTGTGAAAACAAACGTGTGGGGATTTTTAAAACTCTCAGTTTGTCAACTAAAGTAAAGCCATTATTTCAATAAGATTGTATTTAAATCTAAAATATGTAATTATGCTGGAATACCAAGACTTCTTCTCTGCATGCTGCACCATATGGTGTGTGTGTCAGAAACTGGATAGTTTAGCCCACTGATACCAATCCAAACACGCTACTGAAGGAAGGATTAATGACTTGTAAGTTTATCACTCTATTATTGAAATACATCATCATATGTTATTTGACCCACAGCGACAGGTTTGCACTACTTGAAAAATATTCACCCTGCACAGCCCCTGTGATAAATACATTTACTCTTCCACCGTGACCATTGAATCATATAATTTGTCATTGCAGAGTGATTCCCCTCTGAGCCACTATTAGATTCACATGTCTTCTAATTACTCAGCCTGAATTTGCATAATATTCCAGTTCCGCCTTTTGAAAGTTTACAGAGTGAGGCTGCAAGCTATTATCTGTCAGCATCTTCAATCAGGAGAATGGACTGTTTAACCCCTCTTGTCTGAGAATCACTCTTGACACTTGTACTCCTGCAGGCAATGTCAAATGAGACATCTGGGGCGACCACTCAATGGCATGGCGCACATCACTGAGAGCTGCTAAAGATGTTCGATGTTTTTGAAATAAATGAATATTTCCCTTAAGCAAAGGTTACCAGCTCATTTGTCTGCTGTGAGGCCATTCTTAGAATAAATGATACAGATTCTACTACATTCAAAAACCAGTGGCGAAAACCATTTCTAGTGTGGTTAGGGCCCTATGCAGGATGATTTTTGGGGGGCCCCAGTTTGCGTACTGTAGCTACAGTACGTGGAGAGATTCCGCATCCATTAAAGCAAGGGTGTCAAACTCGACTTACTTCAGGAGCCAAATACGGATCAGTCTGAGCTCAAGTGAGCTGCAGATTCTAGGTGGGAAAACACCATTGTGCCCTAGTTTGTACTTCCACATACAAATGATATGTAAAGTATGTAAGGCGCCAACAATATCAAAACAAAGTGACAGATATCAGTCCCTACCTTTTGTGACCACATTTCATTAATTTCGGAATAGTTTGTGGAATGATTTAAGAAAAAGTGTGGGAATTTGGAAAAATGGAACGTTCTTTCAACAATTTACAATTAAAAATGACAGCCATCATGTGATATAAGCATGGGATTACTGTGAGCCCTGGCAAATATTGTTGAGTTTCATTAAATTAGTGCATTAGGAGGAGCTGAGATATCTACAGCTGAGTTAGTTATTTACAATTGTTACAAACAGTTTTCAACATTTTTTCACACTGCGCCACATTTTTTACGTTAAAAAAAATATCGCCTGTTTTAGATTTTTGTTTGGCAACTTACACCTGCACCAAAACTTGCCAGTCTTATCAGCCGTCATACTAAGTCACCACTTAATAAGACAATATTAATTAATAATTTAAACACCAGTCGGTACATTATGTATTTAGAAAAAGGAAGGAAAAGAGTCAGAAGTCTTCTGTATAAAACTCTGACCAATCCCTGCCATTTGGTTCATTTGGAAAAGAGCCAATCAGATACCTTCATGTCTTGTCCTGCCTACGTTCCGCTCTGACCCACCCACGCACGCTCCAAAATGTGCTAAAATGGCTAAGTGGGGGCGTGGCTTTAGACAAGAGGTGGCAAACTCCAGTCCTCAAGGTCCGGATTCCTGAGACTTTTAGAGGTGTCCCTGTCCAACACACCTGAATCAAATGAATGGCTTGTTATCATGCTTCTGCAGAGCTTGATGACAACACACTGGTTTCAAACAAGTGTGTCGGAGCAGGAAGACATCTAAAAGTCTCAGGAATCAGGCCCTCGAGGACTGGAGTTCGCCACCCCTGCTTTAGACGGAGCCTTGACGGTAGGGAGAGGAGGGGGTGGAGCTTAGAAGCGGTCTTGCTAGCTCAAATCTTGCTAGCTTTGCAATAATGCGAACTGCACATTGAAGGCCCTCAGAATGTTGCTCTGACACTAATTTTATGGAGGTGTTAAACAAACTCTTTTTACCAGTTTTTACCAGTTAGTTTGTATTTCTCGCCTATCTGGCATTTCTCATGCACATAGTTTGGTTACCGTGACCTTCAACCAATCACACAATGAGATGTCAAATTCATTTTTAGTTTTTTAACTATTTACATGTATAACTTCCTCCAGGCTAGCATTTCCAATATCTGCTCATCACTATAGAGTGGAGACATGTAGGTTATTCACAATGACACTACCGGCCTTCACCTTGCAAAATGGAGTGATGAAAAATATGGCGATTCCTCTCATAGTATGCTCTCTAACTTCCAGAAGTTGGAAAATAAATTGCCTTGTTTTTTTTTTTTTTTTACAAATTTTTCCCTTTTTACTTTCTCTTGCAATGTCCAATGTACCCATTATCTTTTCTATCTTAAGGCGAGTACCCCTTTATTTTGTTAATTTGTCTCAGAAGGCTCGTCTGAAAGCTTCACTCATATTTTTCTGATGTTTTGACACTTTTAGGTGTTAATCTTCACCTTTTTTATTGTATTTTTAAGAGTTGTGCCACAATGTATTATCGATAGAAAAGGAAAATGTCTGCGAGCAAGCTGAAATTTGTCTCGTAATTTTAGAAAAATAAACTGACAAATGTTGAAGTACCCCTAAGGGTACATGTACCCCTGGTTGGAAACCACTGCTCTAAAGGGACAGATTTGGCCTCAGGTTCTTGAGTTTGACACATGTCCATGAAAGGATCCATGAACTGCTAAATGATGGTCTCTGCTCGATCCTTCCCATAATAATCCTATAATGGGATTTGATTATGACTCAAAAAATACAAACCACAGCTAATGATAGCAGTTTATTTTTCTTCTATATCCTACATTTATTTTGAGCATATCAGAAATGAAGACAGGCCATTTGCATTATCCTTTAAAAGAGTCAGAGGACGCAGCTTTAGGAACCTCCAGTGGCTCATGGGGCCCAGTGCAATTGCATAGTCTGCCTATAGCCAGAAACGCAAAAGCCAGTCAACGTCAACGTGGTTTTCAAAGTCTGCGGAAGAATTTCATCTGTAGCAAACGGTTATTCAAAAGTAATGATTTGTACTTTTGAAATCAAAAGAATTCTAAGAATAACTATCAATGACACTAAATTATGGTAATTACAAAAAGCAAAGGCTTTGAGTGACAATAAAAAAAAAAAAAAACAGAATAGAGATGAAATGCAGAGTAGAATAGTATAAAATCACAATGAAAGGATAATGTTTTAAGAAGGAAGCACTCTTTAGTTATTACCCCTAATGTGTAAATATATTTGGGCAAGTATGTGAACAATAGACCTCACCCCATAATGGCACATCAAAGTAGAAATATGAAGTGCTTTGTATTTGCTTTGTGTGAGAAGAGAGGGAATAAAAGAAGAAACGCGTGGGACTGCATAAAAACAGAAGGCAAAAGGAGCTTATTGATGAGTTAGTGGGTGGACTGTTACATTGTGCATATGTGCAGCTACAAAGGGTGTTTGGACTGGCTCAATACACAAGAGAATTTTTTTTTGCCTTTAAGGACATTTTTATCAACAAATAATCAACCAAAAAGCATGAACTTAGTTTGCATTCACACACTTGTATATAATGACAAGACAGAGTTTGGAGGTATCAAATAATGTAGAAGCAAGAAAAAAGGGAGCTGCTGCTTTAGCCTCCCTTCATGCCAACCATGAGTAACAGAGGCTTGGAGTTAATGAGCTGTAACCTCAATAGCACAGTCATCTTGGTAATGGAGTGTGGACTGAGTAGGTGCACATTATCTCATTGTAACTCAGCACAAAGGCCAGAGAACGGTGAGTTAGTGAATGAAGACAGATTTGAGAAATTAGCGTTTGGTCCATTCCATCCCAATGTCTGCAATCCACCATCTCTACACTACCCAGGGGTGGGTACTGCGCACTCAAACATCAGTAAGCACCTGATAGATGACACCAACACGCAGTAAACCACTCATCCACCAGTAAAAATACCAACATACCGGCAGAGACTTTAGGGGTTGCAAAAAGCTCAACCGACTTTGGTTCCAGAGCCAAAATGAGTCAGTAACGCTTTATCTACTCCACCAGCTGCAGCTCCTTACCCACCAGCGAAGGTACGTCCCAAGTCTTAAAACCCAGTTTCCATGACTGAGATTAGGCCGCTTAGGTCCCGGCCTTGGCCTGTCCAAAACACAAAGCACCGACTCCATTGGCATCCCCCTGCCATTGGTTGGTCCACTGGAGGATGAGTCAATGTCACCGTTCCACATGCGGAACCTGGGTCAGAAGGTGCTTGCCTTCAGTCCTCTGATTCAGGCTTACCTCCAGGGTGGATCCTCTGTATCCCTTCAGACTGGGTACAGAAACTCTCAATTTTATCCGTTATCAAGATAAAATCAAGAACAATTGGCTGTGGGTGACCCTACCAGGGGCGAGTTTCTAGCTTCATTAGGGCATTTGGCCTCCAACATGTTAAGGTGACAATATAGGGAGAGGAAAGTTATATGAGCTCTTGGGGTGACACCATCACTTATACTGCTGCTCTGAGCAGCAGTCCGATCCTGGTGGCCTGTATTTAAATGCAACCGGAGCTCTTCTTCTCTTTTTCATGCCGTCTACGATACAGCAGAGTTGTAACTGTCACTCCCTGCGGTCACAGATTTTTTTGGGTCACAGATTTTGTTTGTCAAATTTTGGTAATCAAAAGAGGTTTACATCGACTTATTTAACATTTGCTGATTTTTACAGCAACCCAAAGCAGCACAAGTTGTCATTTTGACTGAAAAAGCTCCTAAATGATCCTGAATGCCTTCTCTCCTGTAGAACTCAATGGACTAAAGAAGCTATTTGCGTCATCAATGACGTCATTTCAACATGTCGTCGCACAGACTCGAAAACGGTAATGTAGTCCCATTTTTAAAAATTAATAAAAATGAGTATGGTGCCAAATAATGTGTCTTGTTGGACATAGATCTTCTAATAAGGACCTTTCAAAGGTTTTAGGCCACATTTGTAAAAACTGGAGAATCCCTTTAACAAAAATAAGATAATAATTGGCGAAAAAACATTACTTGTTCATCTTTGTTGTCATGCATACATTTTCTTCAGTAATCAAATGGTTTAGTTACTGGCAAATTAATTTCAATACCAATAGGTACATTTGCAAAAAAATGTGTAAAAATCGATATTCCTTGTATCTTTTAATCCCATTCTCTTGTGCCTTTGAAATGCATTATTTTTTTCTCTTTGACCTCACCAATATTGATTGTATGCAGTAATGTAAATTGATCCAATACTTTCTGTTGACTAACTTAATTTGTTTCTAAATCAGAAAGCATGAGTTGCATGCAATATTTACATTAAACAAAGTTTATTCTTGACCAACAGATAGAGAGCGCTAGAGAGTGCCCCAGGGTTCTTTAGACTCCTCTGCCACTGTAGACTCTAACATACAACTTTCATTTATTCTCTTTTTCCATATTTGTTGCAGTGCAGTTTTCGAGATTAAGTGTATTCTTGATGAGTGGATGTGGGAGTTGGCAGAATGTCAGATTGACAGCGTTATCTGCCTTTTAGGTGTGAAGCAAATTAGACTTGGGGAGTCCCAGAGGATCCCAGAGCCTGACACAGTGTTGTCTGTCACTTTCTTGATGGAAATTCACTTTAATCAGAAGAAGTTATGAGGCCTCCTATATTGGAATTGTTCACAGACTGTTGATTTTTTTCTCCGAGCAAATCAGGAAGCATATTTTTACATTTTAAACAAAACTATGATTTCAAGCCAATATACGATAAATCCTTTTTGTTAGAAAATGAAATGTAAAAAAATATTCATTACTTGTTTTACTTGTTCCTAAAAGCAGGTACAAAAGTGAGCTGGAACTTGGATTATGATCAGTTAGCCATACTTTGAATTATAGACTGTTTATAGATTGATTCAATTATTTTGGCAATAGTTTGCAGCCATAGACAAGACGCAGAAATAAAACTGCCCGTCGACCTATAACAATATCCTGAGCACACCGGGTACTGAAATAATTGTTTTTATCTTGAAAAATTTTACACATTTCTGAAAAGAGTTTGGGGCAATGCTTTGGGTAGAGTGAAAATTTTCTGCTATTACTTCTGTGAAATATGCGATCACGCTTTCTCTGCTGGTCTTTGTTCTGGCACAAAAAGATAGAATGAGATTTTTTTCTGACATTTCATGCAAAGACAGGGAGAAACTCTTCAGAGGAAATGCACTGAATATATTCCTGGTGAGAAGGAGATGACAATGTAAATAAACCTTAGCAGCTGGATTATTTTTTTATCCTGAAGCTCAAACTTTAACACGGTGTACTTCATAAATACAAAAACTAAAATAACTCTGCACTCAGCAGAACTTGTAGTTTTGCATTCAAACTGTATGTTGTGCTCCCATCTCCAAATAACCTCTACCAATGGTATGACTAAGACCCAACCTGTCCTCTCAGCCCAACCCCAGGATCTCTCAAACACATCTTGACCGGTTGTAAGGCACGCCTCACACAAGGTCATGGCACCTGGAGCCACAACAAGGAGAGTCTGGCAGCAGCATTTGAGAGTAATAACTCTTTGCCCCTGAAAGCAAACAAGTCATTTACAGCAACATCATTCATCCGAGAGAGACAGAAAAAGTTCAGCCATCTGCCTATTAACCCAGAAGATGGACAGCTAGCTATAGCCCGGGATTGGAAGATGCTGCTCGATGTTGGCCAGCAACTAATTTTTCCACCTGAGATGGCGACCAATACCCTCAGGCCAGACTTAGTACTCTAGTCCCCCTCACATTCTCCCATGGGAGAATTAAGCTGAAGAGGCCTATGAAACAAAAATTTGAGCTACACACAACTGGCAGCAGATGCTCAACAACAAGGATGGAAGGCAGAAGTCTATCCAGATGAAGTGGGATGCAGAGGTTTTGTGGCTCTCTCTACCAATACCATTAGGCTGCTGAAAGACATTGGGATACATGATCAGGTTCTATGACAGACAATTAAATCGGCCTCTGAAGTGGCCGAAAGAAGCAGCCAGTGGACATGGATCAAGCAGAAGGACCCTGACTGGGCTGAATGACCATCACGACATGCTCCGAGGTCAAGGTATGCAGTCTGCTTGACTCAAGGAAGAGGACACTTCCTGCCTCGCATAGTCCCATAGGCTGCACCAATGAAACAACCAGGCTTCTCATGATTGGGAATAGGACGCAAGCTCAGGCTTAATCACCCTGTAGCTGGCCACCTTTGATGAGGGTGTCGAGTGTTTAAAAGGCCGAAACACCCCCTCATTGTTTGTCAAAGGTACACTACTGATGATGCGCCCCACAAAGGACAGTTTAACATCCCGGCTCATGTTAAATTGTTCTTATATATCCTAACCCTATAGACAATGATATTGCTGACCTCCTGATGCATACCACTAGATACTATTTATCTCTTCTCTGTTTGGATTTTTCACACTTGCGTTCTTAATCTGTCCTTGCATGGTTAATAAAATAAACAATGTTACAGTCTTTAAGCCCATGCAGTGGCATGCGCGATCAATGCACGAATGTTGTTGCTTCTGCTCCAGGACCTAATGTTTTCCAATATTACAATGCTTTGTTCAATGCACATCTCGAAAAACAAATCTGTCGTACAATGGGCTTTGTGTACAACTGTGAATTATTCGACTCTGACTGGTAAACTTAATTTGTCATGATATTGAAAAGTAATACAAGAGCCTGCTGCCAATACATTTGACTAAACTGACCACTGACAAAAAAACAGTAAGCATGCTTTGTAGGTGTAGATGTGAAAAGATATTGTTTAGGTTCCTATTTACAGGCAAAAGAAAGCTATTCCTTGAGTTTTGTTTGACTTTGTTAAGTAAAACTCTCTGTGTGAATTCCAGACATGTTAACAGTATGACAACTGGACATTTTAGTAACAGAACAACTTCTGCCCGACTTCTTTAGCTTGAGTTATTCTGTCGTGTCTGCTTTATGACCTGTGAAGGGTCTTGTTTGTTGTTTTTACATATTCCCATTGGTACCTTCAATTTCTTTTCTGTTACCCAGAATAGTCCGGAACCTTTACGGTTTCTTGCACTTTGAGTGCTAGCGAGGGAATAAAACGCAGTGCCAAATAACTGCACATGAGAGAGCCCAAAAGAGAGGACAGAATCACCGGACTCTTGTGCTTTTGCTTAGTGTACCTCCTTCAAACTCATCTGTATGCTCCGTATGTCCCCCTTTGGGGAGAGTGTTTGCTTCTTTACTTAGATTGAAATTGATTGCGTAAGGGCTACAACAATGAAAAGCTGTTGACATTCGAGTGGCAGTAGTGAAAGAGTGTCAATGGATGGGATGCTGCTGTCACTAGAACAACAGGGGTTGTAAAATATCGAACTGTCCAGTAGTCAGATTTCTCACACCAGTGTAAGCCTTTGATCTGAGCGATACCCAGTTTCTAATTGGGTTGTATTGATCGTTTGGTCGCCTGTTCATGATAGTACAGATGTGATAAATGTCAGTCTGTTCTGCTGAATAAAAAGCTTGAAAAACTTGCCAACTGCTGCCTCAAATTCTACCTTTCTGCCTGAGAAATGTGAGCTGATGGTAATAGGAGAGGTAAATGTTGAAAAGGCATCATTAACAGTCAGCTGGAAGGATTTTATTCAACCTTGGTGCAAGGTTTTAGACCCAACTGGGTAGGATAACAAGCATTTTGTAAACTTTGGAGCTAAGCCAGGATTTAAATAAGAAGTTTCCAGTGCTATCGTAATTTAACACTAGCTACAAAAAAGTCTGAAAAAATTCCTAACAGCCTTTCTGTTAGCCCTGTAATGAACAGACACCGTGTCCTGGATGTGCACATCTTTGTGCTTCGTGTTAGCTGTCATAGGCTCCAGAATCCCCAAGAACAAAGATGAAATCCTCCCCCATTATTTGGCACTCAATGTTCTGCAACTTCTCAAACAAGCACCTACATTCACAGATACACACGTACTATGTGCCTGTGGCAAACGTCATCTGGTGATTGCTCAGCCAAAGTTCCCCAAAAACAAGGACAAGTTAGACATTTTTATCTCTTATAATCTTCCATAGAATGAATGCAACAAGATAGCCTCTTATCCCATTCATTACCTCACAATGATTACCTCAGTGCACTGCATATACTGTATTACAGGACTTCAAAAACTTTCCAAAATTGTAAGAAAAAACTGAGTACATATGTTTTAACAAAAATGACTTCATCATTAATCACTGATATTGTGATGCATTACACGTTATTTTTATATACATATTTTTTATTACAATACAGTACATTTATTTGATAGGGACAAGTGTGAACAATCAACATGTACCACACTACAACATTTATAGCCAAGGCTAATTTGCAATGTTTGTACCTAGAAGGGCTTTTAAAATGCACATAGAACATACAGAATACAGAAAATACATTTACAGTAACATTATTTCTGACATTACACAAAGGAACTGCATTTGAGTGCAATGTAAAAATGATTACACACTTGGTCTCTCTCTTTTTAGAACATGCTTTAGTTCATTTTTGAAAGCCCCCAGATTTAAGTCCTGTTTCAGCTCAGGAGACAATGAGTTCCAGAGTTTAGCGGCCTGGACAGTAAAGGCTGACTATCCAAAGGTCTTTTTTCTAAGGGGCACTTTCACATTTCCATTAGCAGCTCCTTGTGTGATGGAGCCCATGGATCGAAGTGGGACTATGAGTTGTCTGAGAACATCAGGGGCTTGGTTGTACAAACATGTATACATTAATTTTATAAAATGTAAGTTTAAGTTAAGAAAGTTTAACCTATGCTATACTCCACAATGGTGCATTCTGACAGATGTTTTATCTAGTGTTTTTAATGCTGTGTTGTAAATCAGTCTTAAAGGCCTGATTGTTGTGGTAGTTGCCTGTGACCAGGAGGTTAAGCAGTAACAGAGATGAGAGAAAATCATTGCATGCACAACTACATGAAATGTTAAACAGTCCCGTTTTATGATTCTAAACCTGTACAAGTTTGCTTTGGCTGTTCTTGTGATTTTTTTTTTTTTTATGACTATCAAACGATAAATGGGAGTCCAACAATAGGCCCAGATATTTAACTTCTTTGACCTGGGCAATGTCTTGACCATTAATTGTCAGATACAGTTCTTCCAGGAGATGTGATCTTGAAGCAAAACAACTCTGACACCGTCGTACTCACATAGGTGCAATGTCAACACATAGGTACTCTATAATATTTAATAGTTGTATCTTGTTCATTTCTGGCCATTTTAGTGTTAGTTGCAAAGATTGCAGCTTATGTTGACCCCTACTAAACAATAAGTGTGTATACAAGTAATTTTATTCTAATGGCTAAATCAGACATGGGAAACTGGTGGCATGAGGGCCACATGCGGTCTTCGGTCTAATTTTGTGCGGCTCCCAAAGAAAACTCACAAACTCGCAACAAAAGCACACAATGACTCCAAAAAGACACAAAATTTCAGAAAAAAACACTTGATGACAATCATAATGACAATAAAAAAATGGCCCCAGTAACACACTACACTTTAATACAAATACTGTACTCAAAATGACACTAAAAACACACAAACCCTTTGTTCTTTCCTTTATTAATGTTCCGATCTGTCCACATTCTAAATGCTGACGTGAATGTTGATACTGTGGTCCTCGGATCAGATACAATTATTTTTGTCTCCCCGATGTGATTAAAGTTGCCCATCTCTGGGCTGAATCAACTAGTAACAGAAGTCATTCAAAACGAAACAATTCAATTCAATTCAACTTTATTTATATGGCGCTAATTACAAAAAATCAAAATATAAAATTTGTAATGAAAAGCAGAAAGGAAAAAACCCAACAAATCCACATAAGAGCATAAGCGACAGTGGGAAGAAAAAACTCCCTTCTAACAGTTTTTCTTTTAACAGGAATACATCTCCAGCAGAACCAGGTTCAGAGGTGGCAGCCATCTGCCTCCACTGGTTGGGGTTAGTGGACAGGAGGAGGAACAGAACAGGATAGAGAGATAGAACATCAGAGTGTCCAAGACTAGTTGAGCTGTGAACCATTGATCAGGAACTAATAAGACATCTGAAACAGAAAAGAGAGAGAAGGGTGAGGAGAAGGCACAGACTGCAGAAAAACATGATACAAGAATACAGTGAAATGAGAATTAGTATGGGGTGGACATCATGGTGTGTAAGCAGTGTGAGCAGTATGATGGGATATAAAAAGAAGGTTAAACTCGCTCATGGTCCGTAACGCCGGGTGATAGACAGACTGCATGGTGGAATGAGAATGACTGTGGGGTGGACGTCAGTGTAAGTGGTGTGTAAGCAGTATGAGCAGTGTGATGGGTATACAACGAGGTTCAGAAGTGGGGGGTTGGCTGCAACCCGGCACAACTTTATCTGACTGGACTTCACCCATTGCAACCAATTGTAAATGGTGGATTGTGTTTAAATTTAGTGTTGGTGTTCTACTATATAATCTTAGTTTTTCATTCCTAATTTTTTATGTTTAAGGCTTTGTTCCTAGTGGTTAGGTTAACACTATTATATGGTATACGCTTGAGCAAATAAGTGGGTTTGAGTTTAGCCTTAAAGGTGAAGAGGTAGCAGCCTCCCGTACTAAGACTGGGAGTTGGTTCAAAAGGCGAGGAGCCTGGTAGCTGAACGCTCTGCCTCCTGTTCTACTTCTAGACACTTTGGGAACTTTCAGTAGACCAGCAAACTGAGAGCGGAAAGTTCTGCCTGGGTGATAGAGCACTAACTGGTCTTTAAGATATACAGGAGCTTGATCAGGTAGAGCTTTGTAGGCTAACAGGAGGATTTTAAACAATATTCTAGATTTTACAGGAAGCCAATGAAGGGAAGCCAATACTAGAGAAATATGCTCTCTCCTATTTTGAGCTGTTAGTATTCTGCCTGCAGCATTCTGAATTAACTGAATAATTTTTAGTGAGTTACTGGGACATTCTGACAGTAGAAAGTTACAATAATCTAGTCTAGATGTAACAAATGCATGTATTTTCAGCATTACTCTGGGCCAAGATATTCCTGATTTTAGAGATATTACAGAGGTGGAAAAAGGCTGTCCTTGAGGTTTGCTTAATGTGAGAGTAAGAGGATAAGTCAGTATCAAAGATAACGCCTACGTTTTTCACTGTGGTGCTGGGTGACAGAGTAACACCATCCAGAGACACTATTTGCTCTGATAATTTATCTCTTGAGGTGTTTTGGACAAAATAAAATCACTTCGGTTTTATCTTGGTTAAGAAGAAGAAAGTCACAGCTTATCCAGGATGTGATGTCTTTCAGACGAGCATGGAGTTTTAATAACTGATGGGTTTTGTCTGATTTCATTGACAAATAGAGCTGTGTATCATTTGCATTGCAATGGAAATTTATATTATGTTCTTTTGATAATGTTTCCTAGTAGAAGCATGTATAATGCAAAGAGTAATTGTCCTAAAACTGAACCTTGTGGAACTCCATGATTAACTCTGGCGTGCGCTGAGGAGAGATTATTAACATGAACAAAGTGGGTTATATCTGATAAGTAGGATTAAAGAAACCAACGTTTTTTTAATCCCAAAAGCACTTTCCATTCTCTGCAGCAATAAATTATGATCCACTGTATCGAAGGCTGCACTGAGATCTAAGAGTACCAGACCTGAGGCCAACTCTCTGTCTGAGGCTAAAAGGAGATCATTGGTTACTTTTACTAAGGCAGTAGATCTGTGCTGTGATAGGCTCTAAAGCCAGACTGAAAGCTCTCGTATAAATTGCTCCTTTGTAGGTGATCACATCGTTGACCTGCAATGATTTTTTTCAAGAATTTTGGAAACAAAAGGAAGAATTCTTTGACATTGATTTTACTTGACAGCTTGAGCCATCAAGTAAAAGCAATGTCAAAACGCAAATGGAAAAAAACAAAGACAATACAGAAAAAGCAATGACAAAATAATACGTTTTTTTTTTATTATTATTGATTCTCTTTATTATTCCACATTTGTTTCCTTTTAATTTTGGCACTCGTGTGATTCCATAGCATTGCCTTTGTTGGCGTTTAGTAGTAAAATGTACAGTATTTGACAACAACTGAGGAGCAGTGTCTCCACCGTCTGTAGATGAGGCCAGTTTGTTGTGTGTAAATGATAATGAGATTGTATAAATATATTTATAAATTAGTCTAAAAGCAATTTTGTGTTGGGATAATGTTTTAACTAAATCATGATTAAACTTGGGGAAAAAAGTTGCAAAATCAATCAAACAGATATCTTTAAAGATTGGTTAAATTAAGCTTAGCTACAAACAAAATCCCTATAACTAAATGTATTGTAACCTGTAGATATGAACACAATCAATATATTTTCACATGTTCTGCACCAATCTACGCCTAGAATGATAAAACCCAAAATAAGATACAAAATCTCATTGCAAGGCAACAGTCGGTGCCTGGAGGCAAAACAGAAAGAATCTTAGAGGAAGCAAAAGTTATCGTTGACCCGTTTCACACTCACGATGTTTCAGTTAGCCGTCGGACAAATTGAGCATGCAACCTGCATCACACAAATGCACAGCATGTTTGACTTATCTCTGAAAGTCTCGTACATCCATACTGCTGACGTTGACACAGGCCTCCTTTAAGAGTATCTGCCACTGATTCATTAAGCTGCATCAGACGCCCTTAGAGGAGGGAAGGGCCAGAGCTTGAAGGATTGCACTGCATATTAAATTTGTCTCACTAAACATCTGCAGAATAGAAAAAAGTCCAAGTACTAAATCTAGATATAGGAGTCATCACTGGTTAGAAAGACACTAAAAATACATGTTAACATAAGAGAACAGCTCTACTAAAAGATTTTATGTATCACAGCAAATTTTAAAAGTTACATTCTGCATGTTTACAGCTTATTTATGACCTTTACCCATCATTATCTTTAGTTGTGAGATGGTTTCTAATTTCGATAGATTGACACCAATCATGCAGGGTTATAAACCTGAGTGAAACTACGGTTCTTAAGCACTGTGACAATAATAGACTTGACTGAAGCCGACAAGACAATCACGATTGAAAATGAATCATAGAAATGGCCGTGTCTAATGACTCCACACTATGTTTATGAGTTCAACTACCTAGCTTTATTGCTTTGCTTGAGCTGTCTGTTCTGTATGTCCTTGCAGTCTGCATAAAGATTAGAATGCAATCCAATATTATGGGGATGCTAATTAATTTTCTAAGTCAGCAGGCCAGGAGGTGTGTAGCGGTCGGGGGATTTTGGTCTTTACTTGTACAAGTTTAAATGAGGATAATGATTTGAAGTTTTGTATCCTGTTATCTATTGTTGAAAAAATATAGAAACAATTTAAATGTCTGGTTAAAAGTGCACATGGTTGTACTACAGAGAGTCGAGGCAAAATTAGGTTATTTATCATTGTTAGTTGAGGGGATGGCCTGTAGACGTGTGTTTTTAATAGAATAGAATTATGGCAGTAATATTAGAGCAGAATTTAATAGAATATATAGTAAATTTACAAAGGTGATTAAGATTGCAATAGAAAAGTCTCTTTGCCTATAGGCTTGTAAAGAAAACAAGGGATATTTTCTGCTTTTTGACTGAACCTCATGAGGAGACAGTTTTCACACATTTTCTTTCTCCCAGTGAGCGGTTATTAATGCAAACAGAAGTTTTATTTGATGTCAAAGGAAAAAGACTGATCTACTGTAGGACATAATTAAACTCTTCACACCACAGTGGAGGAAAGAAGTATTTTTAACTTGCATCTTCATCATTGCTGTGAAATTCACATTAAAATGTCTAATTTAAGACACCCGGGGCAATTTTTTGTCAACAGAGGGCACAGACAGACTTTTAATTATTAAAGAAGGGGCCAGATCTCGCCTCGCTCTCATGACAGGTGAAGAAAAATCCCAGTGTTCCTCCCTTTGGCACAGCCTTATCTAATGCTCTAAATATGTTATGTTGATTAATAGACAAACAGTTGGAGAACAAAAGACAGTCCAAGAAAGTTGTTGATGCAGTTGAGAACATCAAGCTTTGCCTTTCTCTTGTTTGACCATTAAAACCATTAACAATTTAATATCAACAAAGGTCCAGCCTTCACAAAGTAACCAATAAAAATAGGGCTGGGGGGATATTGGTCTGCTTTTGTCCCAATTCAATTTTAATCACAATACTTAGGTGACGATTCGATGGATATTGTGATTCTGATATTAATTTAATTTGTCATTCTTTTGAAGCTCCTCCATGAACCGCCACCTTAACGTGGTGGAGGGGTTTGAGTACCCAAATGATCCTGGGAGCTATGTTGTCGGGGGCTTAATGTCCCAGGCAAACAGGTCCCAGGTGACGGGTCCGACTCAATAGCCATATATGTACATTAAACAACAAAGGCAGTTCACGTCACCTGGATTGGCGCTACCGGGGCCCCACCTTGGAGCCAGGCCCGGGGGTTGGGGCTCGAGTGCAAGCGCCTGGTGGCCGGGGCTTTGCCCACGGGCCCCGGCCGGGCAGAGCCCGAAAGGACGACGTGGGCCCGCCCTCCCGTAGGCCCACCACCCGCAGGAGGGATCATATGAGGCCGGTACAATGTGGATCGGGCAGTCGTCCAGGGCGGGGGCCTTGGCGATCTGATCCCCGGCTACAGAAGCTAGCGTTAGGGACGTGGAATGTCACCTCTCTGGCGGGGAAGGAGCCTGAGCTTGTGTGCGAGGTGGAGAAGTTCGGACTATATGTAGTCGGTCTCACCTCGACACATAACAAGGGCTCTGGAACCAGCCTTCTCGACAGGGGTTGGACTCTCTTCTACTTTGGAGTCGCCAATGGTGAGAGGCTCCGGGCCGGGGTGGCTATACTTCTTGCCCCCCGACTTAGTGCCTGTACGTTCGGAGTTTACCCCAGTAGACGAGAGGGTAGCCTCCCTCCGCCTTCGGGTGGGGGGACGGATCATGACTGTTGTTTGTGCCTATGGGCCAAACAGCAGCTCGGAGAATCCACCCTTCTTGGATTCCTTAGAGGGAGTACTGGAGAGTGCTCCTTCTGGGGATTCCCTCGTTCTGCTGGGGGACTTCAACGCTCACGTTGGCAGCGACAGTGAGACCTGGAGGGGCGTGATTGGGAGGAACGGCCCCCCTGATCGGAACCCGAGCGGTGTTTTGTTGTTGGACTTCTGTGCTCGTCCCTCCGGAAGGAGGCACCGGGGAAGACCCAGGACACGCTGGAGAGACTATGTCTCTCGGCTGGCCTGGGAACGTCTCGGGGTCCCCCCGGAAGAGCTGGAGGAAGTGGCCGGGGAGAGGGAAGTCTGGGCCTCCCTACTGAGGATGCTGCCCCCGCGACCCGGAAACGGCTAAGCGGGAGAAGATGGATGGATGGATGGATGGATTCTTTTGAAGAAAATGGAGAAAGGGACTGAAAGAGCAAAACAAAATTTAAATTAAACAAATAAGATAATCTAAACCGGTGTTTCTCAACTGTTGGGTTGGGACCTAAAAGTGGGTCGCGGACCTCTACTGGGTGGGTTGAGGACATCTGGTCAAAAATAAATAAATACTTAAGGTCTCTCATGTTGGACTAGTCTTTTCTTTTGAAAGAAACTTTTCTTTTGACAGGCATGCTGTGAAATGCATGTTGCACAGGAAAATATATAGATTTAAGTTTTTAAAATGCTTGTATATGTGTATTTGCTGCAGCCAGAATACTAACAGGTACAACAGGAGAGAGCATATTTATCCAGTATCGGCTTCCTGCAAAATCTAGAATAGAGTTTAAAATCATCCTGTTTACATGATCAAGCTCCTGTATATCTTAAAGACCTGTTAGTGCCCTATCGTCCGGGCAGAACACTCCATTCTCAGTTTGCTGGTCTTCTTTAAGTTCCTAAAGTGTCTAGAAGTAGAACAGAGGCAGAACGTTCAGCTACCAGGCTCCTCGCCTTTGGAACCAGCTCCGAGTCTTAGTACGAGAGGCTGCTACTCTCTCCACCTTTAAGGCTAAACTCAAAACCTACCTATTTCCTAAAGCATATACCATATAATAGAGTTAACCTAACCACTAGAGCGGACATGTGCTCATCTGTAACAGTCGCATTTACAGACCATGGAGTCGCCGCTAGCTTGCCAATCTACAGGAAGAGATTTGTCGCCTTTTTAACAAGCGTTAACCTAACCACTAGGAACAAAGCCCAAAACCATGCAGGCAGACCTGCTAATGCTGTCTTCTCCTTGCCCTTCTCTCTCTTTTCTGTTTCTGTGTCTTGTAGCTGGAGTTGACAGTTCCTGATCAATGGTTCACTGCTCAACTAGTCTGGGACACTCCGATGTTCTATCTCTCTATTCTGCTACGTTCCTCTTCCTGTCCACTAACCTCGGCCAGTCGAAGCAGATGGCTGCGACCTCTGAACCTGGTTCTGGAGTTTTTTCTTCCCACTGTCGCTGATGCTTGTTCATGTGGATTTGTTGGGTTTTTTCCTTTTTTATTACAATTTTTATAGCACTTTAAAGGGGACATATCATGCTAAATCCACTTTTTTAGCCCTTAAATGCATTTTGATGTATATTTACAGTACTTAGAAGTACAGAAAAAATCAAATTAGTCTCTTCAGGTGCTCCGTAGATATCTTTATATTCTGTATTGATCATATTTTTCAATCTGTTTCAATTTTTCTATTCTCTATTACGTTTTTTGAACTATTACATCACAGTATTTGCAGCGGAACTGCCAAATTAGTACATCAACTCCAGGTCCAACACTTCGAGCAATCCGCCATTTTTGTTTCTCGCTTTTATTTTGTAGTCCAAGCTCAAGGATGCTGAAGTTACGAGAGGATAAGTCAAAATGTTTGGTTGTTGGATGTAGTAACCCACACGCTTCATTACACCGTCTCCCAGCATCAGAACCTTTCCGAAGTGCCTGGTTGAGTTTTATTTTTCACGGAAATGTACCCACATCTGTGGGTAAGGTCATTTTTGTGTGTGTGAAGCACTTCAAGGATGACTGCTTCAGCAACTTCCGCCAGTATAAAGAAGGATTTGCCGAAAGACTTTGTCTGATTGAGGGTTCAATTCCTTCTATCTTTGGAGACGACGAACAGAGCACTTCGGTAAGCTGTAAATAACGTTAAAAAGTGTGATGATAAGACGTCCCTGTCATTGTTTTGTTAGCATTAGCAGTTGCACCGTCTTCAGACTTCATATGTTAGCGCTGTGTGCTCGTTTTAGATCCTTGATGATATGGCCTACGTGATTTAATTTAAGTCTAAAGTTTTCATTAGTCATTTCATTTTGCCATTTTTGTCTTTGAAAAGACTGTATTAAAATGCATTTCGTGACGTTAGCTTGGCGCTAGCGTTCGCTCGGTGCTTGTGTTAGCTCACTTGTTTGGGTTCTGCAGGTTCATCATCTTCATTTTCATCTCGCTCCGCTGGGTCCGACTCTGGCTCAAACATGTAAAGCTGGATGGACAAGTCTTCCGTTGTTGACATTTTGTAAATAACCTCTGAATAAAAAGTTTATGTGCCGCTACATAGCCGTATCTCTTCTATCAAACTACAAAAATGGCCGAGCAGGGTGGAGTTGAACCGAGTGTCATCTGAAGAGGGGGCGGGGTATGAAGTGTCTCATTTGCATTTAAAGAGACCGCACCAAAACGAGTTGCTCTCAGAAGTACATCAGAAAAGGGGTAGAAAAGGGGTCTGTGGAGCTATAATAATGAGGAATTCAGACCCAAGCATTGCAGTTCCGCTTTATATAGACCACAACTGTATGATTTATATGTAAAAAGGAAGGATTTAAAACCATGATGTGTCCCCTTTAAGATGAACTTTGTTGTAATTTGCGCTACATAAATAAAGTTGAATTGATTTCAATCAGTGTACCTTTCGTTCTTTGGTTTGTTTCAAAACCAAATAAAAAATAGAAAAAACAAATTGTTTTTTTTGTTGTATTAATTCAAAACCAGAAACAGGAAAACGGAAAAACCAAATACCAAAAAAACGGTGTATTTCTGATTTGTGTTAAAATCAAAATAGCAATGGCAACATAAAACATTGTTTTGTTTGTTTGTCTTTTTAAAAAAGGGCAGTTGATTCTATATCTATACCGGTGTTATATTTTAAGTGGCAACCATTTTAACTGGCGACCAACTTCCGTTAGCGTGGCTAGTTGCTGCAGCAACGGTAGATGTGGTCAAAGAGTACCAGGGTGCTAAGCTGTCCTCGTCGATGCCGGGAAGCTTTTATTTACGTTGTAATACTGTTTAAAGTGTTGATATGTGATTGTGTTTGCAGCTCTGTGTGCGGACGCATCACATGTAAAACACCGAACTTGTCGGTGCAAAGTGGACTCACCGCGGCAATTGTACACAGGAAGTTACGTGTCTCGCACTTCTTCAACCCTACGTGTTCTTATTGTATTTTTACAAAATCTACAGTCTGTGTAATGTGATGAAATACTAAAACAATGAACACGTATATGATCTGTCTCATAAAAATAAATAAACACTTGAGTCACTTCCCCTGGGAATCGACCCTGCGTCAATGAGAAAAACTAAATCCATACTTTAGTTGCATTAACCGCTCAGCCACTGATCAACTGTCAGCTCACTATTCTAATCTCTACATACAGTATATACTGGAGGTAACAGAGGAAATATAGTGTTTCCATGTCAACTTGTGACCATGTTTACCTGAATTTACGCACGGAGAAGCTATTTCCATGATTCTTTTTGTTCACAAATGACTCTAAGAACCTTTTTCAAACAATCTATGGAGACATACTTCAGCGCGGTGCCTTCACAGTCCAGAACTATGACTTTGTTTCAGATCAACTGGCGGCCTATTTCCGACAGTTGCAACATACCACAGGTTACATCTAGTCACAGGTAGTGTGTAGACAAGAATAAAAAAACAAGCCTATCTACTGTCACTGTAGAGTGAATAACTTGTACATCTGACTACACATGATTATGAGATGGAATTTCATTGTTTGTACATCAGCCTGAATGTGTCGGTGTTAAATATGAATAAAAGTGAAATGACAAACACACTTGAACATTATGTAGAATATGTCTTACACATAGAGATTGTATAGATTTAGAATCAACTGCACTTTTTAAAAAAAAAAGACAAACAAACAAAACATTATAGTATGTTGCTATTGTTATTTTGATTATTTTGTTTTTAAAACCAATCAGAAATACACCGTGTTTTTTTTTTATTTTTACTTTTGGTTTTCATTTGGTTTTGAAACAAAATAACCAAAGAACGAAGGGTACACGAATTGTTTTCAACAGCTATTTTTGGAAAAACTAAATTTGGTTGGTTGAATTCTGGTCGCAGTTTAAAGACCGTGGCAAAATGTGGGTCCCAGGGTGAGACCAGTTGAGAACCCCTGATCTAAACAATAGATTAAACTAACATACAATATACAAATACAGTATAAAGATAAATGCAAGTTACAGCTAAAATAAACACAGCAGCAAAAATAGACAATTTGATGCTAACGATGATCTTTATTCAAAAGTTAAATCATACACTTCTTTAAAAAATGCTCATGATACGTCCACACCAGATGCGTCACGAAATGTTCGTGCAACCAGATTACATACAAAGTCAATGGATAGACGGGTCCCTGAAGCCAAACCTTTCCTGTGCTGTGGTGCGGTCCGATCGGTGCGTAAAGAGCTTTGGCCGTGAGAGCGTGCTCCCAATTTTGTGTCAGATTGGTTGAAAAAGGGTTGAAAATATTAAACTCCCGCGACTGTTTCGTATGATGACGTCAGGCCGTCAACACAAACACCGGTCTGTTCACCCATTCAACCATGGAATAGAAGTTGTGTGTGACCACCTGGAGCTGTATGACATGACTTTATAACCGGGACCAGACTTAGAAGGATTCACCGTGGAGGAGAATCAGTGGTAGGTGGTAGTAGCAGGTAAAAAATCTCTCTGTAGTTTTCATCTTTGAAAGTCAGCACTGAGCAAGGATGACATTAGCCGCTAATGTGAAGAAAACCGTTGCTGTCTGTTTCTCAATTACAACAAGACCCACTAACAGCACCTTTGAAGTCAGCATAAACAATGAAATCATACAAGTAGTAAAAGAGACCAAATATCTTGGAATTATTATTGATAACAACCTTAAATTTCAAAGTCAAGTCAAAAATGTGTGTAAAAAGGTCAAATCCAACTTGAACTGTTTTCGCTTCATCAGGAGGGATCTGTCCCATCAGGCCGCCCTGCTATACATGCATGCAATGATTTTTTCACATCTGTCCTACTGCATCACATCCTGGTCACAAACCTCCCGGTCCACACTCAAGTCAGTTGTTTCATTGTACAAACAGGCAGTCAAGGTATTTGATAGAAAACCTATGAGATGGCATCACTGTGACATCATTCATAGACATAATCTTTTTACTTTCGAAAACTTTATAAATTTTAGTACTCTGAAATTGGTCTTTAAATGTTTGAACAGTCATGTGTCGCCGCTGTTCTCAGCTCTCATTGTTCGGCGTCAGGACTCCCGTAGACCCAACACCAGAGCCTCGGTCAGTGGGGACTGTGTTCTCCCAAAATTTACAAAATCTTTTGGACAGTCCAGTTTCTCTTTTAATGGATCCAGCCTGTGGAACTCTCTGCCCACTGATTTAAAACTGCAGACTGACATGAACAGGTTTTACAGAGGTCTGAAACAATGGCTGAAGTCAAGTCAAAGCTGCTCACATGGTAACGCTTTATGAAATGTATCCTGATGTGTATTGTTTACCTTTTAAATAGTGTAATGTGTATTGTATTGCATTGTGTATTGTGAAATGTGTTGCCTCCTATGACAGTTTTGCTATAACACTGAAAACGATGTATCTGGTTTGTCCAATGCAGTTGTTATGTCCATATCAAATAAACGAATAATCACACAGGCTTTTTTCACTGGTGGTTTATGCTCCTTGCTTCAGCAGGAGGTGAAACTCACCAAGTTGGATGTGTTGCTGGTGGGCGGGGCTTTGCTTCAAGCAGTCATTTGAAGCGAATTGGGACATTTTTTGATCCTGCAAAACTTGCGGAACGTTTTGTGCGGCAGACGTGCCCTGTACCGCAGAAGACGCATTTAGTGTGAACGCAGCATAAGTCTGACGTATATTTTAGTTGCACTTAAGCAGAAGTTATTGTGATTTAGAATCCCTTATTTCCCTCCATCCAGGAACAAAAGTTAAATCATACACTTCTAGAAACAATATATGACTCGTGGTTGCATAAACAATGCATATCACAAGTCTAGGTCGGTCCGACATTTATTGTAAGTGCACATGAAAATGCACTACACTACATTATTAACCTATGACCACATATATATATGTATGTATATATATATATATATATATATATATATATATATATATATATATATATATATTTATATATATATTTATATATATATTAATTACCAGTTGTCAATTATGGGGAGAAAAGAATCTTCAATATCATCACGATATGTAAATCTATATTTTTCCCACCAAAAGAAATAAACAATTTTATCAGTTGTTTATAGTTAACTCTTGGTTTAGATTTTGGAATCTTATTTTATTGGTATTTTCATTTATAGCATGACTGGGCATTTTTGCTAGCTTATTGCGCTATAGTGTTTGTTGTTCTTCCTGTGCTGTTTTTTAGGCGCTATCAAAATGCTTTTTGAAATCAAGTGAGGAATTGTTCTTCACCACCATGTACCGATACTCAGTTATAAGTCCCCACTGACTTTAATTCAAGTGTTGTTGTTGTTAGAGCTCTTCACAGATCACAAACATGGTGGTGATACAAAAACAATAGCAGATTATCACACTTGCTTGAGTTTGCTTGGAAGCTAACGCTACAGAGGGAGAACTGTGGGTTAATTACCATTTTAAACTGATTTAATTAGGAGCATTTCCAGGATACAGTAATCAGCTTCACTGCAACATTTGATTGCGATTAGTTCATGTTAACATAATCCCAGTGAAAATTCACATAAAAGCCAAATGGATGATGAATATCTTATCTCGTGCCGGCACACAATACAATTGTAAAGTATTTATCAAATGATGAAATATGATGTGTTTTTATTATATTATATTATATTGAGAAATTTCCATGGAAGCACTTCTGCTATAGCTTTATGGATGTTGCTTATTTTGACAGAAATTATGGTATTTTGTAGTCAGTGAGTGTTGATGCCTGAAAATCTCTGCAACAATGAGGTCCATCATGCCTCATCAAGATAGCCAGGAGTGTTTTGCTCTCAGGTGGAGGTCAATGCAGAGGCAATTTATTGAGCGATCTCGACATGGAGTCTGATAAAGCAGAGTTAGGCTCACCTGGAACACTGCCCACTCCTGATGTTGGATGGGGACAAGCGCCCTAGGGTTTGGATACCGGAAAACAATTCTGTAATTATTCTGATTGCTAATTTAACACTGAAGGACACAGTGTTTGTTTATGCTTCTCAGCAGGGCTCCCACCTCCCCGTTCAGATGAAACACAGCAGCTTGCTTCTCTAGGACTGGATTATAAATCCTGATCCACTGAGCATCTGTTCAGTGCAGCAGGAGACGTTATATCTACCACAACTCTGGAACATTCTTGCGCACTTCCTTATTCACATCTAAAAGAAATGTTTGTGTAGATGTGTTCAGATGCTTAAGGCACTAAGTGACAGAAACAACTGTTTGTTATACTAATGCCAGATATCAAATAGGCAGTTAACATTTCAAGGGGCAGCCTCAGTGGTGTCAAAGTAATTTGCAATGCTGCCTCACAGCGAGATGGATGTGGGTTCCCATAAATGTGTGTCTGCTGCTACCACTGATCATCTGTTTGGTAGTCCACCAGCACCCCACAACCATAGACAGGAAAAATACTTTAGTATAAGGAATCTACTTTAAAGGTGTTATTTTAGAGCCCCACAGATCAAACACTTCAAAAGAACATCTACTAACAGAATAAAGTGAGAAAAAAGAAGGAATGGAATTTTGTGGATATAATTATGGAGCATAACATTTAAAAAATGAAATAAAATAGCAACAGGTAGTATTTTCATCAAGTTACTATTGTTAAATTCAAGTGTGAAAACTGGTTAAAGAAAAGAGAATTATACCATACCATTTGTCTTTTACTCTCTTCTCTAATTTTGGGCCAGTGTTGTTTATTCAAATCTTATTGAAGGAGGTAATAATTTTACCAGCATTTATTTATTCATTTGTTTGTCTGTTTCAAGAATTTCGTCAAAAGTACTTCACAGATTTCGAAAAGTTTTACTCAAAGATAAACCTTTAGGCCATGGAAGATTTTATTCAACTTTGGAGAGGATCCGATCAATATTCTGATTCTGGATCAGTTTAAAAAATAAATAAAAAATTCATCTCTCATCACTGACAACATTTTAAAAATTATTGTCTTGGTTCATAATTGAGTTATCTTTAGGAAATCTGACTCAGTTATGTCGGGTTGGTTCCTCATTTACCTCACTGATCGGATCAAGATAGTGCATTGCATGGCGATTTTTCGAAAAATAAATAAATAAAAATGGACATGCCCACACATTTGGACCTACTGTATCATTATTAATAGGGATAGAAATGTCTTGCATGCCTTTAAATTAATGATCATGACAACTTGATCAGAATCACTGATCCAGATTTCTGGCATAAAGGATATTTGACACTTGAGTTGTTCTTTGTTCTTGTTCATCATTGAATAACAAACACACTCACTAACTTACTCTTATAGTCAGCTTTGAAACTAAAACTAAAAGCATCATAATGACACTTTCTGTCAGTCAACCACTTATATAACAGCAAGTAGTTTATAATAAGAAACAGGTAAAGTGAAACTTCACAATAATAGCCTGTAACTTCAGCTTACTAAAACAACAACAACATGCTCAAGTTTGCAGATGACACAGCAGTGTTTAAATGTGAAATCTTAAGTGTAGCACAGATATATGAGTACTTGACATGGTGATGCTAGGACAAGGACATTAATCTCACTGCTGACATTATGTAGACCAAGGATTTGGTTAGGAATTTTTTCATGACCGACACCCTTGATCACATCAGGGGAACATTGGTGGAGATAGTGGGAATGTTGGGTATGGGAACATCAGGAACATTTAAACAAAAAACAAAACAATCTAAGTACTTAGTAGCATTCTAAGGACACTTCATATTAGCTGCGTTTCCAGTACAGATTTTTGCAAAATAAAAGCGATATTTCTAAATGTCGACAAAGTATAATTGTGCTTTGAACGTGTTTCCATTGAAGGTTGTTTTGGGCAGGAGCCTCAGAACCTCCCTATAACACTCTGTATTCCAGTTACATCATGTCACGTTTCTTGTGGAAAAAGTGTTTCCATAGTGCTTTTGTGAGGCATTTCAATATCGAAACGTCTGAAATTCCCCCTCATGAAAGCATAAAAACTTTTTAGCGATATTTGTGTATTTTTTCGAAATTCAGTTGTTTCCATTACCAGTTTTTTTGCGCTATTTAGATTTTCCGCATTTTCAAGGCTAATGGAAACACAGTGACTGACAACATTTGCACCTTTGGACTGTTCCTGCCCTGATACAATTGGCAGTACTGTATCATATTCCACTTTGGGTATTTTGTGCATTTATTTCCCCATGTTATTGTTATTTCCACATTGTGCACACATAAACACAAAAAACTAACAGAAACATGACTACTGAAATAATAATGATAATAGTCATTTTGATTTGGTTCAACCCCGACCAAGCTGGCTAGAGCCAAAGGTGATGTTCCACCCACAAAACAAAGCTGTACATGATAAATGATTCTCAGGGAAAACAGTATGTTCTGCTTCTGGCTTGTTTCTGGGAGAAAAAAAGAGAGCAATTCCTGTCCCTATTTATATTACCTATTAGATAATGGATTGCCATGGCAACACAAAACGATGTTTACACTAAACCAGGTGGTAAATGAAAGTCATGCCAGTGACAATCAATACATCGAGATTTCAATTAGACTCACTTAGAAAGCCTATAGTTCTGATCGTTTACTAAAAAAGCACTTTGTATGCTGCATATACACATTTTGATGTAGACTGTGTTGGTTGCCTTGATTGGAATTGATGCAGATTGTTTTTCATTCTAAAATGTTTTCCATTTTTGTGCTACTTATTCGGTATAACCTAACTACACCCTAACGTCTACATGAATTCAATGGCAAAAAAAAAAAAAAATGTACCACAAACAAAATAAATATGACATAAGACATTTATAAGACAAGGATTGTAAAAGAGTTTTTCGAAAGTGGTTTGATTTATAATATAGATCTATTGATCTACCATATATCACATCACTGACAGTAGAAAATAAAATGTACCAATCTACCAATTTCACTTTTTTTTCTCTTTTTTTTTAACCCGAAATGCATCTTATAGCCACTATAAATCATTTCAACAACATTGTCAGTATTGACTTTTCTCTTTACACAATATAATGTATTTTTGCACTGTTTAAGAAATAAAAATAACCAAATCTTGTCAATATTATGGAGATAAGATTTGGTATTAATAACAATTCAGAAGCCAGAAAAAGCCACCTTCCATCACTCACCTACCCAATTGCAAATTGATGATTCTTCTATATGTGGAAAGTAAGACTAAAATGTAGCATAATATTATCATAAACTAGGTTTTCAACAAAGTGCTTCCCATAACTGAGATTTTCTTGGCTTTTCTCATGTTATGAAGATTTTTCTAAGCCACACATTGAAAAATTATTGGCATTCATGATCTTGTAACTATGTCAATCATGTGCAGCAATTATCTCAGTGACAATGAATTCACGTGTTAGCTGCTTTACCATATTTCCAGGAATATCTATGAGTACATCATCAAAAATAGAAATAATAAATATGTGTTAACAAACATGATGAAGGCCTATTTGCAGCCACTTAAAACACAAAGGTAAATAAAACCATCACATGAATTAAACAGACCAATTTAACATTTAATGTATAAAGATATGAATGCACGGCAAGATTTCCCAGAATAACTTATCAACAACCAAGGGAGTCACCTTTATCATAAATAAATATCAAATGAAAAGCTGAATGTCAGCCTATAATCTGAGTGTATAGACACAGCAGCATCATATTGTGCAGAGACAGATGAATACAGTCACTAAACCGTTGTTTATATGTTTATATTTACTTGGAACTGCATCTTAAGACTTCAACATTGACTATCATCTGAGCCCATGCTGGACATCAAACACATGGAAGATGTGTGCAGATGGTGCTCAGGCTGCGACAGATAAGTTCATTGTAGTACCGGTTTTTGAACTTTACTTTTAAGTTAACAGGGGATGGATCAGTGAAGGTGGATGTTGATAACACTTCCTCACAGTGAGAAGGTCCAGTTTTAGTTGTGGACAGAGCCTAGAGTTTGCAAATTCTGTGTCTTCCTGTGTTTTATTTATTTTTTTATTTTTTTATTTTTTAAAAAAGGGATATTTATTATAATTTGCAAAGAACTGGAGGCCCGTCCTGTGTTCCCATGTTAGCTGATGTTCGAGGCAAGGTTTTTTCAGGGGAAAGTAACTTCTCACTGCACTCTGCAGAACGTTATACCACCAGTTAATGACGCTTTGTCTGCTGTTTTTCCTGCAGTGATGAGCTTTGATGTACAAATTGTTTCCTGTCTGTGTCACCACGCTGTCTAATTTCTACTGAATTTCTCTCACCTTAAAACTTTGTTATCCTAACAGCATGTCAGAGTCATTATTTTGTCAACTTGATTGCTGCATTGTTTGCTGTTTACAGGAAGTGGTTTTTGCCAATTATGCAAAAGTTTGTTTTTAAGACCCAGTATTCCGTCTCATTGACTGGAGAGTAAGTTTGGTAAAAGGTTTTAACTCTTAATTTTGGAAACATTAAAAATAAACAACAGTTCATCTGTTTAATTGGGATGTAATATGCAAATAATGGGCTTGTGTTTTCCGCTGTAGCCTGAATTTACTTTTATTTTGATGTGTTCAAACTTAAAGTTCTCTACACATGAAAGTGAATAAACACATTACACAAATGATCAATTAATAATGCTTGCTTTCTTCTTATAGATGCATTATTTTAGTGAAAGAGAAAGTTGGCACGCTCCGCCTTTCACCTATTATTCTGCACCTGTGGTTTTTAGACATTTGATCCAAAATCCCCTACTGTGTTGCATTCAGAAATAAGACAATGTCACTTCAAAGCACACTCTAAATGCGATAACACACACCAAACAGAAATCCTTTAACCCAAGGATGGCAGCCATGTTAATCCACTGTTGATCTACCCGGGGATCAAGCTTGTTCCAAAATCAATAAAGCCATGAAAGCTTGCCTTCTGGTCCTCATCACATCCTTTACATCTGTGTATAATACCAAATTAGTGCTGCACTGCTGCTTTTTTTGGATATTGTGTTAGCTACTCATGGAAACAGGTAGTGTGACCACCGCCGTTTACTGAATTAGAATGACTAAATTAACATTTAGGGATGCATCACTATGTGTTAACAAGACTGATAAAAAAAATGGGCCAATACCTATATATACACACTACAATAGTATTTCATTACTATTAGAATGTGCAATCCTTAACACATATATCATTCTTTGAAGATATACTGAAATAAACGATAGACCTATTCCACCATAAACAAGGTGCACATTTGAATACACAACTATGCTTCTCAAGCTTAACAAAACAGCTAAATGTTTGCTGCTTTTTAGGAAGAAGAATACCCAGAAGTGGTAAAAATGCACTGTATTGAGACAAAAAGCATGAAATCAGCTGTTGAAATTGGATCATTTCAATTATAGACTTCAATCTCTTGAGAAATATTCCGTAATCTAGACAGCTGATCATTTTTGCCAGATGCCGCTTCACACATGTATAAAAAGTCTGTGTATTTAGTGGTTTTAACCAAACTAAACCTGAAACCCCAAGATATCTTGAGCTTCACTTGACTTTTTTATGGGGGGTTATTAAATTTTTTTTAAAAAAACCTGTGATTGATTTGCACTATATTTGTTGACCAAATTTTTGTATCAGACACTTTGTTTATTTGTTGAGTTCATAAATAATCCCATGATAATGAATCATTGACCTGTTCTATAGCGCCACCATCAGGGCAAACCTTTCAATTAGAATTAATCTTGAATAGTTTTCATCCAGATCTTTTCACATTTACTGACAACATTAATGAGTCTGAACCCTGTTGGTTGTGGTGATTATGACTTTTGCTGCAGCGCTACCAATAGGTCAAACTTTCAGTTTTAGAGTTAGTGTATCTGGAAAATGTTGAGGAACACCAATGCTTGCAACATGCCATTGAAAAAATATCATGAGGCCTAAAGTAACAAAAGCGGTAATGCTTCATCTTGTAAAGGATATGATTGTCCAAACTGTGGGAAACTGAGGGGTTCAAACACTGCTTAAAGTAGGATTTTATTAACATGAGTGTGTTACCTCAAAAACAAATGGAAATCACAAGACTGATTTGCTGCCTTGTTAGCAAGTGTTGCTAATGCTACACCACTTCAGTTAAAGTAAAAATAATGTGTGTGACTGAAATGACTTGTCAGGCTTTTTCTTTGATAAATTGATTCCATACATTTTGAAAAATGTTTGAAAATTACCTTGATTTTTATTATGTTTTATACATTTTTTTTCCATTTAAGGCAATGATTTTAAGTAAGTGAATTTGTTTGTTTTATTGGTAAATAACCTCAAAATAGCCTGTATGATCTGAATAAAAAAAAAATTGAGATAAAATTGTGATCGTGATTTTACAAAGAAAAAAAATCGTGATTTTTTTTTTTTTTTTTTTAAATATATATCGCCCATCCCTACATCATGATAATTTTATGCTTTGATTATGATTTGTACCCATCAAACTAGTAAAAGTCATGAAATATGAAGCAAAAAATAAATCGTCAACTATTGTTGTTTGAATGATAAACATTGAATGGGGTCAAGGATAATATGGGTTATTCCTTTATTCTCACACTTGTTCAAAGCTGCTGCTGTTTCCCTAGATTTGCTTTTTTTATTTTATTTTTAAGTATCTTATCAAAAATAAGCAGAGCTACATTTTTCAAAGGGTTTCACCCTCAACAGAATACTGATGTGGGGGATTTCTACCACCTTTTCCACCCATGCGTAGCTTATTTTTCTATTTCTGCGGGACCCGCTGTGCGCACTGACGTAGAAGAGGCTGGATTCCACTCCGTATTTTGTGTGTGTCTCTCTGCTGCCCAGTGCATCTGAAGTGAACACGGTGCGCTCCCGTCCTCAGACTCAGAGCACTTCTTCCATTTCCTCTCCAGCACTGGGACCAGTGGCTCCGTGAGCGCAGCGCCTGTGCCAAGTTGCGCCGACGCGCCGGGGAAGTAAAAAAAAAAAAAAAAAAAACGCACCGCTCGGGATTCACGTTACATCGTTGCACCAGGAGACTTCTAACTTCTGCTCTTCACTCGGAAATGTGTTGACATGCATCCTTTGGTTTGAGTTGAAACCATTTAACGAGCTGTCATTAAAGTATAGGCTGTTCCTTTGGATTTGCTGCAGGAAGAATCAAACTGGATACTGCAGAGTTTTTTTTGGTTTTTTTGGGGTTTTTTTTTTTTTTCTTTCTTTCTTCTTTGAACAGTGAGGGTTTGTGAATCAGTGAACAATGTTGAGGCTGGAAACCATCCTGTGCACTTTTTCAGTGCTGTCTGTTGCTGTGCGAGCACGGAATTGCAGTGAAGTGAGGGAGGCTTGTATTGAAAAAGGCTTCAGCTTCTCTAATGCTCCTCGCCAGGAAATCACAGGTAAGACTAATCACATTGAAAACACAAAGTGATCACGTCATCATTTAAACCTATATTTTGATGCAAAAAAAAAAAAAAAAAAAGTCACCACCACACTAGTTTTAAAAGCTGTTTTCCTGATGCTGCGTGGGTTTGTTTGTTTTTGCCTGCCCTGCACATTAAACCTATCAGACTAATCGATGACAGCCCCTCAACCACCTGTCACTCAACCAAATAGCTCAGAGTCAAGCTGACATATTTAACCACAAATGGGCTCAGTTGTCAAAGAAGTGTGCACCTGCTGAGAGCCAGAGTAATCAATACCAGGAGCAGCAGCCCTCTGCAGCAGTGAGGTTGACAGGGCTGCTGTAACCAAGACCCCCATCACTGGGAAATGCCTCAACTCACACTTTTATAAAGCTGCTGCTGCTGCTGCTTTGCTGATTTTACATCTATGCAAATAAATAAGGACCTCTGAGCCAAGGCTCCACACTCAATGCATAGACTGTCCATCTGCATGTGCCCAGTGGACAGTGTTGGCTAAGCACATAATCACTGGTCAGCTTTGCACATTAACTTCCATCGTGCAAATAAGTAAATGAAGAAGAAGAAGGGGGGAACTGCTGTTTTTATTTCCCGGTGTATCAGCAGTTCTCTAACAACTAAAGGAGCAGCTCATTTTGCAAGTTTCCAGCCTGTATTCCTGCTGAGCAATTATCTCAGTGACTCTGCACACTATGGGGCACATTTGCTGCTCTGTTGCATTCAAACTACAGTTTTATTACAGTTTAGCCGACCTTCCTCTCCCTTGAAGGGTCAAGCATATATAAGGCCACAACAAGTTTGCTTGCTGATCAATACAAATGCATTTTTGTCAATTTTAGTTGAGTGCACCAGTGGTTCTCAAAGTTGTTTGGTTCATGTACCCCCTTTCTTTCCCTTCCTAAACCCAAGTACCCCCTTTGTCCGACTACAACATTTTGCTCAGAATTCTGTGAAAAAACAACTGTAGAGCATCATGAAGGAATAAATGAGCGTTAACACACGTTTTAAAGAATCTCAATTTGTAAATAAGTTGAATAGTGGCTCCTGAATAGATGATTTTCGAAAGTTTTTATCATTTACAGTCATATTCTGCATTTTACTTTCAATTAATGTATTAATTAAGTTCATTTCCATCAACATTATTATAATAATTTTTAACTAAAACTAAACATCATAAAACCCCATATTTCTTATGCTTTAATTTGATAGTTTCCCACACTCTCTGTCGAGTACCCCCTATGGTGCCATTGCATAACCTCATTTGAGAAACACTGGGCTAAACCATAAGAAAATGTGTCCATTCCATGATTTTGTAAGCATTCCTGCATTGACACAGGGGGAAAAAATGTACCTTAACTTAGCTTTCAGTGCCTCTTACTAAGTAAAATCACTTGTTTTGATTGATGACAAAAATAGAGCTATAACTAGACTGGGTGTCCCTTTGCAACTTCATTTCTGATCCCAATATTGCAGCATTGGATGTTGGCCTTTGTGGATATCATTCCAATAGAATATCAGCATTAATCATAAATACTTTTATTACTTTTTTTGTAGTGTAGAATGTTAGAAAAGGCTTAATCAAGTAATATTACTGAAACAGAGAACAATAGACAGCAATAAGCTACGAGACCAATTATTATTAACCATTGGTTTACATTAATTTTAACCTTAAACAAAAGAATATTCTACAATTTAATAGAATAACTAAAAATACTTAAGACGTTGAAACTTGTTCTCAATAAATCCAATAAAAACATATGATGTGCTTATATTGGAGATTTTAGATGCAGGACACATTTTTTATGTTTGTTTTATTTTATGCTAATTTTGGACCGATATCCCATATCAATAGTGGGTCGGAGCACCCTTGGCTATACCTTCAGCTAATGTACGATCAGGCATTGTTGCGAGTTCGGTCCCAAATGGTGTTGCCAGATTTGGAAGTTCCTGCCTTTTATAAAAAGCCATTCAGAACTGCAAAAAGGAAAGATATATTTTTGTTTTAACATAAGAAGTAGTTATATTTATTCAGTTCAAACACAGAATCTAATACCTGTCATATTCAAGTAGATAATGTTGGATTTTCAGCAATACTGGAACAGAACATTATTTATTAATCAAACAAACTGTATTTATTATTTTACATAAAAATCTGTTTAATTTTTCTACTTGTCTCTCCAAAACATTAGAATAGATTAAAAAACCTCTGTCAAAGTTCCCCCTATGGGTCAAAATGTGTTTTACTGAAGCAGATCTGGCACTAGTCAAAGCACCTGTTCATAGAGGAGCTGCATAAATCCTTTAAATCCTTGTTTGTGACATCACAGCTAATCCCCATAAATGGAAAGAATAATGACTTCTCATCTCTGTATGACATCACACCAAATAATTATCTGATGTGATCTTTGAATTAATCATAACCTTACATGTCCCATGGAGAAGCGAGACATAATCAACAACTCAGCAAGCTGACACAGTAATGGACATGCCCTTGAGGCCTCTGGCTCTTGCACATGCAAACCTTTGACGAGAAAATACATGTGGAAAAGTAAAAGATTGATGTTTGATTCTCTCTCAGGTTCTTTTTAAAAACATGCAAAAATCTTTAAAATCTGGATTCATTGCAATTATGTCATTTCAGCTGGATCTTGAGTTGTAGCGTTGGTTGAATATTCGATATGGTCCTTACATTTTCACTGTATCATTGTATTTTCACATCTGAGTTTTAATTGGCAGCAATTTGTACATGAAATTATCAGAAACGTTGTGTTTGTGTCTAGGGGTGGATAGGCCTTTTGGCATACTGGGCATCGTCCCAGTGGGCCGGTCCGATCCGCTACATGTGACAGATGGCCAAAAGCTGTCCAAAAGTGGCAAAAAACTTGCAAGAATAGAGTGTAAAGTGACTGAAATGGGCCAAAAGCAGTCAAGAGTGGCCAAAAAAAAATGGGTAAATAAAGAGGAACCAGGTGGTTTTTAATGAGCAAAATGTGGCAAAAACGGGGAACAAAAAAGAGGCAAAATGTAGGGAAAAAAGGAAACAAGTGGTATTTTTTGGGCAAAAGTTAGCTTAATTGGATGAAAAGTGGCCAAAAAAATTCTCGAAAGGACAAAATTTAGGAAAAAAGGGATATTTATTGGCATAAGGCAACTGAAGTCTGAAAAAAGTGTCAGAACTTTTTGAAAAGGGGCAAAAATAGGACAAATGAAGATGCCAAAGGAAATAGGTAAAAAGGGGTTAAAAAGTTTCTCCCTTTTAAGGTTTTATATGGGAATATGTTGAGCATTACTGACTTAACAACGGCTTCTACGTGGTGTCGCTGATAATGTAGTGGGCTGGTCTGGACAGAAAAGTTTTGTCCTCGTCCACCCCTGTTTGTGTCTCTCAATTACTCAAACATAACTCACAATTTAAAGTTGTATACACAAACTCTATGTTTAAATACTTCACATTAGCCCAATCTCTCATCAGCTTTACAGTGAAAACCTTTTCAACTAAGAAAGGATACACTTTCAGATTTCTTATAAGAGTTTTAAATACATCTCCATAACAGACTTCACCTAGTTTGTATTAGTTAAATATGACTGTAAGGATTTTTCATCCTTCCCTCATGATTCCACTTGTTTGGAACCGTTGTTAAAGATATGTAAAGCACTCAACTTTCCGCTGCCTCAGTTTCCACAAGTGGATTACTCAACGTCTGCATGCTGAAGACTGTTGGGCTCAGTGGCACTTCTTACCATGTCAAATTCTAAGCTATCATTTGACTACCAGCTCTGTTTGCTGCCAGTCAAGTGAGGAAGTTGGGACAGAAATAAAGGCGCTGATGTTAGATGTGATCTTTTGGCTGCTTGTACAATGAAAAGAAAATTGTTTTTTTTTTGCTCAAGTGAGTAATGGGCACTGGTTTTCAGCTGTCACGTAATGGGATGTAGAGGATTAAAGAGGACTAAATGGAAGTGTAGAGTGGATAGGTCAGGTGACACCTTTTGTCCATGCAGAGCAGCTTCACTGTTGCTGTGATGTATTGTGAAGTTATTACCACCTCGGTCTGTGCCATGCATGTGAAAATAGATCCGGGCGAGAAGTCCTGTGAGAGATCATCACACATTGAGTTAGTTTTACCTGGTGTTTACATGTTTAGAGTTCATAAAGATATCAAAATATTTGTTTAGAACTGCAGAAAATTGGGCTTTAGGGAAAGTCAGCTTTCATATCTGTTTGAGGCGATATTGAGCTGTATAATGTAATGTGAATTTTACAACTGAGAAGCGGTGGGGGGGGGGCTATCAGGGGGAAAAAAAACCCAAGCAATCATCAGTTTTCTCTCAACAGAGGGGATTCCTCCAACACTGTCTCCGTCTTTGTGTCATCAATCATGCTCATGTGTGCCAAAATGGCCTCATGATGGGTTTTCACTGTGGGGGTTTGTGCTAAAAGCTGGAGGAAATGTTGCATTCTGCGTGTGTTTTAGAGCTTACAGTAACTAAGTAAATTTGATGAATATGTCCACAGTAATGAATAGATGATCATTCTCTTTTTTTTCAGCATTAGAAATGGTTGAAGGCACATATCAGATATCTAACGCCATAGGACTGACTTTATTAGTGTGCCAATCAGAATTGACAGTGGGAGTTATTTCTAAGTACAATAAAAGCAATAAAAACATAAAGTCTGTCAGCTCGCTTCTTGATTTGCTACGTTCTGTTTCAGAGAGTTTGGGTCTTAGATATTGAACGCCATAAGTTCTATATTTTTAATTGTTGGCCCTTACTTGTTTCAGAGCTGATTATTGTGACTAATTCACTCTTGACCATAGATGACAAGTAACGAAGTACAAATACTTTGTTACTACGGGTGTCCCGATTCGACATTGATATCGGATATCGGTCCGATATCAGCCAGAAAACGAATATCAGATTTTATCGGACTACATCTAAAATCTCCGATATATAAGCTCTCCGATAAGTTTATATTGTTTTTGCCCCCTCCCTCGGTTGTTCCCACCATATATTGACGGTAAAAAATAACTGAAATGAGCTTGAATTGTTGACTATTGTCACTTGATCAAGCCTTTTCTAACATTCCACACTTACAAAATACGTAATAAAAGTATGTAGGATCAATATCGGTATCGGCCAATACTCAAGGCTGCAATATCGGTTTCAAAGTTGTATCGGGACACCCCTATTTGTTACTGCACTCAAGTAGTTTTTTTCTGGTTTCTGTATTTTACTTGAGTATTTATTTTGTTGGGGACTTTTTACTTTTACTCCTTACTTTTTAAAACAAATTTCTTTACTTTCTACTCCTTATATTTCAAAAATGAGCTTGATACTTTTAAGACCTTTAAACGCTACATTGTGGTAGTTTGAGCTTTTTTCTGTTTTATGGTTAACATTTTCAAGTTTTTAAGAATGTTAAACCCAAAGCTGTTTTTATCTATAATGAGTGCTACATTCACCAGGTGTTCTTAAAGGGTAACAGATTTAATTTATTTCCATGTATCAATTTTCTACAAGCTCTTAAAAATGTTAAACTCAAAGCTTCTTTTTTTTTCCTTGACACATTTTATTTTACAAATTGTATTTATTGTGAGTGCGAAATTCTCCAGGTGTTCAAAGATAAAAGATTTAACTTGAACCAGTATTCTACAAGTTCTTATTTTGGAATTTGGAATAACCCTGTCTTATTATTAAAGGGACAATTCTTTTTTTTTTTTTTTACTGAAATACATTAAGTACTGAAGTAAGGACGCAATTTCAATACCTTTACTTTTACCAGAGTCATTTTTTATTCAAGTATCTACTGTAAACTTACTTACTTTAGTACTGAAGACTAGTGCTTTTGCCACCTTTACTCTTGACACATAACAGACCACAGGATAATCTTATAAGACATTAGATAATCTGGAGTTTCCCGTCTATGGTATGGAAGGAGGGAAATCTGGACACAAATGGCTGAATTATTATTATTGTGTGTATCCCGCCTAACTTATTATCAATCTACATATGAAATATTATATTCTCTATACCAGTAGATCTACCATTGCAAACATGTATCAGCAAATTGTTTTCAATTCTTGGTAAATTCCATTTAATTTATTGTTTTTGAGCTTATTTAAATTAAATTGATGATACATGTTTACTGGTATAGAGACTATAATATCTCATATGTGCATTGGTTTTGTTAAAATTGTGTTTAAAGTTGATTTAAAAATACAAATAATATTTATTTTTAATCAACTTTAAACACAATTTTAACAAAACCAATGCACACAAATCAATAACTTTAGAGATTCTTTATTTTTTTAAAGAACCAAATTCCTATTGATATTGGAACATATAAAAGTCTGTACTGCTAGTTGGCATTGAGGGGAAACAGATGTCTGAGTCTGGGTGGGAGGATGCAGTTTCTCTTTCCTCTTCTTCGTTATAATTGTACCGACTATTCATAGGCCTTACATTGGTTTGAATCCCAGTTTTTTGTGGACTTCTGCATAGCTGTACTTGTATCCTCAGGGCTGAAGTGGACAATAGCTTGTTTTCCCTTTTCTTGTCCGCACAAAGCAGGACTTGGCTTTGTACTCTAGCATTGTATTTGTTTAATAATTTGGTTTAATACTGCAGAGGCTTAGTGCACATATTACTTTACTCCACCTGTATCCATTTATTAGATCTGACTTTACATCCCCTCCTGCTTTGAGCCACCTTCCCATCGTTCTCCCTGACTCTGCACTGCTCCGCTCGCCCGCTGCACACACTGATCAAGAGAAAGTATCTTGCAGTCATGCGCTTGTGACACAACAAAGACAAGCCAGCAGTTGTCTCAGCTTTTGTCTCTCAATACACAGAAGTGGCTCCCTGCGCTGGCCTATTTGTGATCAAGTGCAATGCCCTGCACAGACAAGCTGCTTTGACCAACATGTTTGAATCAAACTACACATAGTTTTATGGAGGCATTGGCACCTGCATGGACGCACACTGTCTCCAATGACATAGTGCGCCTCGCTGCTACACATTAAAGTGTCAACTCGCACCTGCAGTGGTTATCTTTACTGCCTGTTATCCAGCTTGCAAATATAGTGGGATTCCCCCATGATCGTAATCCTGTTTTCTTATTTCTATTTCTATACTGGCAATAGGAGTGAGTTCATGGAGAACTGCCGGTCCTTGGTTATTCTTAGCCTTTAAGCAATTGGTGGTTTCTTGAATTTTTGGTGCTTTGGTTTTACGTCTTTGTCCAAGTTGTCAACAATCATATAGAATAGCATTACCATTGTATTAGCTCTTTATTTGACAGGTTTGATTTAAATTAATTCTCTGCATTGGTTAATGGCTGTTTTGAGGTTTAATTAATTTGTCATTTTCTATAGCCACTTACTTTGTGGAGAGGATCTCAAGGGTCTGCTGGTGCCCAGGCACAAACTGAGACAGGATGCCAGTTTATTGCAGGACCTTAATTTCATGTAATTTATGTATTTGATTTAACTTGGTGTGCTACATTTGATTATTCAGGAACATTACTGTATTTAAGTATTATTTTATGTTATTTTATAGCCTTAAATTATGTTATTATTACTTATTAGTTTGTGCTTTCAAAATTCTAACATTGGGGAAACACTACAGTCACACATGATAAATTCAATTCTTAAAGCATTTATTCATCTTCTATATTTGTCAGACAAGTCCTCAAGGTACTAAAGCCTATACTATCTAACATTGAGCAGAAGCCCATTAACTAATCACTGTATTAGGTTTTTTATTTCAAATATGTATGAATCTGTTTTGCTTTGTGTCAATGTGTGTGATTTTTTTTCGCACATATCATGTGTGGGGTTTTCCTCCATTTCTATTTTCAGCCTATCCCACAGTTTTCTGTCAGCTGCATGTACAGTACAGTAGGCCCCATAATTAAATGCAGTAACTCGTGATGAAACAGACATGTATTTCTGTTCCCCTCATGACAGCAGTGGTGTGGTTTAGAGTTTTTTATTTTTTTTTTAGTCTGTTTTCATATTTCGTAGAGTTTGTGCCATGTGTGACCCAAACTTCCAGTTTATTGTTTTCACAGCTTCCAGCAGCATTTATGTACAACTTACTTTTTTTCATAACCCCGTGAGCAATAGTTTTAATGCAGCCTAGGACACAAATAAAGCAGATTAGACCTTTATGCATTAGTTTACATTTCCCGTGTGAGTATGTAAATACAGGTACATCAGTGTGGCCACATTGGGCCACATTGAGCTCATAGCAACCAAATGTAGAGCTGAACATTTAATCAAATTTTGTCTGCAATATTTACATTTAAAATATGGGACTCTGTAATAATGTATTTATTTTGTTAGCCTTTAGTACATTTTAAATTCTTGGGTTAATTTTTTTTTAAGTATTGTTTTTGAATAATTCTTATTAAAGCTTCCTTTTGCACTGTAAACTGTACACATATTGTTTGTTTAAAAGTAGTGTCATAAAAAACAGATTTTTATCCCCCGCCACAAAATGTGGAACGGGGGATATAGGTTTGAGCTCCGTCCGTCTGTGCGTCCATCTGTCCGAGTTAAAGGCGACAGTTTTTCTCAGAATTGTTGAAGATAGGATAACCACATTTGGTGTGTGGCTTCAGGGTATCAATACCTTGATGGAGTTCAAAAATGAGAAGCGCGCAATATTTTTTTTCAGAGTTATTGCCCTTGTTCCGTTTTTTTTTTACTCTGTTCGTGGTATCTTCAAAGGGGGCAGCTTTTCTTTAAAACCGTTTAAGATAGGATAACCAAATTTGGTGTGTGGCTTTAGGGTATCAATACCTTGATGAAGTTCGAAAATAAGAAGTGAGCAATTATTTCTTCCGGAGTTATTGCCCTGGTATCGTTTTTTTCACTCTGTTCGAGGTATCTTCTAATGGTACAGCTTATCTTAGAAACTGTTTAAGATAGTTAATAATTTATTATTCTGATGTGATAATATTTTCTTATGTATACATCTAAGTTAGATTTAGGACATTTAGGAAAAGGTTGTGAGTTTTAATGAGAACCAATCTGGCAGGGGATGTTGATGACTGTCTTCTTGTTTTCTCTAACATGACAAATAATTGTGATTATAATCGTGATTAAAATATTGATCAAAATAATCGTGATTATCATTTTGACCATAATTGTGCAGCCCTACTACAATGTTCTGTTGGTCAAAAAAAAAAAAAAGGAAAAACAGATCTTTGCAACATAACATTCGGTGGGAAAATGCTTTTTGTTGTCCATCCCAACGTAGTGACAAATTTTACAAATGCAACATATTTAGTTTTTCTGTTTTCTGTAAAGGTACCATTGTAAATGCCGTTCACTTTTCTATTATCCATGTCAGAAATTAACCTGCTTTTTCATTCGATTTCATTCGATTTACTTCTGCTGCAAAATGTGACTAAAATGTATACTATTTGTTTCAAAAAGAAAATAACAAATTTTCACGACTCATACTTCTATTGTGTCTCTCATCTTAATACATTATTGCCGGAGTTTATTTATCTATTTGTTTGTCGCAAATTTTTGGCAGTGCTCATGTAAAAAATGGCTTTATTGTGGAATGTGGATGTCTAATAATGTGTCTAAAATGATAGTGGAATTGAATACGCAAAGTGGTTTGTGTAAAATTAGTCTGATCCTTACATACAGTAAGTGAATAAATAGATTAAGATGTGTGAAGTAGGCAGTGGTTTATCAAAGCATTGGGTTTGGTGGGCCCTTTTAACTGCAGACTCTTTGAGGTTTGCAAGATTAATGCCTAAAATATGCAAACTTACTGTATATGGATGAGGAAAAAAAATATTAAAGCGGTTATCAAAAGAAGTAGTTTTAAAAAAAATAGGTGCTTTTGTGGTTAAAAATAGTTGAATGGATACCATTAAATATATTAGTTTCAGTCAACTACTATTCATTTAAATTAAAACCTAAAGACACTCAGAGTGAACGTTTTCATTTTTCACAAGAGGCAAGCATAAATATATTATCAGTCATCCCCTATCCGGTGTTTTTAAACAGTGTTTTTACTGAATACTCTGATGTAATACAAAAATAAGAGACATTTCAGTAGGTTACTGATTATCATTATAATCCCTTTCAAAGTGCAATTATTCTACCAAGCTTGAAATGACTTATTCATGTCTTCAAATTGAAGTGTAAAGTAGCTGATAGGTTGGTTTTAATGTGAGCTACGCTGCCATAATCAGCTGTCATATCTTATATTACACCTGACAATTGGGACTCAATTATTCCAAATATGTGCGGAAGGAGTATCTTGTGTGCATTTGTGTAAATTTGTGTGCATGAGAGAGATTTCAGGAGACATTTATTTATTGGTATGCCATTTTTTGACATCCATTTCACATTAGATTTATGCCTGCTTTGCCGTGGGTTTTTATTTTTGAGCACTGTTTACAAAGTTTGGAAGAGGTGATAAAAAGTTAAAATATTTTTAAGCCTTCTGCAGAAAAACAATCCTCAGTGCCAGTATGCGTGTGTGTGTGTGTGTGTGTGTGTGCGCGCATGTGTGTATTCGTTTATTGACATTCCGATCAATTTTATTTTTCCTCCTTTGACGCGTATCTGTTACTTCTTCCCTGTCTCGTCTACTTGTCAAACCATACCAGTTTAAAACAAAGACCACATCACTTTCTCCACTGCTGTCATTGCTTCTATCTTTAGCTGCACGAATGCCACTCCTGTCTTGTTTGACATCTAAAGAACTGGATGTGAAACTGAGGATGTTTGCCTTTATTCTCCTCTTGAAGATGGTTCGGTGGGCTTAGTTTCCCACTGTAAGACCTCTTTTCATTCAGACTGGACACTCGTACCATCATGACATGGGTCTTTGATTGTCCGGGTGAGCCGAAAACAGACGGAAAAAACATATTTCACATTCTGAAATGGAAAAATCAATCTCACACAGATAATGCATCCTGATGTATTTTTTCTCTCTCTTTCTCTTTATTTAAAATTGTGCCCCAACATGGCACAGAAATGCATCACATAAGTGTTTTGGAGCGTCACACATTTACGTGCTGTTTTTCACCAGAAAACTGGTTATTGAATGTCAAAAAAATGTAACAGACAGACAAATATGTCCAATTCCACCAAAAATCCCATTAAAAATCTCTTGCCATGTGTAATGGATCAAATAGTGACTAGGGATCGACCGATATGGGTTTTTTAGGGCCGATACCGATTTTTTTTCCATCAGCCTTAGCCGATGACCGATACGGACTGCCAATTTTCTTGAGCCGATGCTACTTTTGCGCCCTCAATTTACATTATAAAAATTACACAATGATGATAACAAATGGTACGAGTCTCAATTTTTTTTAAAAAAGGAACATTTATTGAAATTAACAAAGGTGAGGTAGAACGACACCAAGTAAAAAATATTTAACAAAGAATAAAAACGGGTGATGTAGTAAAAATATAGTGAGACATCTCATGAAATATTATGAAAGACAACTGTTCGTCCTTGTCCTGAAAATAGCTTTGACGATAGTATTAACTTATCAACAGGATTATTGAGTATAAAGATATATAATTATAGTATTAAACACAAAAAGAAACCATGAATAATAGTCCATTCCAACACAACCCCAGAACATAAATTAACAGAGGAAAATAACGTGATGTCAGATGCGCATTAAGCAACAAACTGTTCAACTCCTGTTCTAAATTGCATCAACATTAACAGGAATGAATATTCAAACAAGTAGTAAACTGCTTCTCAAAGTTTTAATAACTCTCCTCAGTGCAGAGTGAGAAGCAGAGAGAGGGAGAGAAACACACACGCCAAACCTCCAGCCAGCTGCTCGTTAAATACAAGATGATGAAACGGAAAGGATCAGAAAAGCGTAACGTGACACGTACTATGGGGTGCCGATTGTAAAGTTGCACATGCTACAATAAACAGCAACTTTCTGCAACATTTAGCAACAAACCACGCTTAAAAAACTTGTGATTTTTTTTGTTACCAGATTTACAGCAATGTTTGTGAAATTTATATTTTTTTCTCATAAAAATATGTCAATGTTAAATATTAAATCTAAATGTTAAGTCTAAGTGTTAAATCTAAATCTAAATGTTAAAATTAAGTGTTTAATATTTAGCTGATGTGCAAATTCACTGTTTAGATTTAGCATTTTAGATTTAGATTTAATGTTGAAAATTTAGATTCACCATTGAACATTTAGATTCACCATTGAAAATTTAGATTTTACTTTTAGCGTTTAGATTTAAATGTGACATTTAGATTTAAAATGTATATTTAGATTTAACATTTAAATTTAACTTTGACATTATATGTTTACTAGAAAAAAAAGCCATCACAAGCCATCTCAAAAGTAACATAAAAAAAAAAAAATTCACATATATTTTTGCAAATGTGGTTTGTTGCTAAATGTTGCTGTTTATTTTAGCATGTGCAACTTTACAATTGGCGCCCCATAGTGAACATGGGTAAACGACTGAAACAGATTTTTCTTGAAATTTTGAAATGGAAATTCTAAAGTACTACATAAACAGGTGTTACGGCTGGCATCTGCACACTAAACCTATAAAAGCTAAGTGAAAGCTAATGGTCAGTGTACGTTTTAAGGCTGGCAAGGGTTTTGTGGAGCCTGAAAACCTCCACCTGCAGTGCAATCCTTAGTCAAGTCTGGACTCCTCAAGTTTCCGCTAGACTTTTTATACCACACGCTTTCATAAGCAGTATCCAAGCCAGGCATAACATATGCTAGATATTCTACACTTGTCATTCCAAAATGTGCTGCATGGAGCTTCATGAACACATACACTAATCTTGTTTTAATAACATTGGCACAGCTTCCTGCAGAGCGAATGGGAAATAAATATTTCATAGCTTTTTACAGTCAAGGTCAAACTTAAACTTTTTCATTTTTTTTTTGCATCTTGACAACAAGTAATTCACAGCTGAAACCTTTTCTCCTGCATATTTTAAGAGTGGCAACACTGCTGTTTATTTTATCAGGAGGATTTAAAAATAAAAATAAATAAATGATGTCAGTGAAACAACTTTTCAAATCCTTAATTATTCTATGAAGTCATCAAGCAGAAAATGTTTATCGAAAAATAATTTCCAATTAAATGTGATTTCACTATAAAATCTTTCAATTTTGAATGTCTTCAACTCTTTAATTCATGTAACTGATATTTTCTTGGGTGGCTGTAATTGAATTTTTTAAATTTCAATTCTGGATGCAACAAAGATGAGCAAATGCAAAACATTTATTTTTGTGAATTCACAACTCTCATTTGAGAATGAATAGGTCCCATTATTTCACAAACCACGTTTTACTTTATCTCTTGAGTTATTTTTTTGTTTAATTAATAAACTTGAACTTTGATAGTTACATTTTCAGCAAGATTTATTGTAATAGTGTGAAAGATAGTTGATAATTGATGAACTATGCTATCTTTCACACTATTATAATTGGTCTGCTAAAAAAAAATAAAATAAATAAAAAACAACACCTATTTGCTCTGTGCTGATCTTCAACACATCTTGAAAAGTGTCTAAAAAAACTTCTGGTATGCATTTTTTTCTGCTTTTGCTCATGAGACAATTTCTTTTTTTAAATAACCCATTTACATATAAAACATCTTCTTTTTAAGTATACACAAAGCTGTTTTTCTATGCACACACAAGGCTCACATTTAAAAAAAAAAAAAAAAAATCACAATTTTGCGTGGAATATAAAACTGTTCGAGTGTCTTTATTCCTGTCCTTTTTTCCTTCACACCGACTCTCCTGAGAATGAAGAATACCATCATAGCATTGTACTGCATAGCTTTTGTTGTTCTCTGTTTAATGTTGGGGAGAGTTCCCTCTCTCTTGAACCTGTCCTCACCCACCCAAGGACATATACGATTCAGCATCAGCATCACCGTGTTGAAACATGAACATGGCTGCTTTCATTATCACTCCTGACATGAGCCAGAATGTGATCCGAATACCGCAGTCATTTAGTTTTTGTAGAGGAAAGTTTAAAGTTGTGTGAGTAGCTCATGCTTTTTAGGTCACGGCTTCACTTTCATCTGTTTAAAATAGATTTATAGATTCATGTTGATGTCAACAAACGTGTACTATGCTGGGACCTGAGTACGGGGCGACAATTGTAAAGTAAGGCTAAAATAAACAGCAACTTTTTTTTGCAAAATTTAGCAACAAACTACATTTAAAAATAACGTATTTTTTCACGTTACTTTGTGACCAGATTTACAGCAATATTTGTGAAATATAATGTCAATGTAAATCTAAATGTTAAATGTAAATATTAATGTTAACTCCAAATGTTAAATGTTGAATCTAAATCTAAATGTTAATTTTTAAATGTTATATATAAATGTTAAGTTATATCTAAATGTTAACATGTAGATGTACATGTTATATCTAAATGTTAACAGTTATTATTTAGATTTAACAATTACATTTAGCATTTAGGTTTAAAATTTAACATTTAGATTTAATATATAGCATTTAGATTCAATAGTTAACATTTAGATTTAACATTAACATATTTTAATAAGAAAAAAAGTATTGCTGTAAATCCGTTCAAAAGTAACATACATTTTTTTAAATTTGGTTTGTTGCTAAATGTTGCAAAAAGTTGCTGTTTATATTTAGGGATGTCCCGATACAACTTTTTCATTTCCAATATGATACCGATATTGCAGCCTTTCGTATCAGCCGATAACGATATTGATCCGATACGATATCGGCATAAATCATACAAACATTTATTACTTTTTTTTTTTTTTTTTTTAATGAAAAAATAATTATTATTTTGTAGTGTGGAATGTTAGAAAAGGCTTGATCAAGTGATGTTACTCAAACAGAGAACAGCAACAGTAGGTATGAGAAAAACTGACCCATTTATTATTAATCAACAGGTTACATAAATGTTAACCTTCAACATGAAATCTACAGTATTCTACAATTGAATAAAATAAATAAAAAATGAATTGCCTATTTGTTTTCAGGCTGGTATCGGACCGATATCGGATCGGGACACCCCAATTTATATTAGCACGCACAACTTTACAATCAGCGCTCCATACCTGAGGATATGATGATGTTTATGTGAGGTTTTGTTTTTTCAGTATTATTATTCAGTTAGATGCCATGTTTTTCAGTGTGGTGGTTGAGAAATGAACATAAATACTGAATATGCATTAAGCTTTGGAACAGCCAACATTAGTCAATATTTATCTTATGTCAACCGTTCAGTCCAACTTATTTACATATTGAAATGTAAAAAGGCAAGCCAGTGCCAGTTTTAGAAAAGCTGTGGCTCACACCAGTCTCGATATCTAACCTATTGATTTATTATTGATGAGGAGCTAAAAGAAAAGAGCAATCTGAACTTATGGTCATATCTTTTCTCTTTTTCACGTGATGTTCATGAAGCCATAAAAAAGTCATTATCACACACTGTATCCACCCACTTGCTTGCAGTTATATGAATTTATTGCTTCTTATTACGTTGCATCTGCACATTTATTCCTACTTTGTCTGACGATGCAAACAACTTGAGACACTGCAGCCAGTTCTGTTCACTTGCTTGTTAATTTCCTGTGCATGTATGTATTGTCATTTATTCATTTGCTTTTGGTAATGTAATGTAGCAGAAAAACCATCCATCGTAGATTATTATGTACAGCTTTTAGGAGTTTTAAAGGTTTACTGTAAATATACTGCACTTACAGTCTCACCAAGAGTGCCTGCTTGAATATTTACCAATTGATAGAGGATATAAAATGTGATACGATATGATAGCGAATAATGAGCTTGTGAAAACCAAACAATAATTTTGGAAAGGAAAAAAAAGACAAAATAAATTGCAGTTGGAAAAATACGGTAATCATGCTTTTATTTGACTTTAACTCTGTACATACTGTACTTACTCTTAGAATGTCATTTTTGGTTTAAAAAGGAATATAAAATAAAAACAAACCATAATAATCTGATGTAGATTGTGTAGTTTTGTTTTATCTGACCCCCACCTCTCATGATACTATTCCCACTCCCACCCTTGATGATATATCTTAATTTGTAACATTTTAATTTTGGGATATGTTGTTGGTTGATAATAATGATCGCCCACTGTATTTGTTAGATATGCTTTTGCTTTTGAAATGTTTTACCTATGGGTGTGTTTTTAATCTATCATAATACTTTTTTCTATCTGAACATAATGAAACATTAATAAATTGTTCTGTTTTTTGTGGTGCTAGTAATTAGAATCGTAAATTCATGAACCCAAAATGTTCTCAATATATTTCATTCTGATAAACAACATGTTTTTAATCGATTCTTTGTTTTTTGTTTAGTTTTTTGCTTTGTTGGTTCCATGTGACAATAGTTCAACTGCCGCATGTACGTGAGTTAGACGTCAGTCATGTGAGCCTTCACACCAGTGAAAGTCAGGCTGTTCTTGTGTAAAACAGTGGCACACATATAGCATTGTCACTGCATTGTGTTTTTCTCATTTAAATTTAGAACACTTTGGGTGAAAACAGGAGGAAAGGGCCAGAAAAGCCAGTGTCAAGGTGTTGATTGAATTGGATCGACAGCAGCTTCTAGTGTGAACCCATGCAAGGTCTGTTCGGGGGGGAAGCATAAGACAATATGCTAGCACGTGCTCAGTTTGACATTTGGCTCAAATAAACCTAAAATCCTACTGTGAGGCGTCAGTGCTGGTTGAGGCTGCAGTAGATCAGTGTGTCACTCATTCAATTCTATTTTTTGTAAAATGCTACAGCTGTAAAATGTTAAAACTGCTATCGGGAGTTTCTGTCCCGCCCTAAACAGCCTTACTTCCTCCCACTGCCTCTGCAATCACCTGAAGCCACGCCTCTACTTTTCTGCACGTGCATGGCGGAACATAACAAGGTCGCATCGGGTCGCATTGATATACAGTATATCTATGGGTCCGGTAAGAGCCAAAATCATATTTACCTGTTTGCTGTTGTGACACGTGGCCATGTTTCCGTGTACAGATCCGCATTCACTGTGATTGACAGTGTCAAAAACAGGAAGTCGAAGCCTATTGGCTGGGCACACACGGCGATCGTTTCCATTTGTATAGGGGTCTATAGGACAAAGGAGGGACTTACTGTATATACATTAATGTATATGAATGACCACAGCAGTAAACCATAGTAAAAGATTAGTTAGGTATTTTTTTGCAATTCAAAAGAATGATACATAAACATAGATTTCTCAGAAACTCCGGATATCTGCTTTAATATATTGGGTTTTTCCATACCATTTAACTTGTATGTATTTTCCTCATCAATGCATTTGACTATTATTGACTAAAATAAGTGAAAATCATCAATGATTTTCTGTTTTGTTGCTGCTGTGTGTGTTTCCATCTTGAATCATTAGGAAGTTGGCTGATGCCGATGTGATATTGGGGTTTTAAAAAGTTAATATTCGATGTGTCTGTTGATAACCAATATATCGGCCAATATATGGAATAAAAACATTGATTTAAGCAGGATGCGTACTGTACATGAACACAAATGATTATAATACCAAAATATGATTCAAGACAAAGAAACAAAATACTACTAAAGTAAAATAAGGAACTTTAATTAGTACACCACGACCCTAAAAGAAGAAGCAAGCGGGTTAGAAAATGAATTAATGAACTTTTTAGTAATTCTGTCAACATAAGGACTGTGATGAAAAGAAAAGGCAAACTTTTCAAACTGTATTTCTGGAATGCAATGTAAGAAAATGATTCAAAAACAAAGTTGCTAATATCTCAAACAGTAAACATGGATAAATAAATTACAAAAATAAGACTAAATGTAACTGTGAACAATGAACTAGTGCATTTGTCATTTTAAAAAGTGACAGCTTGTAATACAGGAAGCACAGAAACACAGAATTTACATGCAACAAAAAAAGTTAATACATCAGTTATAAATTAGTCAGACTGACCGATGTCGATTAATGAGTGATAGTTATGATTAAACAGTCAGGCTCTACTAAGTGATATGAATATGGTCAGTGGTTCATCGATGATTACTCCCTTAATTCGATAAAAGTTTATTGAGGTGTTTTGTAAAATGCATCTTCTAACTTTCAAGCATTTTGAAAGCTGCATTTTAGGAATATCGTACATGTAATTCTTCTCAGCAGCTGAAGAAAAACAGCTTAATTCTGATGAAGGAATGCTAATAAAGAAATTCTCTGTCTAATAATGTGCATTGTATTTATAAGAAGATGTAATCCGTAGCTGAACACATTAGGGATAAGCAGGTATGCTGTCTAATAACGGAAACCGTCTGAGAAAAGCATGTGTTGCATCTAAATATGCTTTGAGGGGCTCACAGTGGTAAAATCCCAGATGAATGGATTTACTGTGATTACACACCAGAATGAGACAATGCAATTCCAACTTATGATGACAGGTGTTAATAAATCTGCCTCCAAGTGCATGGATGAGCTTCACTCATTGGACTTAGTATTACACATTTTCCATAGTTGTTTAATGCAACTGAATAAAATTAGTATGTATAGAATCACTGGTTGTTTTGTTATTAATATGTAAATGCAGAGGGACGTGTCTCTTTGTGTGCATGTTAAACAGTTTGGTATCACAGCTTGATGCAAAGTGATGCTATGCGTCGTCCTGTTAGCGCTGGACAAAGAGGGAACGGATGCCTGATTGTTACAGTCAGGTGAAGCTGGGACAAGCCTCTTTGTTTTACCCTCCCTCAGCTCCCAGTGCTTAAGCCACTTGCCAAAAGCGAGCAGTGATTCAAGACTATTAGTGGGAAATAATCCCTCTCCACTGTTCAAGTATGGCTTGCTAAAAATCACAAAGAGATTTATTTGGAAGCCAATGCGTGCCTCAACACCAGCCAAAGTTAAAAAAGAATAATCTACTCAAAGCTGTTCTAATACATTCAAAACTGTTTCCAAATGTAAGGATAATTTGTGCCTTTTTGAAACAGTTACTGTATAACTGTTTGCAATAAATCACAGAAAACATGTATAAAGTATTGCTTTATTTTGTGATCAGTACAGAGCATTACACTTATTTGTGCAAATATGATCCCCTTTATTGTGTTTCCTCAGCCCTAGCTTTATTATTATGTTATTCTTATGAGACAATCGGGCAAGAGTGAAGTAGTAATTTTAAATATTATTTCAGCAGGTAAACTGTTCCTTCTTTTATCACAAAGATAGGAAATAACAAGAGTCAATAATGACATTTTCCTAAAGCGAGATACACACAAGGATTTTCTAAATCGGAAGAGATTTTTTAATCTGTTACAGACCACACACATGAAGATAAAAGAACTGTTTTGATCGTATTGAGTGTGATGCGTGCTGATAATCTGAACACACACCAAACCATTCTGTTCCACCACCGATCTTCCTCCAAGCCAGAAAACTGGTTTGATCAAACCAGATCTAACAACGTGATCTACGTTCCACGCAACTTGCGATTCTGGATTTCCCAACCTCCTACTTGAAAAAGTGACTTGAAAAGCCACCTGAAGTCGTAGCTCCTAATTGGTAAAGCTGGGGGAAAAAAGTCTGATGTTATTGCAGTCAGCCATATTTGAGATCTTTTGCTCAACTCGGTTGAACTCAGAGATCAGACTTTTGAACTCTGAAATGCCGAGTAGCCTGGAACGCATCATTACGTGTTCCTTGGCTACTTCTCGTTCTACTTCACAAACCACAGGCTCATGAGTCGGGAGTCATTGGCTTATGATTGTCGGTCCCGACCCGTTTCTGAGCCAATTATCAAGACAAATTCACTCTTGTTCACACCTCAGACCATAGGATAATCTGATTGGATAATATTTTAAGGCGTAAAATAATCTGGATTTTGCCATCTTTGCTTTGGAAGGGAAAAATTGGGACAAACACAACCCGATTATCTTTGTATTTAGTGATTTTATTTCAAATAAATTCAATTCAACTTTATTTATATAGCGCAAAATAAGAAAGAAAGAACCCAACAAGAACCACATGAACAGTTTTTAAATTACTGACTAGCAATAAGACTGATGAATTGGAAGTTTTTGTTTAGATTTAAAGTTATTTTCCCCACTCACCTGTAGGCTGGACAATATGGACTCCAACTCATATCTCAATATTTTTTCTCAAAATGACAATATACGATATTGATCTTTTTACCTCAATAAAGTCTGACCAGAAAGACAATTCTGGGTTAAATTTACTGATGAAAAATGTCTCACAGGCTCATTTATTAGCAAACAGCTGCACAATATGTGCCTTTCTTGGCTTTTTCTCTTCTAAGGGACAGCACGTGTGAGTGAGTTCTGGAGTGTGGCTTGTTTAGGCGAAGGTCTGGGTCAGGATGCAGTCAGTGATCATCAAACTATTTTTTTAATACAAAATAAGCTATAAATATATATCTCTGAATAATGGCAAAAATGTAAAAAGACACTGTTTGACTGTACTCTATGAAAAAATAAATTATTTTCTGATGTGATTTTCACTGTGTGATTGTATAAATAAAAACAAGTAAAAAATATAGATATATCCTGATATAGGCAATATTGTCATTTTCTTTTTTGCCAAAAACAGAAAATTCGATATATCTTGAATCACGATATATTGCCCAGCCCTACTCACCTGCTTAACATTGATCATCTGAGTTGTCCGAGCAACGATAAAGCTGTGACACCACACAACTGTTAGCTAGCTACCTTTGCTCATGATGAACGGAGAAGTGACTGTAGGTTCTACGTGAAAACATTGGAGTACCACCTGTCTGGTGTTCTGTGCCAATGTGCAGCAGTACAGTGATAAATCTCATAGGTAAAATTAAGAGATAAATAGACCACGTTGACATGCCAAGCCTTAATCGATAGCATGCACCACCTTTAATTGAAAGTGCTTTCAACAACTGTTTTCCTCTGCAGTAAAAGAACTGTCTGGCCCATAGCCCATCTTGACTGTTGCTAGTGTGTGGTCTTTGCCCCAGTAGATAGATTACCTGTGAAGATATGGTTCTGTTTTAACCTTGACTTGGAAGGTCATGGACTCATGGTACTTTGCTGAATGCTGGAGAGGTTTGAAAGCTCCTTCCTATATGCTGCTGATGTGCGGCAGGCTTACTTTCAAATGATGTTTTTCTCTGTTGAGACTGTTGGAGCACACATTGAGGTTGTTGTGTCAAGATGGATTTTTTCTCTCTCTCTATTTGATGTATTCGATGAAAAGACTGCACTTGGATATTGTAGCCCAGGGCACTTACTCGTAACGTGTCCCCTACAGTGTGTGTCTGATATCAGGAAAGAATCATGTTTTGCAAACTTGATTTTCCGACTAAATGAAATCTGTTTACAAAACCAAGACTAAAGGTAAACACAGGCGGGTGTCAAACTATAACAAAATCCATTAAAACCCGTATAAACTAATAAAGAGCAGATGAAAGTGTTCTGAAAAACTACAGTAAATCCATTAAAGGCGCTTTTTGAGAAAGAAAGGAGCAGGAAAGTGTGAACGAGGTCATGTTGAATAAGTAAATGTGAAGCAAGCTCTTTGTAGGTGGTTGAATTCATGAAGATATTTGCAGTTCATAGATAACAGTTGATAGATCTTCCATCTACAGATTAAGTAATGCAGTCAACAGAAACTAGACTCAAACACAATCATTCCCCCAGAAAAAAAAAACCCTACATAGGGAAGGAAAAAGTCACATACACACTTTTCCACATTAACCATCTGATCAGCATTTTATTAGTTTGTAAAATGCTCTAGGATAAATTTTTTTGGATAAATGTGTTTTTTTCTTAAACATGACAGACTTTTAACTAACTGTCAAGACTAGTGGTATCACCACTGTCCAGACCTGGAGGATTGTGGGTATCTGTTAAATTAAAGTTGCTACGCCCGAAAATGATGCATTAGATAAAACAATGAACATCAATGAACCAAAAAAGAAAGAAGAAAGAGTCAAAATTGCTGTTTTAAAGTGTGTTCTCACCTCCACCACAGTGTAAATTTTGTGTGTCAATAGTCTTTAGTTTTTCAGTCATTTGGTCCACTGTGGTTTTATCCAGAGTTTGAGTTTGTCTGTTTTAATACCTGCGTTTAGTTTAGTTTATTTGATTCAATATTTGTGCCATACCATTGCTGCTGTCAAGATTCTGCTTTTGAGTTTATCGCCTCCACCAGACTTCAACTCTTCTACACATCTGAAGGGAATTTTGTCATTCTAATGAGCTTTTTATTCACAAAACTCTCTCTTCATTTCAGTAAAAAGAAAACACAAGTGGCGGCTTCTCAATGTAGCACTAAATTGTGTTTTTAATACACTAATTTCACACGTTTTTCTAACACAACAAAGTGTGATTTCCTTCTGACATATGGTACCCTCTGTTTAGGTGCAATAGTGTGAAAACAGGCATAATTTAATATGTAGATTTGTAAGAGTAGCTTGTATCTTTGTTTTCCAACTTCATGATGAACATTTTATGTTGATAGGCTAGATTTAATGAATTTATTCAAATGTCCCTATTAGAAGTTGTTCAGAATGTTGCATTACCACATAGATTTATAAATAAATTATTTGTATTCTTACAAACAAAACACACAAAAGTAAATGTCAATTATTTCCAAATAGGTAAGTTAGGGGGGAAAGCAAAGCAAATTTATTGAACGTTTCATTTGCATAAAGCAATGTGGTTTACATATGCTTTAATAGTTTTTAGTTCAATAGTACAATTTAAGGAAGCTGTAACCTTTAATCTAAATTCAGCTTTTTGTTGTTGTGGAAAGAAGAAAACTTCATATTCCTCTTCCACTTATTAAAACCAGTGACTCATGGTCACTAAACCAACGTGTTTGTCTTTTTGTTCGCAGGTGATCACCTACGCGTTTGTCCTCAGGGAAACACATGCTGCACCCCGGAAATGGAAGATAAATTTGGACAACAGAGTAAACAGGACTTTGATAACCTTGCGGATGAAATGAGTCATCTATTGAGAAGCACCTTTGTTTCTAGACATAAAAGATTTGATGGTAAGTTTGTTCCATGCTTATGTTGTTATTCTGCCTTGTACTTAATGTGTGGTCATTTGAATGGTTTCATTTCAGTAGCCTAGATGTCATCTTTTAGGAAGAACGGAAATGTGAAAAATCTCATTAATGTGTATGAGACATGCATTCATTTTTCTGGGTTTTTTTTTTTGGACAAACACAAGTTATTTCATGAATTGACAATTCAAACAGCAGCACAAAGTCAAACTCTGGTCGGCCTTGTGTTTAGCTGAAATTTGTCCTCAATTCACCGACACTGTCGTGCACATTCAGTGACTTTTTGAAAAGTTTGTTGTTTGAACTAAACAATTATTATCTTTTCCATGGGGTCCTTGTTGGCATCTTCCCCATGGAGTTTGATCCTTCAGATTAATGTAAGATGACGATACATTTATTTGCTAAATAAGATAATGGGTCTAACCATTATGGTCTATTTTTGCAGGGCTGAGATGATATTGTATTTCATTATACATTTTATCTGATTAAACTCTTTTCTTATCAACCAGTTAAAGATCACATGGTTCTACTTTCAAAATATGCTCTAATAACTGTGTTTTAACTGATAGACTGGTATATTATATTACTTAGTAAGTATATATGGTTTATCTTGTAGATACTGTAAGTTTGTTCAATCTCTAAGTGAAATGGTTAATGCTTTGAGAGCTAATGTAATTACACTGTAGCTGTTTGTTATGTTCCATCTCCACTTTGAAATACAAAGGTTTATTAGAGTGTATTTATTTAATCTGTATTAGCTCTATGTAAAACATTGTAGATAAGTGTCAGTAACTAGTGAAAGAAAGCCAAATGTGAAAAGCACAAAATTCAATCAAACACCGTCTACTAATTCATGTAACAACAAATTGTTACTGAGTGGCAAATATTTTTTCAGCATATGGGAGACCACTGAGAATTCCAGGTGCCACAGTGGGGGGCAGTCGCTCCAGAGGTATCTGTCATTGTGCCCTTGGGCAAGACACTTCACCCACATTGCCTAGTGTGTGAGTGAGTGTTGGTGGTGGTCAGAGGGACCAATGGCGCACTATGACAGTCTGTCCCAGGGCAGCTGTGGCTACTATAGTAGCTTACCACCGCTAAGTATAGAGTGAAATAATAATGCCTAAATTCTCTAAAGCGCTTTGAGGGGAGGATTCACTAAGATCTGAAATAAAGGGTGGTAATTCAGTTACTTTCCTAAATCCTTTAGTGACTCAGTTTCCACATCTGCTGTGCAGAATTCACTAAGATTGCAGCAATGATTAGTGCACGAGCAGAACTGGTGCAGACCACCCTTATTTAATTGAGGGTTTTGCTCGTTTAATGTGGACAAGCACAAGCATACTGACATTTGAGGAAGTTAAATTTGAGGCAGATGGACTTCTCTGTCTGCTGCACGAACATTAAATAATGTTAAAAACTAAATAAACAAATATATATGTTTATATATTTTTATTTTTTTATTATTTTTTTTAAACAACTTTAAAACCTAATTATATTTTTTTCCCCCTCATTTAATGTGGGTGCTCCGTCCGGTCCTGTAACTTTGCTCTGATCAGTGCATGCAAAATAGGCAGATTTGGACAGAAACCATCCTATTGATCTGAGTTAATACAGCAACACAGTCTTTCAGTCAGTCTTCATTCTTTGATGATGAACTACTGACCATCATCCAGCGCAGGTCTCTGCAGCGCTGTTTCACGTACACTCTCATCGTCACCGTTGTGCCATCAGTGATCATGCATAAATTGCGCATCTGATCTGCTGATTCTGGCCTGACACAACACCAGACTTTGACAAAACCTGGACTGAAAGGAGATCAGTGGAGGAGTGAGCCCGAAGCAATATTGATCCATGGTCATGTCCATAAATCCATCTCTGTGCACAGCCAACACACACTGTGTTCTATTTTTCCGTACTAAAACAATCACGGAAAACAATTCCAGATTTCATGAATCACATTGCGTCCCCTGGATTAATTTATTTGCATTTCCTCCTCCCATGTTTTTGCTCCTCCTGGGAGATTCACCTACTATGCATATTAATTAGAGGGAAACGCGCTAAATGGAATGAGGGCACATTCTGACGCGCTGAAGATTCCTGATTCCCTGGGCTTTGTACTCCTTATTAGCACGTGGAATGACGTTTACACACATTTTATTATCACAAAACCTTTTGTGAATCTGCCCCTGAGTGTCTATGATAAAACGCTATATAAAATCCAATGCATTATTATTATTATTATTATTATAAATTTATGTTTAAATAAACTTGGGTCTGTCGATGGTGGCAGTCTGTGCTGTAGATTCAGGTGGTTTTACACCTGCAAGAGAAAGTCAATACAATAACAGGAAAACACAATTAACAATAGACACGGACAGGACTCACATACAACAGCCGTGGGACACAAACCTCATGTGTGCACCTGTGTTTTAAGGAATGTATAACATCAGTAAAAAGCTTCAAGCTCCCCAAAGGAAGGAAATATTGGAAAAAGCCTTGCATTGACCAGTAGTTTTTATGAAGTAACCAGTCACATCAGAGAAGTGAAGCACAGCAATGGGATACAAAGGAAAGTTTACAGAGCATCGGCACTGCTGCTGAAATAAAATTGCAATAAAAAAAGTGAAATGCCAGGGGAAGAGACCATGGAACCACAAAGACCTAAGGTGCAGACGTGGCATGAAGTGGCCCAAAGCTGGGAATGGAAAAGAAAAAGCCAAACAAGTCCAGGAGACGGCAGGAGATCCAGAGGTTATTCACACATCAGAAGCTGACTGGCACATTTAAAGAAAACTTTAAGAGACCGTAAAGAAGGAGGGAAAAAGAACAATGACCCCTTTACGTTTGTAAAACACCACTTTAAAATAAAACTGAACCCTAAAACCATTAGACACAAACTGGAGCTAAACACCGAGCACCAGAAAAAGATTACAATGCATGAGCAGATGGAGATTCTAGACACTGGCCCTCAGAAATAAAAAATAAGTAAAGAACAGATGCCGACTATGTATCTGAAAAAGAATAACTTTGAATATGAACATATGGAATAAATGTATATTTAGTTGGTATTTATTGTTTATTTTGCTTTCCATCTGTTGGCTGCTGTGAAAACTAAATATCTCCAATAATCAATCAATAAATACTATACAAACATGTTAAGTGTTAAGTGATAAGCCTATGATGTTTGGCCATGTATCTACACGAGAAATTAAGAAACAGGAAAATAAAGTTACTTTTCAAATGCAGTACTTAGTAAAGTAATCTCATGACTACCCCAACACTGATGTTCAGCAGTAAATGGCTTGTCCCTTTATTCCCATTGATTTCAAACTCATCATCATATAATATTATATTTTTTTTTTGGCACATGAATATGTTCAAATGTGATTCCTTAAACCATGTATAAATAAAATAATGACAATAAAGAAGTGCTATTTTTGGTCACCAGCTGTCATGATGATAAACATTAAAATGGAAACTCAAATGAGGATGAGTGTTTTTTTTTTTTGTTTTTTTTTTCATCAGCATTTAGATGCACAAAGCCAAGCACCTTTTGTGCTCCCAGGGTGCTTCGCCTGTTCCTATAATTTCATTAAAGCCGGAACAGATGGCATGCAAAGGTTTATTACAGGAGACGGTGACGGTGAAGGGTCTCTATGGATACCCTGTGAGATATGAAAGGTTGACTGCAGAGGGGAAATTTCACCCTGTCTGTTGATTGTTCTAAATCTTTGCTAATATTTGAGCAAAAGAGAATCGTTAAATAGTCGCCATAAAATTGCATGTACTGTAAAAACTGAATATTCTGTAATTGTATTGTATCTCAAGTGCATTTTTGACATGAAAATATCACCAAAGTAGTTGTTTTTTTGTCTGATGTAAAAGTGTATAATTAAAGGTCCAAAAATGACAGAAGTTATAATTTACAGCTCTAAGTGCTTCATCTTCTTTTTCAGCACACAACCGGAGTTCCAGTGACACAACAACAGTTGTTTGTGTATATATTTTCTACACCTTATGCAGACTGTGATGAGTGTTACTGAAGCTGGTAGTCGGGCAGCCCACGCATTCCTGACACCTCAGCCCATGCGTGTCAGTGTCACAGTGAGAGGGCACAGTCTGGAGGATGCAGAGAAACATCCACAGAGAGAGTCTATTACAAGCTAGGGACCGAATGTGTTTGTGTAAAATATGATGCTGCTATACTATATTGGCTAATAATTTTGATATATTTCATGCTTATCAAAAAAGTTTGGTCCCTTACCAGCAGTGTTTAAAATAACGGTGTTTTTCTTTTTTTTTTTAGTAACGGGGTAATCTAACTATCTACTTTTTTTGCCGTTACAACGTCGTTAACGTTACTGAACGTTAAATGCGGTGCGTTACATGCATTGATTGAATAAACTGTTATCCGAAAGCACCCCTGGTTTGAGGAGGTGGGTTAAAAACAAGGTGATCGATTATGAATGGCTAAGGCGGCGTCATGTTTCATGATAGCCAATCAGAGCCAGTGTTTTTACACGTGTGCCAGCACACGCACCACACACACAATCACTAGAGATTTGATGAATCAGCAGAGATGGCGAGTGTTGAGCAGTCCGATGAAAAGTTGTCTTTTTTTAAGGTGGCGATACAAACACTACTTTAAATGAATTGTGGTCAAAGACAAGAACGTGCACGTGAAGTGTTCATTATATCCAGGAGCAAAGACTTTGTCGACATCCGTTGTAAGCAACTCAAATTTAATGAAGCACCTCATAACGACACACGCATCTAAAACATCTGAATTTGTTTTTAACAGTAACGCAAATAGTTACTTTCCTTGGTAATGAGTTACTATTATTATAGAGTAATTCAGTTACTAACTCAGTTACTTTTTGGATGAAGTAGTGAGTAACTATAACTAATTACTTTTTTAAAGTAAAGTTCCCAACACTGCTTACCAGTGAGCCATAACCCATCATTGGGTGTTAAGATGGTTGGTACCAGACTTGGGGTCAATTACATTTTCAATTACCCATGTTCCATTACGATTATAGTGACCAGCATTTTTTCCAATTACAATTAAACTACAATTATTTTTTATCCTCAGGAAGTTGGTTACAATTACGTTCTCAATTGCTAAAGTTCAATTACAATTAATCACAATTACTGACCTTGAAATAAATAACCTAATAAAAGTGAGCCTTCCTCTTGTGTTAGCTTTCTGTTAGCATCAACGGGTCCTAAATCAGCTGTAGAATACACTAAAAACTAATTTATATATATAAACATATTTATTTCTTATATACTGGTTACCTTGTTAGGCTTCCTAATCAATAAAAATAATGGCGTTATTGTTTTTACTGGGGGCGTCTGACAGTTTTTTTTGTCAGTATACCCCTAGATTGAATTTTTTTAAAAATGGAGCTTGATATGGAACATATTTTTATTAAGTGTTAACTATATATGTGTAGAACTGTACATAGAACTGTAACATGGTTCCCCAGTTGTATGTTAAATTATGATTGATAATTTGTGTAGAATTTTTATGGTAATTACAATTACAAAGTCAACTATCTCAACTCAATTACAATTTAATTGCGAAAACGACAGCAACAGATTTTTTAAATTACAATTACAATTATAATTACGCCATGATTGTAATTAATTATCAATCATGCAGGTACAATTATACCTAGCTGGAGGAAAGTCCAGCCTTTCTCTGCTGGTTCGATAAAGGTAAAATACATGAATCTGTGCCTATTTACTGGTTTTACGATTTTAATAATAACATGACGATGAGGTGCTGCCTTTTTTTTTTTTTTTTTTACACTGTCATGTCTGGGGCTCCATATTATCCATAACCGATCTCATCTACAATATGCGCCCACACTCTCATACTTATCACAAACACAAGTTTGCCATTAGACAACAAAGACCATGTGTCAAAATGTGTCATGTCTTCTGGTGTTGTACTGACCCTAATAGTCTATGCTAATAAGAAAAGTTGTAATGGCCATTAGCTATAAAGGCACTTTTGGCAATTATATTTGTTTTTATCCCATTAAAATGACATGGTCTTTACTTTTTGGTGTCTTTTAGTAGGAAAAGTCACTTCTGTAAAAAGCAGGCAAAAAAAAAAAAAGTGTTAATTGTATGAATTTTGCAGCTAGAAATATCATCCCACCTCTATTTATGCTTGTATTTGTGTGAAAAAGCAATGTGTTGTTTTGCAATTTGCAAACTAGAACCATAGTGGTGCCCAACGGCCCTACTGTATGTAATAAATTTTAGAGCTGACTAGAGTTTACCGTCCCTTGTGCTCTGATATATGTTCACTGCACAATTGTGTTTTCTGGCTGGATAAGTGGGTGTGAAATGAATGGAGGCATGGGATCATAAAACAAACCCAAAAAAATGGCTGGAATGAGTTGGACAAACATATAAATGGCCAGAGAATTCCATTATCTCATTGCAAACTGAATAATACGTGTTAAATGGTTCACCATCCTTACCACAATTACCAACTGAGCTGCGCTTTTCACCAGCTAGATCTATTCCTATCAGTTTCACGCTGACATTTAGCCCTGGCATCCGATGGTTTCAGTCACATTGTTGGAAAGCTGCTTGATATGAAATGACTCCTTAAACGCTGCCAGAGATTCAGGACCCTACGGTGGTTGACATTGGCAGCGACCAGATGCAAATGCGTGTGACCAAATGAATGTTAAGTTCAGTGATGCCAGAAAAGTTCTGCTTGGTCAGCAAAATCCCAAACCATGTCTAACTGGACCATCCAGCCTGAAAACAGGATGCTGGTTGGAATTCAATAAGAATTCTCACATTATCTCAGGATGCTGCAGGAGTTCCAGACTGCATTATTTCAAAATTGCAATATATAAGGGGATATTAAAGTATACATTATTTTCTAAACTCACTTAATATATTTCAATTGTTTAATACCAGCCTGTGTTAAAACACTATAGTAAACAAAAGTTGATGCATGGCAGTAAAGTAACTAAGAAACAACACTTTATGTAAGACTTTTATCTATTTATAAACTACTGTTTTTAGTAATGTTGTGGTAAAATATTTTTTTTAAATTTGTATCAATTTATTTTTATTTTAATCTTTTTTTATTAGTTTTCAAACACTTTTTAAAAAATACATTTACAAAATAAAATCATCAAAGTGTTTTTCCTCTCATTTTGTAAATGTGTTTTTGAAAAAGTTGTTCAAATATAAAAATAAAAAATAATCAATATGATATACATATAATCAAAAATATACAAAAGGGTACTTTAGCTAAATAAGAGTTGTAGTATGAGCAAATAAAGACCATCAACGCCCGCAGTAAATTTGGTCACGTTACTATGCATGATCACAGACATATTGAATATTCAATATTTATTGTGTCGGTGGTTGCACTTTGTTGACGTTCCCTGGGCAACGTCTCAGCATCAGCTTCTCATAGGAAACAATGGGATATTTTCTGCTGAAATGATCAGTAATTGTATTGAAGATCAGCTCGTTGCAGCTTGTAGCTCATTGGCTATTTCACAACAGTTAGAATGAGACGTTATTTGGGTCCTGATGTGGTGATCTATATGTTCCTGCTCCGCTGACATTGTTACACTGAATGATGTTTCCTGCAATGATTTATTGTTTTGTTATCTTGACATCTCGAGATAATTATCCTGTTATCGCGGGAAAACAGTCTTGTTATCTCGAGAAAATTAAGTCGTGATCACGGGAGAACGGAAAAAAAAAAATGAATGAAAGCATGGCCCTTTAGGGCTTCTGTATAAAAGCAAACATCACAGCTTAAAAAGAAAAAATCAGGAAGGCAAATCAATACTTTTATTGCTTTTCTTGTTCTCTTCCTAAGCTCAAACTCACAGTATATTGCTTTCATAAATAGCATTGCAAGTCGATCACCCCAATAGAAAACAATGAAAGGCCTATCAGCAGTTTGCACATAATTGACAACGTAAACCTAAAGCAGAAGAGCTCACAAAGCCATGGAACAACAATTATTTGTAATAAAAAGCTAATTAACCTCTAGGTAATGTAACTGACTGAAGAATAGCAGTAGGAACATGCGGTTGAGATGCTTGTGTCAGGCACTGCTTTATGCCACAGATGCAGCAATACTGCATCACCTCCATTCCCAGAACGTTGGTGATGCTGCTTTAAGAGATAAGCAACTTTTGTCAGAGTGGGGCCACATAAATGTGATTATCTGATCCAAGGGCCATAATATCAACATTCATGTTAGTATTTAGAATAAATACCCATCTGGTCATTAACAGTTCTTGTCTCCCATGTTGTTTGTGACAGTTCTTCCATGTTCTCTTTAGATGAGATGATACTGAAATGTTTGTACAGCACTTTGTGGTTTTTACCTGTGAAAAGCGCTCAATAAATATAGATTGCTGACTTACACAGGACAAAAACTAAAAGTTTCATCTTTATAGTCTTTTTCTGTGGGTTTTCTTTGTGTTTTTTTTTAGTTTTTAGGCTTTTTGTGGGTTTTTTATTTCATTTAGTCTATTTTCTTGTCAATGTCAAGGTGTATTTTTCTTGCCTTTTTGTGTGTCTGTGTTATGTTTTTGTGGTATTGTTGTCATTTTGTGCAATTTCTTTGGCATTTTTTGTGTCTCTGGCATCCTTTTGTATGCAGTATGTTGCTGTTTCTGTAGTCATTTTTGCATTTAAGTGGTTGTTTAGTGTGTTTTTTTTGACATTTTGTGAACTTTTGTTGACATTTTCTGCATTTTGCTGTCGTTTTCTATGTTTCTGGAGTTTTGTGTGTTATGTTGGGCTTCATATAACTTCCAACTTCAAGAATTATTATTTTGTTTTGGGGGCTTCACAAAACTAGACCGAGGGCTGCATGTGGCCCCCGGGCCGCTAGTTGCCTATGCTTGCCTTAACTGAATTAGAGAGTCCAGCTCACACTGACAAATAGCTTTTTTGTTTAAGTAAACCATTTTTATATGCACAGCAGTTCAATTTGCTTATGATTTAAGACCAAAGCAAGACTTTCCTGTGTAAAAGTCTGTTTTTATCAGCCAATTGAATTTTCTTTTCGTTTATGGACTTTTTTTTAAGATGGCACAAATAGACTTTTGACATTCTGATATCTAGGATATCATCCATCATTTAGGCTCTGCAGGAGCTCAAGAACAGGATTCTCTTATATATAGCACTGATAGAAAGAATCTAGGCTGCCATGGCACAGATCTGTACTCCAGGTAAAGTTTGAAAAAAAAAAAAAATCTATGTTTTATCGGTGACATATTGGGATATTTGAAACTGTTAGAAGCGCTGTTATTTTAAACTTCTGCATGTTTTTCATTTAAAGCCAAGTACTGCCCTCAATTATTTGGATACACTTCTTAATGTCTATGTTTTCTGCTGAGCTTTCTTGTGTGTCAAATGATTTTTTATTGCGGAATACTTTTCCCCCAGATGAATTTCATTAAACGGATTTAGATGTCTTTTTCCAATTCATGCTTCGTTTAGTTATTCTGATGCCATCCTTAATATAATGATTAAGCGTAATCACTCCAAGACAGAGCACTGAAGTGCATCAAATGTAATGTGCTTTAATAAGGGTGATTAAACTAATCACAGCAGAACATGATGGCATCATCTTTCTTTGACTTAAAAGCAATTTTTTTGAAATTGAATTAGGACTAAATCTGTTTTTAATCATTGTATATTGCTACAGTATCAATCCTTAATAATGATTAAGTTTGATGTGGCACAAATAATTAACGTTGGGGCTCCATTATCTCTACTTGCACATGGAGAAACTTTTTCTAACATGAAACAGATTTCATGATATGCTGAGTTTATAAGTGTGGCCCCTTTAACAAAATCTCAGTTGTCACCAATTGTTAATGCTTAACGTTGTTTGTAAATGACTTGTTTTCAGCTTTAAAGAGTAACTAAACCTCAAAACCACTTTTTTTTCTGCTAAATATGTATATTCATATTGATCCTGGTTCAACTCTCAACATTTTAGTCAAAGTATTTCATATTTTATTGTAAATTGTCAGAGTGACTGCCCTCTATGGGTTGAAACCCATCTAATACAATTGATTTTTTTTCTATTGGCTGAGAAGAAGACCATGTGACGTTTTGGGACCTTCTTGCGTCACAAACAAGCACTGTTAGCCCCGCCCCTTTTATAAAAAAAAAACTAGCACCTGTGGGCTCTACAATCTGTGGTGAGTAGGTTGAATAGAGAAAAGAGTGAATAGAGGTAAATTGAGTAATGAGTAGCTAGTTAACATAGCATAGATTGTTCATTGGAGATTTTATAGTATAGACTGGGCGTGTCTTAACTGCTCCAGGATCCCCGCCCATATTCAAGGCATTTTTATAAGGAAGTGTCTAGTGATGCGGTAACGTATCTATAGCCCCGGGGACTATGAGTACGTTTTCCGGACCTTTTCTACATAAGCGGAAGCGGAAGAACTCTTCCTTCCGCTGTTGTGGGTTCGAAACCCACCTTTGTCATATATATAAACATTTTCATTTTAACATATTTAACATGGCAAATTCCTCCTTTAAAAATACATGTATGAAAAAAAAATAAACATTTTAGTGTATTTCCTGGGTTAGGGTTAGGGTAAATAAAATAAAATAAAAGGGTTAGCAGGGTAGCTAAAAATAAATATGAGCTAAAATAAAACTGATAGAAATTTAAGTCACGTGGTGCAACTATCACGTCACCTAAACCGGCCAATGAGGGGCACTACGTATGGCAGGTCAGGAGAAAGCAGGGGTTTAGTTACTTTTTAAAAGTTGGAAAAAAGTCTATAGTTATTACTGTCTACTGTAAATAATAAATTTTCTCCTCTTCTTTATCCAGAGTTCTTCCTGGAGCTACTGGAGAACACCGAGAGGTCCCTGAACGATATGTTTGTGAGAACTTATGGAAAGCCTTACATGCAAAACTCGGAAGTCTTTGAGAATCTTTTCGCTGAGCTGAAGCGCTATTACACCGGCGGGAATGTAAACCTGGAGGAAATGCTAAACGACTTTTGGTCCAGGCTGCTGGAACGTATGTTCATGCTGCTCAACTCTCAGTATGTCATCACTGAGGACTATCTGGAGTGTATCAGCAAGTACACGGACCAGCTTAAACCATTTGGAGACGTGCCCAGGAAGCTGAAAGCTCAGGTTACCCGTGCATTCATCGCTGCCCGTACATTTGTCCAAGGTCTCTCCGTTGGCCGAGAAGTGGCCCAGAGAGTGTCCAAGGTAAAAACTCTTACACTAGTCTACATGTAAAACTCCTATTTAAAGAATAATCATCAGCTTGCTTTTCTCACTCCCACTCCCCTTTGCCTCCAATCTCTCTCTATCAAATTCAGTGTTAATTAATTTCTATTTTGTAATTCTGTAAATTGGAATAGTTTCATCACGTAAGTTTGACTCTGTCCAAGGATTTTCTTGAGATGTTTCTGCACTAGACATCTAACTTTCCCTGTCTTCACACCCGAGTGCTTCTCATGCCGTTAGCCTTTGTGACTCATGTGGCCTCTCTTGGTTCATGTCTTTGGGAAATTCAGAGCTTAAGGCAGCTTGTCTAGAAAATAATGTCTAAGGGTTTGTGGATTCCTCAACGGAAATGCCCAGACAGGGAAAAATGGGACAGAAGAATTTCCTGTCTTCACTATTTATTGCTCTCTTGCTTAATATTTGGTCACCAAATATATCAAAGCCATTACTCATGCCACTGCCTCAGAATTCTGTTTGATGCAGTGTAATCCTAATGCAGCTTCTGCTGAATATCATTCTGCCCTGGGAGGGATTGTATTTGGTCATGTTCAAAGTGAGAATAAAGGAAAAGCAAAAAGGCTAAAGCTTGGAATCAGGCTGTCACAACGAGGAAAAATTACACCGTGATTGTTTCTAGTATCTGCTTTATGTGGTTTTACAGTAAAGCTTTGATTCTGTATAATACAAAGCCTTAGAAACCATTGGCTTTCCCTGCACTGCCTCTATATGTATAAGATTTGACTTTTAATGCCATAATAAATATTTATAAAGCCACTGTGCAGTGTATAGTCGAAGCTATTGAAAATAAGCAGAGGCCTAAAGTATGAGCGACAGAAGTAGAAGGAGAGACCACGGCTGCAACCTCAGTGCACTCATTGAACTTTGTGCTATTCCCCCTTTACCCTCCCCCCCCCCCCCCCCCCCCCCCAGTCTCTCCACCCCCCAAGAGTAGTGAAGCCCATTTAGACGCAGACCACAGAGGATGTGTAGTTACTGTGTGTTTACTGGATTACACCCGACGCGTCTTACAAGCCAGCCAGCCAGCATGCCCCGTCCTCACCTCTTGACATTTGAGTGGGATCTGAAATCCAGGTCATGTGTCTGGGACCACAGCCCTTTGATCCTCCTGGTATGAACTGGTGATTGGGTGTGAGACGTATGAAAATAGACACCCACCTAGATGTTTCACTTTCGAAGGGTCTCAAAGATGTGGCATCTTTGCCTATTGCTGCTGGAGTATACAGTTTATTGAAATAAATAAGATGATACAGTGTTTAGTACATGAGTACATTTTAGTACAGTCTCAAAGCACAGCAATGTAAAATATAAATCAGTTGGCGTCAATATGTTTATTTATTGTTTATACAAATGGAATTACAACATAACCCATGAGGTAAAGTTGTTTTTTATATTTTAAATACACACGTAATGAATTATTTGCATAATGCGCAAAATCATCTTATTCTGAAAGGTGTTCATAATGGGAAGTTTCCAGCTCATGGTCCTGTATAATAACTGATTGTGGTTTTCAGTGGGGAACAGGCAAAAAAAGTTGAGACGTATATTGCAAGCTGCAGTCATTTTAAAGCTGTAACAGTAAATAGGCGTCAACACATTTTTAAAAAAATGTTTATCAGCTCAAAAACAGCATTAGACGTATTAGTTATTTATATATGCTTTTGATTATTGTAGATGAAATCTTCTTTCTGAATTATTTTCTCTGTATTATCTTTTGATGTGATTTAAAAAAAAAAAAGGGAATATTTATCACCACCTGCAGGATATTTTGGATTATGAATATCATTCTGATTCAATAATTCCATACAATACCCTGAATGATCTCACGTTGTAATGACTTCATCTTTATATAGTTATGTTTTACTTGATTTAAGTTGTGTGTTTTTAAACATTATTTTAATCAACTGCATCCTATGGCTACGCGAATTATGAGCCATTGCATTAAATAGCAAATTAAACAATTTTACACTTTTATTAAATTAATTTTTAAGTTGTTATTCCACACAAAAGTTAAAGAAAAAGAGTTAAAAGCAAGATAACTGAATTGAAAATGTAAAGTAATAATAATAATAATAATAATAACAGATAATTATTTTTGGTGTATGTCACTAAATAACATCTTAGTGTATTTTTTAAATATATGTTTAGAAATGATTATTGGAGGTTGTAGTTTTTTTGTGTAATATTAAAAAAGACATTCTTTTTACAAAACAATAGTGGTACAATTTCAGTGACAGTTAAAAACCTGCATAGAAGGAAACTCTGATCATATCATGGCATGACCTCAAAATTACAGCAAAGTGTTTCAGTCTGCCGGTGCTGGCATGATGTCAGATGTAGTCACTCACTCCCCGCTACGTTTGGGGGGAGCTGCACGAATCCATCTACTCCTATCACTTTGAGATCCTTGCCACTGAATGGAAATAGAAGTAAGGTCAAATCCCGTCAAACATTAACACTTACTACCGATATCAGGTCATCTCTCAAATTTGCAGACTAAGTGAAGGTCACTCATCTTTCTGTCACCTGAATTCTGGACTGCTATAACTCACTCAGCTAGTGCAGTATAGTCTCAGTGCTGATGCCGCTAACCCCTCTGACTCTTTAGGAACTAAGCCTATCATTTTAGTACCTGGCAACGTATAGAAATGTTTTTAACGCATAATTAAATTGAATTAATGAACTTAAGCTGGATTTCAGAGGTGTAAAGAGTACTGATATAGCCTATTCAAGTAGAAGTACTGTTACATGATTGTAATTGTAGTCCAGTACAAGTACAAGTAAGTCATACATGAAACAAACTCAAGTAAAAAGTAGCTCAATTAAATAGTACTCAAAGTTAAAGTTATTAGTTACTTTTATATTGAGGAAGATCTGTGTCTTTATTATTCAATCAAAAAAACATTTTCAATCAAAAATAAATATCTTAAGTCAAAGAAAAAAAAAGTGTTCAAATGCAAAAAAAACCAACATTTGCGACCCAAATAATTGCGTTTGAAATTTTTTTTTTTAAATTGTGAATTTTTTATTGAATAATGAAGACACAAATGTACTACCCATAATATGGCTAAAATACAAAAAGAGATTACTTTTTTTTGCTCTTTTAAAATATAAAATTTTGATTGAAGTAAACTTTTTTTTGATTGAAAATGTTTTTTTTTTTTAATTTTTTTTTTTTTTTTATTGAATAATACAAACACAAATCTACCTCCATACTTTTATTTTTGGTCATAAATCTTCCCTTGCATACAGTAAGTAGGAGCAGACAAGATCTTCCACAATTGGAACTTAATTTCTTTTCCACACAGATATCTGTATAAAATGTACAATTATTTTTTAAATAAAATAACATTGATGAATTCAATTCAAAATAAAAATAAAAAATCTCAGACTCTAAAACTGAGAAAATAACCTTCATTCAATGCTGTTTTGGCGCTGTGCATTATGTTTAATCTGATTGGTCGGCTATGATGTGATACATTTGATTGTTGTCTGGTCATTTCATTTTTTGTAGTTTCACAATGTCTGTTGATCATTTTAAAACAAAAAATATATATTTTACTAAGTAACTGTTGGGTGTAGAAACATAATGAATTACTTTACTTATTTTAGAACATACTTAAGTACCTTACAGTACCCATAAAAGCAACTCAGTTACAGTAACGTGACTACTTGTAATCAGTTACTTTCACCTCTGCTGATTTTCACCTAATATATATTACAGTCATTTAACCTTTAGATTCTTTCAGTATTTCCACTTCTTGCTCACAATAAAACAAATTAAATCCTAAATGTCCCTGTTTTACAATTCAATTAATTTGGGAGAGTTCAAATGTATTTGCCAAATCATCTTGTGCAGAAAAATAGCTAAACGGCATTGAAGCACTTCAAAAGATTTATTGTGGAAAAATAGCAACAAAAGCCAGTGTTGCACTTGAGTTGTGAGGGAAATTAGATGCTAATAAATGGTTGTGTGACATATCAGAGTGTAGCACAAAAAGGCCAGTTTCCAGACTGAATAGTGCCTAACAAGGCACTTGTTGGTGTCTTATGGAGCAGAGGAAATAGTCCATTAGCTACGAAGTGAGGGATCATTCATCTCAGCGGACCAACAAGGCTCCAGAGCCCATTTGCATGTTAAGAGACCTATTGTTGTGCAAGGCACACTCTTCAGAAATCATATTCAGTAGCTCGCTCACTTTAGTTTCTATATAATAGGTAATACACCAATCAGCCATAACATTAGGACCACTGATGATATCTTTTATTACCACCAGTGGTGGCTATTAGTGTGTGGGTGATCTTGATTTGATATTATAATAATTTAGTCTATAATAATTACTAGTAGGCCTATAATTGCATTTATAAATAGTAATGTTATGCGGGGAAGCAGAATGACCTCTATTTCAACACATTTGTAAATTACAAGTTCAATAGAACTACATAAATATATCAGCTCCTGCATAAATGTGCACAATAAAGCACAGTGGTTTAGTGGTTAGCACGTCCGCCTCACAGCATGAAGGTCCTGGGTTCAAGCCCTGGGTCCCTTCTGTGTGGAGTTTACATGTTCTCCCCGTGCTACATGGGTTTCCTCCAGGTACTCCGGCTTCCTCCCACAATCCAAAAACATGACTGTTTGGTTGATTGGAGTCTCTAAATAACCCTGCAGACCTCCACGACCCTGAAAAAACAGGAACAAGCGGGTCTGAAAATGGATGTGCACAATAAACACTGTGGTGCAAGGCCATTCAGGTTGTTGTTGTTTTTACAGACATTAAACTTTAACTTAAGAGTCAACTTAACACGAGATTTGATGTAAAATAATAAAGAAAAAAAAACAGGGGTGATACCTGTGAAATTAACTAGCAATAAAGGTAAATATAAAATAAATAAATTGTTTCTAGTATTTCAGTATTATTCATAACCAAATGTGCATCGTTCAGGATTGAGAGGCTTTCCCCTGCCTTGACTCTTGCTGTGTTTTTTAGGAATCAGCTGCTTTTCTCCCCTCGACAAGAATGGCAGACAAAGCCAACATCTTTGGTTGTATAAGTCAATAGAACACTATTACCCACTGCTCCAGTGCACCAATCACAGCTTTTATTGAGTTTGCTTGGAAGTCGACTATGAACAAGTGCACGCTGAAACTACCAACTTTTAATTAGTACTTATTTTTATTTAGCACACTGTCTGATTAGGCCATGTATAGCCTAATTTGTGTTTTGTTCTTTGTTTTTTTCTTTCTCGAAATAGTGACCAAACACTGCAGATCCATACATTTCACACCTGATAATGAGCATGTTTTCAAAAGAACTGTAGCACCCACTGGTCTCTAGTATATACGAAAGCCCTAAAGGGCCATGCTTTCATATCGTTTTAATATTTTAGCAAAATAAGAGTTGTAGTATGGCCAAAGAAAGACCATCAATGCCCGCTGTAAATTTGGTCACGTTACTATGCATGATCACAGACATATTGAATATTCAATATTTATTGTGTCGGTGGTTGCACTTTGTTGACGGTCCCTGCACAACGTCAGCTGCTCATAGGAAACAATGGGATATTTTCTGCTGAAATGTCCAATAATTGTATTGACGATCAGCTCGTTGTAGCTTGTAGCTCATTGGCTATTTCATAACAGTTAGAATGAGACGTTATTTGGGTCTTTCTAACTTTACTGAAGTCCAGATGTGGTGATCTATATGTTCCTGCTCCGCTGACATTGTTACACTGAATGATGTTTCCTGCAATGATTTATCATACTATACTATTGTTTCGTTATCTCGAGATTTCAAGATAATTATCCCATTATCACGGAAAAACAAAGTCTCGTTATCTCGAGGTCTCGAGAAAATTAATTCGTGATCACGGGAAAAAACGGAGGGAAAAAAATGTATGAAAGCATGGCCCTTTAGGGCTTCCGTATGTATGGCTTTGGACACTGGACAGCTATGTTTTAATTAACGAACAAGGTCACTGCAAAATGGGTTAAACTAACATCTACAGATATTTCTCATATTCTAAAAACTAAGAAACTCACTTATATTAGGAAAACTTCCGATGTTGTCCACATACTGACTGCTGTCATTTGGTGCCCCTGCAGATAAGCAGCACCCCGTCATGTATTCGAGCGCTGACGAAGATGCTGTACTGCCCCTTCTGTCAGGCCATACCATCAGTGAAACCCTGTAAGAATTACTGCCTTAATGTTATGAAGGGCTGCCTGGCCAATCAAGCTGATCTGGATTCAGAGTGGAACCAGTACATTGGTGAGTCCTTGTTTTACTAAATATACACAGTGCTCTCAATTTGTGTCGATTCTACAACAATGCAATGAAAAGGGCATGATGGAGATATGTAAATTTTTTGCATGATGCTTGAATGTAGACATCATTTTGCAAATAATGTTTTATGTATGAGTGGCATTTAACAATCCTACATCACAAAGGACCGTTTTCTATTGTGGTTACCATATAGTTCATCAGGGCGAACACATTTATACTCTTGAACTGCACAGCCAAACAGGAATATCTGTAGAAAATTCCAGCTTATAGGAGTACCTTACATTTCAACTGGTTTTACAGTAACTTTAGCTGTTGTAAAATGAAACCCAGTCTTTAGCTGAGAGGCTATTCCAATAAGAGAGTCAGATTTTGTAGAGATGGGGGATCACATGTCGTGTTTTAGATGTTCATTAATTAAATTATAATGTAAATGTAGGGATGTGGGCTATAATTATTCATACAATGTGCATAATTTAATTATTTTACTGTCCAATCCTGTGAGTTTGATATTTTTCCCAGCCCTAATACACCAAAATCTAATGGTGTCATCATGTAATGCTGCAGAATGCCTCGTGATAATCTTCACTTTAGAATGTGGTGTGTTGAAGCAGAGATGCATCTAAAACGTGCAGGATTTAGATGCAGGATGCACCATCAATGCAAATATTTTGGCACTTTACATTGTTGAACTCAGTTGAAAAACCAGAACATTACTGTACTTGTTCCAAAAACAACAAAGTAACAATAATGGGTTCAAAAAAATTGTCTTCCTTTTAAATGAAAGTCACTCTTTGATTCTGTAAGTTAGGTTTCTTGCAGAACAAATTCTTAGATTACATTGGATTTTATATTAAGAATATAAAAATGAAGTTAGTACTTTGTCATGGTTATATTATGCATTTGAACACATTGACAAATGCTGACACTGTTTCCTTAATATTGAGTTGCATAACAAATGAAAATAATGTGCAAGAAATTGGCACATTGCAGAGAATTTTGTTAAAAAATATCATTTGCCTCTTCAGGAGAGGTTGCCACTTGTTCTGTGTTGTTTTCATATTTCAACAACATCAATTTTATTGACAGACTAGATAAGAAGGTGCCATTTTTCATTTTTTTTTCTATCATCATTTCATTTTAAGAACTCCTTTTTTTTTTACTGGATGATTCTGCTTTCCTGCTGGGCTAAACACTGACTCATTTTTCTAGCAGAAGTGCACCACAGGGAGCTTTGTGTTTTGAAGGGACGAGTTGAGTTAAAAAGTTGTTCAGTTACGCCAGAATGCACAGAAACATGAAAGGAATCTACAGATTGTTTATCTGTCACTACAAAAACAGATTCCAGCTGATGATAAAAACTGGATCAAAATAAAGTTAGGAAAACTATGATTGGTGTCTGCTAGCTTTCTTGATCAAACACATTTTTAAATTTTTACCAAAGTGTAATTGAACACCTGGATCATCGGTTTCAGTTCATGTCAGTACATATTATGACTTTTCTTATTTTAAGAGTAATTTGTGGTCATTTAAACGAAAAAAACTTTTAATTACAAACCAGCTTTGGTTACTTAAATTAAAGTATATAAAGTCACATCATTTTAAAATTTCACTAAGAAGGATTTTGCTCGCTAATTTCAAAGGCTTCCTGATTTTTTTACTTTATTCACAGTGATCGTTGAAGTTAATAGTAAGCAGTACCTTTTCCTCGCACTCGTTTCCTACACTTTTAGATTAAAGCCTGGTATATACTTCTACGCCAGAACTTACGCCGCCAACGTGACGCAGAGGTTGGCCAACTGTAGTTCTGCGTTGAGGGAACGCATCACTATGCGATTGGCCACCATATCGCTAGGGGGTTGTGTGTGTGTGTGTGTGTGTGGTTACAGAGGAGCATTAAAAAGCCCTTGTTTATCTTCCGGTCACAGAACTCAACGTTCTTGAAGCCAAAATACGGCGCTTAGGGGCGCTTCCATCTTGCAAATTTGATGTCATTTGGAGCTAAAGTCTGTGCAGTAGGGTCCAGTGGAAGGAGCCTTTGTAACACGCCCCACCCATTTAGCATACTGCCCTGATGACCTGCGCATCTTTCCTGTCTGGAAATTCTACCAACGGCTTGTTCAGATCATAGAGGTTAGTACAAAACCACGATATATTTCAACTCAAATATCTAGTTTATTGGCGTCTCGGCTTTCCTTCACAATGTAACTGCTATTCACAAAGAGAGCTACGCAAGATCCACGGCTGTCAATCATCATCATAACGTATTTGAAATAGGGATAGACCGATATAGATTTTTTAGGGCTGATGCTGATACCGATTTTTTTTCCCATCAACCTATACGGACTGCCGATTTTCTTGAAACGATATTTGGTGCGACACTAATTTTGCTCCCTCAATTTACATTATAAAAATTACACAATGATAACAAATGGTACGAGTCTCTTTTTTTTAAAAGCAACATTTATTGAAATGAACAAAGGTGAGGTAGAACGACAACAAGTAAAAAATATTTAACAAATATAAGAAACAGGTGATGTAGGACAAGAAAAAGAAAAAAATATTTCTGCTCTCAAAACGCAAAAACCGGCCGTTGTATCGGTCGATCACTAATTTAAAACAAACTTCACTGAAAAATGAGCACTTCAACACAATCTAGGCTGATAATTGGGGAAAAATTGTGTGACGAGTATTTTAACTTTTACAGTTTGACCCACATCCCATCTATTATCATTGAGGAGGCGGGGTTTATTACCTATACTGCAGCCAGTCAGCAGGGGGAGCTCTAAAAATAAAAGCTTCACTCCAGCGGTCAGCTTGTCTTGTCCATTCTTTTTGCAGTCTATGTCACAGAAAACAATGTTTTACTGTTTTTTTAGCATCTTAAAATGTGATTTATTTCTGGATTATTACTTACCTACTGTACCTAAACATGTGTGTATTATTGTTGGACACAAACATGAAAACAATGGTTTCAAAACGTGTGCTTTATTGTTCATTATAAACATATGCAACACGTAAACAAAGTATAAAAGTGTATTGAGCGCACTGTCGACTGCTCCAGTCAACAGTCACGTTGGGGGTGAGGGGACCCTCTACAACCATGAATAGAAATAATAAAACTCTGGCACTCTTAGTCCATCTCGGTTCTCTCTTTGACTCAATCCATTCTAGAAAAATCTCTCGTATCGCTCCACGAAAAGTTGAAACATGGCGATGTTGACTGGAAAAGGTAGTGTAGTCAGGATTTTTGGGAGGGGGTCTACGCCTACGTAGCACGCTACGTGCGTCTACGGCGTTGATTTTACGCAGAACCATATATCAGACTTAAGGCTTATTTATGCTCAATGTTAAATATGAATACTGACAGATCCTCCCCTTTTTACACTGTCTTATTCTATTTCCTATTTCTGCACGAATACAGTAGTTGCTCTAACTTTACAATTTCAGGTATTTCTGGAAAAAATGTAACACTGTTATTTGTGGTACATTTATTACTATCTCATCTACAGTCACCACATTTTCATTCTCGGACCATTAGGTCCTTGAATTGGTTGCCATGGCAACTCGGAGTGCCCCTAGTGGATTCATAGAGCAATATCAATGCCAACTGTGATGTTTTATCAGCTCGGATCGAGAAGGTTTTTTCATAAAAGACTCATTTTGATGATTGTAGACAGCAATAAATTAACCGAAGTATAAAACCAGTGTGTGGCAATGTGTTTAATTTACTTGAAAAATCCTTTTAACAAAAAAAATGTTGCTAATGACCTGAAAAGACCTATATACTTAAAAACCCCACAAACAATCAAATATTACTGTGCCTATACCAACTTTAATTCATTTATTGATTTTTTTTGTTTATAAAACTTCTTTAATAATCAACTCCATACTTTGTCCATGAGGATATGTTTAGACTCGGGTTTGTTTGCTTGAACTTTAAATATTTATTGATCGCTTTTTGGCAAACACAAACATTCTTTGACTTGTTGTCAAGTGGCCACAGCCTTCAGTGCAAATGTAAACTCCCAGTCTTATGAAAGTAAATAGAGCACGGAAAGGAAATCAGCTTGCCTTTAAAAAAAAAAAAAAACCCATGCATTTAAACAGCAATATTTGACCAAATCCTTTCAAATAACTAGGACAAATCCCATTAGAAATATAGAGCCAGTTTAACACCTACAGAAAAAGTGAGATGTCTTTTCAAAGGGGTGGGAGGAATAATTGTTTCCTGCGAAATGCATTGTTATGTAGTTCAGTAAACAGTCTGTTTTTGAAGCATCGGACCACTGGATGTGTTAGTTGTCTCAAATTTTTGGAGAGCTTCTTTTGTTGTTTTGTAGATAAAGATCAAGTTGTCTCAGTAGTTTCTGTTTCATTATGTAATACTAGACTTGGTGATGTTGAAATCCGGACTGTGTGCCGTAGTATCTGCTGCAGAAGTCGCTGGAGTGAAAAAAGTTGTTTACTCAAACACAAACTTTGTATGTTTGAGGTTAGAGAGGATCTCTTGTTGGCAGTATACTGCTGGGTGGAAGTCTAAACTTCTCAAACAACAGGAGACAGAAAAAGTTTATCACTAAATATTGAAAGTACAAACAGAAGATTTGTTCCTAAAGTTTAGTCTAATATTATTCGTCCTCTAAGGCTGGAAATTAAAAAAAAATAATCCTTGATTATAAAAATGCATTTAATTTATAGAGCGCCTTATTTTGGTGACTCAAAGCGCTTTACATGCCATTATTCTTTCACTCCACACTTAGTGGTGGTAAGCTACTATTGTAGCCACAGCTGCTCTGGGAGACTTCTGGATCAGTTAAGACACGCCCTAAAATCTCCAAAGAACAATTTATGCTATGCTAACTAGCTACTCAATTCTCACTATCTAATCAAATTCCTCTCAATCCAACCTACTCTTCACTAATTGCAGAGCCCACAAGTGCTTTTTATAGAAGGGGCGGAGCAACATTGGTTTTTGTCACGTAAAAAGCCAACAAAACATCACAAACTACCATTCTCAGCCAATAGCGAAATCAAATTGTAATTCAACACTGAAGGCAGTCACTATTAGATTTTTACAACAAAATATTCCAAAATTAAATACTTTGAGAAAAATGTTGAGAGTTGGACAAGAATCAATTATCAACACTACTTCATACCAAAGACATTTTGTTTCAGTTGGGGTTTAGTTACACTTTAAAGTATATCTACAGTACATTTACCAAGGCAGGACCTTGTTTGTGCAATACAAACTGGTCTTATAATGTGGAAACCATCTGATTTGATGTCAGTGATTTCATATCTCATGAACTTGTAATGCTTCACCAAAAATTAGATATAAAATTTGATATTAACCAAAATTCTGCAAATGTTTTGACAGTGAAAATCCAACACTTATGCACTCATAGGTGTTGATAAAACAACAATAATTAATTATTATACATGACAATGATACAATAAATAATGTTACATGACAAACTTTTTTTTTCTTGTTTTACGATAGTGTTGTGACGTGTGACGTGCCATCATATGTTCATCAAATTTCTCGTCTTCGCACTTAATTAACACCTTATATTTCTGTCTTCTTCACCTGCCTCATATGTTATCACTACACATTTGGTATCGAATCATTATTCTCTGGGAACATAACAGTAGTTATGTAGAAAATACTGCACTATTTTCCTTTCATTTTTCATTGTCAAAAGAATCCCTTGATAAACTATTCAAAACAATGCAATTTAACTAAAAATAAATCTTAAATGAAATAAATAAAGGAATAATACAAATATAGAAGAAGCCTTTTAAGTTAAATTCTGGT